>NC_042633.1:34533322-35269295 GCF_901001135.1 Rhinatrema bivittatum
TTGGATCAGCAGGAGATCTGATCTGTCTCGTGCCCCCCTTTGAAAGCTGCAACGCACAGTTGCAGCAGATAATTCAGGAATTGAGAGGTATAGAAACTAGGGAGAGAAACTGCAGTACTAAGTCCAGTTTTTTCTTTTCAAAAGTTATCCCCCCCCCCCCCCCCCCCCCCACCTGAGTGGCTACCAAGAGTTAACAGAAAGACAGGATAAGAGGGGGAGGAGCAGTGTTCTCAAAAGAAAAGAAACAGAGCAGAGAACTTCATTCAATGAATTAATCCTTCAGTCAATAGGAACTGAAAGACAGCTTTGTTTAACAGAGACAATGACTGGCAAGGACTTGCTGATCTCTTGCAAACAGATTCTATCTTTGTCCTATAGGGAGAATTACAAGTTTTGTGCACTGGCAATTGCTATAAACTTAAATCTCAGAGAAATGGAGTCATTTTAAATGTGAGCAAAATTAACTTTGCAAAAGGGATATTTTCACTGTAATACTGCTCAAGTTTCAGTACAGTTATAACATAAGGCTCTGCAATCACTTTGTGTGGGGGAAATGCTCTCAAAGTATGCAGATTTTCTGTAACAATATCAAAGACCAAGAGAAACCACTCCTTAGTCTGCCCTGTCTGCTCCAGCACTAGGTGTAGTCTGGTTTGTAACAGGTCATTGTACTGTCTCATTAAATCATTTCTTTCATATTGATATTTTCTTTGCTTGTAACGCAGGAGTGCAGCTGCCTGGCCCAAGGTCTTATACGCTAATTTCTTTGAAGACCTGGGGGCATAGCCACTGTCCATGGCACTCAACTCTATTGCTGCCACACCTAGTTCTTTAATCCTTTTTGTAATGGGAGAGGCTTGAATCCCTTCCAATAATTCCTCCTTTGTGAGATTTTCATTCACTTGCTCTAGGTGAAATCCCATGCTGACCGCAGCACATAAATTGTTACCGGGAGCAGCGGTTTGAGATGGTAATTTACCTGGACAAATTGGTGATGCAGAATCAATAACTGTCTCAGGCAATGGCAAATGGGGGTACAGGGAGTTGGTGAGGGAAGGGCTTGCGGGCAAGGTGGAGGGAGGCTAGCTTCTCTGATTTCAGCGTCCCTAGTCTCCAGGGGCCTTCTCTGAGGTGGACGCAGAGGAAGCCACAGGAGCCATGGTAGGGGACGGTGCGTCCCCAGATGCTTTATTTCATATTCTGTCCCCCCTAGTTCATTGGTCTTTTCTGTAATGGGAAAGGCTTGAAGTCTTTCTAATAATTCTTTTTCTGTAAGGTTTTCTTTTTGCTGTTTGAGGAAATTCTGTGCACAGGCCAGGTTGTGGCTTAATTGTGCTCAAGTGTTTTATTTAATAATAACTGAGTGCATTGTATTGAAAAACAAAAAACCCCACAAAAAGGTAGCCAGAAGCTAGAAATAAGCTAGGAGCAGTATATACCAAAGTAAAAAGTTGAATAGTTCAGCTCAGTTACTCACCTTGGAAAGGTGTTTAGGTAGTGTGATTAGGTTTGAATAGGGAACAACATTTGTTAATCAAGGGAGCTGTGAGTCACTCAGGCTGACTAACTAAAGTTAGACTGTTTGTAATTCCCAACCCAAGCTCATCCCTTAATTTATAGGCAGGTGTCACTTGCACAAAAAAAAAACCCATCAACAAAAACTTGAGAATTCGATCAGACCCCAGTAGGCCACTACCAGACATATAGTGAATTCACTAATACATTTAAAGGAACTTAGACACATTCCTACTCCCATAGCAACCTAAAACTCAACTAGGAACTGATCAAAATTGAGATGAAGGCAGCAGTCCAGCAGCAAGAGGGGGGCTTCCCAGTCTTTTGCATCGAGTGTCACATGTATGATTTTTTACCCACCGGTGAGAAGTTGTACATGTGCATGTGATGCAAAGAGCTCCTGGCTCTCAGAGAACGAATCCGATCTCTGGAGGCTAGAGTGGCAGACCTGGAGGAGCTGAGGGAGACAGAGAGGTATATAGATGAGACCTTCAGGGACATAGTAGTCCAGTCCCAACTTCAGACTGGCAGCCCTGGTGCTGCCTTGGAGGAAGAAGGTCTCATAATGGGAGAGCACCAACCAGGTGTAGCAGGAAAGGATCCTGTAGCAAGGACCTGCTCTCTAGGTGATGCATTGTCCTTTCGCACTGAGGATATCTCCCCAAGGCCTACTGCCCAGGAGGGAAGGGTTAGGTCGGCCGTCATAGTTGGTGACTCGATTAGGAATGTAGATAGCTGGGTGGCGGGTGGGCGTGAGGATCGCCTGGTAACATGCCTACCTGGTGCGAAGGTGGCGGACCTCACGCATCACCTAGATAGGATTTTAGACAGTGCTGGGGAGGAGCCGGCTGTCGTGGTACACGTGGGCACCAACGACATAGGAAAATGTGGGAGGGAGGTTCTGGAAGCCAAATTTAGGCTCTTAGGTAGAAAGATTAAATCCAGAACCTCCAGGGTAGCATTCTCTGAAATGCTCCCTGTTCCAAGCGCAGGTCACCAGAGGCAGGCAGAGCTCCGGAGTCTCAATGTGTGAATGAGACAATGGTGCAAGGAAGAGGGATTCAGTTTTGTTAGGAACTGGGGAACCTTTTGGGGAAGGAGGAGTCTCTTCCGAAGGGATGGGCTCCACCTTAACCAGGGTGGAACCAGACTGCTGGCGCTAACCTTTAAAAAGGAGATAGAGCAGGTTTTAAACTAGAACAAAGGGGAAAGCAGACAGTTGCTCAGCAGCGCATGGTTCGGAGAGATGTATCTTTAAAGGATACTAATGATGCATTAGAATTAGGGCATCCCGACAGTGAGGTTCCAATAATTAGAAAAGTAGTCCAAGTGCCTGTAACTAAAAACTCACCTGAGCTAAAAAATTCTAACTTATCCCTATCAATTAAAAAGCAGAATAAAAATACAAACAAAAAACAAACTTTGAAATGTTTGTATGCTAATGCCAGAAGTCTAAGTAGTAAGATGGGAGAATTAGAATGTATAGCAGTAAATGACAGACTTAATTGGCATCTCAGAGACATGGTGGAAAGAGGATAACCAATGGGACAGTGCTATACCGGGGTACAAATTATATCGCAATGACAGAGAGGAGCAGTCGGGAGGAGGTGTGGAGCTTTATGTCCGGGATGGCATAGAGTCCAACAGGATAACCATCCTGCATGAGACTAAATACAAAATTGAATCTTTATGGGTAGAAATCCCTTGTGTGTCAGGGAAGACTACAGTGATAGGGGTATACTACCGTCCACCTGGTCAAGATGGTGAGACGGACAGTGAAATGCTAAGAGAAATTAGGGAAGCTAACCAAATTGGTAGTGCAGTAATAATGGGAGACTTCATTTACCCCAATATAGACTGGGTAAATGTATCATCGGGTCACGCTAGAGAGATAACGTTCCTGGATGGAATAAATGATAGCTTTATGGAGCAATTGGTTCAGGAACAGAGAGAGGGAGCAATTTTAGATCTAATTCTCAGTGGAGCACAGGACTTGGTGAGAGAGGTAACGGTGGTGGGGCCGCTTGGCAATAGTGATCATAATATGATCAAATTTGATTTAATGACTGGAAAAGGAACAGTGTGCAAATCCAAGGCTCTCGTGCTAAACTTTCAAAAGGGAGAACTTTTGATAATAAAATGAGAAAAATTGTTAGAAAAAAACTGAAAGGAGCAAGCTACAAAAGTAAAAATGTCCCAAGAGGCATGGTCATTGTTAAAAAATACCATTCTAGAAGCACAGTCCAGATGTATTCCACACATTAAGAAAGGTGGAAAGAAGGCAAAACGAGTTACCAGCAGCATGGTTAAAGGGAGGTGAAAGAAGCTATTTTCGCCAAAAGATCTTCATTCAAAAATGGAAGAAGGATCCAACAGAAGAAAATAGATAAGCATAAACATTGGCAAGTTAAATGTAAGACATTGATAAGACAGGCTAAGAGAGAATTTGAAAAGAAGTTGGCTGTAGAGGCAAAACTCACAGTCAAAACTTTTTTAAATATATCCTAATCAGAAAGCCTGTGAGGGAGTCAGTTGGACCGTTAATGATCGAGGGGTTAAAGGGGCACTTAGAGAAGATAAGGCCATCGCGGAAAGATTAAATGATTTCTTGCTTCGGTGTTTACTGAAGAGGATGTTGGGGAGGTACCTGTAATGGAGAAGGTTTTTCATGGGTAATGATTCAGATGGTACTGAATCAATCACGTGAACCTAGAAGATGTGGTAGGCCTGATTGACAACTGAAGAGGAGTAAATCACCTGGACCGGATGGTATACACCCCAGAGTCTGAAGGAACTAAAAAATGAAATTTCATACCTATAGTAAACATTTGTAACTTATCATTAAAATCATCCATTTGTACCTGAGACTGGAGGATAGCAAATGTAACCCCAATATTTAAAAAGGGTCCAGGGGCGATCCGGGAAACTACAAGACCGGTTAGCCTGACGTCAGTGCCAGGAAAAATAGTGGAAAGTGTTCTAAACATCAAAATCACAGAACATATAGAAAAACATGGTTTAATGGAACAAAGTCAGCCATGGGCTTTACCCAGGCAAGTCTTGCCTCAAAATCTGCTTCACTTTTTTGAAGGAGTTAATATGTATTTATTTATAGGTTCTTTTATACTGAGGTACGTATAGCTATACATCAAAACACGTGGATAAGGGTGAACAGGTAGATATAGTATCTTGGATTTCACAGGCGTTTGACAAAGTTCCTCATGAGAGGCTTCTAGGAAAAGTAAAAATGCATGGGATAGGTGGCGATGTTCCTTCATGGATTGCAAACTGGCTAAAAGACAGGAAACAGAGAGGAGGATTAATGGGCAATTTTCTCAGTGGAAGGGAGGTGGACAGTGGAGTGCCTCAGGGATCTGTATTGGGACCCTTACTGTTCAATATAGTTATAATGATCTGGAAAGAAATACACGAGTGAGATAATCAAATTTGCAGATGACACAAAATGTTCAGAGTAGTTAAATCACAAGCAGATTGTGATAAATTGCAGGAAGACCTTGTGAGACTGGAAAAATTGGGCATCCAAATGGCAGATGAAATTAATGTGGATAAGTGCAAGGTGCTGCATATAGGGAAAAATAACCCTTGCTGTAGTTACACTATGTTGGGTTCCATATTACGTGCTACAACCCAAGAAAGAGATCTAGGTGTCATAGTGGATAACACATTGAATAGTCGGTTCAGTGTGCTGCGGCAGTCAAAAAAGCAAACAGAATGTTGGGAATTATTAGAAAAGGAATGGTGAATAAAACGGAAAATGTCATAATGCCTCTATCGCTCCATGGTGAGACTGCACCTTGAATACTGTGTACAATTCTGTCACCGCATCTCAAAAAAGATATAATTGCGATGGAGAAGGTACAGAGAAGGGCTACCAAAATGATAAGGGGAATGGAACAACTCCCCTATGAGGAAAGACTAAAGAGGTTAGGACTTTCAGCTTGGAGAAGAGACGACTGAGGGGGGATATGATAGAGGTGTTTAAAATCATGAGAGGTCTAGAACGGGTAGATGTGAATCGGTTATTTACTCTTTCGGATAGTAGAAAGACTAGGGGACCACTCCATAAGTTAGCATGGGGCACATTTAAAACTAATCGGAGAAAGTTCTTTTTTACTCAACGCACAATTAAACTCTGGAATTTGTTGCCAGAGAATGTGGTTCGTGCAGTTAGTGTAGCTGTGTTTGAAAAAAGGATTGGATAAGTTCTTGGAGGAGAAGTCCATTAACTGCTATTAAGTTCACTTAGAGAATAGCCACTGCCATTAGCAATGGTTACATGGAATAGACTTAGTTTTTGGGTACTTGCCAGGTTCATATGGCCTGGATTGGCCACTGTTGGAAACAGGATGCTGGGCTTGATGGACCCTTGGTCTGACCCAGTATGGCATTTTCTTATGTTCTATAGAAGGCGTGGAGGTGTGAATGTGTTGTGCCATGGGTGTAGGTATGGGGAGCTGAGGATACAAAGAATTTGCTGTCTCTGAGGGAGTATGTGCATAAGATGGGGGAAGGGTATGTTGATTGAGTGTACTGATGCTGTCTGCTTCTAAGAGCACATGGTTTGGAAATGCTGGCTTGAGACTTTTTTCCCTATGTGTTCTATGGCCTCTGTACATTTTTACCATATTAATAATTGCTTTATGGGGGCCCTTGGGGCCATATGAAGACTGTTGCCTATTAAAATCCAGTCCTGGATATTCAGAGTTCCAGCCTGTGAATACCAGGGGCAGCGGCAAGCTATTTCACTTATCAATTCTTCTAAGTCCCCTATTTTAATTTTTGCTATTTTTCCTCTGGTGATGAAATAATGATTCTTGATTATTTTCTGCAGCTCTCTAGCATGAAGCCTTTGCTGTACAGTCAAATCACTTGCCATGCTCACGAATGTGGGGAACAAACTTGCTGACAATACTTAAAAATACTAAAAAGTACTTTAAAAATACTTACGATTGCGAAGGCAAGTCTGCTGTACGGTGCGCACCTAAGCTATGTCCAGCCAGATGAGCAGGGAGTATCACGGCGCGGGTCACCAGATATTGAATTTGGAGGAAAAGAAGGCACATCAGGCAGGTTTCATGGCAGGCAGGAAAAGGACTGAGCAGTTCCAAGGGTCCTCTTTTTATTGCACATTCATACAAAGGCAGATGATGTGTCATCACACGATTGGCTCCTTTCCACATAGCAACAGACGTGTCTCTACACTATTGGCTTGGCTCAGGGGGTGTGTACGGATCATTTCATTGGCTGCTGAATCCTATACCTCCTGTCTTTGTCCTGCCCCTGACTAGGGGCAACTAGCTTTTCTTTCAGGCGATCAGGGTTAATTATAAGCCAGAGAAATACATGACAGTCAGGTATCCTCTCCTAAGCAGAGAGGCTTAAGCACAAGTGATGCTTTGTTCAATGCAAAGGTCAGGGAGAAGGGAAGTTAGTGTTAAACCCTGAAATGGTTTGCTGGCAAAGCTCATAATTCCCACACCAACGATTCAGTACAGAGAAGTGGGGGAGAGACAGAGGACAAGGAAGACCGAGGGGAGCGGCCAGAGTTCCATCCCCGTTTGATAACCTGTCTGGATTTCTTGAGACAACCCAGGAGGAACAAATTGAAAAGAGAGGTGATTTGCTGGTGAAGATTTTGTTACCTGCTGAAAGGGATATGGTTTTAAAGAGTTCGCCAGTTAGGTGCGAAAATAATGATAAAGTTTCCTTGTAAATGTATACTTAATATAGAAAATAATAGATATGTATTCATGGAGCCAGAGCAACTTGAACATTTCCTGAATTCAAGGAGTGAATGAGGGGCTCTTCCACCAAACAATACCGGTATTATTTAGATAACCTTGTTGCTCCCTTTTTTCTCTGCACTAGTAATGTTTAAGAGATATTGCTCCAATTTCTATATTTGTTCTCCCCACATTGCATAGTAATTAGGCAAGGAGTTTTGAGAGAAAATATGGAATTAAAATGTCATTGTATGAAAAATTGCAATATTGTTTTAGTATATAATTTAGCAAGCAATAATACATTTTCCAGATGAAATGTATGTAAGCCTGGCCCGGAATTTAAGGCGTGTAATAATGCTTATGTTAATTGATTAAAACTAATAAAAAGAAAATTTAAAAAAATAAAATAATCATTCTAACACACACAGTTTCCATTGTCATCTATGCAAACAAACATTAAAAGGGGATAGATTATGGGTTTCTAGCAGGGACTGTTGGCTCAGAAGCTCCCCCGGAGCCCATGTCTATCTCTTGCCAGCACAGACCGTCCAGCACTGCCCTGGGAAAGGAAGCCCCCAGGACAGATTTTGGCTTCCCCGCTTGCGATATTTACCGCTCACCCTCTCTCTTTCTCACTCACATTGCATCGCTCATTTATTTATTTAACCGATTTAGAGAAGTGGGAATCCTAGCACTCTCCGCGGCGGGGGAGTAATGTAAGGGCTGGGGATATTGTTCTGTACTTTGTATTGGCTGTTGATTGGTGCTGATTGAATTACGATGGATACAGGCGTTGTGCACTTGCTGTTTTCCTGATAAAAAAAAAAAAAATTATTGTAATAAAAATCACATCGAAGTGTATAAAACAGAGGCTGAATGTGAACTGTAAGACCTGTGGTTTATACGTGACTCCCTCTGAGCCCTGAACCACTGGGGGATGTTGGAAAGCTGTAGTGCTCCTGATAAAGTTATCTTTCCGGAGGTGGTTGGGGGAGGCGTTGCTGTTCCTTGAAAAGGTCAATATAAGTTCCGAAAAGTCATAGGTGTGAAAGCCTCGCTGACCCAAGGGTTGGGAGCCGGGTTAGTAGCATTGAGGTTGTGGGTTCGAAGCCCCACCAGCTCGGTAACATTGAGGTTGTGGGTTCGAAACCCCACCAGCTCAGTAACGTTGAGGTTGTGGGTTCGAAGCCCCACCAGCTCCGAAACACCGTGGGTTGTAGCATCCTCTCCGCGACAGAGGATGTTACTGAGCCTCTATGGCGGAGAGGATGCTGCACCAGCTCAGTTCGAAGCCCCACCAGCTCCGTAATACCATGGGTTGTAGCATCCTCTCTGGTCAGAAAGGGGTAGTTTTGGTAAAATTTAGGCCATTTTTTTCCATTTTTCCTAGTAAAAAGTAGTAAAACCCCCAGTCTGCTGGTGGCTCTTTCTTCGCATTAGAGGTATTCACCGGAATATGCTTGGAACACAGGTCTAACTGACCCCCCCCTCCGCCCCATCCACCCGCACCACTTACCTACACTGGCCCCCACCTAGCTTCTGGCTAAGCTAGACTCGAACCCGCGCCCTCCTATATTCGAGTAAATCCCTGTAACGGAGCCATCGGACAGAGCTGCTGAGCCACCAGTCAGCTGGGTACAGACTCTCCCGGGTTTTTACCCCTTATTCTTCTCCTAGCACAGGACTCCAGCCTAAGGACCAGCCCTTCACAGCCGGCTCTGCACTCTCCGGGCAGCCGGGGACAGAGGCTCCGGGGTTTTACCCCTCTTTCCACCACTCCCCTGTATTACACCCTCCAGTGATTAACAGCTCCTCGCCCGCACTCACAAGAATGAAATGTTCTCTCTTAAAATAAAAGAATCTTTCTAACGCACACAGTGCGCGGTGAAACCTCCTCCCCTATGCAAACAAACATAAGATTACGGGTTTCTAGCAGGGGCTGTTAGACACGGGCTCCGGGGGAGCTTCTGAGCCATCTCTTGCCAGCACAGACCGTCCAGCACTGCCCTGGGAAAGGAAGCCCCCAGGACAGATTTTGGCTTCCCCGTGTGCGATATTTACCGCTCACCCTCTCTCACACACACATCGCATCCCTCGGTCATTCATTCATTTATTTATTTATTTAACCGATTTCTGGTTCCATACAAACATCTCAGTCGCAATCAGACCGTGAACACGGAGCAGTGAGAGCAGAAGAGCCGCTTAAACCCCGGAGACGTTTGCAGGACTTGCAAGCTTAAAGCCTGGGGAGGGGGAGGCCGTAAAGCGCAGCTCATGCCTGGGACAGAACCCGGGCTTTTCCCCCAGCCTTAGCCCCCATTGCTCCTTCGGTGCTAAGCGGCTTTTCCCGGCAGGGCGGCCGCTGCCCGCTCTCGGAGCGCACGGCCGAGCTCTCGGTCACCGACCGGAAGCTACAGCTCCACCATGGTTGTGAGGTCGAGACAGGCAGGGTGGGAGCCTAATCACAGGAGAGAGCTCTGCTGCAGCCCCGCCCCTTCCTGCTGCTGCGAATGGACGGCAGGGGGAGGAGGCGGGGCACAGCACAGCCCGGTCCCGGCCGTTCTTTCGCGGCGAGCAGGAGATTCAGAGAAGCCCAGAGAGCAATCCAGGCCCAGGGGAGAAGGTAGGGAGAGGGAGGGAGGGACCGGGGCCCAGGATCTCACCCTCTGTCCGGTCAGGAGCTGCAAAGAGCCCTACAGAGAGAGCGATCGCGGCCCAGGGGAGAAGGTGGGGGGAGGAAGGCACCGGGGGACGTGTGTGATGCTGCTGTGTGGGGATCGCTCCCTTATGCAGAGCCCTTCAGCAGCTCATAAAGACTGTGAGGAGCTCTGCTTTCCTATGGGAATCTAACTTTTTGCTGTTTAATGCGGCGATCGAGGAGGCTCCTGCACAGGTCAAGCAGTTCATGTCTCAGGTTCTGAAGGCTGCGAGACGCTCGGTTCCGGCCGAATGGAAGAAGATCGCCGCTCCGGCAATGTCGCGGGCCTGCAGCCGTCCGGATGAGATGCACAGGGGATGGAGCAGGTCAGGGCAATACGGAGAAACGGGCTGGATCCTTTACAGATATAGGGAAGCCCTAGGAGAAGGGGAAATCCTAGCATTCTCCGGGGCGGGGGAATAAAAGAAGGGTTGGGGATATTGTTCTGTACTTTGTATTGGCTGTTGGTGGTTGCTGATTGATGGAGGCATTGTGGACTTGCTGTTTTCCTGATAAAAAAAAAAGTTAATTGTAATAAAAAAAATCACATCGAAGTGTGTTTAAATAAAACAGACAGTAAATGTGAACCGTGGGACTTGTGGTTTATAAACGGCTGCCTTTGCGCCCTGAGCCACGGTTGGATTCTGGGAGGCTGTAGTGCTCCTGGTAATGATATCTTTTCGCATGTGGTCGGGGGAGGCGTTTCTACTCCTTGAAAAGGTGAAATATAAGTTCCGAACGTTACTTGGTGTGAAAGCCTCGCTGGCCCAAGGGTTGAGAGCCGGGTTAGTAACATTGAGGCTGTGGGCTCGAAGCCCCATCAGCCCAGTGACACCGTGGATTGTAACATCCTCTCCGCGACAGAGGATGTTACTGATCACAAGGACTAGAAAGAGGTAGTTTTGGTGAAATTTGGGCCATTTTTCCTAGTAGAAAGTAGTAAAAGCCCCTGCTGCTGGTGGCTCTTTCTTGTTATTAATTAAGGCTCTTTCTCATTAGAGGTATTCACCGGAATATGCTTGGAACACAGGTCTAACTGACCCCGTCCTCCCCATCCACCCGCACCGCTTCCCTACACTGGCCCCCACCTAGCTTCTGGCTAAGCTAGACTCGAGTAAATCCCTGTAACGGAGCCACCAGTCAGCTGGGTACAAACACTCCCGGGTTTTTACCCCTTATTCTTCTCCTAGCACAGGACTCCAGCCCTTCACAGCCGGCTCTGCACTCTCCAGGCAGCCGGAGACAGAGGCTCCGGGGTTTTACCCCTCTTTCCACCACGCTCTTGTATTACACCCTCCGGTGATTAACAGCTCCTCGCCCGCAATCACAAGAATGAAACGTTCTCTCTTAAAATAAAAGAATCTTTCTAACACACACAGTGCGCGGTGAAACCTCCTCCCCTATGCAAACAAACATTAAAAGTGGACAGATTATGGGTTTCTAGCAGGGGCTGTTAGAGACGGGCTCCGGGGGAGCTTCTGAGCCATCTCTTGCCAGCACTGCCCTGGGAAAGGAAGCCCCCAGGACAGATTTTGGCTTCCGCGTGTGCGATGTTTACCGCTCCCCCCCCCCCTCTCTTTCTCACGCACATCGCATCCCTCGCTCATTTCTTTAACCGATTTCTGGTTCCATGCAAACCCCTCAGTCACAATCAGACCGTGAACACGGAGCAGTGAGAGCAGGCTGGCGGGAAGAGCCGCTTAAACCCCGGAGACGTTTGCACGGTTTGCAAGCTTAAAGCCTGGGGAGGGTGAGGCCGTAAAGCGCAGCTCATGCCTGGGACAGAACCCGCGCTTCCCCACAGCCTTAGCCCCCATTGCTCCTTCGGTGCTAAGCGGCTTTTCCCGGCAGGGTGGCCGCTGCTCGCTTTCGGAGCGCACCGCCGAGCTCTCGGTCACCGACCGGAAGCTACAGCTCCACCATGGTTGTGAGGGCGAGACAGGCAGGGTGGGAGCCTAATCACAAGAGAGAGCTCTGCTGCAGCCCCGCCCCTTCCTGCTGCTGCGAATGGACGGCAGGGGGAGGAGGCGGGGCACAGCACAGCCCGGTCCCGGCCGTTCTTTCGCAGCGAGCAGGAGCTTCAGAGAAGCCCAGAGACGGATCCAGGCCCGGGGGAGAAGGTAGGGAGAGGCGCGGGCAGAGGGGACGTGGAGGGAGGGACCGGGTCCCAGGATCTCACCCTCTGTCCGGTCAGGAGCTGCAAAGAGCCCTACAGAGAGAGATCGCGGCCCAGGGGAGAAAGTGGGGGGAGGAAGGCACCGGGGGACGTGTGCGATGCTGCTGTGTGGGGATCGCTCCCTTATGCAGAGCCCTTCAGCAGCTCATAAAGACTCTGAGGAGCTCTGCTTTCCTATGGGAATCTAACTTTTTGCTTTTTAATGCGGCGATCGAGGAGGCTCCTGCACAGGTCAAGCAGTTCATGTCTCAGGTTCTGAAGGCTGCGAGATGTCCGGTTCCGGCCGAATGGAAGAAGATAGCCGCTCCGGCAATGTCACAGGCCTGCAGCCGTCCGGATGAGATGCACAGGGGATGGAGCAGGTCAGGGCAATACGGAGAAACGGGCTGGATCCTTTACAGATATAGGGAAGCCCTAGGAGACGTGGAAATCCGAGCATTGTCCGGGGCGGGGGAATAATGTAAGGGCTGGGGATATTGTTCTGTACTTTGTATTGGCTGTTGATTGGTGCTGATTGAATTACGATGGATACAGGCGTTGTGCACTTGCTGTTTTCCTGATTAAAAAAAATTTAAAAAATTATCGTAATAAAAATCAAATCGAAGTGTGTTTAAATAAAACAGAGACTGAACGTGAACTGTGAGACCTGTGGTTTATAAGTGGTTCTCTCTGAGCTCCGAGCCACGGGTGGATCTTGGGTGGCTGAGGGTGCTCTTGGTAAAGATATCTTTCCGGAGGTGGTTGGGGGAGGCGTTGCTGTTCCTTGAAATGTCAAATATAAGTTCCGAAAGGTACCTGGTGTGAAAGCCTCGCTGACCCAAGGGTTGGGAGCCGGGCTAGTATCCTTGAGGTTGTGGGTTCGAAGCCCCACCAGCTCAGTAACACCGTGGGTTGCAGCATCCTCTCTGCGAAGTTTTGGTGAAATTTGGGCCCAAATTTCACCAAAACTTTCCCCTCCTTGTGATCAGTAACATCCTCTGTCACGGAAAGAACGGTACATTTCGAACCTACAGCCTCAATGTTACTAACCCGGCTCCCAACCCTTGGGCCAGCGAGGCTTTCACACCAAGTAACGTTCGGAACTTATATTTGACCTTTTCAAGGAGTAGAAAACGCCTCCCCCGACCACATGCGAAAAGATATCATTACCAGGAGCACTACAGCCTCCCAGAATCCAACCGTGGCTCAGGGCGCAAAGGCAGCCGTTTATAAACCACAAGTCCCACGGTTCACATTTACTGTCTGTTTTATTTAAACACACTTCGATGTGATTTTTTTTATTACAATAAACTTTTTTTTTTATCAGGAAAACAGCAAGTCCACAATGCCTCCATCAATCAGCAACCACCAACAGCCAATACAAAGTACAGAACAATATCCCCAACCCTTCTTTTATTCCCCCGCCCCGGAGAATGCTAGGATTTCCACTTCTCCTAGGACTTCCCAATAGTTGTAAAGGATCCAGCCCGTTTCTCCGTATTGCCCTGACCTGCTCCATCCGGACGGCTGCAGGCCCGCGACATTGCTGGAGCGGCGATCTTCTTCCATTCGGCCGGAACCGGACATCTCGCAGCCTTAAGAACCTGAGACATGAACTGCTTGACCTGTGCAGGAGCCTCCTCGATCGCCGCATTAAACAGCAAAAAGTTAGATTCCCATAGGAAAGCAGAGCTCCTCAGAGTCTTTATGAGCTGCTGAAGGGCTCTGCATAAGGGAGCGATCCCCACACAACAGCATCGCACACGTCCCCCGGTGCCTTCCTCCCCCCACCTTCTCCAACCTCTGTCCGTGCTTCTCCCCACCTTCTCCCCTGAGCCTGGATCCGTCTCTCGGGTTCGCTGCGAAGGAACGGCCGGGACCGGGCTGTGCTGTGCTCCGCCTCCTCCCCCTTCCGTCCATTCGCAGCAGCAGGAAGGGGCGGGGCTGCTGCAGAGCTCTCTCCTGTGATTAGGCTCCGACCCTGCCTGTCTCGCCCTCACAACCATGGTGGAGCTGTAGCTTCCGGTCGGTGACCGAGAGCTCGGCCGTGCGCTCCGAGAGCGGGCAGCGGCCGCCCTGCCGGGAAAAGCCGCTTAGCACGGAAGGAGCAATGGGGGCTAAGGCTGTGGGGAAGCGCGGGTTCTGGCCCAGGCATGAGCGGCGCTTTACGGCCTCCCCCTCCCCAGGCTTTAAGCTTGCAAACCGTGCAAACGTCCCTGGGTTTTAAGCGGCTCTTCCCGCCAGCCTGTTCTAACTGCTCCGTGTTCACGGTCTGATTGTGACTGAGGGGTTTGCATGGAACCAGAAATCGGTTAAATAAATGAGCGAGGGATGCGATGTGCGTGAGAAAGAGAGGGGGGGGGGGAGCGGTAAACATCGCACACGCGGAAGCCAAAATCTGTCCTGGGGGCTTCCTTTCCCAGGGCAGTGCTGGCAAGAGATGGCTCAGAAGCTCCCCCGCAGCCCGGGTCTAACAGCCCCTGCTGGAAACCCATAATCTGTCCACTTTTAATGTTTGTTTGCATAGGGGAGGAGGTTTCACCGCGCACTGTGTGTGTTAGAAAGATTCTTTTATTTTAAGAGAGAACGTTTCATTCTTGTGATTGCGGGCGAGGATCTGTTAATCACTGGAGGGTGTAATACAAGAGAGTGGTGGAAAGAGGGGTAAAACCCCGGAGCCTTTGTCCCCGGCTGCCTGGAGAGTGCAGAGCCTGCTGTGAAGGGCTGGTCCTTAGGCTGGTGTCCTGTGCTAGGAGAAGAATAGGGGGTATAAACCCGGAAGAGTTTGTACCCAGCTGACTGGTGGCTCCGTTACAGGGATTTACTCGAGTCTAGCTTAGCCAGAAGCTAGGTGGGGGCCAGTGTAGGGAAGCGGTGCGGGTGGATGGGGAGGACGGGGTCAGTTAGACCTGTGTTCCAAGCATATTCCGGTGAATACCTCTAATGAGAAAGAGCCTTAATTAATAACAAGAAAGAGCCACCAGCAGACTGGAGGTTTTACTACTTTCTACTAGGAAAAATGGCCCAAATTTCACCAAAACTACCTCTTTCTAGTCCTTGTGATCAGTAACATCCTCTATCGCGGAGAGGATGTTACAATCCACGGTGTCACTGGGCTGATGGGGCTTCGAGCCCACAGCCTCAATGTTACTAACCCGGCTCCCAACCCTTGGGTCAGCGAGGCTTTCACAACAAGTACTTTTTGGAACTTATATTTGACATTTTAAGGAGTAGAAACACCGTCCCCCCAACCACCTCCGAAAAGATTTCTTTACCAAGAGCACCACAGCCTCCCAAGATCCACCGGTGGCTCAGAGCTCAGAGAGAGCCACTTATAAACCACAGGTCTCACAGTTCACAATCAGCCTCTCTTTTATACACTTCGATGCGATTTTTATTACAATAATTTTTTATTTTTTTTAATCAGGAAAACAGCAAGTGCACAACGCCTGTATCCATCGTAATTCAATCAGCACCAATCAACAGCCAATACAAAGTACAGAACAATATCCCCAGCCCTTACATTATTATCCCGCCCCGGACAATGCTCGGATTTCCACGTCTCCTAGGGCTTCCCTATATCTGTAAAGGATCCAGCCCGTTTCTCCGTATTGCCCTGACCTGCTCCATCCCCTGTGCATCTCATCCGGACGGCTGCAGGCCTGTGACATTGCCGGAGCGGCGATCTTCTTCCATTCGGCCGGAACCGAGCGTCTCGCAGCCTTCAGAACCTGAGACATGAACTGCTTGACCTGTGCAGGAGCCTCCTCGATCGCCGCATTAAAAAGCAAAAAGTTAGATTCCCATAGGAAAGCAGAGCTCCTCAGAGTCTTTATGAGCTGCTGAAGGGCTCTGCATAAGGGAGCGATCCCCACACAGCAGCATCGCACACGTCCCCCGGTGCCTTCCTCCCCCCACCTTCTCCCCTGCGCCGCGATCTCTCTCTCTGTAGGGCTCTTTGCAGCTCCTGACCGGACAGAGGGTGAGATCCTGGGCCCCGGTCCCTCCCTCCACGTCCCCTCTGCCCGCGCCTCTCCCTACCTTCTCCCCTGGGCCTGGATTGCTCTCTGGGCTTCTCTGAATCTCCTGCTCGCTGCGAAGGAACGGCCGGGACCGGGCTGTGCTGTGCCCCGCCTCCTCCCCCTGCCGTCCATTCGCAGCAGCAGGAAGGGGCGGGGCTGCAGCAGAGCTCTCTCTTGTGATTAGGCTCCGACCCTGCCTGTCTCGCCCTCACAACCATGGCGGAGCTGTAGCTTCCGGTCGGTGACCGAGAGCTCGGCCGTGCGCTCGGAAAGCGGGCAGCGTCCGCCCTGCCGGGAAAAGCCGCTTAGCACCGAAGGAGCAATGGGGGCTAAGGCTGGGGGGAAGCGCGGGAAAGCCCCCATTGCACCGAAGGAGCAATGGGGGCTAAGGCTGGGGGGAAGCGCGGGTTCTGTCCCAGGCATGAGCTGCGCTTTACGGCCTCCCCCTCCCCAGGCTTTAAGCTTGCAAGTCCTGCAAACGTCTCCGGGGTTTAAGCGGCTCTTCTGCTCTCACTGCTCCGTGTTCACGGTCTGATTGTGACTGAGGGGTTTGTATGGAACCAGAAATCGGTTAAATAAATAAATTAATGAATGACCGAGGGATGCGATGTGTGTGTGATAGAGGGTGAGCGGTAAATATCGCACACGGGGAAGCCAAAATCTGTCCTGGGGGCTTCCTTTCCCGGGGCAGTGCTGGACGGTCTGTGCTGGCAAGAGATGGCTCAGAAGCTGCCCCGGAGCCCGTGTCTAACAGCCCCTGCTAGAAACCCGTAATCTAATGTTTGTTTGCATAGGGGAGGAGGTTTCACCGCGCACTGTGTGCGTTAGAAAGATTCTTTTATTTTAAGAGAGAACATTTCATTCTTGTGATTGCGGGCGAGGAGCTGTTAATCACCGGAGGGTGTAATACAAGAGAGTGGTGGAAAGAGGGGTAAAACTCCGGAGCCTCTGTCCCCGGCTGCCCGGAGAGTGCAGAGCCGGCTCTGAAGGGCTGGTCCTTAGGCTGGAGTCCTGTGCTAGGTGAAGAATAAGGGGTAAAAACCCGGGAGAGTCTGTACCCAGCTGACTGGTGGCTCAGCAGCTCTGTCCGATGGCTCCGTTACAGGGATTTACTCGAATATAGGAGGGCGCGGGTTCGAGTCTAGCTTAGCCAGAAGCTAGGTGGGGGCCAGTGTAGGTAAGTGGGTGCGGGTGGATGGGGAGGAGGGGGTCAGTTAGACCTGTGTTCCAAGCATATTCCGGTGAATACCTCTAATGAGAAAGAGCCTTAATTAATAACAAGAAAGAGCCACCAGCAGACTGGGGGTTTTACTACTTTTTACTAGGAAAAATGGCCCAAATTTTACCAAAACTACCCCTTTCTGACCAGAGAGGATGCTACAACCCATGGTATTACTGAGCTGGTGGGGCTTCGAACTGAGCTGGTGCAGCATCCTCTCCGCCATAGAGGCTCAGTAACATCCTCTGTCGCGGAGAGGATGCTACAATCCACGGTGTTTCGGAGCTGGTGGGGTTTCGAACCCACAACCTCAACGTTACTGAGCTGGTGGGGCTTCGTACCCACAACCTCAATGTTACCGAGCTGGTGGGGCTTCGAACCCACAACCTCAATGATACTAACCCGGCTCCCAACCCTTGGGTCAGCGAGGCTTTCACACCAAGTACTTTTCGGAACTTATATTTGACCTTTTCAAGGAACAGCAACGCCTCCCCCAACCACCTCCGGAAAGATAACTTTATCAGGAGCACTACAGCTTTCCAGCATCCCCCAGTGGTTCAGGGCTCAGAGGGAGTCACTTATAAGTCACAGGTCTTACAGTTCACATTCAGCCTCTGTTTTATACACTTCGATGTGATTTTTATTACAATATTTTTTATTTTTTTTTTCAGGAAAACAGCAAGTGCACAACGCCTGTATCCATCGTAATTCAATCAGCACCAATCAACAGCCAATAGAAAGTACAGAACAATATTCCCAGCCCTTACATTATTCCCCCGCCCCGGAGAATGCTAGGATTCCCACTTCTCTAAATCGGTTAAATAAATAAATGAGCGATGCAATGTGAGTGAGAAAGAGAGAGGGTGAGCGGTAAATATCTCAAGCGGGGAAGCCAAAATCTGTCCTGGGGGCTTCCTTTCCCAGGGCAGTGCTGGACGGTCTGTGCTGGCAAGAGATAGACATGGGCTCCGGGGGAGCTTCTGAGCCAACAGTCCCTGCTAGAAACCCATAATCTATCCACTTTTAATGTTTGTTTGCACAGATGACAATGGAAACTGTGTGTGTTAGAATGATTATTTTATTTTTTTAAATTTTCTTTTTATTAGTTTTAATCAATTAACATAAGCATTATTACACGCCTTAAATTCCGGGCAAGGCTTACATACATTTCATCTGGAAAATGTATTATTGCTTGCTAAATTATATACTAAAACAATATTGAAATTTTTCATACAATGACATTTTAATTCCATATTTTCTCTCAAAACTCCTTGCCTAATTACTATGCAATGTGGGGAGAACAAATATAGAAATTGGAGCAATATCTCTTAAACATTACTAGTGCAGAGAAAAAAGGGAGTAACAAGGTTATCTAAATAATACCGGTATTGTTTGGTGGAACAGCCCCTCATTCACTCCTTGAATTCAGGAAATGTTCAAGTTGCTCTGGCTCCATGAATACATATCTATTATTTTCTATATCAAGTATACATTTACAAGGAAACATTATCATTATTTTCGCACCTAATTGGCGAGCTCTAGTGCACAGAGACAGAAAGTTTTTCCTACACAATTGCATTGATCTAATAATGTCCAGATATATCCATATTTTCCCTCCAAGGTAAGGCTTGTTCCTATTGTAGAAAACTCTTTAAAACCATATCCCTTTCAGCAGGTAACAAAATCTTCACCAGCAAATCACCTCTCTTTTCAATTTGTTCCTCCTGGGTTGTCTCAAGAAATCCAGACAGGTTATCAAACGGGGATGGGAACTCTGGACGCTCCCCTCGGTCTTCCTTGTCCTCTGTCTCTCCCCCACTTCTCTGTACTGAATCGTTGGTGTGGGAATTATGAGCTTTGCCAGCAAACCATTTCAGGGTTTAACACTAACTTCCCTTCTCCCTGACCTTTGCATTGAATAAAGCATCACTTGTGCTTAAGCCTCTCTGCTTAGGAGAGGATACCTGACTGTAATGTATTTCTCTGGCTTATAATTAACCCTGATCGCCTGAAAGAAAAGCTAGTTGTCCCTAGTCAGAGGTAGGACAAAGACAGGAGGTATAGGATTCAGCAGCCAATGAAATGATCCGTACACACCCCCTGAGCCAAGCCAATAGTGTAGTGATACGTCTGTTGCTATGTGGAGAGGAGCCAATGATGTGATGACACATCATCTGCCTTTGTATGAATGTACAATAAAAAGAGGGCCCTGGGGAGTGTCCTTCCCTTTTCCTGCCTGCCATGAAACCTGCTGGATGTGTCTTCTTTGCCTCCATATTCAATAGCTGGTGATGATAAATTCCCTGCTCATTTTGGCTGGTCATAGCTTAGGTGCGCACCGTACAACAGATTTGCAATCGTAAGTATTTTTAAAGTACTTTTTAGTATTTTTTAAGTATTTGTCAGCAAGTTTGTTCCCCACATTTGTGAGCATAGGAAGTGATTTGACTGTACAGCAAAGGCTTCATGCTAGAGGGCTGCAGAAAATAATCAAGAATCATTATTTCATCACCAGAGGAAAAATAGCAAAAGTTAAAATAGGGGACTTAGAAAAACTGATAAGTGAAATAGCTTGCTGCTGCCCCTGGTATTCAGAGGCTGGAGCTCTGAATATCCAGGACTGGATTTTAATAGCCAACAGTCTTCATATGGCCTCAAGGGCCCCCATAAAGCAATTATTAATCTGGCAAAAATGTACAGAGGCCATAGAACACATAGGAAAAAAAAGTCTCAAGGCACCATCTTCAATTCATGTGCCTTTAGAAGCAGACAGTAAAGAAGCAGGCAGACTCAATCAGCATACCCTTCCCCCACCTTATCCACAAACTCCCTCAGACAGCAAATTCTTTGTATCCTCAGCTCCCCATACCCACACCCAAGACACAACCCATTCACACCTCCCCGCCTTCTTTAGAAAAGCAGCCCTTGAGCACAATTAAGCCACAACCTGGCCTGGGAGGGGTGGTTCGCATGGGAGTTCAGCAAAAAGAAAACCTTACAGGAAAAGAATTATTAGAAGGCTTCAAGCCTTTCTCATCACAGAAAAGACCCATGAATTAAGGGGGACAGAATATGAAATAGAACATCTGGGGACACACACTCACAAGGCACCGTCCCCTACCATGGCTCCTGTGGCTTCCTCTGCGTCCACCTCAGAGGAAAAAACCAGGAAACTAAAGACACTGAAATCAGAGAAGCTAGCCTCCCTCCACCTTACCCGCAAGCCCTTCCCCCACCAACCACCAACTCCCTGTACCCCCATTTGCCATTGCCTGAGACGGTCATTAATTCTGCATCACCGATTTGTCTAGGTAAATTACCATCTCAAACCGCTGCTCCCGGTAACAATTTATGTGCCGCGGTCAGCATGGGATTTCACCTAGAGCAAGTGAAAGAAAATCTCATAAGGGAGGAATTATTGGAAGGGATTCAAGCCTCTCCCATTACAGAAAGGACCAAAGAACTAGGTGAGACAGAATATAGCTGGTCCGCCCTTCCCCATAGTGTTCTTAGAGAACTCTGCACAAGTATCAAGGAGACAGAATTTCACTCCTCTTGCATCCGAGGGTTACTAGAGATCCCCCAGGTCTTCAAAGAAATCAGCGTATAAGACCTTGGGCCAGGCAGCTGCACTCCTGCGTTACAAGCAAAGAAAATATCAATATGAAAAAAATGATTTAATTAGACACTTCAATGACCTATTGCAGACCAGATTAAACAGAGTAACTGAGCAGACAGGGCAGACTAAGGAGTGGTGTATTTATTTATTTATAATTTTTTTCTATACCGCCGCTCATCAAAGATATCACGTCGGTGTACAATAAACAGGAACTTACGCCGGAGCGCTTTACATTTAACAGGGTTATATAAGCGTTGTTATGGCCTGTATTGGCCAGGGTTATATAAGGTTCTTATATAACCCTTATATATAAAACCCTTATATATAACCCTGGATTGGCCAGGGTTATATAAGGTTCTTATGGCCTGGATTGGCCACTGTTGGAAACAGGATGCTGGGCTTGATGGACCCTTGGTCTGACCCAGTATGGCATTTTCTTATGTTCTTATGTAACAAAGGTATAAATATTTGAACATAAAACAAGTAGAATCTTTTAAAACAAAACTATTATTTAGGTGTAACTTAACTGAGCTGAGTTAAACAGAACTGGAAAGTAAAAGGGATTCTAGGAAATTATGTATGAGGTTAGGGACAGGTTAGGAGGAGATGGAGTTATAAATTAGAGGTGATAAGAGAGGGGAGAAAAGCGCTTCGAATGCAATTAAGAGCAATTATATGGATGGGTATTTACAATAAGAGCAGAAATAGGGGAAATAAGAGATGGTGTAGAGACAGGGGGTGTGGGTAAATAAGGCAGGGCATATAAAGGAGAAGAAAGACATATATATTTCAAGTATAGGCATGTGTGAATAACCATGTCTTGAGTTTTTGCTTGAATGTTTTGGGAGATGGCTCAAGGCGCAGTTCAGTGGGCAAGGTATTCCATAACAGAGGGCCAGCAAAGGAAAGCGCTCGTGCTTTGGTGGAGGCATGGTTATATAGTTTGGGTGAAGGGGTCTGTAATGTGGCGAGGTATTGATTTCTGGTAGGTTTACTAGAAGTTTGAAATTGTAGTGAATTATTAAACCATTTCATTTCAGGATTGTGGAGGGCTTTATGGATAAGTGTTAATGTCTTGTACTGTATGCAAGATTGAATGGGGAGCCAGTGTAACGCCTTCAAAATTGGCGTAATATGTTCCTTTGAGTTTGTGTTAGTAAGGATACGGGCTGCAGTGTTTTGCAGAATTTGTAAGGGGCGGATGACATTTTTAGGTAGGCCTAGGAGGAGTGAATTGCAATAATCTGTTTTGGAAACAACATGGCTTGTAGAACTGTCCGGAAATCAGATGCGTGAAGCAAGGGTTTCAATTTTTTGAGTGTATGTAATTTGAAAAACATTCTTTAAGGATTGCACTGATAAATTTTTTGAGGGTCATTTGGTCATCAATAATGACTCCTAGGTCTCGGACTTGGTGAGAGAATTGTATGTGCGTTGATGTTATAGTTGAGGTAGGACAAGCATGTAGTGGGGTAGGAGGAGATATGATCATGAGTTCTGTTTTTGTGGAGTTGAGGGCAAGTTGTAAGGAGGTTAATAGATTATTGATAGAAGCGAGAGTAATGTCCCAGATTTCAAGGGCTTTGGAAATGGATTCTGTTACTGGAATAAGAATTTGTACATCAGCATACAAAAGTGTGGAAGCTTAAGGTTGGCGAGGAGATGGCAAAGCGGAAGAAGATAGATGTTAAAAAGGGTAGATGAAAGTGAAGAGTCTTGCGGGACTCCTTGCTTCAGGGGGATTTCTTTTGAAAGGTGGTTGCCAATTTTGACTTTATAATTACGGTTAGACAGATAGGAAGTAAACCAGTTATGAGCAGTACCAGTTATTCCAATCTCGTGTAGGCGTTGGAGGAGAATTTGGTGATTAATGGTATCAAAAGCCGCTGAGATATCCAGGATTACTAGGAGATGAAGTTGATTTCTATCTAGGCTTTTGAGAAGGTAATCAGACAGTGATAAGAGAAGTTTCAGTACTATGTAACTTGCGAAATCCGTATTGTGAGGGAGAGAGGATTTGGTGTTCTTCTAAATAGTCACTGAGTTGACGATTGATAGTTTTTTCTAGGATTTTAGCAATAAATGGTAGATTAGAGATAGGGCGGTAATTGGCAAGGTATAATGGGTCGAGCTTAGGTTTTTTTAAAGTAGGTTTAAGGATAGCAAATTTGAGAGAGTTGGGCACTTGCCCAAATTCGATGGATGCACTGATAATGTTAGAGATAGGGCTGGCTATTAGATCAGGGACAGTGAGGAGTTTTGTGGGGATGGTATCAGAAGGGTGAGAGGAGGGTCGAGCTTTTTTGAGCAGGGATTCAATTTCAGTTGTTGCTGTGTTTTCAAAGATTGTTAGCTGAGGTGCAGAGTCTTTTGTGTGACAGAGGTTATTGAATTGGGGCATGTGGGAATTGTGGGGGAAGCGTGTCATAATTTTGTTAATTTTGTCCTGAAAGAAAGAGGCCAGTTGGTCACATTTGATTTTGGCTTCTTCTTCTGGGATGATATTAGGAGTAAGGTTAGTAAGTGAAGTGACATATTCGAACAGCACTTTTGGATTGAATTGAAATTGGTGTATTTTACCAGCGTAGTAATTCTTTTTAGCATTGTTGATCATCTCACTATAGTTTTGCAGCGAAGTTTTGTATCTTGCAAGTAGAGTAGGTGTGGGTTCTTTACGCCAATTTTTTTCAGCTTTTCTAAGGGCTTGTTTTAGGTCTTTTAGTGTAGGAGTGTACCAGGGTTTTTTTGTATTTTTCTGAGGAGAGTTTTTTTGTAATGAGGGGGCAAATGTTGTTAGCAACTGAGAGGGTGTATTCATTCCATGATGTTAAAGCAGTGTCAGCATTTGATAGATCAAGGTTAAACTGGGTGTTGGATAGAGCTGTGGTAAGCTCGTCTCTATTGCATGTTTTTCGGTATTGTATAGTGGTAGAGCAGATTGGGAGAGGAGGAGGTCTTTGTAGGGTGTTAGATGTTCTTATGATATAGTGGTCAGACAATGGGATGGGTGTGCATGATAGAGAATCAGTTACGATGTGACGGTTGGTAAAAATGAGGTCGAGTGAGTGACCAGCTTTGTGTGGGCATGTTTATGATTTGCTTGAATCCTAGTGATTTCATGGCTTCCAGGAAGGAGGAGCAGCTAGGTGTAAGGGGTGTTGTGTTGACATGGAGATTAAAGTCTCCTAGGATAATAGCTGGGGAGTCGATAGAGATATTTTTAGCTATATATTCAATGAGAGAAGAAGGGTTATTAAGAGTTCCAGGGGGAGCATAAATGAGGCAGATTTGTAGAGGGGGCTTTGAACAAGCCAATTTCTAATTTAGCTGGGGGGGGATGGGTTGGAGTGTGAGTTTGAATTGTTTGTTGGTGGCAAGGAGAATGCCTCCACCTTTTTTAATCGGGGGATGGAGACTATATCGTATATATTGTTGGGGAGCTGGTTAATGAGAACATTGTCAGTGTCTTTCAACCAGGTTTCTGTTATTGCACAGATGTCTGGTGTTTCGTCTGAGAGGATGTCGTTGAGTATAGAGGTTTTTTTGTTTAATGATTGTGCATTGAAGAGGATGAGTGAGTGCTGTGAGGCCGATGGTTTCTCTTGGTCTTTGATATTCAGTTACAGAAAATCTGCATACTTTGAGAGCATTTCCCCCACAAAGTGTATGCAAAGCCTTATGTTATAACTGTACTGAAACTTGAACAATATACTGTGTAAATTTCATGTGAAAATTTCCCTTTTGCAAAGTTAATTTGGCTCACATTTAAAATGACTCCATTTCTCTGAGATTTAAGTTTATAGCAATTGCTTGCATTGCTAGTGCACAGAACTTGTAATTTTCCCTATAGAACAAAGATAGAATCCGTTTGCAAGAGATCAGCAAGTCCTTGCCAGTCATTGTCTCTGGTTGATGTTATCTAGATTGTTATACAATGCTGTCTTTCAGTCCCTATTGACTGAAGGATTAATTCATTGAATGAAATTCTCTGCTCTGTTTCTTTTCTTTTGAGAAACACTGTTCCTCCCCCTCTTACTCTGTCTTTCTGTTATTAATTCTTGGTTGCCACTCATGGGGGGGGGGGGAGAACTTTTGAAAAGAAAAAACTGGTCTTAGTACTGCAGTTTCTCTCCCTAGTTTCTATATTTTGTTATAACTCTGATACATTTCTTTAACTGTGCTTGCAGCTTTTGAAGGGGTCTGAAGGCTTCAACCTGACAAAGGACAACCTGGAACTCCTGCCAAACAGGACTTCATGTACCAGAATTCCCTGCTTCATGACTGGTTTACTTACAGTCTGCAATACAGCTGTAATTAGGACATTGAGAAACTCTGTCAGCACATTGCACGTTCATTTTTTTTGGCTTCGCTGTTCTTATTCTTTGATAAGCTTTCACTGCTGTAACCTAGAATAGAACAATGGATGTATTATGTGAAGGGCTGTATTACTATAGACTTGTGAATTCCTTTCCAGAACTGCAAGTCCCGGCAGCCTCTCCTGCAGAACACAGGAGAAGTTTCACGAAAGTTCTAGGGTGTCTAGGGAGGGGGTCAGTAGCCCCTTCAGCCGGGATATGCTTGCTCAGCAATGCTTAGAACGCATGTGTAAAAGATAAGAACTGTAAAGTGCATAAGAGTCTGCTCCTGAAGGGGAGGGGCATGCAGTTGTACTAAGCCTTTGTCTTAGCTGCATCTTGCTGGCAATAAAAGTCTATCTTTATGGATCAGTTGTCTGGGCCTCCTTTCTGAGATTAGAGACTGTTACATTTGGCGAGCCAGCCAGGAGGTACAGGGGACGCTATTTTAGCCCCCTAGTTGGTCCGGTAGTTTGGTAGCGGAGCGATCCCCCAGACTTACCTGGTGAGTGGCCACCGCTGAGTTCAGCGATCAGGTTTGAGGGGACCATTCCGCAGGAAATCTCTCGAGACCTCTGGGCTGGTGATTCGGGAAGAAGGCTTTCTTCGCGATCGAGAGAACATTTCAGGCAAGTATAATTTTATTCTCACATGAATGAGAATTAGTGGGAACTTGAATTAGAGATAAGATAAAGCTAAATTACTAGCCGATCCTGAAAGATGGATCGAGGAGGTCTTGATCAAGCCTCGCGCTGTGGTTAGTAGGGATCCCGCTCCGAAGACCACGCGATTTGGAAATTGGCGATTTGGAAATTTTGGGAATAGGTTTCTTGTTGTGTGAAGGAGAGTGTCTGTCTGTCTGTAAGGTACTTAAAAAAAAAAAAAAAAAAAAAAAAAAAAAAAAAAATTTCTACTGTGGTAGATCGGTTAGACAAATTTCTTTTTGTGATCAAATGCATTATTTCTTTTGATCTACTCTGGTGATGCAGACTATTTTTACTTAAGGAAAACTTATTAAAAGTGATTGTGAATTATTTATCTGTATATGTGTTAATAAATGTGTACTGAACAGCGGCAGTTAAAAGAGCACTGGGACCTGAAGAGTTAACTAGTTTGGCTGGGCAGAGGCTGCTTCTCAGCAGGACAATTTAACCCCTAAAACATTTCTCTGGTACGTTTGGGTTTTCAAATTATTAATTAAGGATTGTGATGTATGTAACTGCTATCTGTGAATTGCAAGCACATGTACCAGGGATTTTTTTAAATTGTTTTTAATTGTTTTAAACCCTAATGGGAAGAGATTTTTGGTTTACAGATGCTGCACAAGATCCTTCATTACTTAATCCAGAGAGTTAAGATATTTTAGTTTGTTATTAAAGTAGAGATGTTTCCTGCATTCATTGTATTAAAAGGTAAACTTCGAATGTGTCAATTATAAGTAAGATATTGCGTTTTGTATTTCCTTGATTACTCACAAGATGATCTGGTGTAGTTTACAATCAGACCATTGCATATGTCATTTGACAGACATAAAATGATGGACATTTTATAGCAGCAAATTCATTATTACAGTACAAAAATGTAATTATGGAATGGTGGTGCGTTTCACTGCGTGTCAATATGTCAGTACGTAGTGCATTTCATTGCGTGTCAGATGTTAGTGCATTCAATATGGCTGTGCGTTTCAATGCTGGCGTTGTTAATCAGAAGTTTTCAGTTTTCTCATATCTTCTATCCCAGTGTCCTCCCTATGCTTAGCCTTCACTCGATACAGCCACAGGTTAGTCAATTATTGTTTTTTTCATCTATTGCAGGGCACCTGTACATTAAGAATATTCTCTAATGTTAATTATTGTTCTTACTTGTTTCCTATATATTATCTGTTATTTAAAAGTTACATTGGAACGCATGATAAAGTATGAACTCTCTTTTGCTGACTCAGTTTATTTTGAAGCGGTCTCTGAGAAAATTAGAGGAGAAATGATTAAGAATGGGACCTTTGTTAAAGCTTTGTTAAATATGCAGGGCATAGCAAGCGGCAAGATAAGACAGCTGCAGTTCTGACTGTGGGAATTACAGGATGCAGTTTGTAAAAAAAAAACACAGAAAACAGACTTAATATTAAAAATTTTGATTCAGTGGCAGGTGCAAGATAAGGATTATTGAAGTTGTGGGCAAGAGGAGGGGCCACTATGCAAGATTAGGAACTAGATCAAATATGATTCGGCCCAAATGATAAAGTAGTGGCCCCCCCACACACACACAAATATATATATACTGCAATTATGTTCTTTTACCACTGGTGGGGGCTGGGCTCTGGCTATTACCATATAAGAACATAAGAAAATGCCATACTGGGTCAGACCAAGGGTCCATCAAGCCCAGCATCCTGTTTCCAACAGTGGCCAATCCAGGCCAGAAGAACCTGGCAAGTACCCAAAAACTAAGTCTATTCCATGTAACCATTGCTACTGGCAGTGGCTATTCTCTAAGTGAACTTAATAGCAGGTAATGGACTTCTCCTCCAAGAACTTATCCAATCCATTTTTAAACACAGCTATACTAACTGCACTAACCACATCCTCTGGCAACAAATTCCAGAGTTTAATTGTGCGTTGAGTAAAAAAGAACTTTCTCCGATTAGTTTTAAATGTGCCCCATGCTAACTTCATGGAGTGTCCCCTAGTCTTTCTACTATCCGAAAGAGTAAATAACAGATTCACATCTACCCGTTCTAGACCTCTCATGATTTTAAACACCTCTATCATATCCCCCCTCAGTCGTCTCTTCTCCAAGCTGAAAAGTCCTAACCTCTTTAGTCTTTCCTCATAGGGGAGTTGTTCCATTCCCCTTATCATTTTGGTAGCCCTTCTCTGTACCTTCTCCATCGCAATTATATCTTTTTTGAGATGCGGCGACCAGAATTGTACACAGTATTCAAGGTGCGGTCTCACCATGGAGCGATACAGAGGCATTATGACATTTTCTGTTTTATTCATCATTCCTTTTCTAATTCCCAACATTCTGTTTGCTTTTTTGACTGCCGCAGCACACTGAACCGACAATTTCAATGTGTTATCCACTATGACACCTAGATCTCTTTCTTGGGTTGTAGCACCTAATGTGGAACCCAACATTGTGTTGTGTTCTTAGTGTTTGCAATGTAATTGGTACAAGGCTTCCAAGGGTTTGATAATCACTCCTGCACACCTAAAGCACCCCCCTGGATCCTTGCCTGCAGATCCAGGTTCACTTTATTGAATTAACCCAATGTCAAACTTACAAGTATGTAGGAAGCAATGTTTTGCAGCTTCTCAGCCTCGACAGAACTGATTTGCCTCCAGGCGCAGGTCACCTATTCAATTTCCAGATGGACTGATCTTTTCATCGTATTTTGAGGTGTATGGGAACAGGGATCAGGAAGAGAAGAAAAGGGCCCGTCCCTGCAACCAGGAACTTAATAATAGACCCGACATCCGAAAGAAGCTGCAGAAGGCCGAAGGCTTTGAGGGCATGAGCCTCAGCCAGTTAAAAGCTATAGCAGACCAGGTATGTGAAAATAGAGAAGTGGAAGAGAAAAGAGAGAAGCAAGTAGAGACATGAAGGAGAAAGTGACTGTTAGCCGCCGCTCTCGAGGACACTCGGACGGGAAGGAGCCAAGACAATGGCAGACCGCGAAGAGGAGGGAACAAGACCCCCCCCCTTGGGAAAGAATCAGTGTACGTACTGCAAAAATGAAGGTCATTGGAAGAGAGACTGTAAAGAATAGCAAAAGAAATATGGGAGCCCTGCAGTGAATACTAACGACAAAAATGGACCTGCACCGACACAAAGGGGCCGAGGACAACCCCCACTGGCAGATGGCGGGGGAGGCGACAAGGAGCATACAGCCTGAAGAGACCGGGAGGGAAGAATCCCCACTGACCCTCTGGTGGAGATCCACGAGGGAAAACAACAAAATCAGGGGCCTGTTGGACTCAGAGACCAACGATCTGTCATGACTGCACCAATCGGCCCCCCGACGAAAGAGACTGTTTCTATAGTGGGTACCTCAGGTCAGGTACTCACTGCCCCTCTGCAGAAAGAATGAACTATACAAGTAGGCGGGACCATGGTATCCCTTATCGGACGGGACCTGCTGTGTAAACTACAGGCCACACTGAGATTTCAACCAACAGGGGAAGTTAAAGCCTCCTTCGGGGACCATTCAGTGATACTCATCTGCCCCCTCAGGGAGAAATGGAGATTACTTCCTCAACCAGTCAATACCCAGAAGACACCCCATCATCGACAGACGGGATTTGTCCTGGAGGATTAGTCGTGAACGCCCCCAGTCTGGATTGAACTAAAGCAAGGCGCCCAAATAGTTAACCAAACCCAATACCCCGTGCCATATGCCGCCAGATGCAGTAATCGAACCAGATCTGAGTGGAACACGCCTCTGTTGCTGGGAAAGAAACCAGATTCCACAGAATACAGATCAGTTCAGGACCTGCAGAAGGTCAACAGCCAGATCATGGACCTGGTGGCCCTGGTCCCAACCCGTATTCCATCATGGCCCAAATCCCAGCAAGAACCGTGCAGGATTTGAGGAAAGTGAATACTCAAGTGGCAGATTTGGTAGCACTTGTGCCAAATCCATATTCAATCCTGGCTCAAGTTTCTTCTAGTTCCAAATGGTACAGTGTTATTGATCTCAAAGATGCTTTCTTCTCTGTTCCAATAGCAGAGGAATGTCAGAAAATTTTTGCCTTCACTTCAAAAATGCGCAAACTGGAGAAAAGCAGCAGTATACTTAACTCGCCTACCCCAAGGATTTAAAAATTCGCCCACTCTGTTCTCGGAGCAACTGGCCAAGGACCTGAAGATGTACCGGGTCACACATGGGCCAGTTGTACAATATGTGGATGATCTCTTAATTTAGGGAAGCATACCATGAATGTGCGGTATCAACCCTATACTTGTTGAAAACTTTGTACTCGAAAGGGTACCGTGGAAGCAAAAAGGAAGCGCAAATCTGTGAATTGAAAATAGAGTATTTGGGCTTTCGAATATGTGAGGGCACTCGTCGCCTTGGAATCTCTCGTACAAGCTCTACAAGAGATCAACCTGTACCTACCTGCAAGAAAGAACTTCGTGCATTCCTAGGAGCCGCAGGATACTGTAGATTTTGGATTGCTAACTATGCAATTTTAGCCCAACCATTATGATAAACTACGAGGAAAAGAATCGGAATCTCATCCCTTCCAGTGGGAGGGACATGAACTAGCAAATCTGCATCAACTGAAAGAAGCCTTGATCTCACCCCCTGCTCTAGGATTACCTGATGTAATGAAACCCTTCCATTTGTTCATAGATGAGAAAAAAGGCATGGCCATTGGGGTATTGATTCAAACTTTAGGATCATGGGAACGACCTGTTGCATATTTGTCAAAAGGAATGGACAATGTTGCTAAAGGATGGCCTGGCTGTCTTCGAAGCATTGCTGCCGCATGCTTATTAATACCTGAAGCCGTTAAACATTTGGACAAACTCTGCAAGTGACAACTCCTCATACTATTCAAGGACTACTTGAAACTCATGGACCAAAATGGATGACTAATTCACGTCTCGTCAAGTATCAAAGCCCTATTGTGTGAAACACCTGAAATTCAAATACAAGACAGCAAAAACTTGAATCCGGCTACTCTTATGCCGGTACCTGAACCAGTTGCCCATGACTGTGAAGAAGTCATGACTACAATACATAGTAGGCCAGTCCTGAGGGATCAACCCTGGCAAGGAGCTTGGACTTTATTCACTGATGGGAGTAGCCAAATCATTCATGAGATCCGTTCTGCTGGATATGCTGTAGCATCCGAAGATGAAATCATTGAGGCTCAACCTCTTCCCCCAGGAACATCTGCACAAAAAGCTGAACTACCAGGAAATCAAACCCTATTGTCAAGGAAATCAAAGAGCAGATAAAGCAGCAAAAGAAGTAACTCAAGAATATTTTCAAACAACAATATACTACAGAAGAGAATGAATTGGCACAATATGAAAATTTCCATCAACAAAACGGATGGTGGATTATACAAGATGGGCGAATATGGATACCTGAAACTATTGCTTGGACAATAGTTAAAGAAGCACATGATTATACACACCTTGGTCGTGATTCATTGGCAAGATTACTGGAAAAGACATATCGATCAAATCACTCAATTGACTAAACATGCAATTAATCAATGTATCACATGTGCACAGAACAATCCTCGAAATGGACCTGGTCCTGCTCTTGGGCATATCAATCGAGGAACTATACCTTTTCAAGTTTGTCAAGTTTGGCTCAAAAATGTGTTTATTTCTTTTCCTTCTTTGCAGGCATAATAATACATGCTTTCGCTCTTAAACTCTGGGCAAAACAAAATACCAAAATTATGACTGCAGTGTACCAGAATAGATTGGTTTTAGATTACCCTCTGGCCCAGGAAGGAGGGTTTGTGGAACATTTAACCTCTCCAATTGTTGTTTACAGGTAGATGACCAAAGCAAGGTTATCCAAGACATCACTGATCGCTGGTCCCTGACCAGCAATGGAATAGTGCTTGGGACTGGACCAATGGATTCCGTGGTTGGTTTTCCATGATCGGTAGATTTAAGAGCTTGTTTGTTATCCTAGCCAGTTTAATTCTGTTTTGTCTTTTAGGACCCTGTATTATTCCTTTCTTGCTCAAATCGCCTTTGTCGGATGATGGAGGACATTGCTGAAAGCAAAACAGCCACGCAGCTCCTGTCACTGTACATGTATTCCTCTGAGCCTATAGAACCTGTTTAACCATCCTCATGTTTTATCCTGGGCCATCTTCCCATACATGACAAGTTCGGGCTACAAAGGGGGGTAGAGCCAATAGGGCCCATCCGTCTCAAACCCGTGAAGAAACCATCGGACTGTTTGGGAAATTAGGGCCCTCTGAACTCAAATTGCTAATTTTTCTTGTTTCTGTTTCTTTCAGTTCCACAGCTGCGTTGTGATGGTGTGATACTTTTCATAGAGAATAAGTATCAAAGGGAGGAATGAAGGGGTCTGAAGGCTTCAACCTGACAAAAGGACAACCTGGAACTCCTGCCAAACAGGACTTCATGTACCAGAATTCCCTGCTTCATGACGGGTTTACTTACAGTCTGCAATACAGCTGTAATTAGGACATTGAGAAACTGTCAGCACATTGCATGTGTTCATTTTTTTTGGCTTCGCTGTTCTTATTCTGATAAGCTTTCACTGCTGTAACCTAGAATAGAACAATGGATGTATTATGTGAAGGGCTGTATTACTATAGACTCGTGAATTCCTTTCCAGAACTGCAAGTCCCAGCAGCCTCTCCTGCAGAACATGGGAGAAGTTTCACGAAAGTTCCAGGGTGTCTAGGGAGGGGGTCAGTAGCCCCTTCAGCAGGGATATGCTTGCTCAGCAATGCTTAGAACGCATGTGTAAAAGATAAGAACTGTAAAGTGCATAAGAGTCTGCTCCTGAAGGGGAGGGGCATGCAGTTGTACTGAGCCTTTGTCTTAGCTGCATCTTGCTGGCAATAAAAGTCTATCTTTACGGATCAGTTGTCTGGGCCTCCTTTCTGAGATTAGAGACTGTTACACTTTCAAAGGGGGGCACGAGACAGATCAGATCTCCTGCTGATCCAAATCTTTTCCCTCAACCTTCAATGCATTTCTACACTAGCCCTTCCTCTCACTCTCTTTCTGTTAATCTTTTTAATACTTTCAAACTTCTTTAATACTGAACAGCGTGTTTATTTCCTATTCTAATAATTATATGAAGAAATTGTATTCTGATATTCCACATTGAAAGTAAGCTCAGAGTATTATTGATTGAATTTATTGTTTCAGGTTGCAATCTATAAAGTAATGATGGTGTCTCCATTAGGAGGCTCTATGCTATTCTACCAGTTATATTATATTATTATTTTAATAATTCTGTTGTATACTAGTTTTTATTTTTCAGGTCTACAGTCCTCCTGTCTTAAGGAAACTTCAGTTTTATTTTCTTTTTCACAAATTTTTACAGAATTCTGAACCTTAAAATTTTTACTGACAGCGGTTGCTACATCTAAAGCAATCACTCCCAAGCCTTTTCTTGCAAATCCAAATTGATTTTATTAAATTGAATAATAGAATTGATTTATCCAAGGCTAAGTAAGAATTTCACTTTAATCATTACCTTAGTAAATGTTTTGCTGTATACCAGTTTTTAATATTTTCCAAATTGACAGCCTTCCCGCCATGAGAGATGTGAAGATGAACACTTTGCAGCTTATTTTAACATTTTTCTAACACCTTTTGACTTTTGATCCTTGATCTAATTTTGTTATCTGTTGTCTGTCTGGATGCCAAGAAGACTATGAATGAATATTTGCAGGATGAATGAATATGAATGTGTCAGTCTTGTGTAACATGTTTAATGTAATATCTAATATACTTGTCATTTGTGATTCAGCCTACTACAAATGACTTTTCCTTTAAATGATTGATTTACATGTGTGCTATTTTACTGAATGAAAATTGATCACTGCATAAAAACTTTCTTGATAATGGGACTACCCTCTGTTCTGAAAAACTGGCTCTATTTACTGCAGCCATTCCTTTGCATGAATTTTGTCAATAATTGAACATTAAATACTTATTTGGCATCCCCTACAACACCACAGGGCAAGCCATTGGGGAGAGAGCCAACCATACCCTTAAGAGCTCTTGACAAGACAAAAACAAAAAGGAGGGAATGCCCCTGGACTTCCCCCTAAACAGGACTGGCTGAACAAAGTATTGTTTACTTTAAATCATCTAAACATATCAAATTCAAATAAGACCACAGCCATGGGTAATCATTATGGGACTAGGGTTAGTCACCCACAGCCATCAGTTTTGTATAGAATGTTTAACCCTGTCTGGTACGGTCCGGTTCCCTTAACATAGGGACGAGGATATGCTTCTCTGCTTGCTCCCACAGGTCCACTTTGGGTGGGTTCCAAGCCGTGGAAAGGTGTCCAGGTCTACAGGACCCGATCCCCAACTTCTCCCTGAGCCTCCACCGCCCTCAGAAGAACAGAGACCGGACTCCTCGCAAAAAGCAGCACCACATGACCTGGGGACAGATCAAGGCCCTATCTGACCAATCTGCACAACTCTTAGAACAGCAAGGCCTTGAGAGAACTCCAGAGAACTTATTAGCCGCCTTTTCTTGCCTGAATGCCAACTCATTAACAATTGTGTTCTGCACCCCCCTCCTTTGCCTTATTTCTCCAGCTATGGCGATTTCAGAACAAGGACTCTGACAGGACAACATGTACATCCTCGATGCACAGAACTTTTCACACCTGTTGGATCTGCACACACATGCCAACCCATGCCCACGGAGAACTACTGATGCATGCTGTACCATTTAACCTTACACTATGGACTAATTATCCTTTACAGAGAGGTGTTTTCATTAACTCTCCAGTTAATAATACCATACTACACATCGGCAGCCATATTCAAGAGACTGCCGCTCTTTGTTGGGACTATGATACAGGGGATTCAGGTGGGAAATATCCATATTGTAACCGATCCTTTGTATTAATCACTGAACACTTACATAATTATACCACATATGTATGCAATTGGCAGATTTCAGGCTGTGCAGTGGGAGACCCAAGCAGGTGCAGAGAGTATAGAGGGGACGAAGGATTTACCCTTTGTAGTTACATAGCCCAAATGATAACACAATTTAAAGATACCAATGACATGTCCACTAATCTGTTAGGAAACATATGGATGTTATGTGGGTGTAGAGCATATATGAACATTTCCCCAAGATGGAGAGGCAGATGCACTCTAGGCTACATCCTCCCCTCATACTATGCAGTCAGAAATTTACCCAAAGCAAGACTCCGTAACAAAACGGAGGCGATCAAGAATCCCATAGATATGTATACAGAAACCCAGATAGCTAGAAGCCTGTTTCCCCAATGGGGACAGCTATGAATTACAGAGACTTACACATCCTAGCTAACTGGACGACTGCCATATTTAATCAGACAGTCCATGCATTGAAACTACTCACAACAGAAGTCTCTCAGATTAGAGAAGTAGCATTACAGAACCGCTAAGCCTTAGACACCATTTTAGCTTCAAAGGGTGGTGTTTGTGCATTAATTGGATCTCATTGCTGTGTGTACATATCAGACTATAAAGCAAACCTCACACATCCCATAGAACAGATTGAAACCATGGTTGCTGATGCACCACTTTCAGGCAGAATACCAACTTCTCCATGGGATTGGCTATGGTCTTGGCTCCCTGATATTTCTGGTCTCAAAAGGGTGATTTCTATTATAATTACTGAAATTGTCTTAATTATTTGCCTGTGCTGCTGTATTCAGTGCATACCCAACCTCATATCCATACTGAAACCTTGCTCTCAGCCCGGATACAAAGATGTCTTGTAAGATGCCTAATAGGGAATCCTGAGCCCTGCAGCGGTTGGCACACCACGCTGCACCAGCTCTGGGTGAGGTGGAGATTCAGGAGCGCAGCGGAGGCTGGCACACCACGCCGACTCAGCTTTTTCTCTCCATATCCCCCTTCCCCTATCTCCAGCCCATACCAAGACATAACAGATTTCAGTAGGGGTCTAAAGCTTTATTGAGCTGCCTAAATAAAAACAGAAAGGGTGAGATGTGGGAATTATGAGCTTTGCCAGCAAGCCATTTCAGGGTTTAACACTAACTTCCCTTCTCCCTGACCTTTGCATTGAACGAAGCATCACGTGTGCTTAAGCCTCTCTGCCTAGGAGAGGATACCTGACTGTCATGTATTTCTCTAGCTTATAATTAACCCTGATTGCCTGAAAGAAAAGCTAGTTGTCCCTCGTCAGAGGCAGGACAAAGACAGGAGGTATAGGATTCAGCAGCCAATGAAATGATCCGTACACACCCCCTGAACCAAGCCAATAGTGTAGTGATACGTCTGTTGCTATGTGGAGAGGAGCCAATGATGTGATGACACATCATCTGCCTTTGTATGAATGTACAATAAAAAGAGGACCCACGGGAGTGCCCGGCCCTTTTCCTGCCTGCCATGAAACCTGCCTGATGTGTCTTCTTTGCCTCCATATTCAATATGTTACCACTGGAGAAATTCAGGAGATCCTGGAAATACTTTTTAAGCTGTTCCTTGGGGGAAATTAATGTACATTTAGGAAAATGTATTATTCTCACATTATTGTATCTGAGAGTATTTTCCAGACCTTTCAGTCTCTTATCTAACCTTGAGTCCCCCTGAATCTGGCCTGTTTGTATTTCCTTAATCTGGTTTATTTTCAAGTCCATTTCCTGGATTTTCGTTGAATTTGCAAGAACCACGTTCACCAGGTTAAACTGCTCTTGAGAAGCCTTAATTGTTGTCATCAAAGATATTATTGCTTTTTCCAAAATAGCCATACCATTCCATAACGCATCGAAAGTAACTACTTACTTATTTAACAATTTTAATTCTGGTAAATTTACCGGTGCTATCTGCTTTGTACTCTCTGCGTCTGTCCACTCCGTCTGGCTCTTTCCCAGAGCGGTAGTAAATGGCAGCGACCTGCCCACACCGCTCATTACACCAATATTCAATTCCTTCAAGGCGATTAAGGTCCCCTATTAGGTAATCTCCTGGAATGCAGAAAGCAAAATGTGCGGCCAAGCTGCACATTTTACTTTCAGAAATTAATTCCTGCCAAAGGCCAGCACCAGGCAAGTGTACAGAAAAGCAGAAAAAACTGGTTTTCTGTACCACCCTATCATAGCGATATTAAGTCGGAGGCCCCAAAAACAAAAAAATTCTTCTAAAAAAAAAAAAAAAGAAATAGGAAAATTGGTCCTTACCTGCTAATTTTGTTCCTCTAGTAGCACGGATCAGTCCAGACTCCTGGGTTTTGCCTCCCCTCCAGCAAATGGAGACAGAGAAGTTTTAATGGACTCTGTCCTATACCCCCGAGGTGCCACCTGGAGTCTGTCAGTATTACACTGTACCCAAGCAGAGAAAAGTAAACTAGTACAACCAAAATCCCCCCCCCCGCCCCCCTCGGGAAAGAAAAACTGGTAACATGAACGAAAGCATGCTCATTCTCCTACCCTTTGAAGGTGGGCGCACAATATCAAAATGCATTGAATAAATCTGCAGAATATGAACATCAACCGGCCGAGCAGACTCTCCATTTCCCCATGGGCGGGACTCTGGACTGATCCGTGGTACTACAGGAACGAAAATTAGCAGGTAAGGACCAATTTTCCTTTTCCCTGTACGTACCCGGATCGGTCCGGACTCCTGGAATGTACCAAAGGTATTTATTTATTTATTTATTTATTTAAGTTTTTTTATATACCAACATTCAAGACGGTAGTCCCATCATGCTGGTTCACAAGAAACAGGGGTGTAATTATAACAAACTTTACAATTTGAACAATAGTGCAGAAAAGCAGTTACATATAACAAGGAAATCAATAACTTGGAGTGAGAAGGAAAATGAAGATCAGATAATTATATATATGTATAAATAACATTGTAAGAGGTGGCTATTAACGCTATTACTAGCGGAGCGTGTTGATTGATGAGGAGTTACATAATGTTGGAGTTAGGAAAGGCCTGCGTGAATAGCCACGTCTTGAGTCTTTTCTTGAATGTTGAGATGCTGGGTTCCATTCTAAGGTCCGGGGGAATGGAGTTCCATAAAGTTAGCTAGGGTTGGATTGAGAGAGAGTCCCGCTCGGAGAACACTGGCCCTGAAGGATCCGGGCTCTGGGGCCCGGACATCTAGACGGTCATGCCTAGTAAACGTGTGCGGAGATTTCCACGTAGCTGTGCGACAAAATCTCCTGCGGCGACACCTGCTGACATTCCGCCCACGAAGTCGCCTGCGATCTAGTAGAATGAGCCCGGAGACCGACCGGAATCGGACGGCCCTGAACTAGGTAAGCCAAAGCAATAGCTCCCTTCTGCCAGCGTGCAACGGTGGCCCTTGAAGCTTTCTGACCCTTCCTGGGACCACCCCATAGGACAAACAGATGGTCCGAAAGACGGAAACCGTTCGTGACCTCCAAATAACGTACCAGCACGCGTCTGACGTCCAACTGTCTTAACTCCCTAGACTTGGAAGTAGAAAGATCTAGGCCCGCCAAGGACGGGAGCGCCACCGTCTGATTCAAATGAATAGAGGACACTACGAACGGTTCCCTCCTTCCTTCTGAAAGTAAAGAAAATTCTTCGTTGGAAATCCTTAAGAAGGGCTCCTGACAAGATAAGGCCTGTAGCTCCGAAACACGCTGCGCCGATACGATAGCCAAGAGCAAAACGACCTTCAACGTCAGATCTTTCAAGGTCGCACGCGTCAGCGGCTCGAAAGGCGCAATACAAAAGGGCACGGAGAACCAGGTTGAGCTTCCACGAAGGACAGGGGCTCCAAATGGGAGGATAAAGATGTTTAACGTCACGCAGAAAACGAACCACGTCCAGATGAGACACTAGAGCGAGGCCCTGTACCATTCCCTGAAAACTGCCAAGGGCTGCTATTTGAAATCGTAGGGAATTGAAGGCTAGACCTTTTACTAGACCTACCTGCGGAAAGGCCAGAACATCCGGAATAGTAGCCCTGGACGGCTCCACCGCGTAGTTCAGGCACCAGTCCTCAAAAATACCCCAAACTCTGACGTAGGCAATGGAGATAGAAGTTGTACGGGACTGCTAAAGCTTAGCAATCACCTCCTCCGAGTAACCCTTATTTCTCAATCTCTGCCTTTCAAAAGCCATGCCTGGAATAGCAGGAGATGCTGCAGGGCAGGAGTGAGGTGCATTGGCAGAGCTGTGTGTGAGGGTCTCAGTACTGGAATAGCAGGAGGTGCTGCAGGGCAGGAGTGAGGTGCATTGGCAGAGCTGTGTGTGAGGGTCTCAGTACTGGAATAGCAGGGGGTGCTGCAGGGCAGGAGTGAGGTGCATTGGCAGAGCTGTGTGTGAGAGTCTCAGTACTGGAATAGCAGGGGGTGCTGCAGGGCAGGAGTGAGGTGCATTGCCAGAGCTGTGTGTGAGGGTCTCAGTACTGGAATAGCAGGGGCTGCTGCAAGGCAGGAGTGAGGTGCATAGGCAGAGCTGTGTGTGAGGGTCTCAGTACTGGAATAGCAGGAGGTGCTGCAGGGCAGGAGTGAGGTACATTGGTAGAGCTGTGTGTGAGGGTCTCAGTACTGGAATAGCAGGGGGTGCTGCAGGACAGGAGTGAGGTGCATTGGTAGAGCTGTGTGTGAGGGTCTCAGTACTGGAATAGCAGGGGGTGCTGCAGGACAGGAGTGAGGTGCATTGGCAGAGCTGTGTGTGAGGGTCTCAGTACTGGAATAGCAGGGGGTGCTGCAGGGCAGGAGTGAGGTACATTGGTAGAGCTGTGTGTGAGGGTCTCAGTACTGGAATAGCAGGGGGTGCTGCAGGACAGGAGTGAGGTGCATAGGCAGAGCTGTGTGTGAGGGTCTCAGTACTGGAATAGCAGGGGGTGCTGCAGGGCAGGAGTGAGGTGCATAGGCAGAGCTGTGTGTGAGGGTCTCAGTACTGGAATAGCAGGGGGTGCTGCAGGACAGGAGTGAGGTGCATAGGCAGAGCTGTGTGTGAGGGTCTCAGTACTGGAATAGCAGGGGGTGCTGCAGGGCAGGAGTGAGGTGCATTGGTAGAGCTGTGTGTGAGGGTCTCAGTACTGGAATAGCAGGGGCTGCTGCAAGGCAGGAGTGAGGTGCATAGGCAGAGCTGTGTGTGAGGGTCTCAGTACTGGAATAGCAGGAGGTGCTGCAGGGCAGGAGTGAGGTACATTGGTAGAGCTGTGTGTGAGGGTCTCAGTACTGGAATAGCAGGGGGTGCTGCAGGACAGGAGTGAGGTGCATTGGTAGAGCTGTGTGTGAGGGTCTCAGTACTGGAATAGCAGGGGGTGCTGCAGGACAGGAGTGAGGTGCATTGGCAGAGCTGTGTGTGAGGGTCTCAGTACTGGAATAGCAGGGGGTGCTGCAGGGCAGGAGTGAGGTACATTGGTAGAGCTGTGTGTGAGGGTCTCAGTACTGGAATAGCAGGGGGGTGCTGCAGGACAGGAGTGAGGTGCATTGGCAGAGCTGTGTGTGAGGGTCTCAGTACTGGAATAGCAGGGGGTGCTGCAGGGCAGGAGTGAGGTACATTGGTAGAGCTGTGTGTGAGGGTCTCAGTACTGGAATAGCAGGGGATGCTGCAGGGCAGGAGTGAGGTGCATTGGTAGAGCTGTGTGTGAGGGTCTCAGTACTGGAATAGCAGGAGGTGCTGCAGGGCAGGAGTGAGGTGCATTGGCAGAGCTGTGTGTGAGGGTCTCAGTACTGGAATAGCAGGGGGTGCTGCAGGGCAGGAGTGAGGTGCATTGGCAGAGCTGTGTGTGAGGGTCTCAGTACTGGAATAGTAGGAGGTGCTGCAGGGCAGGAGTGAGGTGCATTGGCAGAGCTATGTGTGAGGGTCTCAGTACTGGAATACCAGGAGGTGCTGCAGGGTAGGAGTGAGGTGCATTGGTAGAGCTGTGTGTGAGGGTCTCAGTACTGGAACAGCAGGGGTGCTGCAGGGCAGGAGTGAGGTACATTGGCAGAGCTGTGTGTGAAGGTCTCAGTACTGGAATAGCAGGGGACGCTGCAGGGCAGGAGTGAGGAGCATTGGCAGAGCTGTGTGTGAAGGTCTCAGTACTGGAATAGCAGGGGGTGCTGCAGGGCAGGAGTGAGGTGCATTGGCAGAGCTGTGTGTGAGGGTCTCAGTACTGGAATAGCAGGGTTGCTGCAGGGCAGGAGTGAGGTGCATTGGCAGAGCTGTGTGTGAGGGTCTCAGTACTGGAATAGCAGGGGGTGCTGCAGGGCAGGAGTGAGGTGCATTGGCAGAGCTGTGTGTGAGGGTCTCAGTACTGGAATAGCAGGGGGTGCTGCAGGGCAGGAGTGAGGTACATTGGCAGAGCTGTGTGTGAGGGTCTCAGTACTGGAATAGCAGGAGGTGCTGCAGGGTAGGAGTGAGGTGCATTGGCAGAGCTGTGTGTGAGGGTCTCAGTACTGGAATAGCAGGAGGTGCTGCAGGGCAGGAGTGAGGTGCATTGGCAGAGCTGTGTGTGAGGGTCTCAGTACTGGAATAGCAGGGGGTGCTGCAGGGCAGGAGTGAGGTGCATTGGCAGAGCTGTGTGTGAGGGTCTCAGTACTGGAATAGCAGGGGGTGCTGCAGGGCAGGAGTGAGGTGCATTGGCAGAGCTGTGTGTCAGGGTCTCAGTACTGGAATAGCAGGGGGTGCTGCAGGGCAGGAGTGAGGTGCATTGGCAGAGCTGTGTTGAGGGTCTCAGTACTGGAATAGCAGGGGGTGCTGCTGGGCAGGAGTGAGGTGCATTGGCAGAGCTGTGTTGAGGGTCTCAGTACTGGAATAGCAGGGGGTGCTGCAGGGCAGGAGTGAGGTGCATTGGCAGAGCTGTGTGTGGGGTCTCAGTACTGGAATAGCAGGGGGTGCTGCAGGGCAGGAGTGAGGTGCATTGGCAGAGCTGTGTGTGAGGGTCTCAGTACTGGAATAGCAGGAGGTGCTGCAGGGCAGGAGTGAGGTGCATTGGTAGAGCTGTGTGTGAGGGTCTCAGTACTGGAATAGCAGGAGGTGCTGCAGGGCAGGAGTGAGGTGCATTGGCAGAGCTGTGTGTGAGGGTCTCAGTACTGGAATAGCAGGAGGTGCTGCAGGGCAGGAGTGAGGTGCATTGGTAGAGCTGTGTGTGAGGGTCTCAGTACTGGAATAGCAGGGGGTGCTGCAGGGCAGGAGTGAGGTGCATTGGCAGAGCTGTGTGTGCGGGTCTCAGTACTGGAAAAGAAAATTATTCCTTACCTGCTATTTTTCGTTCCTGTAGTACCATGGATCAGTCCAGACAGTGAGTTGTCGTCGTCCCCTTCCAGCAGATGGAGTCAGAGCAAAAACTGAGAGGGCGCTCTCTCATAAGCTGGTGCGCCCTCTGCATCCCTTCAGTTTTAAGAATATCAAAGCCAGAAAGAAAAGCCTTGGATGGATCAAGACAAATTGAATATTAACTATAAACATGCATCAATGCAAACTTGCAAGACGAACTCTTAGTCAGTCCCATACCGGTCCTGAAATGATTAGACAGTCGAGCTGAAAGATTATCCCAAAAAAAACCCCAAAAATCCTTGGGGTGGGCGTCTGGACTGATCCGTGGTACTACAGGAACGAAAATTAGCAGGTAAGGAATAATTTTCTTTTCCCTGTATGTACCCGGATCAGTCCAGACCGTGGGATGTACCAAAGCTTCCCTATGTAGGGTGAGCCATTGATAGCCCAGCTCGAATCACCTGAGCCCCAAAAGAGCCCACGAGCGGCGGTTGAAGATTCAAGCGATAGTGACGCGCAAAATTGTGCAACGACTTCCAGGTAGCCGCTCTGCAAATCTCCTGTGGAGAGGCCGCTCGGCTTTCTGCCCAGGAGGCTGCTTGAGCTCGGAGAGAATGAGCCGTTATAACGTCTAGCGGTGGACGCCCAGCGCCAATATATGTGGTAGAAATTGCTTCCTTTAGCCAGCGGGCAATGGTGGTTTTAGAAGCCTTGTTTCCCTTCCTGGGACCACTCCAGAGGTCAAAGAGGTGATCCGATAAACGGAAGTCATTGGTAGCTTCCAGATATCGAAGGAGGACGCGCTTGACATCGAGGCGTCTAAGGTCTCTGGAATCCTCTTCCTGGAAGGACGGCAGCTCCACCGTCTGATTTAAACGGAAGGGCAAGACCACCTTTGGAAGGAAAGATGGCACCGTAGACAAGGATAGTCCCGAATCCGTGAAATGTAGGGAAGGCTCTCTACATGACAAGGCTTGAAGCTCCGAAATTCTGCGAGCGCAACAGATAAGGACCTCACTCTCAAGACAGTATTTCTGGTGTCTGAGGGTAGCTCTCTTCAAAGGTGGACCGCCTAGGACTTGAAGGACCAAATTCAAGCTCCACGAAGGGCATAAATTGCAGATTGGTGGTTTCACATGCTTTACTTTGTGACCAAAGAGTAGTCCAATCCTGATGATACATGAGGGCGCCGAGGGCTGCCACCTGAACTCTAAAGGGAATTGTAGGCTAATCCCATCTCCAGACCGCGCTGTAAGAAAGACAAGATCTGGGCTATGCTCGCAGGATGCGGAGAAAGCTTTGTGGACTGGCACCAAGACTCAAAATCTTTCCAGACCCGAATATAGGACATGGAGGTGGAAGTCTTCCTAGCCTTGAGGAGAGTGGAGGTAACCACCTCTGGGTACCCTCGTCTACTCAGCCGTCGCCTCTCAAAAGCCAGGCCGCTAGACAGAAGTGTTCCATATTATAGGTCCCTGGCTGGACCTATAATATGGAACACAAGGCCTTTAGAAATCAGAACACAAAGAGACATCAAAGCATTCAAAAAAAGTTTAAAAACATGGCTATTTAAGCAAGCGTACCACAAAGGGAATGAAGAGTAGAATCCAGGGAATTGTACGATGCGGTCCGAAGAACTCCCACACACACACATCAGCTTACTCGAATGGTATGTGTGTGTATATTTTTATTTTACTTTACCTCTATTAGATTGCAACAACAGAGGACCAGACTTAAGTGTTAATTTATCTTACAGCCGATATACTTAAAGTAGACATGACTTATCAACCACTGAATACTATTTAATATGAAACTATGTTACAGTATTTGATGGCACCTGTTTAATATAACTCAACTCGTTTAAGTTTTAAATTATGTGCCTTATTGTGAACCGTCGTGACGGCAACTAGCTTAACGGCGGCATAGAAAAGACTGTAAATAAATAAATAAATAAATAAATACCTGGTCGAAAAATACTGTTCCCTGCCGTAGAAGGTTCGGCAGATGTCCCAGTCGAAGCGGGCCGTCCACCGCTAAGTTGACCAAGTCTGCAAACCACGGCCCCTGGTGACTCTCTATTCTTCGGAGCACCCTTCCCACCAGGGGCCAAGGCGGGAACACGTAGAGCAGGAGGCCCCGCGGCCACGGGAGGACTAGGGGCATCGACGCCCTCTGCGCCGTATTCTCTTCTGCGGCTGAAGAAGCGCGGAGCCTTCGCGTTCCTTTGAGTGGCCATCAGATCCAGATGGGGAGTCCCCCATCGCGTGAAGAAGAGTGACACTGCCTCCTGGGATAGTTCCCACTCTCTGGGGTCTAGGCGATGGCGACTTAAGAAATCTGCTTAAACATTGTCCACCCCTGCAATGTGAGACGCCGCCAGATGGGACAAGTGGAGCTCCGCCCACGGCATTAGCTTGTTCATCTCCCGAGTGACAGGGAAACTCCTTGTCCCTCCCTGACGGTTGATGTACGCCTCGGTCGTTGCGTTGTCGGAGAGGATTCGGACTGCTCGGCCCTGGACTAGGGGACGGAAGTGCTTCAGCAGGAGGCTGCGCCGGAGCAGTTATTTATTTATTTATTTATTTATATAAAGTTTTTCTATACCGGCATTCACAATAGATATCGCATCATGTCGGTATGCAGTTGTATGTATGTATTGTGTGGGGATCCAAAATATCCGCCGTTCCCGCGTTGGACGGGAACGGGGCCGACCTCCCCTGAGCCTGGCGCGCGTTTGCGCACGAAACAGACCGCCCCTGAGGCCTCGAGGTGCCCTCCCCGCTCGGGGAGGAACCTAGCACACAGGCCCTCCCGTGAGAGCCGCGATCCGGGCTCTCCACAGGCATTGTATCGCGATGGACACGGCATGGAGGTAAGGAGGGAGCTGAACCAGCCAAATACCTGCGGAGGCTGCCAGCAGCAGGGGAAAAAAAAAAAAAAAAACGCTCGAGTGAGCTGGTCGTTTCGTTTGCAGTGACAGCACAGGATTTCTTTTTTCTTAAGTCAGAGGAATGCCGCGTCTCTGTAACTTTAGGGCTGTCCCGAGGGAACGGCATCTCAGGCAGCAGGTTATTATCGAGGGGGAGAGGTTGGACCACCAACATTCACCCCTAAGGCAGCCAAATATACGGGCCGATACAGAACAGTGCGATCCGGTAAGGTCCAACCCCCCCCCCCCCCGAAACTAATAGCGCCCGTAACATGCAAATGCATGTTGATGGCCTTATTAGTTATTCCCGTGCGATACAGAAAGAAAATGTGCGGCTTGGCTGCACATTTTAACTTTCAGAAATTAGCGCCTACCCAAAGGTAGGCGTAAATTTCTGCCGGCACCGGGGAAGTGCACAGAAAAGCAGTAAAAACTGCTTCCAACTTAATATCATGGCGATATTAAGTTGGAAGTCCTAAAAGTTTAAAATAGTTAAAAAGAAAAAAAAATGTTTAAATCGGCCCGCGGCTTGCGGGTTGAAAACCGGACGCTCAATTTTGCCGGCGTCCAGTTTCCGAACCCGTGGCTGTCAGCGGGTTTGACAACCGATGCCGGCAAAATCGAGCGCCGGCTGTCAAACTCGCTGACAGACGCCGCCGCTTCCGTCAAAAAAGAGGCGCTAGGGTCCCTAGCTTCAGCAGGAGCGGGCGGTTTTCTGAGTCGGCCTGATAATCTATAAGAAGGTAAAATTTACAACTTACCCCAAGTAACAAGAACAGCAATATGTAATGAAAATGACAGGTCTGCCACTGAGGAGGGACGGCTTGGTCAGCTATCTGCTGTCCACCATCAGACACTCAATCTAGCGGTCGCGGCAGGAGATGTTGAGCAAGGGAAGGTCCCTCGCCTGCGAGTTCCTCTTCCATACAGTGGTGCGCACCCGGCTCAAGGCAGAGCACTGTTACGCACTGTCCGCCGGGCGGGTGGAGGACTTTGCCCGCCGGTGGACAGGGTGCTCTGCTCCCCTCCCCTTATTGAGTTAATCCTTAAGATGTGAGTTTTTTGTTTTGTGGTTTGATTTTTCCGTGGCGCACGTTTTGGGTGTCCCTTTCCCTCCTCTCACCCTCCCCTCACCCCTCGCTCAGGAACAAAGCGAAGAAATGAGGGGGGGGGGGGGCGCCACCCCTCCCCTACCTCGGTCCCGAGCGGGATTTCCCCCCACCCCCACATAGATGGGGGATTTGGGCCCCCCCCCTCGCTGTAGAGGGGGAGGACAGCAGCACCGGACAGGGAGGCAGCACCTTGCTGCGAGCCTGTGTGCCCACCCCCATCCCCTCAGCGTGGAGAGGGTGAGGGCAAGCGTGGCCCACGGGAAGCAGTGACTGTGGCTGATGGCACTGCTAACACTGACCAAGGTAAGAGATGAGATGTGGGTAAGGGCCACAGGATATTTAAAGCCCCCCTCCCCCTCCCTGCTTTTTTATATCAGTCCCTGGTGCCCTCAGGTGAGGGCGCCAGAGGCAAAGATTCCCTTTCTTTTGTTCCATTTCTCCCCTTTTCTTTAAGGGGGCGGGGCGGCCGCCCCCTTCCCCAACCTTTAAAATAGATCCCTCCCTCCATGTCCCCTCTCCCCAGGCTGTACCTCTGTCCGTGCCTCTCCCCATCTTCTCTCTCTCTCTGTAGGATTCTCCGCAGCTCCTGCCCGCTGCCAGCGAGGGACTGGGATCAAGAGAGCTGTGCTGTGCCCCGCCTCCTCGCCCCGTGCCGTCCAATCGCAGCACCAGGAAGGGGCGGGTCTGCAGCAGGGCTCTCCGGTGATAGGCTCCCACCCTGTCTGTCTCGCCCTCATAGTAGGAAGCTGTGGGAGAGGGGGCGGAGCTGCCTGCCGGAGGCGACGTTAAGCTTCCGGTCTGTGCCTGTGACCGGAAGCTGCACGCGATGCCCGAGAGCCCGCCCTGCCGGGAAAAGCCGTTTAGCACGGAAAGCGCAATGGGGGCTAAGGCTGGGGGGAAGCGCGGGTTCTGGCCCAGGCATGAGCTGCGCTTTACGGCCTCCCCCTCCCCAGGCTTTAAGCTTGCAAGTCCTGCAAACGTCTCCGGGGTTTAAGCGGCTCTTCTGCTCTCACTGCTCCGTGTTCACGGTCTGATTGTGACTGAGGGGTTTGCATGGAACCAGAAATCGGTTAAATAAATAAATAAATTAATGAATGACCGAGGGATGCGATGTGAGTGAGAGAGGGTGAGCGGTAAATATCGCACACGGGGAAGCCAAAATCTGTCCTGGGGGCTTCCTTTCCCAGGGCAGTGCTGGACGCTCTGTGCCGGTGAGAGATGGCTCAGAAGCTCCCCCGGAGCCCGTGTCTAACAGCCCCTACTAGAAACCCGTAATCTAATGTTTGTTTGCATAGGGGAGGAGGTTTCACCGCGCACTGTGTGCGTTAGAAAGATTCTTTTATTTTAAGAGAGAACATTTCATTCTTGTGATTGCGGGCAAGGAGCTGTTAATCAGTGGCTGGTGTAATACAAGAGAGTCGTGGAAAGATCCTTCACACAGCTACTCGTCCCCATCTTCCAAAACATAACAGACTCTTGGGCCCTCTGCCTATGCAACTTCCCACTCCTTGAATAGTGGACTGCTTTGTACTTAGACATTTTGTTTGAGTGGCGAGCGGGGCTGCCTCACTTTGGTTCTCAAGAGCCACAAATGGTCCTAGTTTCTAGGAAAAGCCACAATGAGTACGCATGAGAGAGATTTGCATGCAAAGATCTCCTACATATTTATGTGGATATCCTGAAAACCCAAACATCTTTGTGGCTGTTGAGGTCCAGAGTTGGGCACCCTTGGGCCAATTTAATAAGGTGCATTCAGTAGGGCGCAGTTTAAACCACAACTTTGTACACATTTTTTGCAGTAAAGAGTTTTGCGCAGAAAAATGTGCACATTAAACTGCGTCCTGCTTAGTGCCCTAACATGGAAATCGCCTGCGAACGAGGGCATTACCTTTTACCTTCCCATGCAAAGGGAGGCGCTGGCTTAACTGCTGTTGCCTTAATTTTTCAGTGTGTTAAGTCCTGATCAGAGCTGCAGTAAAATTAGCTCATTCCATCTCCAATAGGAGTTAAATTTGTAAACTGGCAAGTTATAATTTTGAAATCATGTGGTATGCACAAACAATGTTTATGCTGCCCTGACCTCTCACCAGTGCTCCAGGCTTGATTTGGCAAATCTGCTGGTGCTATCCCTGTTCCTCTTGGATTATGCCCCATGCATTCTCTTCCCCCTCTATGCTAACTGCATCAGGATTTACATTTTTTTTAGTGCAAGCAATAAGATTAATGCAGGGCTTATTACATTGGCCCCTCTGTTTGCTACTGCAGCAACTAGTGTCCACAGCATTCATTGCCAAGGCTGAATGAGCAATGCATTAAAAAAAAAAAAAAGATTCTTTTTCAACATTAAACTAATTTTGGGCTACTTTGCAGCAGTTGACATTTGGCTAGTTCTCACCCAACTTCAGGCTCTAAATTTCGTTGACACTTAAGAGCAGGTCAGACATAGCAGCAACACAGAGCAGCACAGCCTGCCTCGGAGCCAGAGCCCTGCCAGCCCCACAGGAAGGAACGCAGAGGGAAGAGTGGCAAGGCTGCAGGGGAGCCAGGTCCCCACCGGCGCAGGACAAGTGGCAGATGCCTCTAACTGTACTGAAGAGATAACCATGACAGTTCCATTTTTTTTAAATCAATCTTTCTACTAGAGCAAGATAAAATGCAAGGTCAAGACAGGCAGCTCTCAGATGCTTCCCTCACATAAACCCAGGCACAGACACTAACACTGCTCCAAGCACAGGACAGTACAAGCTGCACATAGGGTAGGTTAAGGGCTTATAAGTATATTCTCTATCCCTTCCTGCCAATTATGCAGCAAACCCAACATCTGATAAATGATCGCATTTCCCTCTGAACAAACCCTCCTCTACAGCCCAAGCCCAACTGTGATGCACCCAAAACCCCCCCTTCCCCTCTCACCCATTTCCCAATTTGCTTATTTATCATGGGAATGCACGACTTCCATAAAAACCTCATCCTTGCACCAAAGTTGCACAATCATGTCCGACCACCTTATTTTGATTCTCGGCCAACGAATGAGTATTTGAGGTAAATCCTTGACACGCAGGTCACCCACTCCCTGCAAGACGTCCACCCTCATCGTTGCCCCCTAAGTGAATCAGAATATCCGGCACCCCCTCCCCCCTACAGGAACAGTAACAGCTCCTCCCCTTCCATTCCTCGTGTGCTGAACCAGGGAGACGTTCACATTCTTTTATTTATTTATTTATGTGTGCGTTTTTACATAGCGAAGTTTGGGGCAAGCCTTCACTCCGGTTTACAAATGTAACAACTTCTCACAATGCATGTTATAATAATTAACAGATACACTTTAACATTTAACTTAATTCACAGTAACAGGGTAATATTCTGTTTTACTGATGGTGGGAGGGTCCTATTTAACTTTACTAACTGGTAAGGTAAGTATTGGTTACTGTTCGACAATGGTAAATATGCATTTGTCTGAATTGTTTGGTGCATAGGTTTATAGTCTTGACCTGTAGGGTTGAGGATTTTGTTAACTGATGCCTTCCTTGTAGGTTTGTTGAAAGCCATGGTTTAAGTTGTTTTTTGAATAAGTTCGTGTCATTTTGTAACCTTAGGTTTTCAGGTACCGAACTCCATAGGCGAGGTCCGGCTACTGAAGCTGCTCCCTCTCTCTGATTGTAGTGAGGCTCGTAGTTGTTACTGATGGGAGGGCGAACAGAGCTTTAGGAGTTGATCTGGCGTTGTGGGATATGGTTTTGGAATATCATATTTAAACATTCCAGCTCTCCAGGTCGATGCGCTCGCCCTACAGCTGTCTCTGTGCCCAACAAACGAAAGAGCGGCCCACAATCCAGATGCAGCCTCGCCTCCTAAGCCACCCCCTTAAGAGCTCTGCAAAAGAAGAAAATACCAATCAATAACCCTTCACCCCAGCGTTTCCCTCGTGCCCTTTAGATTGTTGCAGGCTGGTGCTCGTATTTATTACTACTTTTTGTTTTTAAACCCTCACGTAAGACAGAAATGCCTTCGACTTCCACCTCCCTCTATCCTGTACGCCCGCACCAGATATATCACATCCCGCAGCTGAGACTGCTGCTCCGATGCTGAAAGAATGTGAATGATAATCTTTGGCTTCCCTCCCCGGCGCGCTCACCCCCATACAGAGCCCTCTGGGGAAAACTGAAACCGGGTTAAAGGGCACCCGTTCCTAGGAACCAGAAAGGACCCGGGAACTAACGGGCACCTCCTCAGGTACTGCTTCAACGTACGGACTGGGCAAACCCATGCAGGGGTAGCGGAGAAGGAGCCTGACGACCTGCCCTTTAACCTAAATCTGAAACTGATCAGAAAGGTAAACATGGCTGACGCCTCGTCCACCTGCACCTGATGCTCCAACCACCCTTGGGTGTGCAACAGCCGTCCTAGACTTTGCCAACTCACTTATCCGCATTGCTCCCCAAAAATGCCGCCCGAAACACCACCGCCTCATACTCAGGTCCGCTACCAATCCGTGTGTTGGTTCAATCAAAGCAATCAAATCCCCATGTCTGATGGGCTCTCTCGAGTCCCGCTCCCTCCCCCAATATCTGCTTAACTCTAAAACTGCACATCGGGTTACCCCCAACCCTGCAAATTCTGAAAAAAAGGCAAACCCAGCCAGCTGAACCCGAACCGTTGCCACCGAATAACCCAGACGGTTTTGCGCAGACTATGAACTGCACCAGCTGGTCATCCGGGACTGGGCCCCATTCTCCAACCCACCACTCGCAAAAAAACAAAACGAGTTACTGCGTTCCGTACCGTTTCAGAAGTCACCCACGTCATAGGTGCCGAATGGTTTTCCATTCTTCATCCTCCTCAGATTCCATAATTCCTCTGGAAACCGCTCCGCTGTCTCCTTCCATTGAAAAAACGAGAAAGGCAGTCAGCAATAAGGTTCTGAACTCCTGGTACATGCTTGGCTCTTATGCTAACGTTCTGGCGCAAACGACTGGCAATCCATTCCCCTCAACAACGCCAAAACTTTTCAACAATGCGCCGACAATCACTCACTTGCACCACAATACAACCCTCTGATTAGCGAGCTGCTCCCCCCATATTGCCATGGCTACCACCGTTGGGAACAATCCTAAAGGTGGTGATGATCCTGGTCAACCCACTCTCCACCCAATTCTCCGGCCACGGTCGCGTGCACCATTGACCTTGGAAACGCACACTAAAACACGAGGAGCCCGCCGCATCCGAGAAAAGCTCAACCTCCCCCTTAGAAACCTCCCCCCTCAGGAAATCAACAAAAACGCTGTTAAAAGATCGCAAAAATACTTCCCAAATCCCTAACCCCCTCTTTAATCCAACGCATGACTCTAATGTAATGATGCCGCGCCTTGATCCCGGCTCCTGCGAAGGTCATCAGCTGCCACAAAGCCCTCCCCATCGGAATAACCCGACAGGCAAAATTCAGAGACCCAATCAACGACTGCGTTTTGACTAAAGTCACTTTATGGGCGATTTTAACTTGCCACACCAACTCCCGCAGTTTAACCACCTTATCCCACTGGTAACCCTGACACCATGCTCTCAGAGTCCAATTCGATGCCTAAAAGCAGGTTAACAGATTGCGTAGGTCTTTCAGTCTTCTCGGACGCAATCGGAAACCCCCAATCTGCCGGACACTTCCAGAAAACCCTCCAACTGTACTTGACACCGATCTGACTCCAACTCGCCCAAACAAAAAATCATCCAAATAATGCAACAACTGGGTGCAACCTGTATGCTGCATCACCCACTGCAAAGACAGAACTAAAGGCTTCGAAATATGCGCAAGATACCGCGCAACCCACAGGCAGGCAACGGTCCACAAAACCACCACCCAATGAAAAAGCCAGTAACGGCACACTTCACGGGTGAATGGGTAACAACCGAAAAGCAGACTCTGTATCAGCTTTAGCCATCCGAGCCCCCGCAGCCCGCACTAAATTCGAGGCCTCGGAGGCGGCACAGGGCACCGAACAGTGCTCCCTTGGGGTACGGTCATTCACAGACAAATTCAGAATTAATCTGTATTTACCGGGTATCTTTTCAGGGATGACCGCCAAAGGTGACAAACGCATGCGCTGAAACGAAGGGGCCGCAGAAGGCCCCGTTATCCGTCCCATTCGCAACTCCGCGGCAAATTTGTTCCTCACTACTTCCACCATACGGGCAGCTGACTTCCCATCACGTACCCCCCCCCCCCCCCTGCCTACGGTATCTTAAAACCCCAGAAAAGTAACTGCGCCGCGCTTCGATCCGGATAATGCTGCAACCCACCCCTGCATCGCTGCTAACACTGCCGGCAAATCTGCTTTGGCTTTCCTGGACATTGCTTCTTTCCCCATCTTTCGCAGGGGCAGTACCAGGAGTTTGGGAGCACTTGGAAGCCGGGGTGTGCTCCATTACACTTGTTGCGCGTCTCCTCCCAGATTGTAAGTTCAGAGACTTGCGCGCCCTTATTGAATCTCCAGCAAATGTCCGTCTCCCCCCCCCCCCCCCGCCTCCTCCATCTTTTCCAATGGACCAGGCACCTCGAAAGGAGCCTCTTGCTCCTCCCCCACTAATGGCCCCCACCCATGCTCGCTCCCCCCCCCCCCCCAAGACGCTCCCGTCCCTCTTAATATTCCCCGTGCTCTTGTTAGTCATTTGCGTCAACCATAAGTTGATGTCCTGCGTACCCCCATGACGTGTGCCTACTTCCCACCATCTTATCCCTAAACTTCTCATCGTAATTGAGCCAAGCCCAACCTTCATGATCCTTAAAAGCTCCTAAGATGCTATCCCCATAGGCCAGCAACGCACCGTATTGCGTGGGCTGAAACCTCTAACTCAATTCACAATATTCATAGATACGTTTGGCCCGGCTGCCTCCCCTTTTCTCCTCTTCTTACCCTTCTCCTTCCTACCTTGTCTACCCTCCAATAGCTTAAAAGTATTCACGCAATTTCTTTTACGGATCCTCAAGTTGCTGGGGACCTCCTGCCATAATCCTGTCAATGATGCTAACGCTGGATGCCCCATATCCTGTTGGGGGCCATCGCCGCCCAGTTGCCCAGCAAAAACCTGACTCACTTGAGGTGGAAGATGTTGAACTCTTATCCGACCAGGAGCGTCACGAGCTGGATCTCTCCCTCTTTTTTTTGTACTTACCGGTCGCTCCCGCTTATCTCATCTGCATCACCTCACCTGCCCCCGCTCCAAATCAGAGCCTTCCACCGAAATTGCCCACTCCTTCGTGCACGCTCGATCCACTTTGTCCATATGGAGACCTGCTCGGAGGGGTTGCTCCGCTCTCTCCAGGCCTCCTCTCCCTAGACGTACCATGGTACTCGTCCTCAGCGACACCTGAGGAAAGAAAAGAACAGGCCGCAGGACCAGCCGAAGCACCCTGATCCCCTTTCCCCCCCCTGCCCCCAACCTCTTACCCCCACGACCCCCGTTCCCAACACTATTGGTCCCCTTAGCCCTCCTATTTCCCACCCCCTGTACAGATCCTCCAATTCCTCCCTCTGCCAGGTGGGCCAGCCCCCAAACCCTCTGCCTGTGCTGTCTCCCCGCCCTAAATGCCCCCCACCCCCTCATCCAGTAGGGCAACATGCCTACCTTCCCCTGCAACGAACATTGCTTTTCCTCTGCTGGCAGGATCCGTTCCCAGGCCTCAAAGACTTCCCCAGGTGAGGCCTGCTGCACCTCCGCGCTCCTACTGTGACTTCCCTCAGACCCCCCCCCTGCCCCTTATCCCCCCTCAGCTCCACCTGGCTGCCCAACTCCCGGGAACGGCCTATTCCGTGTAAAGAAGTAGCCACCGGACATTGCTGCCTACCCCAAGGGGGAGGCAGGGACGGCATCAGGCCCGCTCTCTCCCCCGGAGCTGGTAACCGGGGGGGGGGACCTAGAGCCAGCGGCACTTGCCTTGCGCAGTCTGGAGAGGGTCCCCCCCAGGCACTGTAGTTGGCCTTCCAGCCGCGCCTCTCCGTCAGCCGCACGCATGCCCGAGCCAGCGCCACGCTCTTCCACCATCCTCAGCCTGCTCACACTGCCGCCGGCCGCTGTCCCGACTCCTGCTGCCTCTCCTGAGAGCCCGTCAGGAAATTTTTAATTATTTCTTTCTTTTTTGGAAATAATCCACTCTCTGCGCAACTCGATAAACCTGCACAAGACCCAGTTATAGCCCTGAAACTTTGGCCCGCGCCTGTTTGTAGCAAGGAGTGAACTCACGCCCAACACGAAGCCGAGCACCGCCGCTTATCCGTTCAAAGTGGCGAACTCGGCCCCCCCCCATCCAATCAGGAGCCTGCAATTTAAAATCCTGAGAACCGTCCTATCGCCCTCCCACTAAACTAACCCCCCCCTCCACCCCAGCCCCCTTCTCCCCCTAAACTAACCCCCCCTCCACCCCAGCCCCCTTCCCTTCTACTTCTCTCTCTTCACATTTGCTTTCCCCCCTGTGTTGTAATCTGAACAATTTCTTTGATTGGGTGACCAGAGGGTGGGATCAGGGGAGAGCGCTAGATGTGGAGAGCACTTGGATTTCGGAAAGGCCTTTGTTACTGTTCCACATAAGCAACTTATAAATAAACCGAGCCCTAGAGTGACTGTCACCTCCCACTCAGCCAATGTCTAAGGGTAGTGGTAAAATGGCATTCACTCCCAGGAGAGGAAGTGTTACTGGGGGTGAGCCTCAGGGACGGGTTTCTTTTCATCTCAGAACTATGAAAACAGGTTTGTGTCCTTTTAAGGACGAAACCAAAATCTGCAACAGGGCAGACACCCAGGAAGGTGGGGAAAACATGAGCAGGGATCTAGCGAAGCTGGAGGAATGGACTAGGGTTCTGGCAGTGAAGATTTAATGCTACAGAACGCAGCATCAGGCATTTAGGATGCACAAATGCAAGGGAGTGGTACAGCATGGAGGTGAAAATCTTCTAAGCACCAAGGAAGAGCAGGATCTGGGGGTGATGACCACCTTTAGATCAGATACAAACAGGTGGATAAAGCGAGGGTAAAAGCCAGAGGGGCGCATGGCCGCACAGGGAGAGGAAGGGTCAGCAGAAAATAGGGATGTGAATCGTTTTTCAATGATTAAAATTATCATCCGATAATTTTAATATCGTCTTAAATCGTTATAGAACACAATACAATAGAAATTCTAATGATTTATCGTTAAAAATCGTTAAATCGTGTTTGGGAGTTAGTGCGCGCACTAACAGGGAGTTAGTGCGCACTAACAGGGAGTTAGTGCGCACTAACAGGGAGTTAGTGCGCACTAACAGGGAGTTAGTGCGCACTAACAGGGAGTTAGTGCGCACTAACAGGGAGTTAGTGCGCACTAACAGGGAGTTAGTGCGCACTAACAGAAAATGATACAAATTGACACTTTCCAGGTCAGTAAAGGTCAGTTAGGAATGAATATGTATTCCTATTGGCTGGCTGCCCTCTTATCTATTGATGTTACCAAGGTTCCAACTGAGGTGATGGTTGGGGGGATGGGAAATGGAAACTGTTGGTAGTTGACAAAAAAAGTAATGTGATCAGTCAATATGACTAGAACTTGTGCCCTATTCCTGATACCAGGGGTGTTGTGATCTTCCTGCACTCAGTGCCCTAACCATAATACCAGGGGTGTTGTGATCTTCCTGCACACAGTGCCCTAACCCTGACACCAGGGGTGTTGTGATCTTCCTGCACACAGTGCCCTATCCCTATTAATACCAGGAGTGTTGTGATCTTCCTGCACACAGTGCCCTAACCCTGATACCAGGGGTGTTATGATCTTCCTGCACACAGTGCCCTAACCCTGATACCAGGGGTGTTGTGATCTTCCTGCACACAGTGCCCTAACCCTGATACCAGGGGTGTTGTGATCTTCCTGCATGCAGTGCCCTATCCCGCCTGCATTACTAGTGAGAGGCTGGCTTCACAGACAGGGGGGAGCTGCCTGACCCTCACTCCTCCCCTCCCCCATGTCCCAGCCAGTGAATGGTGTGTGGGTGAGGGGGGGGGGGGAGGATGGTGAAGGCTGAGACGGCTCCCTCCCTGCATTACTAGTGAGAGGCTGGCTTCACAGACAGGGGGGAGCTGCCTGACCCTCACTCCTCTGGGGTGTTGTGATCTTCCTGCACACAGTGCCCTATCCCGCCTGCATTACTAGTGAGAGGCTGGCTTCACAGACAGGGGGGAGCTTCCTGACCCTCACTCCTCCCCTCCCCCATGTCCCAGCCAGTGAATGGTGTGTGGGTGAGGGGGGGGGGGAGGATGGTGAGGCTGAAACAGCTCCTTCCCTGCATTACTAGTGAGAGGCTGGCTTCACAGACAGGGGGGAGCTGCCTGACCCTCACTCATCCGGGGTGTTGTGATCTTCCTGCACACAGTGCCCTATTCCTGATACCAGGAGTGTTGTGATCTTCCTGCACGCAGTGCCCTATCCCTGATACCAGGATGTGTGCAAGAAGATTACAACACCCCTGGTATTAGGGATAGGGCACTGTATGCAGGAAGATCACAACACCCCGGTATCAGGAATAGGGCACTGTGTGCAGGAAGATCACAACACCCCTGGTATTAGGGATAGGGCACTGTGTGCAGGAAGATCACAACACTCCTGGTATTAATAGGGATAGGGCACTGCATGCAGGAAGATCACAACACCCCGGATGAGTGAGGGTCAGGCAGCTCCCCCCTGTCTGTGAAGCCAGCCTCTCACTAGTAATGCAGGGAGGGAGCTGTCTCAGCCTTCACCATCCTCCCCCCCCCCCTCACCCACACACCATTCACTTGCTGGGACTTGGGGGAAGGGAGGAGTGAGGGTCAGGCAGCTCCCCCCTGTCTGTGAAGCCAGCCTCTCACTAGTAATGCAGGGAGGGAGCTGTCTCCGCCTTCACCATCCTCCCCCCGCCCCTCACCCACACACCATTCACTGGCTGGGACATGGGGGAGGGAAGGAGTGAGGGTCAGGCAGCTCCCCCCTGTCTGTGAAGCCAGCCTCTCACTAGTAATGCAGGGAAGGAGCTGTTTCAGCCTCACCATCCTCCCCCCCCCTCACCCACACACCATTCACTGGCTGGGACATGGGGGAGGGGAGGAGTGAGGGTCAGGCAGCTCCCCCCTGTCTGTGAAGCCAGCCTCTCACTAGTAATGCAGGGAAGGAGCTGTTTCAGCCTCACCATCCTCCCCCCCTCACCCACACACCATTCACTGGCTAGGACATGGGGGAGGGGAGGAGTGAGGGTCAGGAAGCTCCCCCCTGTCTGTGAAGCCAGCCTCTCACTAGTAATGCAGGTGGGATAGGGCACTGCATGCAGGAAGATCACAACACCCCTGGTGTCAGGGTTAGGGCACTGTGTGCAGGAAGATCACAACACCCCTGGTGTCAGGGTTAGGGCACTGTGTGCAGGAAGATCACAACACTCCTGGTATTAAGGGATTAGGGCACTGTAGTGCAGGAAGATCACAACACCCCTGGTATCAGGGATAGGGCACTGTGTGCAGGAAGATCACAACACTCCTGGTATTAATAGGGATAGGGCACTGTGTGTACATGATCACAACACCCCTGGTGCCAGGGTTAGGGCACTGTGTGCAGGAAGATCACAACACCCCTGGTATCAGGGTTAGGGCACTGTGTGCAGGAAGATCACAACACCCCTGGTATCAGGGTTAGGGCACTGTGTGCAGGAAGATCACAACACTCCTGGTATTAATAGGGATAGGGCACTGTGTGCAGGAAGATCACAACACCCCTGGTATCAGGGTTAGGGCACTGTGTGCAGGAAGATCACAACACTCCTGGTATTAATAGGGATAGGGCACTGTGTGTACATGATCACAACACCCCTGGTGCCAGGGTTAGGGCACTGTGTGCAGGAAGATCACAACACCCCTGGTATCAGGGTTAGGGCACAAGTTCTAGTCACATTGACTGATCACATTACTTGTTTTGTCAAGCTACCAACTGTTTCCATTTCCCATCCCCCATATACTGTCAGTGGGAACCTTGGTAACATGAATAAATAAGAGGGCAGCCAATAGGAATACATATTCATTCCTAAACTGACCTTAACTGACCTGAAAAGTGTCAAATTGTATCATTTTTAGTTAGTGCGCACTAACTCGAGTTAGTGCGCACTAATCGGAAAAAACGATTTTTAACGATTTTTTAACTAAAAAATCGTGCCTAACACGATTTTCTTGCCCTGCCACACGATTTCTATCGTTAAGACGATATGGAAAACGATTCACATCCCTAGAAAAAGGGAGGTGACGCTGCCCCTGTATAGGTCCCTGGTGAGACCTCACTGGGAATACTGAGTACAGTTCTGGAGACCCCACCTTCAGAAGGATAGAAACAGGATGGAGTCGCTCCAGAGGGAGGCTGCTAACATGGTCAGTGGTCTTCATCCTAAAGCACATGGGGATAGAGGTAAAGATGTAAACATGATGCACCCTGGAGGAGAGGGGAGATAGGATAGAGACATTCAGATATCTCAGAGGTTTCCATGCACAGGAGCTGAGCCTCTATCAATGGAAAGGAGGCTGCTAACATGGGCAGTGGTCTTCATCCTAAAGCACATGGGGATAGAGTTAAAGATCTAAACATGCTGCACCCTGGAGGAGAGGGGAGATAGGATAGAGACATTTTAATATCTCCAGAGAATAAATGCACAGGAGGTGAGGGGTCATGGGATGAGGATAACGAGGGGGCAGATTCAGGAGTAATGTAAGGAAATCTCTCTTTACAGAGAGGGTAGTGGATGCAAGGAGCAGCTTCCTTGGAAACAAGGATAGTATCCGAATTTAAGAAAGCACAGGATCTCAGAGAGAGCCTGGTTTTGCAGAGCTGAGCATGTGGTGTGCATGGGCCCCTATGGTCCTTTCCTGCCATCGCATTGTTACATCTCTCAGTTCCCACAGTCTAAATAACCGAACTGCCTAATCCAGACCTCGTGCGCAATTCTTTCCACCCCTGTGTTCAAGAACCACAGAATGGCCTGTGACCTCATCATGCAACCCCCACTGACCCTGCCCCATGTCTCGGAGGCTTACCCCATTCCCAAGGTTACTGTGACTGTGCACGGAGGGTGCGAGGATGATCCGCTGGAGTGTGAACCTGCAAAAGAGACAAGAAATATTATCAGCAGAGCAGGAGAGTCAGAGTCAGGAGAGGAGGAGGGAGTGACAGAAGAGCGAGGGATGTAGAAGACAGAGGAAGGGACGGAGATGGCAGAGAGAGTGATGGGGAATTGGAAAGGGACGGCCCAATAGAATGAGAAGCAAGAGGGTCATAGTCTCCTCTCTGCATCGCTCTGATAGGCTTTTTCCCCTGCTGTCCGCCATGTAAGAGGCATTTCCAGTAACAGCTGATTAAAAGAACAAGTGGATCCATTACCCCACGTGTGCCACTCACTTTCATGAATGAGGGAAAGATTGGATCTTGTCGGCTAACTTTCTTTCCTCGAGTCCTGACAGACCAGTCCAGACAGATGGGTTTTTCTCCCCTACCAGTAGATGGAGACAGAGAATAAAATCTTCCCTTAAGTACGGTTGGCACTTAAGGCACTGGGCCTCCTGCAGTCCTTCAGCAAACCTGGGCCGAAACTAAACCAGAACGAGCAGGGGGAAGGAACTAAACAATGGCAAACCCGAAACTGGGGCCGAGATCCCTCCATTGTGGAGCAGCTAATGCCAGACTCCCAGCAAAGTCAAACACACAAATACCACAACCCCAGAGCAGGCTTCAGAAAAAGATTGGCAGGACATCAGGACTGGCCTGGCACACAACTTAAAGGCTAGTGAAGATGACAAGCACATTGCCTGGGCACGAAACCCAAGAACTGGGCTAGAGGACAAAACGTCAGCCCCTGCCCCACTCTTGGTGGGAAGGCTCTACCACTGTGCTGCCCCCCCTCCCTCCCTCCAGGACGGTGCAAGAGGACAAAACGTCAGTCCCTGCCCCCCCCCCCTCCAGGACGGTGCTAGAGGACAAAACATCAGCCCCTGCCCCCCCCCCCCCTCCAGGATGGTGCTAGAGGACAAAACGTCAGCCCCTGCCCCCCCCCCCCTCCAGGACGGTGCTAGAGGACAAAACGTCAACCTCTGCCCCCCCCCCCCTCCAGGATGGTGCTAGAGGACAAAACGTCAGTCCCTGCTCCACTCTTGCTGGCAGGGCTCTACCACCCTGCTGCCCGCCCCCCCCCCCCCCTCCAGGACGGTGCTAGAGGACAAAACGTCAGCCCCTGCCCCCCTCCCTCCAGGACGGTGCTAGAGGACAAAACGTCAGCCCCTGCCCCACTCTTGGTGGCAGGGCTCTGCCACCCTTCTGCCCGCCCCGCTCGGGTCAGAACCAGTGCTAGAGGACATCCAGCGCCCTCGGCCTGCAGGGCTCTGCCACTTTTCTGCCCGGCCCGCTCGGGTCAGAACCAGTGCTAGAAGACATCCAGCGCCCTCGGGCTGCAGGGCTCTGCCACCATTTTGCCCGCCCCGCTCGGGTCAGAACCAGTGCTAGACGACATCCAGCGCCCTCGGCCTGCAGGGCTCTGCTACTGTTCTGCCCGGCCCGCTCGGGTCAGAACCAGTGCTAGAGGACATCCAGCGCCCTCGGCCTGCAGGGCTCTGCTACTGTACTGCCCGGCCCGCTCGGGTCAGAACCAGTGCTAGAGGACATCCAGCGCCCTCGGCCTGCAGGGCTCTGCCCGCCCCCTTCAGGTCAGAACAATGCTAGAGGACATCCAGCACTCTCGGCCTGCAGGGCTCTGCCACCCTTCTGCCCGCTCCGCTCGGGTCAGAACCAGTGCTAGACAACATCCAGCGCCCTCGGCCTGCAGGGCTCTGCCACCATTCTGCCCGCCTGTTCGGGTCAGAACCAGTGCTAGACAACATCCAGCGCCCTCGGCCTGCAGGGCTCTGCCACCATTCTGCCCGCACCGCTCGGGTCAGAACCAGTGCTAGAGGACATCCAGCGCCCTCGGCCTGCAGGGCTCTGCCACCATTCTGCCCGCCTGTTCGGGTCAGAACCACTGCTAGAAGACATCCAGCGCCCTCGGCCTGCAGGGCTCTGCCACCCTTCTGCCCGACAGAACCAGCGCCCTCCGCCTGCAGGGCTCTGCCACCCTTCTGCCCGCCCCGCTCGGGTCAGAACCAGTGCTAGAGGACATCCAGCGCCCTCCGCCTGCAGGGCTCTGCTACTGTTCTGCCCAGCCCGCTCGGGTCAGAACCAGTGCTAGAGGACATCCAGCGCCCTCGGCCTGCAGGGCTCTGCTACTGTTCTGCCCGGCCCGCTCGGGTCAGAACCAGTGCTAGAGGACATCCAGCACCCTCGGCCTGCAGGGCTCTGCCACCGTTCTGCCCGCACCGCTCGGGTCAGAACCCAGTGCTAGAGGACATCCAGCGCCCTCCGCCTGCAGGGCTCTGCTACTGTTCTGCCCGGCCCGCTCGGGTCAGAAACCAGTGCTAGAGGACATCCAGCGCCCTCGGCCTGCAGGCTCTGCTACTGTTCTGCCCGGCCCGCTCGGGTCAGAACCAGTGCTAGAGGACATCCAGCGCCCTCGGCCTGCAGGGCTCTGCCACCGTTCTGCCCGCACCGCTCGGGTCAGAACCAGTGCTAGAGGACATCCAGCGCCCTCGGCCTGCAGGGCTCTGCTACTGTTCTGCCCAGCCCGCTCGGGTCAGAACCAGTGCTAGACAACATCCAGCGCCCTCTGCCTGCAGGGCTCTGCCACCCTTCTGCCCGCCCCGCTCGGGTCAGAACCAGTGCTAGAGGACATCCAGCGCCCTCCGCCTGCAGGGCTCTGCTACTGTTCTGCCCGGCCCGCTCGGGTCAGAACCAGTGCTAGAGGACATCCAGCGCCCTCGGCCTGCAGGGCTCTGCTACTGTTCTGCCCGGCCCGCTCGGGTCAGAACCAGTGCTAGAGGACATCCAGCGCCCTCGGCCTGCAGGGCTCTGCTACTGTTCTGCCCGGCCCGCTCGGGTCAGAACCAGTGCTAGAGGACATCCAGCGCCCTCGGCCTGCAGGGCTCTGCCACCGTTCTGCCCGCACCGCTCGGGTCAGAACCAGTGCTAGAGGACATCCAGCGCCCTCGGCCTGCAGGGCTCTGCTACTGTTCTGCCCAGCCCGCTCGGGTCAGAACCAGTGCTAGAGGACATCCAGCGCCCTTGGCCTGCAGGGCTCTGCTACTGTTCTGCCCGGCCCGCTCGGGTCAGAACCAGTGCTAGAGGACATCCAGCGCCCTCGGCCTGCAGGGCTCTGCCACCCTTTTGCCCGGCTCAGAACCAGTGCCCTCTGCCTGCAGGGCTCTGCCACTGTTCTGCCCGCACCGCTCAGGTCAGAACCAGTGCTAGAGCACATCCAGCGCCCTCGGCCTGCAGGGCTCTGCCACTGTTCTGCCCGCACCGCTCAGGTCAGAACCAGTGCTAGAGGACATCCAGCCCCCTCCACCTGCAGGGCTCTGCCACCCTTCTGCCCACCCTGCTCTGCTCAGAACCAGTGCTAGAGGACATCCATCTGGCCCTGCCACCATTAGGCGTCTTAGCTTGCAAGACCTGGTACACAGCTTAAGTTTTAGAGCCCTGCCAAAATGCATAATATTCTTTTACAGACCTGATCTGGAACATAATATAGTGTTAGAGAACAAATCAGACATGACACAGCACTTCTAGAATGCTTATTTTGCAAACCTGATCTAGAACAGAATAGTGTTAGAGAACAAATCAAAGAACTGCTGGAATGCTAAATATAATTTGCAGACCTGCCAGAAAAGTTAGTATAGTGTTAGAGCACTACTAAAATGGTCAATATTTTGCAGACTTGATAGAGAATATTAAGCATTTTAGGAGTGCTCCAACACTATATTAAGTTGTCTATCAACTCTTGTCAGCCGTGGTCCGTCTGATCTACTCCACTGCTCCCTTTTCCAGACTGGCTCCCTGGCTAGGAACACTCCCAGGCACATCAAAGGTCCAAAAGCATTCAGTTATAAGTTTCCCCACTGGTTCCCCTTGCAGGATTCAAACCCTCATTAACTGGCCAAGAGGCACCAAGCCCAACCAGTGAGTGCTGAGCCTGGCTTCTCCCCTTGAAGCTTAGTCTTTTTTTCAGACCTCTTCTCTCCCTGCCAAAAGACCCAGCAAAAAAAAAAAAAAAAGTGTCCCAAAACAGGCCAGCAAAGAATTTAAGTGCAGCCCTGCTGGCCTCTCTGCCTCCTCCCTCCTATCTCTGGTCTCTGTCACATTCCCCAGAAATACCTCCTGGCAGTCTTGGAAAGGGAAGGTTTTGAATCTGCACACTCGCCTTCTCTGATACCACGGCTTCTGCCCTTTCTCCTGCAGAGGCAGCTTGCAGTAAACCGGTCCTCCAAAGCACCAGGTAGCCAAGTCCCCATCCATCCTCCTCAGTACCTGCAAAAAGACTTGAAGTGCCTGTGCTTTGGCTCTTTTTTATAGGATGGAGACTCCTCCCCTGCTGGCCAGGGATTGGTTCCCGAGGCCCCACCCTTTTCCTTCCCCTCCCCTGCTGGCCAGGGATTGGTTCCCGAGGCCCCACCCTCTTCCTCCCACACCTGTGTCTCGGTTTCTCCAATGCTACAGGAACCAGCGTGACTGACTCTGTCTCCCCTGGTTTTTCTTCCCCATTCCCTGGGGTTTTTTGGTTCCAGGGAGTTTTTGTTTCTGGGGGTTTGACCTACCTCCCCGGACTGGTATAGTGACCCCGTCACACACCTCCCCCCTTTTTTCACGAGTCTTGCCATACCCCCTCCCTGAACAGGAAGTCAGCATTTCCATGTTTCTTTCCCATAAACTTTTTCCTTTCAAAAACCCACCAGCCCCTTCCTGTTTATTGTGATCCCATCTTGCCTCCCCCCCACACCTCCGAAAAGATATCTTTACCGGGAGCACCACAGCCTCCCAGGATCCCCCTGTGGCTCAGGGCTTAGAGGGAGCCACTTATAAACCAAAAGGCCCAGGCTACACATTCACCCTCTGTTTTATTTAAATACACTTCCATGTGATTTTTATTACAATAAACTTTATTATCAGGAAAAGAGCAAGTGCACAACGCCTGTATCCATCGTAATTCAATCAGCAACCACCAACAGCCATACAAAGTACAGAACAATATCCCCAGCCCTTCCTTTGTTCTCCCGCCCCGGACAATGCTTGGATTTCCCCTTCTCCTAGGGCTTCCCTATAGTTGTAAAGGATCCAGCCCGTTTCTCCGTATTGCCCTGACCTGCCCCATCCCCTGTGCATCTCATCCGGACGGCTGCAGGCCCGCGACATTGCCGGAGCGGCGATCTTCTTCCATTCGGCCGGATCCGAGCGTCTCGCAGCCTTAAGAACCTGAGACATGAACTGCTTGACCTGTGCAGGAGCCTCCTCGATCGCAGCATTAAACAGCAAAAAGTTAGATTCCCACAGGAAAGCAGAGCTCCTCAGAGTCTTTATGAGCTGCTGAAGGGCTCTGCATAAGGGAGCGATCCCCACACAACAGCATCGCACATGTCCCCCCGCGCCTCTCCCTACCTTCTCCCCTGGGCCGCGATCTCTCTCTCTCTGTAGGGCTCTTTGCAGCTCCTGGCCGGACAGAGGGTGAAGTCCAGGATCCTGTCTCTCCCTCCACGTCCCCTCTGTCCGTAACTCTCCCTATTCTCTTTCCTGGGCCGGGATCTCTCTAGGGTTCTCTGCGGCTCCTGGCCTGAGGGGGAGATCCTGGGACCCTGTCCCTACCTCCATGTCCCCTCCCCCCGACTGACAGCAGAGAGAGACCAAAGTGATCCTTATAGTCTACCCAGCAAGCTTTATTTATTTATTCTGTTCAAGACAGTACCTGCTTCTCCGTGCAGGTTACCCCATGCCTTCTGTTAAGGGTCATAACTGCCTCTCCATGCAGGTCACCACCATGCTTTCTGTTAAGGGCAGTAACTTCCGCTCCGTGCAGGTTACCCCTTATCTTCACTTCCATCCTTTAGCCACCAGGGATCCTCTGTGTTTAATCCAAGCCCTTTTGAATTCCAGCACAGTTCTCCTCTTAAACCCCTCCACTGGGGGGGCGCTCCATGCATCCAACACCAGCTCCTGAATCTACCCCCTTGGAGCTTTATATTATGACCCCTAGTTCTGCTGCTTTCCTTGCTTTGGAAAAGGCTTCTATTCCCATGCCTCATTTAAACCCTTCAGGTATTTAACTATCTCTTATCATAGCCTCCCTGTCTCTCCTCTCCTCCCGGGTATATACAGATTTATGTCCTGCACTCATCTCATGTGGCTTTTGGTGCAGACCACACACCATTTTGGTCGCCTCGCTTTAGACCACCTCCGTCCTGTCTCCACCCTTTTAGAGATCCAGGCTCCAGAACTGTACACGGTTCTCCCAATGAGGCCTCGCCGATGAGCCGCAGAGGGGCATCACCACCTCCTTTTTCCTGCTGGTTATGCCTCTATCAGTGCAGCCCAGCCATCCCCCTGACATTAGCCAACACCTTGTCCCATGGCTTTGCTGGTTTCAGGACATCTGGCACGACCCTTCCTTCCCCCGGCTGACGAATTGTAGGCAATCACGAGACATCACGCCATGACATCATTGCAGGGCATCAGTCCGTTAGATGTTCTCTGTAAGAGTAAAAGTCTGCGAGTCTACCTGAGAGCACTGGTGTTACACCTCAAGGGGCAGGACTGGGGGGTGCATCAATTATAGAGAATTCAGACATTGGGGGGGGGGGGGGGGGAGGAGGGGGTTTCCTGTTTTGTACCTTCCTAACCCCAGGATAACAGGGCCAGGTCCAAGACCAAGGCTGTGGTTTCTGAAATTCCTGCTAAATTGTGAATTAGCTTGCTAGGAAACGTGCAGCCAGGAGATGGCGAACCAACCCAGCACATGGACAGAGACAGGCTGAAAAATGACATTTAAAAAGTGCTAATTCATGTACAATGATGCTCTGAGCCAGTATTAGACAGGAAAAGAAGGCCCCTGGCGCTGTAAGGGAAGGAATGGGAGGGGGCAGCCGCAGCTCTGGGGGTGAGAGTAATCGACTAGTCAGAGTGTACTGGGAAATTTGAGATCTTAAAAAGTTAATACATCACTTTTTAACCAAAAATGTATCTGGCTGAAGGGTTACCAGGTTTTCATCGACCCAGTGATGTGCATCGCATCTTTAAGGATGCAGAGAGGAATTATTTTTAGGACAATAATTTTGGCCTGGTCATGTGGCCTTGCCCGGCCAGGACAGCAGACAGGGGGCTGATGACTGTGTAACGGCCCACAGTCTTCCCAGCACCGGAAGCAAGGCGTGGGGAAGCTCGGCCGCGCCAAACGTGAGCTGGTCTTATTAATACGAGCACCAGCTCGCTGCTGGCAGGAAAGCAGAGGGGGGAGATCCCCTGCCAACTTCCCAACCCAGGGGAACCAGGGTGGGGGCAGAGGTGCACCTCAGACCTAGGGCTCAGCGCCCAGTCTGTTCCGGCATGAGCTGTGCAGATGCTTCGCGCCAGCTGCAAACAGCTGCGGCCTCCGCCCAAAAGTCCAAGGAACTGCAGAAACCATTTCCTGTCTAGTGGTCGATTTTCCTGCTGATGGAAAGCAACGTGGATTTCAATGAAGGATATTTTCACAGCAATATCATAAGAACATGCCCTACTGGGTCAGACCAAGGGTCCATCAAGCCCAGCATCCTCTCAGCCCCTCCTATTCCAATACTGAGAGCCTGAACCCCCCCCCCCCCAAAAAAAAATACACACACACAGCTCTTCCAATGTACCTCACTCCTGCCCTGCAGCACCCCCTGCTATTCTAGTACTGAGACCCTCACACACAGCTCTGCCAATGCACCTCACTCCTGCCCTGCAGCACCTCCTGCTATTCCAGTACTGAGACCCTCACACACAGCTCTGCCAATGCACCTCACTCCTGCCCTGCAGCACCCCCTGCTATTCTAGTACTGAGACCCTCACACACAGCTCTGCCAATGCACCTCACTCCTGCCCTGCAGCACCCCCTGCTATTCCAGTACTGAGACCCTCACACACAGCTCTGCCAATGCACCTCACTCCTACCCTGCAGCACCTCCTGCTATTCCAGTACTGAGACCCTCACACACAGCTCTGCCAATGCACCTCACTCCTGCCCTGCAGCACCCCCTGCTATTCCAGTACTGAGACCCTCACACACAGCTCTACCAATGCACCTCACTCCTGCCCTGCAGTACCTCCTGCTATTCCAGTAGAGACCCTCACACACACAGCTCTGCCAATGCACCTCACTCCTGCCCTGCAGCACCTCCTGCTATTCCAGTACTGAGACCCTCACACACAGCTCTGACAATGCACCTCACTCCTACCCTGCAGCACCTCCTGCTATTCCAGTACTGAGACCCTCACACACACAGCTCTACCAATGCACCTCACTCCTGCCCTGCAGCACCCCCTGCTATTGCAGTACTGAGACCCCTCTACTAATAGTTTTTGGTGAGAGCGCATCTCGAGTACTGTGTCCTGTTCTGGAGGCCATAACCTCTGAAAGGACAGAGACAGTATGGAGGCGTTTCAGAGAAAGGAGACAAAAAGATGCAGGGTCTGCCCAAAAACCTATGAGGTGAGACTTAAGCCCTTAAATCCGTGGGTGTGGGAGGGGAGGTGATGGTTCTAGCTTGTAGCTACCAACTAGAAAACAAAATCTGCGCCGCGGGCTGGTGCCTTATTTAAATTGCATTCCACAACCTCCACCACCTCAAAAAATAATCTTTAAAATGTTTCTGAAGAAAAGGGGCATGAGAGAGACTCAGCTGGATTCTGCTGCCATGGGCCATCAACGCATCACCATCCAAGACTGAATACAAAATAGCAGCAAACCTTTATAATGCCATTCAGCAGGGGCCTCTTCTAGCTGAACCTGGGGGCCTGATCGATGTACACGAGACCCAATTCTGTGCACGTTAAAAAAACCAAAACGCTTTATGCACAGACGACGTAATTTGTGCGCCTAAAATCCACATACAGAACCCTGAACTCCGGGTTCAGCCTCACAGACTAACATTAGCCCCAGTGGCTTCACTCCAGCGTTCGGCCTGCACATGGGAGCGATGGCCGATGCCTTCGTTCACGTGGGAGTTAAACAGGAGGAGGGCAGATCTGCGTGCAGAGTTTAGCACAGGTTTGCACGCACCTGTTTGTTCTGCAGGCGAATCTCCCTGCTGCATGGTGAGTAAAGCCCCGTGCACACAGAACGTGCAACCGTTCACGGGTAAGACTGCGCGTACAGCCCGCGACAGCTTAGTACATCGGGCCCCGAGTTAGCTGCCTAGCATGGAAACTGAGAGTCCCATATTCAGTCACTGTTCGGATAGCAAAGATAACCGGACAAACTTACCCAGCTCACTTTGGAGCGATGTTCAACGGTGCAGCCACAGTACCGAATATAGACAGATACGTTTATCTGGCTAACTTTAGGCCAGGCTCTTTGGCCCAGCCAGACGTAGCCGGCCGACTCAGCTGCTGCCAGTTATGGCCCCCAGAATGCACCAAACTTAACCGGCTTAAGTTCTAGCCGGCCAAGTGCCCACATTTTCAATTTGCCGGGAAACGTCTGACTTATCCGTCTAAATGCTTTTGAACATGGACCTCTCAGTGCTTTTAAGAGTGATCTCCCTATCTTGTCGTAGGCTCTCTTCTGAAGCAAGGTGACCCAAGGTGCCCTGTCCGTATCCGTGTAAACTCGCCCACGGGGCCACTCCGAATGCTCTGGGACCCGGTGAGTAAAAGGGGTCCAGGGATATGACCCGAGAAACGAGGTATGGTGGGAACGATCGGGTATCTGCCTCAGGGAATCCTGGAACGGGAATCTGTAAGGGCCATTGAGTCTCTGCCCTAGATCCTTACCACTGCCACCACTTGATCAAGCTTCAGGCTCATTTTCCCCGCCGCCACAAGGGATCCTCTGGGCTTATCCCGGGCTTTCTGGGATTCTGCTACTTTCCTCGCCCCCGCCATCTCCCCTGGGGATGCCGTTCCATGCTTGCAGCCTCCAGGAGTGGCGAAAGCCATGGAGGATGATAGAAGAGGTCACAGCTGGACCATGGGCAGCCCCAACAGAGCAGGCGACTCAATCTGGCTTGAGGAAGACAGCGGGAGGTCAGTATAGAGCAAGGGGGAAGGAAGGGGCCAGAAATCTCTCTCCCGATTCAAGCTATGAAGTCCGCACAAGTTAAAAAGTCGTTGGACAGTCATGGAAGCATTGGAGTTTAGTCCCAGCTCTCGGCAGGAGAAAGCAATTAAACAGAGGACATCTGATACTAAAAGAGACAGCTCCAGCACCAGCTAGGGGTGTACTTTAGAATTTTTATTTTAAAGAAAGAATTAGGAAAACCAGCCCTTCTACATCCACATGCCTCCTCCAACTTCGCCCAGATCAGCCAGTCATTCAGGTACGGATGAATTAACACCCCCTCCCTTCTGTAGGGCTGCCGCCACTACCCCCATCACCTTCATGAAGATGTGTGGCGCCGTGGCTAGTCCAAAGGGGACAGCCTGGAAGGGACCTCTGATAATTGCTCCGAATTGAAATGTAGAGGTAAACCTCAGTGACATGAGAAACTCCCCTTTGCGGACTGCCGCACTGATCGTTCGCAGAGTTTCCATCCGAAACTGCGGCACTTGCACGCTCAAGTTTACCTGCTGCAGGTCCAATATGGGACGGAAGGCACCCTCCCTTCTTTGGAACCACAAAGTATATGGAGCACCTTCCCTGCCCTTGTTTGTCCAGTGGAACCGGGAGAATAGCTTCCAGGCTTAACAAGCTTTGTAGAGTGCCTTCTACTGCTTCCCACTTGTTTTGGGAAGTGCAGCGTGACTCCAGGAAGGTGTCCTTGAGTGGGCGTGAAAATTCTAAGGTGTACCCGTCCCTTATCACCTCCAGTACCGAGTGATCGGAGGCGATTTTGGCCCACTCCTCGTAAAACCGAGACAACCTGCCCCCAAAGAGTAAGGAGTTTGGCTCCCCGAGGTGTTAGGTTCCTTTGAGGGCCATCCCTTGAGTGGAGCAGGGTGAGTGGGGGGTTGGTGGGTGGGTCTCATCTCATTGGCCTGGCTTACTTTTGTCAGGGCCGAAGTCACCTCTGGCAGACCTGCCAGCTGCCCGAAAGGACTGTTGACAGGCCGAGGACTGCTTTGAACTGGAGGGGTGGGGGCCACTTCTCCCGGGTCGAAACCTCCTAGAATCCTGAAAGCGGGGATGAGGAGGAAAGGATTTCTTAAAAGGCTTTTTGTCCTCGGGCAGCTTGTTGCCCTCGGTTTCCCCCAGGGACTTCATAAGCTGGTCTAGATCCTCTCCGAAAAGAAGATTCCCTTTGAAGGGAAGATTATATAACTGAGATTTGGATGATGTGTCCGCAGCCCAGTGGCAGAGCCAAAGAAGCCTCCTAGCCGCTACTGCTGAAACCATACTCTGAGCTGCGGTGTGCACCAGATCATACAATGCATCCACCACCAAAATCACCTCCGCTCACTCGGTATTGGAGGTGATAAGGTGGTGGATGCATTGTATGATCTGGTGCACACCTCTGCTTCCAGACAGACCGCCTGGGTAGGGGTCAGGACACCCCAAAGAAGCCAAGTCCTGAGGCTTCTTATATAGAAACATAGAAACATAGAAATGACGGCAGAAGAAGACCGAATGGCCCATCCAGTCTGCCCAGCAAGCCTCACACATTTTTTCTCTCATTCTTATCTGTTACTCTTAGCTCCTTGTTCTATTCCCCTTCCACCCCCACCATTAATGTAGAGAGCAGTGATGGAGCTGCATGCAAGTGAAATATCTAGCTTGATTAGTTAGGGGTAGTAGGGGCAGTAACCGCCGCGATAAGCAAGCTACACCCATGCTTATTTGTTTTACCTAGACTATGTTGTACAGCTCTTGTTGGTTTTTTTTTTACTTCTCCCCTGCTGTAGAAGCAGAGAGCCATGCTGGATATGCATTGAAAGTGAAGTATCAGGCACATTTGGTTGGGGTAGTAACCGCCGTAACAAGCCAGCTACTCCTCGCTTTGTGATTGCGAATCCTTTTTTTTCTTCACCCCTGTCGTTGAAGCTATGCAGGATATGCGTGAAGCATCAGGTTTGTTTTTTTTTCCCCCTGCCCTTGAAGCAGAGAGCTATGCTGGAAATGCGTGATGTATCAGTCTTTCTCCCATGCCGATGCAGGAGAGAACCATGCTGGATATGCATGGAAAGTGAAGTATCAGGCACATTTGGTTTGGGGTAGTAACTGCCGTAACAAGCCAGCTACTCCCCTCTTTATGAGTGCAAATCCTTTTTTCCATTACCTCTTGCTGTTGAAGCTTAGAGCGATGTAGGAGTCACAGTAAACATGTGTATGTTTATTTAGTAAGGGTATTGTGTCAATAGCCATCATTCTGGCGAGTCACCCACTCTTCATTGGCGGCCTCTTGACTTTATGGATCCGCAGTGTTTATCCCACGCCCCTTTGAAGTCTTTCACAGTTCTGGTCTTCACCACTTCCTCCGGAAGGGCATTCCAGGCATCCACCACCCTCTCCGTGAAGAAATACTTCCTGACATTGGTTCTGAATCTTCCACCCTGGAGCCTCAAATCTGAATCCAACACAAGCACGCATGCTGCATCATGCTCGCACAGACCACGCCGCGAAGACTCAAAGAAGAAACCTCAGACGCTTGAGCTGAGTCTCCAATTTGCGGTCCTGCACATTCTTCAGAGCGGCAGCCCCTGCCACTAGAATGGTGGTCTTCTTAGTGACCACCAAAACCGCTGCATCCACCTTAGGTGTCTTAAGGCGCTCCAAATGCTCTTCCAACACAGGGTACAGTTTCGCCATAACCTGTCTAACCTTCAGACCTGCATCCAGGGAGTCCACTCCCAGCTGATTAACTTCTGGATTTTCTTAGCAATAGGAAAAGCGCTGGGCGGGCCTTGGAGACCATCCAAGACCCTCACTATCTGACTCCTCCTAAGTTAACTTAACCCTCAATTCCTTCTTAAGCAAACGAACCACATGCGGGTCGTCCCCTTCAGGCCCGGCCTCCACCAGGATCTGGTCGACCCTGCTCACATCCAGATCCAGGGACTGGTTCTCATCTGGGTCTTCATTGGGATGCGCATTGGGGGAGGAGGCTTCCTCTCCCTGCAGGTCATCCGAGACATCCAGATCCCCACACATGGGCCCTGAGAGTCGTCACACAGCCTAGACCGTTTTAGGAACCCAAACTCCTCTCTGGAGCTTCCTTTTTGCTGACTTCCTAGCCAAAATGGCCTTGTGCACGAGGGAAAGGCCTCCCGGGCCCGCAAGTGCCTCAGCGCTACTTGAGTCAGATTCTGTGCCTCCTTCACTCCCCTGCTCGGGCTCCCATGCCGTGGGAGAAAACGGGGGAGGGGGTCTTCCTGGGGCTCCTTTCTGGACACTGAACTAGAGGAAGCAAAAGACCTTCCCCTTGGTCTCAGCCGCAGAAGCTGCCTGGCGAGAAGCCTTCTTGGGCTTGTGCTCCTTAATGGAGATCCCATCCCCCCTGATGCACAAGTTGTGCATAGGGAGAGGGGATCCAATAAGGCAGATCAGGTGCCACAGGCCTTGGAGGCCTCCACACGGTTTTTCTGCCATCTGTGCCGCTGCAGCGCAATCCCCCCAGCCGCCCGGGAGAAAAAACAGCTGAAAGAAAATGGCACTTGCACCAAAAATAGCCCGGTGCCTCCGAGCCGACGTGCGGGAGAAATCAGCAGCCAAAGGAAACAGCACGCGTGCCAAAAACAGCTCAGCCCCGCCGAGCCTCCGCACTCGGAAAGTCACCACTCGCCACTGGGGAAGGAAATTCAGCGCCCTTGCCATCATCGCTGCTTGCCCCCCCCCCCCCGCAGAGCCCATCTACCTTCGGAGTCTGCTGGTCCCGGCACTGCTGTGCAGACAGATTCACTCGGCAGTGCTGCTGAGCTCTGAGCAATCAGGAAAAACAGCCTTCTTTTTCCTTTTAACTTAATTAAATAAAACAGAAAAGCAACAGAAAGAAGCTAAATAAAAGGACGCTTCAATGGGATACTTTCCTGAGCCAGAAGCAGCCAGGAGGGAAGCCTCAGGACCGATGAGGGAGCCAGTCCCCTGGCTCTCAGGGTCCCTGCAACACTCGGGCTAACACTGCCAGGGGTATCCAACCCCGTTTGCCCGGCTCAACCTGAGGGATGGCCCAAAAACGGAACCTGGCACCTTGGGGAGCAAATCCCAAACTCCAAGCAACTCGGTCAGAGCTGCAAGCATGCATCACCCCCATCTGCTGGAGACAGAGAAATACTGAGGAGCTGCAGGTGGCACACTTGGTATATAGCAGAACCTCAACGTTTTGTTTCTCTGCCTCCATCTGCTGGTGGGAGTGCATAACCCACTGGTCTGGACTGATCTGGGTATGTCCAGTCCAGGGCCTTCCTCTTTTTGAAGCTAAAAATCCTCTTCTATTATTTTATCTTATTCTTTTTTTTTTTTAAACTCAGCAGAACAGCAAGTTTTGCACCTCCTCCATCTGCTGGAGACAGAGAAATACTGAGGAGCTGCAGGTGGCACACCAGGTTAAGAGACAATATCTGAGACAGGTTCTCCGTCTCCATCTGCTGGAAGGGAGGCAAAACCCAGGAGTCTGGACTGATCTGGGTACGAACAGGGAATGACTTATTACTTGATTTAATTAATTTAGTCCTTATCTTACCCAGAAATTAACTGTTTGCCACACTCACCAAAAGCACTGAGGAGCAGGAGGAATGACATCAAAATACAGAATCCCACAGCAGATAAGGACTATATGGTCCATCTCGTCTAGCCAATTTACTTCCAGGTACAGTGCCATAAATCTCAGGTGATCGCTGGCTTTCCCCTCACTTCTGCACACTAAGGATCCTCTTTGCCTGTCCCAGACTTTCCTGGTATAAGGACTCTTAAGCCCTCTCTGAGCCACAGGACTTACCTACTCTAGCACATGCAACTCACCTTGAACTTGGGTTTGGAACGCTAATTAAATCCTAAATCCAAACAAGGATGACGACTCAGAAGCCCCCCCCTAACAGCACCTGCAGATTCCTCTAATCTTTGCAGACGGCCCTGTCTCCACCGTCCTCCCATGGGTGGAGCCCGTTCCTCGAAAACCAAAAGAAGCAGCAGAAGGGAGACGCCAGTAAAAGGTAACAATTGCTTTTTATTAAACGTTATTTCTTTTTCAGCACACACCCCAGAAAGAAAAAATTGAGAAAGAAAAACAGACAAAAAAAGAGCCAGAGAGAGAGAGAGAGAGAGAAAGAGAGAGAGAGACACACGCGCACACACACACAGACATTCCCCCTTGGCATCGCCCCTCCAGGACCTGAGACTCTGTGCCAGGCAGGAAGTATATACAGAATTGCGATCGATTATATACAGTACAAATGTGCCATAATTACAGCAGATAGCGAGCTGCAGGGGAATCCAGCCTCACATATGTACACTTTTACAGAACGTAGAAAGAGCGCATTTGGGAGGGATATTTCTCTTCATTTTCTGGGGTGAGAAGGAAAAGAGATGGGGTTACCGGAAAAAAAAAAAAAATATGTGGCTCCAAGGGGTACAAAGATACCAAACTCCGGGAGAAGGGGGAGAGAAAAGAAGAACAGGATCAATCAATTAATATAATTGCAATTTAGAGTCTGCTTATAATTTTTTTTTTAAATAATTTTTTCTTTTAAGTTATTTTTTTTTCTTAAATATAAATGTACACAGGACATCAAAACAACCAGTACAATCACTTTGCTTTATAACAATCATCAGGCAGCTGAGCTGTCAGCCACGGTGAGACACGGGGCACCTTCACGCCTCCCGCCTTCGGAACGGGTCAGCCCTGGGTTGGCACCACCCCCCCCTGCTGTGGACGGGGAGAGGAACGGTTGAAAGGGCAGGCAGAGTAGTAAAAGGAGAGGAGAAGCAGCAGAAAAGGAAAACTTGACCTAGGTGAGGATCCAAGGAGAGAGGGCTGCTGGGAAAACGGCTCAACCTTTGCCTCCCCGAGGATAAAGGCATGGGGCAGTTCACATCTGGAGGGCAGGTTGTCAGTTTTCTGGAAGGCTCAAGGTGAGGGAAGGGAAGAGCAGCCTGAAACGGAATAAGGTGGATAGAAAACTACAGAAACCAAGCTAAGTGCACCAAGCGTGGGGGGCTTTCACTGTCTCTCGCTGGTCACACGTAGCTGCCCTTTTTGAAGCTCCTCTGAATGGTAGCAGCCCTCTCCCTCCCTGGGAGGGCCCTGCCTCTGGCTCCCAGAGGACCTCTTTGGTGGGGTGACAGCTGCTGGTAATGGAGGAGGATAGTAATGGGTATGCCCAGTGAAGACAGACGGAAAATCATGAGCCAAGGGCACGGGCTGGTGTAGAGGACAATGTTGGCACTAGAAAGCAATTCTTAAATGCTTTCAAATGGCTCCAGGCCAGGAAGGATGACTAGGGGGGCCTTCTCTCCTTTAGGAGCATTTCCCATATTACGGTGTGTGTATATATAAAACAGAGAAATGCCCCAGACTCTCTGCAGAGCTCATGCAAGTACCAACCGAGACCTCTGCAGATCTGGGAGAAAGCCACATCTCCTCAAACATCAATGACCTTTCTGCCAAGAGGGGAGAAACCACAACCTCCTCAACATACTTCAGTGATTTCTCTGCAGACCTGGGAGGAAGCTGTGTCCACTTCAGAGACCTCGCTGTAGATTAGGGAGGTAGCCACATCCTCTCATTGTGCATCAGAGACTTATCTGCAGATCATGGAGAAAGCCATATCTTTGGAGATCTGCAGCTTGCATCTTTAGACAAGAGGTAAGACTAGTTTAGTCTTTCTAGTTGGAAGGCAGCCATTTTGTTTTGGAAGCTCCACCCTCCCCCCCCCACCCCCACCCTTTGTCCATGATCTCATTCTGAGCATGCCCAACAGTGTGGCTAGTGGTGGTCAGTTGTGTTGCGAAACTCGCCATTTTCGGTGATTTGGAGTCGAGGCGGCAGAGGCGGATGTGCCGACATCATCCCGTTCCATGGCGGCTGTGTCATCATCGAGGTTGTCAGACGCGGGTTTGCTGCACCCATGGAGGAAAGCTGCCTCTCCTGCAAAGAGACCGACAAGCACAAGTTTATTTAACAACGGAACAGCCAAACAGTGGCGTTAACAAAGACCCCAGTCAAGGTTCTTCTAACATCAGTGTTACCGCCAACCTCCCACCATGTGACCTGACACTACAAGAATCAAGGGTTTTACCCATAAGTATTAAGGCAGATAAACATTAGTATGCCAAATATTACTACCAAAAAAGGATGAGGCCAGCTGGCCCTGGACCAATCATTGGGCTTCTGCTCAAGAGAGTCCAGAAATTAGGATTTTGGCACTTTATAATATAAAGACAACCAACTCGATATCTCCAATAAACACATGTTCTTCCCAGTAAAATTGCCCCTGTATTCCCACAGTACACCAAAAGCATCAATGTAAAAATCTTTCAATGAATAAACACTAACCTCTTGTCAGCACCAGCACTCTATTCATAGGAAACATCCAGGTGTGCCACATGGCAAGCCCAGCACCGTTACCTTCCTTAACACTCCATGGGGGTCAGGGAAATACCTACAGTACCTGAATGTAATCAGCTTTGAAGTGCCCTAAAGCTGAATATAAATATAATAAACAACCAACCAATAATACTCTATGGAGAACCTCCAGCTGCTCTAACATGGCAATCCCAGCTCTATCATCATCAATACAACTCTATGGAGAACCTCCAGCTGCTGTAAGATGGCAATGCCAGCTCTATCACCATCAATATGAAGAAATTTCAGTTGCAGTAACAGGACAATCCCAGCCTAATTACCCTCAATAATACTCTATGCAGAACCTCCAGCTCTCATCCTCAATAATGCTGTATGGATGACCTCCAGCTGCCATAACATGGCAATCCCAGCTCTGTCATTCTCAATAATAGTCTATGGGGAATCTTCAATTGCCATAACATGGCAATCCCAGCCTCCTCATCCTGTCCATAATATACCATGGGGTACCTCTAGGTGTGCAACATAGCAATCCTAGCCCCCTCATCCTCAATTATGCTCTATGGAGAACCTCTAGCTACTATAACAAGGCAATTCCAATCCCATTACTCTCAATAATACTCTATAGAGAAACCTTCAGCTGCTGCAAACTTTCAATCCCAGCCCTGTCATCCTCAATAATACTCCATAATAATCCAGTGGAAACCTCTTAAAAATGTAAGGAAAATTTGGTTCTTACCTGCTAGTTTTCTTTCCTTGAGTTCTACCAGACCAGTCCAGACAGGTGGGTTTTTCTCCCTAGAAGGAGACAGAACAAATCTTGACTGTACTCTTGGTACTTAAGTTGCTGTGCCACCTTCAGTATCTCTGTAAATCTGTAACAAAGCTAAACGAACCCCTTCAAGCAGGAGAAATAAACAGTCAATGAACCCAAAACTAGGCTTGATACCTTTTCACAGAGAAAATGATGGCACCTTAAACTATCAAAGAAACAAAATCACTGCATATAAACAAACTCGGAAGAGCAGTCTACAGAATTAAAGGGCGGGATTCTGGACTGATCTGGTAGGTCTCAAGGAAAGAAAATTAGCAGGTTTGAATCAATGTTTCCTTCCTTATCATCCACCAGACCAGTCCATATGAATGGGATGTATCCAAGCCATCCTAACCTGGGTGGGAACCAAAAAGACTTGCTTGGAAAATCAGCAGCATCTGGAGCCTGGCCATTCAATCTGTAGTATTTTGAAAAGGCAGGCAGAGAAGACTAAGTTGCCAACCTACAAATATCCTGCGGCGACATCAACTGACACTCAGCCACGAAGCTGCCTGAGCCTTAGTGGCATGAGCCACTAAGGGAACCACTATGGGAACCACTATGGGAACCTCTAGTGCCTTGAAATTTAGACCAATCCATCTAACAATAGAAACCTTAAGATGCCTTCTCCCCTTTGTTGTAAACCACTGAATAAAACAAAGATGGTCTGACCTCCGAAACTCATTATTGACCTTCAAATATATCAGGAGAGCTCTACACATCCAAAACATGCAGCTCCTGAGTGTGATCAGCTGAACCGGACCTTGAATTATTAAAAACACAGGCAACTCTACCGATTGACCTAAATAAAAGGAAGAGCCCACCTTTGGTTAATAAAAAAAAAAAACGATGGAACTGTGTAACTAGAAACCCCATCCTGTGAAAACATAAAAAGGATCTCTGCATGACAGTGTCTGCAAGTCAGAAATATCGCCCTGCCAAACAGATAGTGAGCAAAAGCTCCGCCTTCAGAATAAAATCCTTCAAAGATGCTCTCCTAATAGACTCAAAAGGAGGCTTGGACAAGACTTTTAAGACTAAATTGGACTAAAGAATCATCCCTGTTTTATTGTAACTTCTTCTTCTGAGCACTTGTTATAATTTGTTATAATCTGTTATAAGTTGTAATGTATACATTCAAGTTATAGTTTTGTATTGCTCACCCCTTGTTTTATGTAAACCGACATGATACGAACTCCGTGAATGCCGGTATAGAAAAATCACAAATAAAATAAATAAATAAATTCAGGTTCCATGGTGGGATCAAACTCCTAACTGAAGGTCGCAAAAGCACATCCAGGTGTGAAGCTAATGAGGATCTCTGAATTTTCTCTCTCTAACAGGACAATGCTGCCACTTGTACCTTCTGCAAACCTGCCTGCAAGGAGGAGAGGATCATGGGAATCAAAGCCTGAACTGAACACCCCTAACTCCTAACACTAGGTCTCAAACATCTTACAGACTCACATATATGCTAAGGAAGTCAAAGTCTTCCTGGCTTGAAGCAAAGTTGTAATCACCTCTCCTCCAAATAGCCTTTAACTCTCAAATTTCTCCTTTCAAAAGTCAAGCCATGAGACAAAAACGATCCACCTCGTCCAAGAAAAATCGGACCCTAATGCAGAAGACTGGGAACTTGACTGATCCTCAAAGGTCCTTCTAACCTGAGGCTTATTAAATGCACAAATCACAGCCATTTGGACCAGTAGAATCACTTGACCTCGGTTCCTTTCTATACACTTTATCGTTTCCATCAAAGGCTAAGGAGGAAATACTTATAGTACCATCTTAAGGCCATGGCTGAAACGGGGCATCCACACACTCTGATTCCAATGCTTTGGCATTCAGTCCTGTTGTCATAAAATCTAGCCAAGGTTCTTCTCACCAGGATCTGATGAGGGAGAGCACACTCTCTGCCAGCTCCCATTTCCCAGGATCCAGATTGTACTTGCTCAAGAAATCCGCCTGCACATTCTCAACCTGGCGATGCAAGAAGGCAAAAGAGTTCTTAAATGCTACTCCGCACACTTCCAAGGAAGTTGCTAGGCTTCTGGTATCTCCTTGCTTGTGTATATATGCCCCTGCTGTCGCATTGTCTGACAGAACTCATGCTGCCTCACTTCTGACCAGAGGAAAGAAGGACAGCAAGGCCCTCCTGATCGCCTTCGTCTTTAATCAACTGATCCATCAGTCTGTTTCACACAGTCCATTAACCGTGTCATCTGCCTTAAAACGGATGCCACTCTGACTGGCATCTATGATTACTATTAACCAATCTGAAATGCCAAAGCCATCCCTTTGGATAAATTGTCTTGTAGGAGCCACTGGGAAAGACTGAATCTGGCCTCCCCCTTGAAGGGGTAACCTGACCTTGAGAATTCCATCATGAGAGAAGAGCCTTCTTCAACAGTCTCATATGAGCAGTTGCCCAAGGAACCAAATCCAGAGTAGACACCATAGATATCAGCACTTTAAGATAATCTCAGACTCTAGGAATCTTCATCCACAAAAACTAGCAAGCCTACCTCTCAAGATGTAACCTTCCCTCTGTTGTAAGAAACACCTTTCCTTCTCTAGTTTAGAAACGAGCATCCAAGTATTCCAGTTCCAGCAATAGGACCAGTTTATTCTTTGCAAAATGAATCACTCAGCCTAAATTTTGCAATAGTACAATACCCCCTGAACTGAAAGATGATAATCTTCCTTTGGTTTTGCTCAGATTAACCAATCATCCAAGTACAAATGTACCATGAATCCTTCTCTCTGAAGAAGAGCTGCCATAACCACCATTACCTGTGCTTTTTTTTCCTTATGGCTACACATCAGTACCCCAGACCGTAAAAGTCAGGACCCATGTTGGTTATTATCTAAATCCAATTCTCCTTCCCTCCACCATCAAAACAGAGAGCAATGTTGAAGTTGCATCAAAAGCATAGGAAAATTAGTTTCTTACCTGATAATTTTTGTTCCGTAGTATCACGGATCAGTCCAGTCTCCTGGGTTTTGCCCCCCCCCCCTAGCAGACGGAGACAGATATGTTTTTAAAACAAACTCCGCCTTACACAGGATAGTGCCACCTACAGTCCCGGCAGTATTACTCAATGTCAAAACAGTATGACCTCAGAACTACTAGAACCTCTCAACTATAAAAAAGGAAAAGAAAATTCGGGTCACATAACCCCTCAAGGAACGGAACCTGTGGACCCACTGAAACAAGGACAATCCAAAACGGGATAGCATTTTCTGCAGATTTGACAACAGAAGAAATAGGGAGCGAGCGGACTCTCTCTAACTTCCATGTATCTTACGGGCGGGACTCTGGACTGATCCATGGTACTACAGGAACGAAAGTTATCAGGTAAGAAACTAATTCTCCTTTCCCTGTACATACCCGGATCAGTCCAGACTCCTGGGATGTACCAGAGCTGGCCTACTTGGGGTGGGATCTGAAGAGGCCCGCTTGCAGCACACCTGCTCCAAACTCCGCAGACCCCTGTGCCTGTACATCCAAATAGGTAATGCCTCACAAAATTATAAATGGATTTCCAAGTAGCTGCCTGACAGATCTCCTGCGGCGACACCAAGTGACATTCCACCCAAGAAGCCGCCTGAGAACACGTAGAGTGAGCACGAAGCCTCAGCGGAAGAGGTTTACCATGCAATAAATAGGCCAAGTTAATGGCCTCCTTCAACCAGCGAGCTATGGTAGTCTTAGACGCCATCCTACCACGCTTGGGACCACTCCACAGTACGAACAGGTGGCCCATCAGCCAAAAATCATTGGTGACCTTCAAATAACGTAATAACGCTCTGCAAACATCCAGCCTCTGCAAATCCCCAGACAACGGATCCGACCGATCTACGTCCGGGAAAGCCAGAAGTTCCTTCGATTCGTTGACATGGAAGGCCGAAACCACTTTCAGTAGAAAGGAAGGCACAGTTTGTATTGTAACCCCCGAATCTGAAATCCACAAGAATGGTTCCCTACAAGAAAGGGCTTGGAGCTCTGATACTCTACGAGCCGACGTAATAGCAACCAGAAAGATAACTTTCAAAGTCAGGTCCTTCAGGGTTGCCCTCTTCAAAGGCTCAAAGGGAGCTGAGACCAGAGTGTTGAGCGCTAAATTTAAATTCCAAGATGTTCAAGGATGCCGCACTGGAGGCCGCAAATGCTTGGCGCCCCGTAGAAAACAAACCACATCCGAGTGTGCCGCCAAAGCCACACCGTGAATATTACCATGTAATCAGCCAAGCGCCGCGACTTGAACCCTCAGGGAGCTACAGGACAAACCCTAGGCAAGACCATTTTGAAGAAAACCGAGAATATCTGACACAGACGCTTTATTGGGACTACCTCCTGCTCTAGACACCACGACTCAAAAATCCTCCATACTCTAACATACGCTAGGTTGGTAGACGTCTTACGCGAGTTCAGCAGAGTTGCCACCACAGCCGGAGAATAACCTTTACGACTCAAGCGGCGCCTTTCAAAAGCCATGCCGCGAGACAAAAGCGCTCTACTTCCTCCAACAGGCAGGACCCTGATGCAGTAGGTCTGGAAGATGTGGAAACCGCAGAGGTCCCGCTCGTGCCAGGTTGAGAAGGTCCACAAATCAAGGACGTCTCGGCCATTCTGGAGCTACCAGAATTACCTCCGTTGGATGAAGCTCTATGTGCCGAAGCACCTTGCCGATCAGTGGCCAAGGCAGAAAGACGTACACAGCAGGATCCCGGTGGGCCAGGGAAGCACGAGTACATCGACCCCCTTCTGTCCCCGTCTCTCTGTGCCATCCGTAGAACTGCGGGGCTTTGGCATTCTGAAACGTTGCCATGAGGTCCTTGCTGGGCGTGCCCCATTCCTCGCAGATGATCTGAAAAGCCGCGTCTGCCAACTCCCACTCCCTAGGATCGAGGTGGTGCCTGCTGAGAAAGTCTGCTTGCCCGTTGTCCATACCGGCTATGTGAGACGCTGCGATGCTGACTTCATGCTGTTCCGCCCAGCGTGAGATCAGCCGATTTTGCACGAATCAACCAGTCGTCCAGATAGGGATGCACTAAAAGTCCTTCCCTCCGAAGCTGGGCCGCCACCACCACCATTACTTTGGTGAACGTCCGAGGTGCAGTGGCCAGACCGAAGGGAAGAGCTTGAAACTGAAAGTGCTGGCCCAGGATTGCAAAGCGAAGAAACCGCTGATGAGTCGGTCTTAGGCAGATATGCAGATATGCCTCCGTGAGATCTAGGGATGCCAAGAACTCCCCCTTTCTGACCGAGGCAATGACCGACCGAAGAGTTTCCATGCGAAACTGTGGTACTCTGAGGCACGTGTTTATACTCTTTAGGTCCAGGATGGGCCGGAACGTTCCCTCCTTCTTTGGGACTATGAAGTAAATGGAATACTGACCTTTCCTTCATGCTCCTATGGGTACAGGGACGATGGCCTCTAGCAGAAGAAGAGGCTGTAAAGTGTCCTAAACCGCCTGACGTTTCGTCGCGTATCCGCAGGGAGAGACGAGAAACCGGTCCCAAGGGTGCCGTGCAAAATCTAAAGCGTAGCTTGTTTTATCACGGTCAGCATCCACTGATCCGTTGTGATCTTGGCACATTCCTCGAAAAATAGGGACAGTCTGCCCCCTACAGCCGGCACTGAGGAATGGGCCAGCGCTCCTTCATTGTGAGGATTTGGACCCGGGAGCAGACTGGGCCGCAGCTGCTCTGCTGAATCTTCGGCCACGAAAAGGCGGAGACCAGGCCTGCTGCTTCGGTTGCGCTGGCCGAAAGGAAGAGCTAGGCGTTTTAGCTGGTCGATATCGCCGATTCCCCCTGAATCTGGCTCTGGAAGAGAAGGAACCCAGAGACCGAGACCTGTCCTCCGGCAACCGATGAACCTTATTTTTGCCCAAAGACTGAATCATATCCTCCAAGACCTTTCCAAACAGCAATTTTCCCTTAAAAGGCATAGAACCCAGCTGGGCTTTGGAGGACATGTCTGCCGACCAGTGTCTCAACCACAGTCTACGAGCCGAGACTGCCAACACCATGGATCTCACTGAAGTCCACAACAAGTCGTGGAACGCATCCGCACAGCAGACCAAGCAGGATTCCAGCCGACCCGCCTGAGCAGCTTCCGCCTCGAAGAGGCCGGCATTAGCCTGCAATTGGTGCACCCAGCGAAGACCTGCTATCATTGCGAAGTTGCTGCACATAGCTGCCTTGACCCCCAGAGTGGAGACCTCAAAAATTCTCTTAAGCTGGACCTCTAACTTCCGGTCCTGCAGGTCCTTGAGCGCAGTTACTCCTTTTGGTAACAGCGGTCATCGCCGCATCTACCTTGGGCACTCGCAGCATCTCCAAAGCATTCTCTGGCAGAGGATGAAGCTTATCCATGGCCTTTCCCACTTTCAACCCGAGATCTGGGGTATCCCATTCTCAGAACAAGCAGTCTGTAGCTGAAAAATGAAAGGGAAAGGCGGTTGCTGGACCTCTCAGGCCCAACAAAACAGGATCCATAGTACCTAATTTCGACTCCTCAGGACGACTCTCAATGCCCAGCTGTGCCAGGATAGAAGGAATAAGAGGGCCAAGCTCGTCCTTCCGAAAGGCAAACCACTTTGGGGTCACCCCCCTCCACGGCCTGCAAGCCTCTTACCGCCCTCTGCAGCCGGAGATCAGGATCTGCATCCACCCCATGCGGGGGTATAGGCTGAGGGTCCGGGTCCTCTGGGTCCTTATCCTGCCCCGAAGTATCCGTATCCAGCTGAGGAACCCCAGTACGAAGAGGATGCTTAGGCAGAGACGGTCCCTTTCTTGCCTCAAGGTCTAGCGCGTTTCCGGGCGTGAGATCTGGCTCCCCCAGAGGTAACTTTTTCTCCCGTGCACCTCTTGCCTGACTTCCGTGCTTCTGATTATTCCTCTTTCTATGCAGTCAGCATTCTTCTGGATTTAGCTATCGCATTGTCACATTGCTTTGCCATCTTCAGATCACCAGACACTATCACTCCAAGATCCCTCTCTTGGTCTGTGCACTTCAGTCTTCCACCACCCACCACATACAGCACTTCTGCATTACCCCATCCCAGATCTTGGTCCACTCTTCGTAGAAAAGAGACAAACACCCTCCTATTCACCCTCCTCCAGATGATCCTTATCCCTATCACTGTCCCCAGGAAGTTCCTCAGAAGGTTCCTCCTGAAACTTCCATCGAAACCCCTGCCGATTCTATCTCAGAATAGAGATCGGCCTCTAACCTTCTCTTCTTGGGATGGAAAGGGATCAGGAACCCCCAGAGAGAGCCTTTCAGTAGTGAACCTCTGGAAGCAGCATCTTTTATTTTTTTTTTAAATTAAAAATGCCTTATGCATAATGGGGCAGATTTTTATTCTTATGTGCGCAGGGTACATTTGTGCAGGGTACACAAATGTACACCCGATTTTATAACATGTGAACTCTACCGGGCGCATGTTATAAAATCCAGGGTTGGCGCATGCAAGGTGGTGCACACTTGTGCACCTTGCGCGTGCCGAGCCCTAGGGGAGGCCCGATAGCTTTCCCCGTTCCCTCCAAGGCCGCTCCAAAATCATAAGAACATGCCATACTGGGTCAGACCAAGGGTCCATCAAGCCCAGCATCCTGTTTCCAACAGTGGCCAATCCAGGCCATAAGAACCTGGCAAGTACCCAAACACTAAGTCTATTCCATGTAACCATTGCTAATGGCAGTGGCTATTCTCTAAGTGAACTTAATAGCAGGTAATGTACTTCTCCAAGAACTTATCCAATCCTTTTTTAAACACAGCTACACTAACTGCACTAACCACATCCTCTGGCAACAAATTTCAGAGTTTAATTGTGCGTTGAGTAAAAAAGAACTTTCTCCGATTAGTTTTAAATGTGCCACATGCTAACTTCATGGAGTGCCCCCTAGTCTTTCTACTATCCGAAAGAGTAAATAACCGATTCACATCTACCCGTTCTAGACCTCTCATGATTTTAAACATCTCTATCATATCCCCCCTCAGCCGTCTCTTCTCCAAGATGAAAAGTCCTGACCTCTTCAGCCTTTCCTCATAGGGGAGCTGTTCCATTCCCATTATCATTTTGGTCGCCCTTCTCTGTACCTTCTCCATCGCAATTATATCTTTTTTGAGATGCGGTCTAACTTCAGTTAGTCAGCCAGAGTGACTCACTGCTCTCTTGATTAACAAATGTTGGTACCTATTCAAACCAAATCGGAGCGGCCTTGGAGGGAACTTTTTTTCAGCTCCCCCCCCACCTTCCTCTCCCTTCCCCTATCTAAACCTCCACCCAGCCGTACCTAAATCCCCCACCCCCACCTTTTGTTGTCAAAGTTACGCCTGCCCAAGGAAGGCGTAACTTGCGCACGCGGCCGGCTGCTGGCCCGCACCATCCCCCGGCACAGCCACTGTGCTGGAGGACTCGAACTGCTCCCGGAATGCTGCCCCGCCACCGGACCACCCATTTTTGAAAGCCCCGGAACATACACGTGTCCCAGGGCTTGTGCGCGCCGCCGAGCCTATGCAAAATAGGCTCGGCGCGCTCAGGGGCAGGTTTTCGGGGTTACGCACGTAACCCTTTGAAAATCTGCCCCAATCAGTATAAATTCAGGTGAAAAGGGTTCCTTAGAATCCTTCTCTCACAAATCCTACAAAATACAGGCTCACCCTGCTTTGTCACATTGTGCTCTAGCCCTCCCAGCCATTGAGGCTAGGACTGGAAGATATGAAAAGCCTCACCAGAATCTCCTTGAACTGCAAGAGAAGCCAAAATGGCTACCATTCCCTCTCTGGCTGAATCACCACCGACAGAGCCTGAATCAGTGCTCAGCAAATCCTTCTTCATGGAAGCCACCTTGCTCTCCCCAGCAGGGGAAGAGTCCCCTGAACAGTCTTCCACTCCTGATCTGCAGAATCTGGAGGAAGTCATTTTAGAAGACCGAGTACCACTTCCTGCGCTCTGCGGGAGTGGCTATGCTGCAAGCGCTAAGTGGCAGGAATAATGCTCACCTCCTCCAGTGAAAGTTTCTCCCTCTCCATTGTACACAGTCTGTGTCCAAAACAGCCTGCACCACGGGCCTGATTGTTACTGAGTCTCTCCTTCCTGTCCAGTTGCAGTTCCCTGCATTTTATTATTAATTTTTTTTTTAACTTTTTTAAAGAAACATGCACCCAGAAGCAATCAGCCCTTAAAAAGGAAAATACTTCTTTTCCCTTTGGCGATGTTTTCGGGAACCAAGGAATGGATCCTTTTCAGAGAAGAAGAGGCTAGGGAATGAAGACCTTCTTAAATGCAAGGGTAACAGTTAAACAAGAGTCACTGACCCTACTATACTAGGAGAACAGCTTAAAAGGACCCAACATCCCTAGAAGCAATTTCTTCACCAACTCATCTGATTGCAGGATAGACACCCCTACCATCTGCTGGAGACAGCGACTACTGAGACTGCACATGCTACAGTAACTTAAGTACCAATACAGCTTTGGTTCTATTTCTCCATCTGCTGGTATGGGGAGGGGGGGGGAAGACGACCATCTGTCTGGATTTGTCTGGTGGACAAGAAGGAAAGATGGTAATGTCACTTGCTTTCATGATAGTGGATCTGTTCCCTTTAATAACACACTGTGGAGGGGATGGCATAGACTGCAGACATATCACACCCTACATCCATTCCAGATTTCCTACTGTTTAGGCCAGGGCCACTCAGTTACATTCAAATTCTAGCAGCGATGCATTAAAGAGCTGACATCCCTATCTTTTCCCAGTGCTCCAGTAGCTGGGCAAGGAACACCTGACTTCTTTACAGGTGTTTTAGCAGCTGGGCACAGAGCAGAAAGGTAGCTGATTCCACTCTAGATATTTCAGCAGCCAAGCAGGCCACTCCTGACACTTACTTCTGTGCCAGCTACTCTACCACCTGGGGACTGAATGTGGAGCACTTCACTGAGTACTCAAGAGAAATGAGGCGTCAGAGACAAGAGACAGGTGTACTGATATGGCAGAGGAAAATGACATATGAAGACAGACTTTGGATGATGCTGTGCCTTCTCCCTGCACACTTCTTGATTTATGTGCAAACAAATGACAGGAAGTCCATCAGCCATTCAACCCTGAGCTCTGAAATCACTTTCACCATCTAGAGCCCTGCTCAGATTCCGGGTCAGTCTCTGCCTGCGGCCATCTCATTTTCTATATGGTTTATCTACTGTACAGACTGTAAAACATAAGAAAGAACATAAGAACATAAGAAATTGCCATGCTGGGACAGACCAAGGGTCCATCAAGCCCAGCATCCTGTTTCCAACAGAGGCCAATCCAGGCCACAAGAACCTGGCAATTACCCAAACACTAAGAAGATCCCATGCTAATGATGCAAATAATAGCAGTGGCTATTCCCTAAGTATAATTGATTAATAGCCATTAATGGACTTCTCCTCCAAATGAACCTAGCTGTACTAGATGCTCCCAAGATAAAGCGGGTCACTTTTGATCAGCATGAAAAGTAATTCTTTTTAAATATCTCTCACTAATATATACATAGACTAGCCGTTAAGCCCATAACAACAGACTACATTAACATTTTTTTTTTCAGTCCATTTCCTTCCCCCTCATTCTCCCCTCCCCCTCTATTCTCCCTCCCACCTCCCCCCTCTAGTCTCCCTCCCTCTCTCCTCCCCCTCCCCTCCCTCCCCTCAGTCACCCCCTCCTCCCCTCAGTCACTCCATCCCCTCTCCCCCCCCCAGTCACTCCCTCCTCCCTCCGTCACACCCCCCCCTCCCTCCCACTCTCTCAGCTCATTCACAACCCCTTCGGATGGCACAAAGGGAAGATCTCCAGGGGAGGTCCTTACCTCCCTCCCTCGCGCGCGCCGTCGCTACCGCTCCTCGCCGCCGCCATGTTTTCAAAGAGCTGACGCTCTGCTCTGACCGACGTGTTCGCCCGCACATTTGCGGCACGTCGGTCAGGCATCATTTATCTAGTTAGATAAATAATCTGCTAGCCAGTGTAGCCTGTGTCTGAAGATGCTTTTTCTACACACTCCATTTATTACTTATACATCTTTTCTGAACATTTAATTACTGTATAATGATGTCATAAATATGGTGAAATGAGGTTTCTAGGATGATGTCACATACAGACATGGTAAGATTAGCCTTCCATCCCCCAGCAATATCACACATTCAGAATATAAGACCCTCTAATGATTTGTCGTCCCACAGACGTGGTAGGGTGGGGAGGACCACCCCCTCCTTGAGTGATGATGTCATATACAGCCTAGTGGGAAGGGATCCCCACTGATGATGTCATACACTGACTTGGTGGGATAGAAGCCTCAGTGAAGATATCACTAATGGCATTGGGGAAAGCATTCCAGACATGGTGGGATGGGAACTTTCGTGATAAGATCACTCAGAGCATTGTGGGAAAGACCCCCCCAAGTGATGTTGCCTCACACAGCCTTGTTGGATTGGAACCTAAGTAATGATATCACACAGTGGGGTAGCATAGTGTCACACACATAGTGGGATCACAATTTATTACTTGGCATAGAGATATGGTGGGATGGAATAGCATGCTCCCCACTGATGAAGAAAGACAAAGACAGGGTGAGATGGAAGGATGAGGACACAGAAAAGAAAAATGACATTGTAATTTCCACCTGAGCGTCGATAAGTCTCCGTTTGGGATCGATTGGATCTTGCGTGTGGTCCTTCCGAATCTCTTCCTCGACAAGCATCAACCTGAATGAAAATGAAAAGTGAGAACAAATTATCCTACTTCTAGGTTCTCTGTCCTTTTACAAATCATTCTACTTTGCCAAACTGCTTTAGGTTAAAAACCCAGCACTCCAATACCTTCCTCCCTCCCAACACTCACTGATAAAATCGCTCCTTCCTCCCAACATTCACCCACACAACTTCTCCCTCCCCACTCTTCTTCTTCCACCCAACTCCTCTCTCCCAACATTCATCCCCTTCCAGATATCTCCTCCTTCTCAACATTCATCCTCTTTCAAGCAAATCCTCTCTCCCAACTCTCATAAACTTGCATACAACTCAACCCTCCCTACACTCATCCTCTTCTACACAATTCCTCCCTCCCACCTCATTCTCTTCAATGTAACTCTTCCATCCTGACTCATCCTCTTTCATGCAACTCCTCTTGTCCAACATTCAACCTCTTCCACATCTTATTTATTTACATAACTTCTCCTTCTCAAAATGATAAAGGGGATGGAACAGCTCCCCTATGAGGAAAGGCTGAAGAGGTTAGGGCTGTTCAGCTTGGAGAAGAGACGGCTGAGGGGGGATATGATAGAGGTCTTTAAGATCATGAGAGGTCTTGAACGAGTAGATGTGAATCGGTTATTTACTCTTTTGGATAATAGAAAGACTAGGGGCACTCCATGAAGTTAGCAAGTAGCACATTTAAGACTAATCAGAGAAAACTATTTTTCACTCAACGCACAATTAAGCTCTGGAATTTGTTGCCAGAGGATGTGGTTAGTGCAGTTAGTGTAGCTGGGTTTAAAAAAGGTTTGGATAAGTTCTTGGAGGAGAAGTCCATTAACGGCTATTAATCAAGTTTACTTAGGGAATACCCACTGCTAATAATTGCATCAGTAGCATGGGATCTTCTTAGTGTTTGGGTAATTGCCAGGATCTTGTGGCCTGGTTTGGCCTCTGTTGGAAAAAGGATGCTGGGCTTGATGGATCCTTGGTCTGACCCAGCATGGCAGTTCCTCCTTGTCAACACACATCCTCTCCTATGCATCTGCTCAAACATCATCTTCTATGCAGCTATTCCATCCCAACATTCATCTTTTATCACGCACACCCCCTTCACTTATTGAGGCCCTTATAATTCAAAGGATAACTTAAATAAGATGAGCGAGAGCAGAGAATTTATCAGCTGACATTCTACTAAGGATTAGAATGTTGCTAAAAGAGACTCTCTTATGCTCATCTACATCTCCCACCCCCAGCAACAGAGACCAATCCCCAAGCCTCTCCTCAGCTTTCCATCAAGAAATGCCATGCGACATTCCAAAATCAGCTTACATTAAGAAATCATCAATATCAGCTTTTAATCATTGCTTTCCTGGTAAAACAAAAAACCTCAATCATAGCTGATTACATCATGAAGAAGCACATTCTACTGGAAGGAAAAACGCTTTTAGAGATTGGTGGCAGCAGGTTCAGAAAAAGAATTTAGCAGAGGAACTGCGCCGTGCTTCAAACAAAATGACCACAGTTCCTTAGTGAAGCGTTCTGCTTAGCTGAAGCTTCAACGTTGGATGATATTCTTGACTCTAGCACACAGAGGCCACGCTCAGCAACTAACTGCGTACCCCATACAGCAATCTGAAATGTGTGGAAAATAAGTGGAAATCTAAAAATTTGGTGCAACACTCATCTCCAGCTAACCTGAGAGGAGTAAAGCAATCCATTTCACGGACCATGATAAATAACCCAAGTTTAAAACCGCCCTCCCCCACAAATCTGAGAGATCAACAGCCCCGCCCCATATGGTCTCTCTTGTACAGTGATGTGTACACTCACAGCACTTTATAAAAAATGCAACTCATGGAGAAACTAAAAGCTGATTTTTGATGTTTCCTTCAAATGTAAATTGCCCTTTCCCTCCCCCTCCCCCAATGTCCCTAATAGAAAAGAATACTCGGAGTATTTACCATTTCTAACCTGTTAATGATGCTTTTGATCTGCGTATCCTTCTCCACCTGCTGCTGCCGCAGACGCTTCTCGCTCTGCTCCAGCCGCACCTGGTACTGAAAGAGCATTTTATTGGTCTGCTCCTCCTGGGTGAACAATCGCTTTTCATACTCTTCCAGCTTTTGATTGGACTTGAGCAGACGCTCCTTGAGGGAATGGATCTCTTCCTCATATTCCTTCACCTGGTATGGGGGAAGGAGAAGAGAGAATGCCCGGAGAGGCAGTTTTTAATATCATCCAGCCTGCTAAGGTTAGATTGGCTCCTCTTTGAAAAGTCAGCACCGCTGAGCGGCTTATTTAAAAAAAAAAAAAAAAAAAAGGGTGGCTCTGGAGGTACGATGAGGTGGTGGAAAATACGGGAATTATATACATTTCTAAATATATGCTGAAAAGGAAAGACAGAAACTCACAGAATCCAGCTTTGATCTAATGATACCTCACAGAATCTAATCCCAATCCCATGAGACCCTCACAGAATTCAGCCCTGAGTCCATACAACCCACACAGCAAACTCTGAGCCTATGATAAACAGACAGAATTCAAACCTGATCCAATGAGCAGCTCACAGAATCCAGCACTGATCCCATGAGATCCCTATAAAATCCAGGCCTGATCCCACGAGACCCTGCAGAATCCAGGATTCATTTCATGAGATCACCACAGAATTCAGGGCTTCCAAACACGGACCATGATCGTAACTGATGGAATACAGTACAGACTTGAAATATGCCCCATAGCATTCAGCATTGACCTTAAGAAGAACAAGTGTGTGGCAGCAGTCAAGAAAGCAAAGAGGAATGCTAGGAATTATTAGAAAAGGAATGGAGAATAAAACGGAGAATATCATGTTTTCGCTCTTGTTAAACGTTATGTTATATGTACCGTTGTTTCAGATGTAAACCGTTGTGAAGGCCAGTTCCAAACAATGGTATATAAAAACACATAAATAAAAATAAAATAAATCACTCCTTGGTGCTACTGCACCTTGAGAATTTTGTGCAATCCTGGTCACCACATCTCAAAAAAGATTTAGCAGAATTAGAAAAGGTACAGAGAGGGGCGACCAAAATGATAAAGGGGATAGAATGGTTCCTGCGGGTGCAGGAAGCCGAGCATGGTGGAGACGGCTAAAGCCCCTCTCCCTTTGCAGCTGGAGACCGTCTCTGTACTCAGCTGGTAAGTGCTGAGCCCCGGTAAAAAAAAAAAAGAAGAAGAGGATTCTTCCGATTCAGAGACATTGGAGGGGTTTCCGTAAGAGTTCCTGCGGTCTCCTTGCTCGGCGCGTCATACAGACATCATTCCCAATCCCGTTGGGGTAAGGGGACGTGGGCTTCCGAGTGGGTTGAGTGGCCCCACCAGTAGCTAGGTCTAGCTTTAGACTCAGTAGGCACACCTCGTAGGAGGCGCGGCAGCGCCATCTTGTGCGCCTTCTATTGCCCACCACAGGGTGTCGGTACGTGTGGTGCATGCTGGCTCTGTGCATGCACTGTGTGCGTAATGTCGCGCACAATAAAGACTAGGGGACATAGAATGAAGTTACTACGTAATACATGTAAGACAAATAAGAGTAAATGTTTTTTTCACTCAGTGCTTAATTAAACTTTGGGATTTGGTGCTGAAGGATGTGGTAAAAGCAGTTAATGTAGCTCGAATTAAAAAGGTTTGGACCATTTCCTGGAAGAAAAGTCCATAAACCGTTATATTAAGGTGGACTTAGAAACATGACGGCAGAAAAAGAGTGTCTAGCCCATCCAGTCTGCCAACCCACCCAATTAATTTAGCTTTATAATTCCCATCTCTCCCTTAGAGATCCCCTATATTTATCCCATGCATTCTTGAATTAGGATACTGTTTCTGTCTCCACCACCTCCACTAGGAAGCCACCTCTCTCTCCGTAAATAAACATTTCCTAAGATTACGCCTGAATCTACCTTTTCAGCCTCATCCCATGACCCCCATGTTCTGGAGCCACTGCTTCTCCCTGGGATAAGCAACATGGAATCTATCAACCTTCTGGGATTCTAACAATTACTTGTGACTTGGATTGATGATTGTTGGAAACAGGATACAAGGCTTGATGGATCCTTGGTGACTCAGTATGGCAAATCTTATATTCTTATGTTGAGCTTAATGCACAGAAACAGCAACAGTCTGATAATATTAATTCCTGAAGTACGACGGATCAGTCCAGAAAAGTGGGTTTATTCATCCCTACCAGCCGATGGAAGCAGAGAAGAAAACGTTGAGGCACTGCTCCATAACCGAGAGCGCCACCTGCAGTCCCTTGGTATTGACCTGTATCCAAGTCAAGATGTCTATGTGAACAACCCCCACCCCCCCCCCCCCCCCCCCCCCCAATAAAGGAGAGGGCAAACAGAGAATCAAGTTGGAACCCCCTGGAACTAGGCCCCCTTGACTTAATATAAAACACATTCCCAACTATGTACACCTCTCCTTAATCTGAGTAAATCACATACTAGCGCAACAACATACAGAAGTGAGGAAGTCTTTCGAAAAGATGGGGACGGGTCTTTGGCCTGATCCGTGGTACTTCAGAAATGAAAATTAGCAGGTAAGAACCAATTATCCTTTCCTGTTTGTACCCTGGATCAGTCCAGACAATTGGAATATACCCAAGCCCCTCTATTCTGGGCGGGAACTCAAAAGATCCATGTGCAACACATTTTCCCCAAACGTCGCCTCTTCTGGCGCTTGCACATCCAAGCAGTAATGTCTGGTAAAAGTGTGTAGAAAAGACCACGTCGCTGCTCCACAAATCTCCTGTGGAGAAAGCAACTGACACTCCACCCACGAGGTTGCATGTGCCCTAGTGAAATGTGATCTCAACCCCACTGGCACTTACCGGCCCTTAACAGATGTAAGCCGAAGCTATCGTCTCCTTCAAACATCAAGCAATAGTGCCCTTGGAAGCCTTATTCCCCTTCCTTGCACCACTGAACAGGACAAACAGATGATCAGATCTCCGAAAGGCATTCGTCACTTGAGATACCGCAAAAGGATTCGACGCACATCCAAAAAGTAAAGCTCCCTTGCCATTGGAGAGTCAGCTGCAACATTTGGAAAGGCTAGTAGCTCAACCACCTGGTTAAGGTGAACGGAGGACACCACCTTAGGCAAAAAGGACAGAACCATAAGTAACAAAACCCCATGCTTCGAAAAATGCAGGAAAGGGTTCCTACATGACAGCGCGTGCAGCTCAGATGTTCGCCTAGCCGAACAGATAGCCACCAGGAAAACAGTCTTCAGGGTTAAATCCTTTAATGACGCCCTCCGCATTGGTTCGAAAGGAGGACCACACAGCATCTGAAGAACCAAATTCAGATTTCATGCTGGACAAATCTTCCGAACTGGACGATGCAAATGTTTTGCCCCCTTTAGGAAACGAATCACATCTGGATGAGACACCAATGGTTTTCCCTGAATCTTACCTCAAAGAGAACCTAAGGCTGCTACCTGGATCCAAAGGGAATTATAGGCCAAACCTTAGCCAAACCGCTCTGCAAAAAGGCCAGGATCTGGGAACATCTACCTTTAAAGGTTGCACCCTGTTCTGGAAACACCAAGATTCTAACATCCTCCACACTCAGACATAAGCCATTGACATGGAAGCTCTCCTTGCCTGAAGCAAAGTCACAATCACAGGCTCGAAATAACCTTTCAGATGGAGTCACACCTCTCAAAAGAAAAGCCGCTAGAGAGAAAATGATCCTCCCAGTCTGAAAATATGGGCCCCTGCTGTAGCAAACCTGAGAGATGGATCAAGTGAACGGGACCATCCACTGCCAGACATAGAAGGTCCGCAAACCACGGTGCTGCCACTCTTGGGCTACCAGAATCACCCTACCTGGATGAAGCTCGATGTGCCAAGGCACCCGACCTAAGGGCCACGGTGGGAACACGTATAGCAACTGATGAGTCTGCTACGGTTGAACTGGAGCATTGATGCCCTCTGATCTGACCTCTCTTCTGCGACTGAAAAAACGATCTGTTTTTGAATTTGCCAGAGTCGCCTTAAGGTCCACCGCTGGACTGCCCCACCTTGCCTGCAGGAAGGCGAAGGCTTCTGCCGATAACGCCAACTCCCCCGGGTCCATAACTGCTGAGGAAGTCTGCTTGTACCTTGTCCACCCTGGCGACATAAGAGGCAGCTATTCTTATCAAATGTTTCTCCGCCCACACGAACAGCTCTTGTGCCTCCAGCGCCACTAGACAGCTCTTCGTACCGCCCTGACAACTGATGTATGCCACTGTTGTTGCATTGTCCAAGAACACTCTCACCAACTTGTTCCAAACGAGCGGAAGAAACGCCAGTAAGGCTTTGCACACTGCCCTGGTTTCCAACTGATTGACAGACCAGGTTGCCTTCTCTGACAACCACTGACCCTGGACTGATTTCCCTTGACAAATCGCTCCCCAGCCCAAAAGGCTGGGGGTCACTAGAACCCAGTCAAGCACTTCCAGATCCATCCCTTTCTCCAGATTGCACCGAAACAGCTACCACAAGAGACTGGACCTGGCATACTCTGACAATGGTAAAGGAAACTGAAAATCTTCTGACAGTGGATTCCAACAAGTTAACAGAGTCCCCTGTAGAGAATGCATGTGAGCAAAAGCCCAAGGAATTAATTCCAGTGTAGATGCTATGGAACCCAGGTCCTGCAAGTAATCCCAGACCCTGGGCAATGATAGGCGCAGTAGCCGAAGGACTGGACCTTGCAACTTGCTGACTCTCTCCACAGACAGAAACACTTTTCCCATCTGGGTATCAAAGCGTGCCCCCAGATTCTCCAACAACTGGACCGACTTCAAATGACTCTTTGCTAGGTTCGTCACCCAGCCCAACGAATCTAGAAGCTGCACTACCCGCTGGACTGAGCGACGACACTCCACCTCTGACTTCGCCCATATTAGCCAATTGTCCAGGTATGGGTGCACCAGGATACCTTCCCTCCTGAGTGCTGCCGCCACTACCACCATCATCTTTGTGAACATGCATGGTGCTGGCACCAACCCAAAGGGAAGAGAGCAAAACTGGAAATGTTCTCCCAGAACCATAAACCTCAGGTGCCCAAATGGGGATATGAAGATAGGCTTCTGACAAGTCTGACAATGCCCAGAAACTCCTCTTTGCACACTGCTGCTGTCACCATGCACAACATCTCCATTCAAAACTGCAGCACCCAGAGGGCAGCATTGACCTTCTGCAGATCGAGAATGGGCCAAAATGTCCCCTCCTTTGGCACCACGAAGTATATTGAATCCCGGTCCTACCCACTCTCCTGAAGGGGTACCGGTACAATGGCGTGTACGAATTGTAACCAATGTAGTGTATCCCGCACCACCTCTCACTTGTACCAGGAGACGCAGTGGGAGACCACAAAGGCATCCCTGAGAGGACGAGAACATTCTAAGATATAGTGGTCTCTTATCACCTCCAGGACCCACCAGTCTGATGGGATTCTGGTCCACTCCTCGTAAAAAAAGGGACAGCCTCCCCCCGATAGCCTCCGGGGAGGAGGGACCAACATGCCTTCATTGCCCCATCTTGTTTCCACTGCCCCCTTGAGAGCCACCATCTCTTGGGTATTTGCGCTGACTCCAAAAGGGCTGCTGTCTATGAGAACTGTGCTTCTGCCCCGCTGGACCAGGTCTCTTGCCCACATGAAACCTTCATGCCTCCCGAAAACAAGCTCACGACAGAAAAGATTTTTGGGGGGCCTTTCTGTCCTCAGGAACTTAGCTTTCAACTCCCCCAACTGCTTCTTTAGCTGCTCCGGGTCTTCCCCAAAGAATAGCTTCCCCTTGATGGGAAGATTCAACAGCTGGGATTTAGACCACACGTCCAAAGACAAATGTCGCAGCTACAGGAGCCTCCGCGCCACCACTGTAGAGACCATACTCCTGGCGGAAACCCTGGTCATGTCAAAAAGTAGCAGCCACATAGGCCACTTCCGCTTCCAAGAGGGCCGCTTGCGCCGACTCAGCTGCCGTCCCTGACCACTTGTCATGCGCTTTCTGCACCCAGCATTAGCAGGCCCTCTGCATCAAGCTTCCGCACACTGCCACACGAAGGCTCAAAGATGAAATCTCATACAGCCTCTTGAGCAGAATCTCCAGGTTCTGATCCTGGTCATCCTTTAGAGCCGCCAACCCCACTACCAGGATAGTTGTCTTTTGGTAACCGCAGACACAGCTGCATCCACCTTGGGTATTCTTCACAACTCCAAGGTCTGCACCAGCAAGGGATCTAACTTCGCCATAGCCCTCACTGCCTTGAGACTGCCTCGGGAGATTGCCACTCCCGATCCACCAGCTTCTTCACCTTCTTTTACAACGGAAAAGCCTTAGGGGGACCCCGTAATCCCTCCAGGACCAGGTTCACTCCCTCATTGTCTGATTCCTCCTGGGCGACTTTAATCCTCAGCTCCTCCAACACCTAGGGAATCAGCAGACCCAGTTCCTCCCTCTGGAACAGACGGCCCACCCGAGAGTCACCTTCTGCAATCGGCACCACATCTGGGTACTGTATTGGATCTCCCAATGCATCCACTGGGTCCTGATCCAAATCCTGCATCGGATCTCCAATGGCCTCAACAGAGTTTCTGTCCGGATCCATCGGCCGCCCTGCATCTGATCAGGATTATCCATTCTCTCCGACGAATCCTCTTCCACCGCAGCTCGTCTGAGTCCTAATGAGCACAGGATCCCTCCTGTCTCCACAGGCTTCTGATCCCTAGCCTTCTTGTCTGCTCGGGATTTCCTGGGTAATGGTCTCTTGGACCTTACTCCCTTCCTGGCTAAATAAGCCTTATGGAGGAGAAGAACAAAATCTGTGAAAATTCCTCCAGATCCGAGGAAGAAGAGTCCTGACCAGCGACTCCCATAGCATCTCCCCTTCCCCTGCCACCAGCAGGGTGCAGTTCATTGGGAAACAGCTTGGAAGGGGAGGCCCGAGGTTCCAAAGCAGAAGCCTAACTCCTTGCACATGCTGAAAAGATGGCCACCAGCTCCTCCAACCCCGCCGGGATCTCCAGAGCTGGTCCAACCATCATTGTGCTCTTGCCACCCCCTGGGGGTCCTGGCCCCCCCCACCCCCGAGGCACAAGGGCAAATCGAGTCTAGCCCGCTTTAAACAGCAACAAACTTTGCCGCACTGCGCGGGAGTCAGAATGCTGGCGCGGTCGGGCCTACAAATGGCCCCTGCCAACAGAAGCACTCCCCGACATTGTTTGGTGCCAAACTAACACCACCCAGCCCCGACCAACCTGGGCAATTCGACCCACTCCCGCCTGCCTGCCTCCTGGCAGTATAACCAGCAAATTACCCACTGCCTCAGCCCTGCTCCGTGTTACCACTGTGTTTTTCTTTTTCTTTTTTTTTTTTTTTTTTTTATTAAAGACACAGACCTAGCTAAAGCAAAAAAGAAATAGAAATAGTTCCCTGCTACTGGAGGCCGAGTGCTGAAGGAGCCAGGGACACAGAGGGAGTGAAGGGCCCAGAGAGGGTGAGGGAACCAGGACCCCTGGCTATCACCCCCTTGCCAAGAAGGGCTGAGTTAGGACAGGGGTCACCAACCCCCCACTCGCCCGGCTCCACTCAAGGGATGGCCCTCAAAGGAACCTAACACCCTGGGGAGCCAAAACTCCTTACTCTTCTTTTTTTTTTTTCCTAACTCCAGACTTCAGGTTTGCACCTCTACCATCTTCTGGAGACAGAGAAATACTGAAGAACTGCAGGTGGCGCTCTCAGTTATGTAGAAATGCCTCAAAGTTTTGTTCTCTGCCTCCATCTGCTGGTAGGGATGCATAAACCCATTTGTTTGGACTGATCCGGGGTACAAACAGGAGCACAGAATTTTGTGATACTCTTACAGAATAACTGTTCTAGACATAAGATCATAGGAGTACATTTTCAAAGGCTAAGATGTCTTTTACTTGAGTAAAATACATTTAACCCTCCTAAATGTGGGCAAGTGGACCTCTAATTGGCAACAGTCAATGGACCTGCTGCTATAAATGCATCCCTTACTGGGTAAGGTACCATAACTACCAACAGAAATACATTTGCAGAAAAGAGAAGGAAGGATTACTGTGAAGAGAATGGGTCACTTACCCTCTCCAGTCTGCTCTCGTCCATGGATTTTGAATACTCCTTCAGTTTGTACTCCTCCCTCTCAATATGAGAGCTTTCAATATCTGCAGACAGGTGAGGCATGTTTGTTACCCAGGCCACAGTGCGCTCGGAGGCTGGGGTCACAGGATTCAACGTAGCCTGCGTGTGTGTTTGCTGAGAACAGAAAAACAAAACCTCACTAGTAAGAAAAGGTCCAAAATGCCCCCAAGGAAACCAAGAACCCTAGAACATTTCACTGGCCACCTGAAAGACATCACTAATCCAGGACACGGTCACTGACCTCCTCATAGACTGAGCTAACCCCAACACCTACAATGAAGTTTCTCATCAACGTCCCTCATTGACCTTGTTGGTATCACTAGCTCCAAACAGCTTCAACTGACCTCCTCATAAACACCATTAATTATACCAATTTGTTTGCTCAGTACATATTCCCACATTCCCTCTCTCTGATTGCTCAGAAACCCACAATGACTCCAAGTTAGCCCTATTCATGCTCCAGATCCCTTCTCTTTGCTTCTCTGCATGCTTTCCCTACTTGCATTTTTTTCCAGTATCCCACCTGTTTGGTGATAGATGGCTTTAGAGCTGGGGGAATGTCTTTCGTTACAGACTGTTGGCGAGGCCTCGGTGGCCCGAAGGTGGGTTCCGGAGACTGCAGCAGGTTCCCACTGGAGGGCCGTGGCTTGTGTGCAGCACTCACCGTTAGCTGCTGGGATTTGCCGCGCTGCAATGGGGGCGGAGGGGGCTGGTCGAGTCGGCGCTGGGGGCCAATGGTGATCTGGGGCGGGGACAGCATGTGTTGGAGATTGTCTTGAAGCGAGAGCTGCCTTTTGGTGAACTCAGAGTTCTGGCGGGTGAACTCATCACTGTAGCTGTGACTGTGCAGCATGTGTTTGCTGGATGAGAGGTCTTCGCTTTTGCTATAACCATGGAAAGGGGCGAAGATGTCGGCGTTCGGGTCAGGCCGGTGCGGGGCTGGCCCATCCGAAGCCATGTGGAACAATGGGTTCTGAAAGGAGAGGGGAATCCTGAGCTGCTGTGCTGACAGTCCATCTGTCGTCACCCCCATCTGACTGAGCCGCAGACCTGCTGCAATGCTGGAGCCACTCCCCTGAGAAAGGCGGCTGGGCCGCAGCCCCACCGCTCCGGTGATGGATGCCTGGCTGCTGTTCAGCATGTCGCCAACGGTCTGCAGGTTGGAGATGCTGTTCATGCGGCTGTCCTGCAGGTCCAGCATGGATACGCTTTTATTTACGCTCAGCATCTTCTGGTCAGGCTCGGTAATGTCTGAGCTGCTGGTGCAGTAGGCCGGTGAGGAGCGTTCCAATGGTGGGCGGGTGACGAAGAAGACATCCTTGGAGGCTTTGTCCTTGGTAGGGGAAGGAAGCCGGGTCATGTCGATGGAGCTATAGAGAAGGGAGGAACAAGAAACATCATTTAGACAGAGCACATGCACGGCTGGTGTGAGTTTGTGGGTAGGCATGTTTCCAAAATGGGTGTTTTTACTTTATCAGCATACCTTCCCTTTGAAAAGTAAGACAGGGAAAAAGTACCCACAGACTTTGGCACTTGCTTTTTCTTGGGTATTTTTCCTTAGAAAATAATTTGTGTAGATATGAAATGTAATCTACATGCATTAGTCTTCCCCATCATTGACCTAAAGGTGGTCCTGGACCTGCCAACTTTTCACCCAGCTAAAATTACATGCAGTGTTGATCCCCACACTTACCTTTTGCTGGGTATGAGCCGAGCGAATTTCAGAGTCATTTTACCCAGGTAAGAAACAGAAACATGACAATAGAAAAAAAACCCAAAAGCATACAGCCTATCTAATCTGCTCATCCTTCCAAATAATTGTTTTACAATCCCTACCTCTCCCTCAGAGCTTGACTCAGGCTGTCTTGAGTTCAGATACTGCTCCTATCTCCACCACCTCCAAAGGGAGGCTGTTCCAAACATCCACTACCCTAGCCATAAAGAAATATTTCCTAATATTACTCCCCCTTTCACTCTCATCCCATGACTCCTCATTCCAGAGCCTCCTTTCCACTGAAAGAGGCTCACCACCTGTTTATAGAAGCCTTGGAGATATTTAAATGACTATCATATCATCCCTATCTCGCCTTTCCTCTAAGGTATACACGTTCAGATCTTTAAGTCTGTCTCTGTATGCTTTCGAATGAAGGCCACAGACCATTTTAGTAGCCACTCTCTGGACAGATTCCATCCTGTTTATATCTTTTTGAAGGTGCAGTCTTCTTGGAAGATATTTTAAGCAGTTATGTCTTTAGTTTATCGGAAGAGTTTGTGATGCACAGGTGGGATTAATAGCGCAACAAAGCATTTGCCAATAAACTAATAAATGTGAATTATATAGTGCACAGCTTAGCATAAGGATTAAGACAGTTTAAACACTATACTGTTGCATGCTGATTTTTTTTCTTCTCTAGTCTGCCTAATAATAAGTTCAGATCTGAACAAAAGACATCTGTTCTTCTAACTGGTAAAGCCAGTAAAGGCTAGTGCTTAAGAATCAGGCACGGGATGTCTCTAACAAGCCATAGCTGAACTATAAATCTTGTTGAAATTGTGAGTATTAATTAGAACAACTGGCTTTGCAAAACCTGGATTAAAGCCAGAATATGAGAGGATAAGAAACTAACAATTGACAATATTCTTTAAATGATTCATGGAGGAGCACTGCTAGCCATTTCATGTGGTCTCCAGGCCCGTGTCCCTCAATCTTTTAACAAATATCTCGACTCACGAATTGGGGGACTTATGAGGAAGGCATCTTCTTTATCTTCTTGTACAGGATCTTTATCTTGTATTATTATAATGTTATTTGCCTTTCAATGATTCATGCAATATTGTTTTGATATTTGTCTTTGCTGATTTTTTTATCATATTTTACAATATTTAGTAAACTGAGTTTTTGCTTTTATAAATCTGTGTTCTATGATGTAATTACCACATTCAGGCCACAGCTTACATTTGGCGCCACGAACAGGATATTACATATTATGTTGATTGTATTGAGGATAGGATTAATGGTTGTTTGTCTTTAATTTGTTAGATATCTTGCCTTATAGTGAGTAAGTGCTAGAGAGTTACAAAAATAATATGTGTCCTTCTTGCTATTAACAATGGGATCAGGTGTAAAGCTGCCAATGCTCCCACTGACCATGTTTCTGATAACATGTCCAGCTGGACCAGTCACGAAAAATGTAATGCTCTAGCAAAATTACTGAGCCAAACAGAGACAGCTGATTTGGAGGAAATTATAATGCTGGGACAGGGCTCTGACGTGACCACTGAAATATTTACCTATCTCTTTCAGTGAAGGTTGGGAAATGTCAGGACCTGTTGTGGACATGTCTCATGCTTTTGTCTGTCATCAGTGCTTTGACTAACAGTATACACTTCAGAAGGGTGTAACTGATTTAACTGCATCGAATGAGGAACTGTTCTGTATCCAAATCCCTGAGCAGGGATTGGCTCCAGATCCCAGAATCAAGCTCAGTGTTTATCTGCATTCACAGTTTATAGCAGCAATGAAGACTGGCAGGCAGGAAAAGGAAAGGGCTGAGCCCTCCCGAGGGTCCTCTTTTTATTGTGCATACATTCAAAAGCAGATGATGTGTCATCACATGATTGGCTCCTCTCCACATAGCAACAGACGTATCACCACACTAAAATAAAATGTAGATCTTCTTTGTTAGACTCTCACCTGTTCAAATCTCGGACCATGAAGGACTGTAGGTCAGAGGAGGGGCCTCGCATGATGATGGGTTTGGGTGGGAGCCTCTCACTCTGGTGGCGTGGCTGGCGTTGGATATGTGGATTCCTGAGAGCTAAGCTGATGTCATTGAGGAGGCGGGGCAAAGGACCCAGCTTCATCAAGGCTTCCTGGGAGAAAGAGATGGAAACTGCATAAAATACATACACTACTTGATTAGTAGGGAGGTCACTGTATGCCCGACTTAGCTTGCATTTGATAGCTGTCTAAAGTGAAATTAATTTTCAGCTGCAACCCTAGGTGGCTAGATTGTGGTTGAAGATTCACCTAAATCTAACTTGCTAAACGTAGCTGACAAGATGTAGAGGTACATATTCGGCATATATTTGTTCTTCTAACTTTGGCATTTAGCTGGACAAATGTCTGGATTTAAAATTTCTACCAGTCTGACTGCTCCTGACTTAGCCGGATAACTTGTTAGATGGTTAAAAACTTATCTGGCTATGTCAGGGGTGGTCTGGTCTGGGGCAAAGTGCTGTTATCTGGCCAAGTTAGCCGGATAATCCCGATGTTCAACGTTATCCAGCTAAAGTAGGCTGGATAACTTTAGGAGAGCCAAAGAGCAGACCCAAAGTTAGCCAGATAAACTTATCGGCTAATTTTAAGATAGCCGGGTATATTCAGTGGCTTTCCTAACTTTCCTAGCCAGCCAGCAGGCTGAATATGGACCTCACGGATCAGCTATCTCTGTGCTTAAGGACAGCTGGCTAGCACTGGAAATCAAAGTAGCCAGCTAAAGGAAAACTGGTTCTTACCTAATTTTCGTTCCTGTAATACCACAGATCAGTCCAAACTCCTGTGGTTCTGCCTCCCTTCCAGCAGATGGAGACAGAGAAAGTTTTACTGACACTGTCATATAACCTAGAATGCCTCCTGCAGTCCGTCAGTATTGAACTGTACTGAAGCCAAGATAGTAGAAAAACAAACTACTAACCACTAGCTATTATTCCCTGAACGAGCAGTGGGAATAGGTGAACAAGAGCAAAGAAACTAGTCCTCATCAGATAAAACCTGTGCCATTCTTCAGATTAATTACAGATCGAGTGGACTCTGCACAACTCCCTTTCCCAATAGGGTGGAACTCTAGAATGATCTGTGGTACTACAGGAACAAATATTAGCAGGTAAGAACCAATTTTCCTTTCCCTGTACATACCCAGATCAGTCCAGACTCCTTGGATGTACCAAAGCTTCCCTAAACAGAGTGGGACCTCGAGAGTCCTACTCGAAGCACACTCTCACCAAAGCCCATGACCTCTGGGGCCTAGACATCCAAATGATAATGCCTGGCGAAAGTGTGCAACGACTTCCAAGTAGCCGCCCTGCAAATCTCTTGCAGTGAGACTTGCTGACATTCGGCCCAGGATACCACCTGAGAATGAGTACTCAAGTCCTCCGGAACTGGATACCCCTGACAGATATATGCGGAACCAATAGCTTCCTTCAACCATCATGCAATCATGGCCTTTGATGCTTTATGCCCTTTCTTTGTACCACTCCACGGTACAAAAAGGTAATCTGACAAACAGAAACTGTTAAGTAACTTTAAGACCTTAACAATGTGTGCTTCACATCTAAAAGCCGCAATTCTCTTTCATGAGGCGCCAGAGGCTTCAAACTTAGGAAAGTCGGAAACTCCACAGACTGATTAACGTGAAAAGATGAAACCACCATCAGCAGAAAGGCTGGAACCGTCTTGAGAATCAGAGATCCTCAAGAAAGGCTCCCTACCACAGGGCTTGAAGTTCTGAGATTCTTCTAGCAGAACAGATTGCCACCAAGAAAACCACCTTCAAAGTGAGATCTTTTATAGTAGCCCTTCTAATAGGCTCAAACGGCACCACACACATGCCCTTTAGGACTAAATTAAGACTCCAGAAGGGTCATAGCTTCTGAACCGTTTTGCTCCAAGGAGGAAATGCGCGACATCTGGATGCGCAGACAGTGCCACCCCGTGCACCTTGCCGCGAAGGCAACCTTGAACCCTGAGGGAGTTAAAGGACAAACCCTTCACCAAACCCTTTTGCAAGAAGGCGTGCCAAGGAGGCCCACATAGGAACAACCCCTTTCTCCTTGCACCAATCCCCAAAGACGCTCCAGACTCTCACATCCGCCAAGAGGTGAAAGACTTTCTTGCCTGCAAAAGAGTATAAATAACCTCCTCAGAATAACCTCTCTCTCAAGTGCTTCCTTTCAAAAGACAAGCCATGAGACAGAAGCAAGCTGCCTGATCTGAAAATATAGGACTTTGATTCAATAGGTTTGGCAGATGAGCTAGTCTCAGTGGGCCGTCCATTACTAGATTGATTAGATCCGCAAACCAAGGTCTTCAAGGCCATTACAGAACCACCAAAATCACATCCCCCTGGTGAAGCTCCACATGCTGAAGGATCTTGCCCACCAATGGCCATGGCGTAAATACATATAGCAGAATGTCTCACGACCAAGGAAGGACCAAGGTGCCTACTCCCTCTGCTCCATGCTCTCTTCTGCAACTGAAGAAGCGGGGCACCTTGGCATTCCTCTGCATTGCCATCAAATCCATGTTAGGCTTGCCCCATCTGCAACAGATGAGATCCATTGCTGCCTCTGATAGCTCCCACTCCCCTGGATCCAGCTGCTGATGGCTGAGAAAGTCTGCCTGCACATTGTCGAGTCTGGCTAAGTGAGAAGTCGCTATCATCACCAGATGTTGCTTTGCCCAGTGAATTAGCTCCTGAGCCACCGCCCGACTCTTGGTACCACCCTGTTGGTTGATATATGCCCCCGTCACATTGTCGGACGGCCGTGCAAGAGAGGGAGAAATGCACTCAGTGCCAACTGGACTGCCCTAGTCTCCAGGTGATTGACAAACCATGATGCTTCCTCCTTTAACCAGAGGCCTTGCACAGACTGATTTTGGCAAACTGCTCCCCAGCCGGAGAGACTGGCATTGGTCGTAACCACTATCCAGTCAGGAATTCCAAGTCCACATCTCAACACAAGTGATTCCAACCAAGCCACCAGTAGAGACTGGACCTGGCTAACTCCATCAGCAGTAGCCTCATATGTGCACAGGCCCAGGGCACGAGTTCCAATGTGGACGCCATGGAGATGAGAACCTGTAAGTAATTCCAGACCCAGGGCACTTGGCTCTCCAGCATTCTGCGAACTTGCGACTGCAACTTGACAATGTATACTCTTTAAGGAAAACTTTTCCCAGCTTGGTATCAAAGCGCACCCCCAAAAGTTCCAATTCCTAAGACAGGATGAGATGACTCTTGGACCAATTCACAACCCAACCGAGCTACCGTTAAGTGGTGGAGAATGAGATCTACCGCTTGCCTGCATAGGGCTTCCGACTTCGCCCGAATGAGCCAGTCATCCAGATAAGGGAGCACCAGTACTCCCTTCTTCCTGAGGGCTGCTGCCACCACCACCATCATCTTGGTGAAAGTCCTGGGAGCCGTCACCAGCCCGAAAGACAGGGCAGAAAATTGAAAATGCATTCAGAGGATCTTGAACCTCAGAAATCTCTGATGGTTGAACCGGATGCCTATGTACAAGAATGCCTCAGTGACGTCCAGGAACGCCAAGAACTCTCCCTTGCTCACTGCTGTAATGATTGATCAGAGAGTTTCCATACAAAAATGAGGAACCTTGAGAGCCCTGTTCACTTTCTTTAAATCCAGGATTGGACAAAAAGTCCCTTCCTTTTTCGGAACCACAAAATAGATGGAGTAACGACCCTTTCCTCGTTCCTGCAATGGCATGAGAACAATGGCTCCAAGCTTCTGTAGACAATTGAGGGTCTGCTGCACCACCCATCTCTTCTCCACAGAGGTGCATGGGGAAACCATGAATAGGTGCCTTAGCGGATGAGCAAGTTCTAAAGTGTAACCTTGTTCTAGCATGCTTAAGACCCACTGGTCTACAGTGATTTTGGCCCACTCCTCGTAAAAAAAAAAAGAGTCAACTGACCCCCTATAGCCAGAATGGAGGAGTGGACCGGCCTCGCTTCATTGTGAGGATTTGGCTCCAGAGCCTCCCTGGCCAGAGCCATCCCTATTCGGCTTCCGGCCTCGAAAGGATCTGTTTCAAGACTGCTGCCTGTCCGAGGCCTGGGTCTGCCAAAAAATCTGTTCACTCGAAAACACAAAGACACAGAAGAGGAACCTTTTTCCCCTCTAGGTTTGTCCTCAGGCAACTTATGAACCTTGTTCTTTCCCATATGCTTAATCATCTCCTCCAGATCTTCTCCAAACAGCAGCTTTCCCTTCAAAGGCAACACTCCCAATTAAGATTTAGATGAGACATCTGTGGAACAGTTCCGCAACCAAAGGAGTCTCCTGACAAAGACTGCCGACACCATGGTCCAGGAAGACATCCTTATGAGATCATACAGCGCATCAGCGCCATAAGCGACATGGCTTCCAGCCTCTCCGCCTCCTGGGAAGACAACGACCGGTCAGCCTGCAATTACTGCACCCAGCGCAGCCCAGCCAGAGGCATAAAACTGCTGCACACTGCAGCACGAATGCCAAGTGTCAATACCTCAAAAATCTTCTTCAGATGAACCTCGAGCTTTCCATCCTGCAGATCCTTTAAAGCCACTGTCCCGGCCACCGGGATAGTTGCCTTCTTAGTCATGGCTGACCACCGAGGCATCCACCTTCAGGACCCGCAACAACTCCAGCGCGTCCTCGGGCAAAGGATATAACTTATTCATAGCCCTACCAACCTTCAAGCCAGTCTCTGGAGTCTCCCACTCTTGGATTACCAGCTTCCTTACAGATTTATGAAAAGGTGGACCCATCCATGACTGGGTCCACCTCCTCATGATCAGACTCTTCGTGGGGAATCTTGATGCCCAATTTATCCAGAACCCTGGGAATCAGAAGTTCCAGCTCCTCCCTATGTAACAAGCACACCACCTTGGGATCGCTTCCTACCACAGGTGGACCGTCTCCCTGACTGTCCTCCGAATCCTGTCCCGTCCCCCCCAAGGGAAGGATGCATATCAGGAGAGCCGAACCTGACGGAAACCCGATATTAGAAACATCAGAGAGATTGTTCGCTATGGTCCCCTGAGGGCTCCCCCCCCTCAAGGGTTTGCTGAACGTTGGTTGCCTCCTTGCCCCCCGAGATCTTAGATCTCTTCATGGGCTGTGGACCCGACAAAAATGTAGGCTTGGACTCCAGCTGCCCTGCAGACTTCCAAGCCAAATAAGCCCTATGCTGCTAAAATGGCTGCCATTCCTGCGCTGACAGGGAACGGGTCCGTGGTTTCCTGTGGCGCAGGCAGAACTCCCCCAGAGCCGAGCTGTCACTCCAACCCTCCTGCGAGTGGCCCCGAACTGCCTTCTCCTCCAGCGAGGCAATGGGAGCAGAGGCCATTTCGGGAGAGCTGCATGCGCAACTCTCCACAAGCAGGGCACTTGCTGCCACCTGGCAATGCTGCTTAAGAAAGGCCCGCAGGAGTCCGTCACCAGAAGGCAGAGCAAATTCACAAACACAGAGCCAAACAGAAAACGGAACCTTACCCAACAAACAGCCCTGATCTAACACCAAATGGCAGAGAAACAAAGAAAACAAGCTAACCTCGTTTGCTTCCTGAGTTTTTTTTTTAAACTTTAATTACAATAAAAAATAAAAGAAACACTTCCCTGCACTGAAAGTGGAAGCAGATTCCGCAGGCCCTTCAGGAGGAGAGGGAACTGGCACCACCAGCTTTCATTCTCCGGTGATGAAGGACCAAGCAAAATAAGGGTCCCCAACCCCCCGCTCGTCCACCTCACGACCAGGAAGGATGGCCCCACCAGGACCTACCAACCCCTGGGAGGGATCCTGTCTCTCTAAAAACCGTTTTTTGTTTAAACAGGCACAGACTGCAGGTCTTGCACCTCTACCATCTGCTGGAGACCGAGAAATACTGAAGGACTGCAGGAGGAACACTGGGTTATATGGCAGTGTCAGTAAAACTCTCTCTGTCTCCATCTGCTGGAAGGCTGGCAAAACCCAGGAGTCTGGACTGATCTGGGTACGTACAGGGAACTTTCTTTCCCCTTATCCAACCTTAACTTTTTGAGCATTTAAAAATAGCTGCCTGGAGTCACAAGGCGGCCATCTTGAGTTGCTGGGCACAGCTAGATTTTCAAACATTGAGTCTAGCTGGATTACTTCAGGAATTGGCCAGCTAACTTGTCGTGAAGACACACCCCATGGTACCCAAAATACAAACACTGAATCTATGTATAGGAAAATAGTACATACGTTTGTAAAATACATACCCTGAGAATATATACATTGTACATGATGAGATATTTTCAAATGCCTACAGAATTAAGCAGATAGATCCTTTAGGGTGAAAAGATTTCCTCATTGAGCAGCCAGATATGCCCACTGGGCAGCTATAGAGAACAGCTGAATTTGTCGCTATTCTGGGGTTGGGTAAGGGAGCGTACTTAGCTAGCTAGCGCTAACCGTCAGTAGTAGCCTGTTAAGTTAGGAAGCTCTCATTATGCACAAGAATCAGGTGTGTGTAGAATAGTGATCAGGGATGGAAATATTCTCCATTTTGTGAGCTGATGAACAGCTAGGCATTTGTTGTGGCCAAAAAGGAGCTATCAACATCATTAGACCCTGCCATACAGAAATGTTACCATGGATTACCCCAGTGCTTCAATTCCATTTTCTTGCCACTAAAGAACCTCTGTTTTTATCCTACTCCCTTTTGAATTCCATTACCATTATCATTTTTGTCTTCACACCTCTGCCGGGAGGGCATTCCAGGCATCCACCATCCTCTGCATGAAAAATATTTCCTGAGGATGCTCTGGAATCTGCCCTCTGGGAGTTTCACATTAGGATCCCTAGGTCATGTACTTCAGAGAAGCTGTGGAAAGGGGTCTGATGGAACAGCTGTGGTCTCTTCAGCATCAAAATGGTATGACAGAAAAATATCTGATGACTGACATTCCTCTTGTGAATCAGATAATATTTTAGGCAAGACTTTAGAGATTATGCTGCCTATCTGCATCAATTCTGGTCTAGATTTTTACAAATGTTTTTTACATTTCTATACTGCCTTCCTGATCCAAATTGGAATCCTTGAAGTGGTAGATTGAGTTTGAGATAATGGAGCCATTTGTTCTAGCTGGGTTGGAGAAGGTGGACAGTCTGGTAGATTAGTAAAATAGTTCTTGATGAAGTCAAGCTACTTTTTTCTCACGAAAGGATGATGGCTCCTGTGTGGCAGGGGAAATCCCAGTAAAATAACTATACAATTCTGCAACTACAATCAGCACAGGATGCTAGAAACAGAATGGACTTGCTTTTTTGTACGATCGGTGCCGAATTTGAGTCTCGGCCCAGAGCCATTGTTGGTACTAACAAGAATGCTTCAACAGCAAAGAGTGCAACTTCTCTCCCTCTTTACTGGAGCTGGACTGGCATGAGAGGACCCTGTCTTTTTTGATCTTAGTGAGGGTCCTTCAGCTGGTGATGGTTTCATCTTAGCTGACCTGGAAGCTTGAGAAAGTGGCCCTGGGTCAATTTTGAGAAGAGAAAGTAACACAATAATAAAAAAAAAAAAATTATATATATATATATATACATATATTTTTTGGAAGACTTATGATAAAAAAAGAAAAATACTGCTGCAAAGGAAGAAAAAAATAATCTACTTGAGTAAAATATTTGACAAACCCGTTGAAGAGTGAGCAAAATACATCCTCGTGCACTAATAGAAGAAAAAAAGACTAAGATTTGCACCACAGTGGCTGCACGGGGAACACTCACTCATGCTCGGGAAACCTTCTCAATTCTTTTTTAGCTCTTCTATTCCAGCACCGTCAGATGACGTCACCCCACTACTTTCCAGCTCACCCATGGAGAAAAACGTTTAGCCAGATAAAAACGTATCCAGATAAATTGGGGAATTTGGGGGGGGGGGCATTCTGGGACAGAGCTAACTTAGCCGGATAATTCCAATATTCAGTTATGCGCGTAAGTCATCCGGATAAGTCTTGGTCGTGGAACAGAGCAGTGTAAAGTTTATCATCACATAGCTGGTTGCGTACTCACTCTGGAACCCGACCTGTCACAGTTTAAATGACATTTACCTTGCTTAGCTGAGGCATCACCTCCCAGAGCAGGGCGTGAAGGGTTGACAATTCCCGGCCTAGGTCAATATAGCCCTCAAAACTGCTGCTGTTGGTTAGTGTATCAAGGTTGGAAATCTCATAGAGGAACTGCTGCATGCTGGCCCACTCCAACTCGAGAAATTCATTCATAAAGGATAAATATTCCTCCTTACTGCCAAACCGACTGCAAAGCAAGGAGAAAATCAGCATCAGGACCAGCACATACCCTCCTCCTTACACCTAAACCTATGCTAATATAATACTAAATCCAGCTGTACATATCCTCCTAACACCTAAACCTACAATAATATGACAGCGCCTGCCTGTATGTACTCTCCTAAACCCATGGTAATATGAGAACACAATCCTCAGTGACAGAACCCGCCTGTACATGCCCTTTTAACACCTAAACCTTTAATAATATAAGGAGAAAACCAGCAGCCGCATGGGTAGTTGGCTTTAAATATTGTCCTCAACATGAGAAGTTTAGCCTGGGTACCAGTTCACACTTCCAAAGACCCGCGATACTGAAGAAGCGTTTTATGTCGTTTGCTCATTTGTGATCTGTTTTAGAAAGGTGGCGAGCCCCAGGCAGGCGGACCATAAATCAACGGATGAAATTAATCACATTCACGTTCACTCTGTTCTCGCTTTCCCTCCCATTACCCATCCCTTCATTCTCTCTTTTTTCCTCTCGGTTACTTCTCCGTTCTCCCTTCTCACTGCGCAGATCTTACCTGCCGACACTCTTCTTTTTGTCCTTTAACCCCCACCCCCAATGTCCGCCACAGATCTCTTACTTGTTGAAGTTTGCCAGGTTCTGAATGACTTTAGCGATGAGTGTTAATGTGCGGGAGGTCTGCTCATCGGGATATTCCTGCATGAGGCTGAAAAGGCTGGGCGACATGATGGCAGGGCAGAGAAAGCGCAGAAAGAGTGAGGCACTGATTAAGCGATCCGCAATATCCTCCCGACCCCGCTCCGCACAGCGCATCCGCCAGGAAGCAAACACCTCCTTCAGCTCTCTTGGGAACACACTGCAGAACAGAGATAACAACAAGATCATCACCACAGCTGTCCCTCCCCCTCCACTGTGACAAATATCCCCCAAAAGCAAGTCCTGCTGTAATACGGGCACAGACAGGGCAAGGCCTTCTAGAATAGGCAATTCCAGAAAGCAAGCCCTCTTGTAACATCCACGTCCTCAACTCATGTCCCGCAGTGGCAGACGCATTCGCAGAAGAAATCCTGCTGCAGTACCCCCACCCAGAAACACGACCACCGAGCAGGCCCCTGAAATGCACCCCCCCCCCCCCCGAGAAATGCTCACACACACACAGCATGCTGGAATTCGTACAACCCAACTTTCAAAGCCATTTAACGGGTAAACCGAACTGGCTGAAAATGGTCTTCCTCTGTTACAAATTATGCGTGGGCTTCCATAGCATGCGTACATTTATCGAGGTAAAAAAAAAAAAAGGGGGGTATTCCCGGCTTTCTGTTAACTACCCTAGTAATTTCTCTGGTTAAAAGTGCACGTGTGCTTTGTATTTATGAGGCTGTTCAAAACCGTCCCCCCCGCAATTCCAGAGGACGTCCTGCTGTTCTGCCCGCTGCCATGGAGCTCGCAGAACAAGTCCTACCATCACAAATACATGGGGACACTTCTCATTTTTTTCTGAGCTCCTCTATTCCAGCACCGTCTGATGACGGCACCCCACTCATGTAGCCAGATAAAAACTTATCCAGGTAAGTCTGGGCATTGGACAGAGCAGTGTAAAGTTTCTTATCTCATAACGGGTTGTGTACGCACTGTGGGACCCGAGCTGCACTTTGCTGTAAAACTGGTGCAAGTACTGCAGAGGTGGGTCCTGCTCCAAGATACCCTCTCAATATCTACATGTACAGAGAAAGCCCTGCCAGGAAGCCCCCCAGAGCCAGTCCTGTTGCGAATCATTCATCCGCAATACAAGTCCCGCTGTAAGATCTATTCACAGTGCTGGCCTGCTGTAAGTACTTACACTCAACAGACCAAGCTGTGCTTTAATATGTTCATAGTCTGTACATCTTAGGGTTCAGTACTCCAATTTATTTCTCACCCTACACGATGACATCATGATTAAACTCACCAATGAGAATTGACAATCTTGCAAAGTGCCAGTTCACAGCACATCCTGAGATTGGCTTGGTGATCTGCCAATGTGGAGGAAGAACATCGCATGGGATCCACCTCACAGTTCTCTTCCGATTCATAAAGGGCTCGGATAAACTCGCCTAAAAGAAGAATCAGAGAAAAGCAGGGTTGCTAGATACCTCTGGAGGCAATCCAAATCCATTCCCCAGCCTCATAGCAGAATCTACTTCACCTAACCCATCCCAGACAGCTGTGGCTGTGTTGAAGGCAATTCCACCGCCTCGTTGGTCCTACATTTCCCTCCTGCCCCCTTTCTTCACCTTTTCCCTCTTTCGCTCTGTATTCAAACACTCACTGTAACAGGAAAGGTTGATCCCCGTTACTCTGGCCTGAGATCTAGCCAAGATTTTCCAGCCAGCAGGTTGAAATCTGCAGGAACTTGGAAGGTTTTTACAACGACTTTCTGAGGGGGTGAGGACAAAGCCTGAAACCGGGGAAAGCTCTATGTCGCATCAGGAATGGGCAGACCAGATGCCACTTGTGGTCCTTTTTTCCTGTTTCTATGATTAGGGAGGGGCTAAAGCTCAGGCTGCATAAGAAACCATTTGCTGTCCGAGCAAAGAGAGATTGAAGGTGCTACTAAGCAGCCTGCAGGATCTTCTCCCCAGGTGAAACCTGGGATAGTTTTGGGTTTTCTGTTACTTGTTTGGAACGGTTTTGCTGACCAGAAGCAGCTGTACCTACATCTTGGCTGTCGCCTTAATAAAGGTGCCTGCAACTGGAGTTTGGCCTCTGTGAGTTCCCAACCTCCTCCAACCAGTCATGCACACTCACCAATAGCATCCTTGAGGTATTTCTGTCCAATCAGTTTCATGTATTCTTCTATGGCTTTTGTAGCGAGTGTGTTCTCGCGAAATATTAGGTGTTCTCTGTCCATGAATCGGTCAACCTCGGTCATGGCCATGTCAGACAAAAAATCCTGCCCAAGAGAAGACATCAAGCTATACTCCAGGAGAAAAGACCACATCCCACCCATGGAAGCAGAACCGAAATTGTGTGTGTCAGGAAAACACACCACATATCCCACCCATGGGGCAGAGACCAGGACAGGTGCACCAGGAAAATACACAACACACATCCCACCTATAGAGCAAAGACCAGAATGTGTACATCAGAAAAATACACAACAAACATCCCACTGGGGCAGAGACCAGAACATGTACATCAGGAAAGCAAGTTGCTTACCTTTAACAAATGTTCTTTGTAGACAACAGGACAAATCAGCCACACAAGTGGGTGGCATCATCCAACGATGCTGAGATGGAAAACCAACAAGGTTTTCTGAGCAGACTTGGCTGTTCCCACACAGCCACCGCCATGCGAGTCTCCTCACTGTGTGGCAAACTAACTTTCGACTCGAGGAAGAGGGTGGGAATTTGTGTCTGATTGGTTCTGCTATCAACAGAGAGCACCTATTACACGTTAGCAGCTTTGCTTTCTCTGTGGATAAGCAGGATAGTGATCGGCTACACAAGAGAGGACTCCCAAACTGAGGGCTGCATGAATATCTGTTATGCTTGTGGGTCAATAGTGTAAAACACTGCAACCCGTATAATGAAAAGTTTGGGGAGGGGGGGAGAGTTAAAGGATATAATTCAATAAGCTTCTGAAAAGTGCTGTCTTGCTAGGAAGCATTTTTTGGACAGCAGTAAGCATTGAAGGTGTAGACAGATGAAGAGAGTTCTGTTTTACTGGGTTGAAGGACATTCTGTACGACTTTGCTCTCTCCAAATAGAACACTGACTAAAGCTTTTCTCCAGTCCAGTGTTTGCCCTTACTGGCATATGGTCTCGGAAAAAAACGCTGGCAATGGTACGGACTGGTTTAAGTGAAATTTACACATCAATTTTGGTAGAAATTTAAATAAGTTTTCAAAACTACTCTGTTACGGACAATTTGGGTATACAAAGCTTAAGATAGTGGTTTTAAGATGTATTTTTGTTGTTTTATTGTGTTGTCTCATTATGGTGTAGGTGATTTTATAATGCATATTGCTTTGATTTCATGCAGAAAAACGATTAAAAAAATAAATAAACTATGAGACTAGTGCTTGCAACTCGCTTATTCTCTAGGCAGAACTTACAGCTATCAAAAACAAAACCTTCCAATAAAACAATTTGTTGCTAGAAGCTCAAATGGCGATTTTGTGAAATAAGCAAGAATGATAGTCAGATCCCAAGGGGCATCTTTAAACAGAAGTTTAAGATGAGTTAAGCCTTTCATGAATTAGGCAATTATAGGTTGCTGGGAGATAGGAATTCCTCTTGAATTTTCATGATGAACTCTGACTGTGTTAAGTTTTCAAACCTAAGAAGTCCTGACTGACTCGTGAACACCAGATAGAAAATCTTTTCCATTTAAAGTTGTAAGATAGTCTGGTAAAGCTTTTCTTGATGCTACAATAACTTTGCTCACTTCAGTGGACAATTGCATAGAAGAGACTAGGCTGACTTTCAACATTCATGAAGTAATGGCCAAAGATTAAAGGATGGGATGGAGAAGATTCCTGTTGCACTGCTTGATCAAGGATAGAAATATTCTCAATTTTGTCTGTTGAAAAGCTAGGTATTGGCGCCATGGAAACCAAACTTGACATGCCTTGGCTATAAGTGGAATCAGGGAAATACATAAAGAAACCCTTGGTTCCATGGCATTGAAAAGCATCTGTTACAAAACTGTTCCTTGTTGGCCTCTTAGAACAGGAGGTGGAAAACGTGTTACTGAATGGCCTTGCAAAGACTACCCCAAAGTGGATACTGTTTTCCTGCTATTCAATGGGTCAATGGCCTTTCGTGGGCTTGTAGTTGGCGACTTGGCATGTCTGCTATCTGGTTCTGGTTCCTAGGGAGAGACAGCCTTTGGGAAATTGCCTATTTTCATATCTTGAATGCCTTTTGACAGAGATGGAAAGAGCCTGTTTCTCCTTGTTTGCTGACAGAGAACATCACTACTTGGTTATCTGTTTGGATCTACACCACTTTCCCTTTTAACCAGGAACTGACAGTCAGTTGTTTTTATCCCTTCCTTGGACAATGATACATTTCCTGAGGCTCCTTTTCAGCACTGTATGCAAACTATCAGTAAATTACTCCTTCAAAATGCTTTGTTGTTGAATCTTTCTAAAACTTCCATTTTGTGGATTGGGTTAAACACTAGAAGCCTGCAATTTGGGAGGACTTTTAGATTCTCAATTATCTCTGAATTCTCATTTGAAGAATGTGGTCAAATTATCTTTTTGTAAGCTCAAATTCTTTGATCCTTTAAAGAACTTATCGTCTTATTTTGTACTGTGTTCCAGTCTCATCTTTTTGGTCAGCTTGACTACTGTAATAGTTTATATGTTGGCCTTCCCGAAACACGTGTTAGGGCTCTTCATGTAATTCAAAAGTCCACAGTGAGGTTACTGACAACCACCAGTCGTTCTGACCATATTATCCCCACATTATCAGCTCTTCACTGGTTACTAATGTTATGGCGTGCTCAATTTAAGCTTCTTGCTATCATTCATAAACTCTTTGTTGTTCCATATGAAAGAAATCTTACCAACTTGTTTGTAATTATGTTCTTCAAAGAGACATTTATTGGTGGTACTGTCTCATCTTAAGTATTATGTGCAATTTCTGTCACTACATTTCAAAAAAGTTATAGCAGAATTAGAAAAGGTACAGAGAAGGGCGACCAAGATGATAAAGGGAATGGAACAATTCCCCAGTGAAGAAAGACTAAAGAGGTTAGGACTCTTCTTCTTGGAGAAGAGACGGATGAGGGGAGATAAAGGTCTATAAAATAATGAATGGAATGGAACGAGTAAACATTAATCAATTGTTTACTCTTTCCAAAAGTACAAAGACCAGGGGACAGACAATGAAGTTACTGGGTAATACATTTAAAACTAATAAGAGAAAATATTTTTTTTTACTCAAACGCATAATTAAGCTCTGGAATTCAGTGCCAGAGGATGGGGTGAAAGCTATTATTGTAGCTGCGTTTAAAAACAGTTTGGATGAATTCCTGGAGGATACCAGGCTTGATGAACCCTTGGTCCCACCCAATATGGAAAGAAAAAAAAAAGACTTCAATCTACACATGCACGGACCTTTTTATGCATTGACCCTAATCTGTTGACTTGACATCCTTTGCAGCTACACAGGGAAAGAGATTTGAAAACTTTTGGGAAGAAAGTTCAGACTTTCTTTTTCATAGAGGCCTTTCCATGATATGAATTGCTTTTCATTTTTTGTTTGTTTTGTTTTGCTGTATGTTTAAGGATGTCAAAGTGTAATCCAAACTCTCCAGAGCAGTTCAATGTGCGGAATGTAAGACTATATAAATAACTAGAATACTTTTCAATCACTAAAGATTGCTCTTTAATTCTAAGTGATATCTGTGGAGACCCAAGTTCCGTAAGAACAAAGATTGTTCAGATGAGCTCCCCCTCCTTGATTGCAAGCATCTGTGATGATCGTAACGTGAAACTGAGGTTGGTGAAAAGACTGATCTAGCCACCATGTTAGAGATTAGATGAGTGGGGATCTATTCACTTTGCAGGAAAGATGCTATAGGTGCTGGTTCCATTAAGAACTCTGCTGCCGCTGAACCTGTCTCATGTTGAGCCAAGTACAAGTACATGGCCCACATTTTCATGATGTAATAGGCAGAAACTTGTTTCTTGGTTAGTTCATGTATCCTTTGCTGATAGAGAAATGCTTTTCCTGTATGAAGTCTATTACATGAGTCGGCTCCATATTGGAGTTTGGGAAATTGATGATATGTACGGTAGATTAAAGAATGATAAAGGGGATGGAATGACTCCCCTATGAGGAAAGGCTAAAGAAGTTAGGGCTGTTGAGCTTGGAGAAGAGAAGGCTGAGGGGGGATATGATAGAGGTCTGCAAAACCATGAAAGGACTTGAACAGATAAATGTAAATCGGTCATTGCCAGGGGATGTGGTTATGGCAGTTAGTGTAACTGGGTTTAAAAAAAGGTTTGGATACGTTCCTAGAGGAAAAATCCATAAACTGCTATTGATCAATAAGGAATAGTAGCTTGGGATCTATTTAATGTTTGGGTACTTGCCGGGTACTTGTGACTTGCATTGGCCACTGTTGGAGACAGGATGCTGGGCTTGTTGGACCCTTAGTCTGACCCAGTATGGCAACCTGTTATGTTCTTATGTTTCATCATACGGAGTATGGAGGAACAAGCTTCTTGAAGAGTAAGGCTAGATATGAATCAGTCATCCAAAGATGGAAAAACAAATATATTGCACTTTCTTCGATGAGCAGCAACCACTGCAAGGCATCATGGAGGGACCAAAAGGGAGAACTCATTGGCTATAGTGAAATGTAGACATTTTCTATGAACTCTGTGACTCAGGATGCGTGTGTAGGCATCTATGAGGTTTAGAGGAGCTAGCCAATCCATCTCCAGCGGAGGTAGGATCATCCATAAACAGTTCTTCCTTATCTTTTCTGAGGTCCAAGATGGGATGGAGACCACCTGTTTTCTCTGGAATGAGGAAATACTTGCGTTAAATTCTGTGACACTTGTTACACCACTTTTCAGCGAGTAAGGTTGAAAGCTCTTGCTAGAGGAGTCTGAGCTGTTCTACGTTTATGAAGGGGCTCTTTGATGGATTATTTGAAGGAGATGATTTTAGAATTAAATGGCATCTCTGTTGTATGACCTTTAATACCCATTATTTTGTTATTGTAGACCATAATGGACTTTAAATCGACTGTAACTGGAAAGCTTTTTTGATAAGTGTAGGATTAGATTTGATGTTTGTTGGAGAAACATGGGGGTACCTTGCACAAAGCAGCGGTTACTACCAGACTGGATGGACCATTTGGTCTTTTTCTGCCATCATTACTATGTTACTATGTTTAGGCTATGCTCTTTCCCTAGTATGTTGCCTGCTCTGCTATTGTGGTTGCTGTTGTATCTTTTTCTTGAATAGTAATATTGCCTCCTGTGATGCTGAGGTTAACCTTTCCTGCTTGTAGATGGCTGTTCAGTTGTAGCTGTTGACATGGTAAGGAGAGTGGAGTAGTGATCTTTAATAAGATCTACTGTTACTTTAACTTGGTCTCCAAAAAGATTATCCTCTGTGCTTGGTGCATTAGCAAGTTTCTCTTCAACATCGTCAAAAAGACCTGAAACCCGCAGCCATACCAGTCTTCTGGATCCACTGTTCTGAAAGAAGTATCATATGCATCACAAACTGAATGAATTAGATGTTTCTCACATTCTCCTGCTTCTTGCAATACAGGAGCACAAGAACCCATAGAGTCTGATGGTAGTTGTTAGGTCATGCCTTGCAGCTTTTGCAAAGAGTTTTTCACACACTGTGCCATGTAGAGTCGATAAGCAGCTATCCTAAATGTTAATACTGCTGATTGGAAAATCTTTTTTGCCATGGTGTGCAGTAACTTTGCATTTTTACCCAGAGGAGTACTTGAATGCATTTTGGGACGGTTTACTTTTTTTCAAAGCTGATTCTACTATTACAGATTCATGGGGAGTTTTAACTTTTAATGTCCAGCACCAGGTTGAACGTTATATTTGAGATCAAACTTCCTTGCCATTGGTTATGTAGACAAGGGCATCTGCCACATCCTTGTTTCGAAATCCTGCTGTACTCTATGAATTAGAATAGCTGCTACTTGTTTTGGGGTCTGATTATATGTTAGCATTCCAAATATATCTTCCCTAGATTCTACCTCCTCTTGTACAGTAAATGGAATTGCTTTTGTCATTTTTTGGACAAAGGCAGGATATGACATATCTTCCGATGGGGATGTACTTCTGGGAGGCTGTGGAGAGGGGTCTGATGGAAGACCTGTGGACTCTTCATCATCCGAATGGTGTGACAGAGAATTACATAAGGACGTTGATCCTTCTTGAGAGTCAGACAACCACAAAGTGATTCTTCTGAGGATATCCAGTCCTTGGATGCAGATGAACCTTGAGACTTAAACTGTACTTTAGTTCGTATAATTTCTTACCTGGTTTGATAGGGTAGAATAGTAGATTGAGTTTCAGATTTTGTAATCATGGGAGACAACTTTTATCACTGGGATGGAGGAGATGGAGTATTTGATATATTATTAAATAATTTTTGACAAAATCAAGCCACATGTTTCTGATGATCCAGAACAGGAACTATCTGATTCTGGAACTAGAATTGGCATTGATTATTTGGCAGGAATAAATTAAGAATGAACTAACTTTTTTGCTTGTATGGTGCTGAGGTTTGTTTTTCAGCACCCAGAAGTTAATGACACCAACAAAGATATGGTACTTTTACTTCTTGACAGCACCATCATAGGCATTTTTCTGTGCCCCAAAGTGTTCTCAGTGTCCACAGGGCCTGTTCTGGCACCAAACAACACATTTCCCTCCCTCTTTAGCAGAGAGGGAATAGTATCTGAACCCTGACTTCTCTGAATCATGTACACAGCATGAGTGGGCTCTGCCTTTTTCGATTTAGGCGATGGTCCCTCAGCTGGTGATGGTTTCTTCTTTGCTGATCTGGAGGCTTGAGGAGAAATTTTAAAAGTCTTTTAGTAGGTAGCTTCTGGATTTTCTGGCCCTGGGCAACATTCAGGCACATCACGCAACAGCCTAAACAGCGAGCACAGCAAAGCCATATTGTAGAAACAGCAGAGAGACCTTTTGAAGCATAGACTGTTATCTGCCTTTGTGAAGAGACTTGAAGCAGGTCAAATTCAATTTCAGAAATTTGAAGTAACAAAAATATATTTTATTTTTAGAAACTCGCAATAAGAAGAAAAAAAAAAGACAGCACTTTAACAAAGGAAAAAGAAAACACAAAAAATAATGCAAGCAAAAAGTTCAGCAAGCACCTGGAAAGAAAGCAAACGTGTCTTTTCACGCGAGCAGTAAAGACTGAGGAGACTCACGAGGCAGTGGCTGCACGGACACACCAGCACATGCTGAGAAAACCTGTAGCATTTCTAAACTCAGAGCGCATAGAGATGACGTCACCCCACTTGTGTGGCTGATTACTGTCATGCTTGTCCATGGAGAAAACATTACACATTACATACTTGACCAGAGATCAGGATAGGTGCATGAGGAAAGTATACGAACACCCCACTCATAGGGCAGAGGGACCCAGATAAGTATATCAGGGAAATGCAAAACACCCATGGGACAGAGACCAGAATACGTGCATTGGGAATATGCAGAACACATATCCCAGCCGTGGTAGGGAGACCAAAATATGTTCACCAGGAAAATACACAGAACAATCCCACGCAAGGGGAGAGATCAGGATACGTACATCAGGAAAAGACATAACATAATCCCACCCACGGGACAGAGACCAGAATACGTGCATTGGGAATATGCACAACACATATCCCAGCCATGGTAGGGAGACCAGAATATGTTCACCGGGAAAATACACAGAACAATCCCATGCATGGGACAGAGATCAGGATACGTACATCAGGAAAAGACATAACATAATCCCACCCATGGGACAGAGACCAGAATACGTGCATTGGGAATATGCACAACACATATCCCAGCCGTGGTAGGGAGACCAGAATATGTTCACCGGGAAAATACACAGAACAATCCCACGCATGGGAAGAGATCAGGATACGTACATCAGGAAAAGACATAACATAATCCCACCCATGGGACAGAGACCAGAATACATGCATTGGGAATATGCAGAACACATATCCCAGCCATGGTAGGGAGACCAAAATATGTTCACCAGGAAAATACACAGAACAATCCCACGCAAGGGGAGAGATCAGGATACGTACATCAGGAAAAGACATAACATAATCCCACCCATGGGACAGAGACCAGAATACATGCATTGGGAATATGCAGAACACATATCCCAGCCATGGTAGGGAGACCAAAATATGTTCACCAGGAAAATACACAGAACAATCCCACGCAAGGGGAGAGATCAGGATACGTACATCAGGAAAAGACATAACATAATCCCACCCACGGGACAGAGACCAGAATACGTGCATTGGGAATATGAAGAACACAAATGCCAGCCGTGCTAGGGAGACCAGAATATGTTCACCAGGAAAATACACAGAACAATCCCATGCATGGGACAGAGATCAAGACAGGTGCCTCAGAAAAATACACCACACACATTCCCCTCCGAGTACCTCAGGAAATTGCAGACATTCTACCCTCGGGTCAGAGTCCAAGACAGTGATACTAATTAATGCTCCGGGGGTTGGTTACTTTGTGTTCACTAGCCCATTTTTTGCCATTTCTGCTCAGACTTCCCTAATGTTCAGGGTACATGATTCATTTCCATTTGTGTATATTATGAGCTAAATTTCCTTCCATTTTTATTTTATTTTTACAAAAGACACCTTTAATCTGTTCTTTCTAGCAGGAAAATTCAACACCCACTTAGCCAAGAGGCAGACACCAATGGATATATGCACTAAAATGTCCACACTGAAGACGAGTTTTATCGTGCATGCTGACAAATAGCAGGCCTGCTAAAATGTCTCTTAATGGATGATGGGCTAAATATTCTCACGTTTGCTAAAATCGCCTGGACTAACCAACTCAAGGTGAGAGGGCTGGTCAGCATAGGCAAATTCATAACGCTTCACTCCCCCAGGGCACCCTCCCCTCAGACAGTGCTCAAGGGGCTGCCATTCCCTGATCATCCTCCACACTCTCTTCTGCCAAAACAACCAATGGACCGCCATACCTCGAGCCCCCTCACCTATTCCTGACACAACGCCTGTTGGGCCGCAATCACCCACCAACTCCTGCTCAAGGGATCATCATGCCCTGATTCAACATCCCCCCCCCAAACACACATACAATGCTCAAGGAACTCAGGCCCCGCTAAACCCTAATCTGCATGAGGATTCATTGACGTGTGTAAATCAATGCTTCTTTAGACTCAGGAGTGGTCCTGGAAGACTGGAGACAGCTATATGCATTTCCTCTCACAAAAATGGAAGTAAGGAGGAGGCTGGGAACTACAGGCCAGTTAGTCTGGGGTGCGTAAATTAATGGAATCGTTGCTAAAAAAAAAGAGGATAGTGCCGCTTCTGGAATCCAAAGGATTGCAAGATCCGAGGCAGCATGGTTTTACCAGAGGTAACTCTTGTCAGACAAATCTGATCAATTTCTTTGATTGGGTGACCAGAGAGTTGGATCAGAGGAAAGTGCTAGATATGGTGAACCTGGATTTCAGTAAAGCGCTCAAAACTATTCCATAAAGGTGGTTTCTAAAAAAAACCCAAAAAAAACAAACCCAACATCTGTGCCCTCTTGGAATGGGCCGGGGTTAGAAGCTGTTTGAGTGGGAGGTGACAAAGGACAGTGACAAAGAGAGGTCACTCCAGGAGAGGGGTTTTGCTAGAGGTGTTCTTTTCAACATTTTTGTAAGCAATACTGCAGAAGGACTATCGGGAAAGGTTTGTCTTTTTGTGGTTGATACCAAAATCTGCCAAAGGGTAGATATCTAGGAAGGTATGGAGACCATGAAGAGGGGATCTAGCAAAGTTTGAGGAATGGTCTAGAGTCTGGCAGCTAAGATTTAATGCGACAAAATGCAGGGTCATGCAAGGGAGTGATACAGTATGGGGGAGAAATTCTTCTAATTACAAAACAGGATCTGGGGATGATCGTATCTGATGATCTTAAGGTGGCCAAACAGGTGGATAAAGCAAGGGTAAAAGCCAGAAAGATGCTTGGCTGCATAGGGAGAGGAAGGGTCATCAGAAAAAGGGAGGTGATGCTGCCCCTGGTGAGACCTCACTGGGATACTGAGTACAGTTCTGGAGACTGCACCTTCAGAAGGATAGAAACAGGATGGAGTCGCTCCAGAGGGAGGCTGCTAACATGGTCAGTGGTCTTCCTTCTAAAGCATATGGGGATAGACTTAAAGATCTAAACATGTACACCCTAAAGGAAAAGCAGGATAGGGGAAATATGATAAAGACATTTAGAGGCCTCCAAGACATCAAAGGAAAATTGGTTCTTACCTGCTAATTTTCGGCCCTGTAGTAGCACGGATCAGTCCAGACTGCTGGGTTTTACTTGAAGGGCACCCCCTGTAAGTACGGAGCACCACCTGCAGCCCCCTTCAGCATAAAGTGTATCAAAGCTGAAACGGAAGTTTAACTCGTAACAGCAATCCAAATCCAATACAAAACTCTATGTACAGATTAAGAGCACTGTGAAATCTTTGTTCTGCTATGCAGTCTGCCAGTAAAATTGAAGGAAAAAGGATTTGAGCAGACTGGACTGATCCGTGGTACTACGTAAAATGGAAATTGGCAGGTAAGAACCAATTTTCCTTTCCCTGTGGGTACCCGGATCAGTCCTGACTGCTGGGATGTACCCAAGCTGCCTTACATGGGGTGGGACCTAGAAAGCCCCGCTCGAAGCACACTGCTGCCAAAACTCTCGGAGTCCGGAGCCCGAACGTCCAAACGGTAATGCCGAGCAAAAGTATGCAAGGATTGCCAAGTCGCCACTCTCCAGATTTCCTGGGGGGAGACCAACTGGCTTTCTGCCCAGGGCGCAGCCTGAGACTGAAGCGAATGAGCCTTAAGACCGTCTGGAACCACTCGCCCGTGACATACGTAGGCTGAAGCAATAGCTTCCATTAACCAACGGGCAATGGTGGCCTTGGAAGCCTTATGTTCCTTCTTAGGACTGCTCCACAAGACAAAGAGATGATCTGACTAATGAAATTCGTTAGTGACTTCCAAGTAATGCAGAAGTACCCGCCTAACATCCAACCTCCTCAATTCACGAACATGCGGAAAACCTTGATCCAAATCCGGAAACGCCGGCTGGCCCTTTAAATTTCCCTGCGGAGGGGTCCCTAAAGGCGTAGGAGAGGCTGCCGAGTCCTGGGGAGACCCAGGGCTCCGATCATGTGGAGACAGCTGTGGAGGGAAATCCCCTCTCCCTGCAGAAAGATCTGCATCGGCATCAAAAGAACTTAAAATGGCTGCCGTTCCTGCGCGCCACAGGAATGGAGCAGGCCGTGCTCCACGAAATAGCAACGGTTTACCCGCCCCACGGGACTGTGCTGCAGGCTTCACCCTCCCACCGCCCGCTGCCGCCAACGGGCCCTCTCTCCTGGGGATACAACGGGAGCAGAGGTTTTCGCAGGAGAGCCGAGTCGCCGACTTCCCACAAGCACAACAGCACGAGGCGCACATTGCCGCGGTGCAGAGAAGGGGAAACCCGAAATTAACCTCCAGAGCCCAGGAGACCAAAAAACACCGCTCTCTTAGCTTTTATTTATTTATTTTTTTTTTTAATGCGGTGAAGCGAAACGCTCAGGTCTCACCAGAGTACAAAATTTTACTGTCTCTGGGCTGGGGGGGGAGGGACCGGCCCACCGGTAAATCCCGCTCTGAAGCTCCGGGAATGAGAGCTGCTAAGCACCAAGGAGGGAAGCTCAGATGAGACTTGCCCTTGGGAGGCAACGTGCTTTTTAGTTTTTTTTTAAGAAAAAGTTGATTTAGCCAAAACTGAATAAGGATTCCTGCTGTTAGTTTGTTTGTTAAAGTTTGGGTTTTTTTTAAAGTGACCAAACTACCTGGACCGCAGGTTCTGCCACCTTCATCTGCTGGAGACAGAGAAATACTGAAGGGGGCTGCAGGTGGCCTGATCCGGGCACGTACAGGGAATGCCCATTTACATTTATTAAAATTTCTTAATCGCTCAACACAATGACGGTCTGAGCGATGACCAAAAATACATACAATCAATTTAGCAAGGGGTCTCTTTAAATGGAGGTAGAATGAGGAAGAAACATTTCTTTATGGAAAGGCTGTCGTGGTGGAGAGAAGGACAGTATCTGAGTTCAGGAAATAACGTGACGAGCACAGGAGATCCTTGAGAGAGTGGCAGGGATCGTTGATGGGCAGGCTAGATATGCAATAAGGTCTTTGTGGGTTATCCTTTTTCTCTGTTTCTATGTATATGTACTTATTCTAACATGTTCAGAGGCTCCTTTAGCATGCATTCTGCTCTCTGGCATATGCGCTACATTTATTTATTTAAATTCTTTTACTGTACCGATACTCAAGACGAGGTCTTATCGTACCGGTTTACAATAGAACAGGGGGAAACCAATTAACAACTATATAGAAGGTAAAGTTACATTAAACAGGGAACGAAAACATGGGAGCCGGAAGACAGGAAAGATTTTAAAAACAATAACAACTGGAGAGTGATAAAATAGTCAATGAAAACAATAGAGTAGCGAGACATAAAGAGATTGATTGAGCTCGGCTGTAGATTCATCTTAGGCGATTATTAACATAATATATCTTCTGGAAGGAGGAAACATGGAGAGGTAAGCAGGGAGGGGGATGGTGGCCGGGCAGGGACTGAGACGCCTTAGCACGCTTGCTAAACTTTAGTGTCTAGCTCCCCCCGAGTTATATGTACGAGGAAAACACACAACACTTGCCACCCACGGGGCCAAGACCATGCTCGATCTACCAAGACATCACAGAACTCCCCCCACACACAGGGTCAACTACTTATGGATACAAAGAAGAAACAGCACATTACTTTCACAAATGGTGGAATCCCAATCTTTTCCTCTCTCTCCAGGCTATGTGGCCTTCCCCAGAATTCCCCTTTCTCCCCCTCTCCCAGGGTTACCTTGGCCTTTCCCGTACTCTGCAGAATGTGCACCAGGGCACAGGCCACCTCCTCCTTGCTCTTGACACTCAGCACCGGCTCCAGCACCGCACACAGCATCCGGTAATTGTTGGTTACGTACTCTGCAAACTCCTTGTAGAGCTCCATCGGCAAGATGCTCATTGTCTGGTATCGCGACTTCACCCGGATGGAGGGGCAGCTGGATTTGCTCTTGCTGGAGCTGGGCTGACTGACGGGGTACCACTGCTCCGCAAACTGACGCCCACTGACGCTGGTGATGGGTATGCTCACCATGCCCATGTAATTACTCTTGTCCTTTTTGCGCTTCTTGTCCGTGTCCTTGTAGAGGTGCAGCCGGATGTTGCGCACTGCTGGCAGGTTATTGAACTCAAAATGTTCTCCCCAGAAAACATTGTCCGTCTTGATTTTGCTGGTGGTCCGTGCATACAGCATGTCGTCCAGGCACAGCTCACAGTAGTACCGTTTCTTGGGCGGCAGGTCCCGAGCCTCGATGATCCAGAGCTTCAAGACATTGTCCACCCTGCGGCTATTATCCTAGAGGACATGGGGAAACAATTTTCAATTCTAAGTCATTTAGAAGGAGGCTACAAAAGGAAGACACGAAGCACAAGTTGAAGCTGTGTTCAATGGTAAGGTAGATCTAGGGGATAAGCATCGACTGTTCATGGAGGTGTACCATGTGACAAAGAAAGGACCAAAGGTAGCCATTGACAGATTGAATAGGTGATTGACCAGAAGACAAATGAGATGTCCTTGACCATATGACAAAGAACTGGGAGGTATCATACCTTATTGGGCTTCACAGCCCGGTGCAGATTCTCAATCCATTTATCCCGTTCAGCAGCAGAGCGGCAGGCGAAGCATTTTGTACCCGAAGCAGTGGTCACCTACAGTTCCAGCAGAAAAAATTAATGGTGTGGTTGGCGTGTGGAAATGACTTGTTACAAAATTGCCCAGGGTTTGTGCAGGCAAGAGCAAGCATGAAATGCTATTTTGGGCATAGTTGATTTTATCTGTAACGTTTACAGGCATATTTTTTGACTCTGAAAAAGGGTATGCATGAAAATTTTCTCAGAAAACCTTTCCCGCAAATTAGCAGGCATAACCCATGTAGGGAGCTTTGTGGGGATCATTTTCAAAGTCAACATAACACACCTAAGTCAGCTTTTAAAAGCCATGTAAAGCTCTGGGCCTAACAGCCCACACATTTCTATGTGGTCGGCAGAAAATGACCCTCAAGTAGGGTAATTTCCGCAAGTCAAACATGTTCCACGGAAATGGACGGTTATAAAATTGCTTGCCCTGTATGCCTGTAACCTTATCTGGACTGAGCAGAAGTGTTCCCAGGGAGAGAAGCAGCACAGTTGGGGAGGAGCTTGAACTTATTTGCACTGCACAATGTGTGTGTACCTTTTCACAAAGATTTCCTGTGCATGAACTAGCAAGTGTAATTGTGTGTGGGTTGGATTGATGGGATAATTTGTAAAGTGAACATACATGTGCAGGTTTGCTTTAAAAATTGGTGTAGCCTGTGCATGCATGGGCTGACTTTCTTCTGGGGGTGGTTACAAAATTGAACATAAAATAAGAACCTAAGGCTTGCCGTACTGGGTCAGACTAAGGGTCCATCATCCTGTTTCCAACAGTGGCCAAGCCAGATCATAAGTACCTGGCAGGATCCCAAGGGGTAGAGAGATCCCAAGCTGCTTATCCCAAGAATTGCTCTGACACTGTGCTACAAATTGGAAACTGCTTTCCGCCAGGCTGAGCCGATAGTCAAGGATGATTCATCTCTCCCACCCCAAACTGTAAAACTTCTCACAAAATGCTGGCTCCCAGTAAAGAAGGCAGTCATTGATCATGTGAGTTCTGCCAGACCAACCTGCAGAGCTTCCATCTTACCAACTAGGCTAAGCCAGCTGTCTCTCATCCTGCTACTTATTTCTGGTAGGCAGCATGCCAGGGCCAGCTCGAATATTCCTGCCATGTAAAGCGAAGAATCGCCAACATGCTGCTGAAACATCAAGCCACTGTGTCCTATGCAAATGCCTTAATTCATTCATTGAATGATTAAAGAGGTCTTATAGAGCCCCTCCACAAGGAAGCACCCAGGGTTAAAATGGCCAATGCACCACTACCACCATCGGCGATCCATCCACATACAACAGTTGTACTAGAAAGCTGACTCATTTAATTTGAGCCAGTTCCATAGTCCGCTCAGTAGCACCAGTAGGTTGCCAATAGATCCAGCATAATCAACCTGGTCTTACATTCAGATTCCATCAACTGGTGAGAACTTGGCACCAAATCATGTTCTGAACCCTTGACTGACAGAGAGAGAAACTGCTGGGATAGGCCTTGATCCCACCTACCTTTTCAACAACCTCACTTCAAAAAGGAAGATTTATGTTTATAGCCCTTGGTGGAGAGGGCGACTTGGCCATTGCACAATGACATCACCTAGTAATCAGACTTGAGATGGATGAGATCCAGTGGAAGTTGCTCTCTGTTGCCCCTGGTTGAGTACTATTGCTGCAATGGCTAGGCTAAGTGGTGGTGGGGGTGAAGTAGGGTTTAAAAATGGGGCTAAACACCAAGCATCCGAGAATTCCTCAACATTCCACAACCATTTTCTAATCTGCAGAATCAGCTCAGAAACGTTCTGATTTGCTGCAGCCCTGCCTCACAAAGGAGAAGTGTTCATTATGTCCAGCAGCCAATGAGCATGCCTCAGGTACCAGAATTTTATCAGAGATGTAGGTGGGCTCACAAAATATAAGTAGCTTCTCTATCTATGTCCTGTCGATCTGACATTGTGCCAATGGAGGGAGAGAAAAGTAGCTGCTCTGAGACTGTACCAACTGAGGGGAGATGTAAGTGCCTCAGATCACTGCTTTAAGATTAGGGGGCAGATGCAATCAAACTGGCACAAAAACGTCTTTAGCATGCGAGTTGGTAAAAATGGCATTAAACATGTGATGCAATAAATTTTAGTGCATATTCCTGGTCCGAGGCAGTTGATAAAACTTTGGCTTTAGCGAGCCCAGGATAAATACCCAATGGAGTAGAGCATCCCATGCTATTTCCCCTGCACAGGCGAAAACCTCATTTGCAGGTAACCTCCCTTTAACCACATGTATGCACGTGCTAGTTTAATGTGTACACACCAACAACTTCTGACCATGGTTTAATGTGCACAGGAAGCCCTTATTGCTTAACTTGCTATTTTTAGCACCCGCTAAACAGCCTTAGCATATACACTGAGTTTTATCGCATAGACCCCTCCATAAACCAGGTTAGATGAAAGAGGGAATCAAATTTCTGCTCTCCAAGGGTGATTTTCAAAGTCATAAGCATGCATACAATTCGAATTTTATGCAACTGCACGTAAACGTATGCAGACAGCCTGATTACGCACATACTTTTCTGCAAACTGAGCAGACGTGTTCCAAGAGGTTGGGGTAGGCGCTTACGTGCATAATGTTTTATTTAAAAAATGTACCTGTGCAAGTTATGCCCTCCGAAGAGGAAGGGTAACTTTAAGCTACTGAATGTGTGTGCGTCTCTGGCCAATTACCCAAGTACTTTCAAAGAGAACTTAACATGTACAAGTTCACTTTGAATATACTTGATAAAGTCCTATGTGTACAATGAATGCACAGAGTTTACTGCTGTGTGTGCTATTTGAAATGTACCCTCTAACACTGCATTAATTGAGGCAAAGGTGGAAAAATGAAACAGTTGTGTTGATTTACCAAAGAAAGTTGAGAACATTTTATTTTGTGCCGGTTATAGTTCCCCCTGGGAGCTCTGGCAAGTGTTGGAGAGAGAAGCTTTCCCTAGATCTCTGCAACCCACAAGCAAGGCCTGTCCCAAACGTCTTCACTGGTCTTGGCTTGTAACAAAACACAATCACACATTCTCACCAGGCCAGGCACACACACAACCTCCTAGGCATGCAGGTTCACACACATGCCTCAAAACTCTCTTACTTCAAAACAGAACTCCTGTCCCAAGATACTGCTGTGTACGGGCTTCACAATGGAATCTTCATCCAGGTTGAGATCCAGGGCTTCAGCTGCACTGCTCGGACTCAGCAAAGACTCGTGGGAATGGGACTCCTTGAAACTCTGCATAAGGCGGGCCCTAAGACAAGCGAAGGGGCAAGGTAAGAAGCATGAATTAAAGAACAAAAGGCAACATAACATGGTTCAATTATTATCACTGGGGTCAATTTTGAAAGGGTCTGGCTGCCTAACTTGGGGAGCTGGGCAGCTAGATCAACTCTGAACCATAAGATTGAAGGACTCTGGACAGGCAAGTCAGAAAATACTTGAAGCACTGTAAAATAGCTGGCCAACCCATGAGCCCTTGCATCTTTGAGAGGAGTAGCTCCAGCACTTTGAAAGCCATTGCTATTACATTGCTGACCACATAAGAACATAAGAAATTGCCATGCTGGGTCAGACCAAGGGTCCATCAAGCCCAGCATCCTGTTTCCAACAGAGGCCAAACCAGGCCACAAGAACCTGGCAAGTACCCAAACACCAAGAAGATCCCATGCTACTGATGCAATTAATAGCAGTGGCTATTCCCTAAGTAAACTTGATTAATAGCAGTTAATGGACTTCTCCTCCAAGAACTTATCCAAACCTTTTTTGAACCCAGCTACACTAACCGCACTAACCACATCCTCTGGCAACAAATTCCAGAGCTTTATTGTGCGTTGAGTGAAAAATAATTTTCTCCAATTAGTCTTAAATGTGCTACATGCTAACTTCATGGAATGCCCTCTAGTCCTTCTATTATCAGAAAGTGTAAATAACCGATTGACATCTACTTGTTCAAGATCTCTCATGATCTTAAAGACCTTTATCATATCCCCTCTCAGCCGTCTCTTCTCCAAGCTGTAGAGGCCTAACCATCCCTTTATCATTTTGGTCGCCCTTCTCTGTACCTTCTCCATTGCAACTATATCTTTTTTTGAGATGCGGCGACCAGAATTGTACACAGTATTCAAGGTGCGGTTTCACCATGGAGCAATACAGAGGCATTATGACATTTTCCATTTTATTCACCATTCCCTTTCTAATAATTCCCAACATTCTGTTTGCTTTTTTGACTGCTGCAGCACACTGAGTCGATGATTTTAAAGTATTATCCACTATGATGCCTAGATCTTTTTCCTGGGTAGTAGTTCTTAACATGGAACCTAACATCATGTAACTACAGCAAGGGTTATTTTTCCCTATATGCAACACCTTGCACTTGTCCACATTACATTTCATCTGCCATTTGGATGCCCAATCTTCCAGTCTTGCAAGGTCCTTCCATAATCCGCTTGTGATTTAACTACTCTGAATAATTTTGTATCGTCCACAAATTTGATAACTTCACTTGTCGTATTCCTTTCCAGATCATTTATATATATATATATTGAAAAGCACTGGTCCAAGTACAGATCTCCCATCCGCAGAAAGATGGTTGACTAAAATTAGCTGGATTTCCTAGCCATTTCATGGCTGTTTGAAAATGTACCCCATTGCAGCACGATAGATGACAGTAAAAAATAAAAACAGCTGGGCCATGCAGTCTTCCCAGTTATTTCTGTTCACACTGCTAAGGATATATTCCAACTGCCAGCCATAGAGCACAATTGCTTGTAGAATTATCACTCCTTATCTAATATATTTTCTTTTTAATCATTTCCTTCTTTGTACTCCCGCAGTGCCCTTCCCTTCCGTTCCCATATCTAACCACAAGTCTGTAATAATTAAAATAGCTACCGTTACTTAGGGTGGCTCCTGGAAGATACCCCACTGCCAAACTACCACACCGAACTGAATGGCACAGGGAGCACACATCCTGCTCAACACGCCAGATGACAAGAGTGCCTGTGTTTCCACTGAGACTTCTAGCTATTATTGTAATTGCAGCCTGCCAGACAGACCCCGTTACAAATTAAATTCCATCTTCACAGCCTAATCTAAATGTCCTCAAATGCTGTTGCCCAATCCTCTGGCCTCATAGGTCCCCTACACAGCCTGCCAGATCAACTTTGCTATGTGACTGGCTGTGTTTCTACAAGGAGTTCTAGTGATTACCGTACTTGCACCTGCCAGACCATCTCAGTTGCTAATTAATTCTAGCAACACAGCTTGCAAGAGAAGATATAGCAGCATGGTTGCTTGCATTTTTTCACAGTAGCCTGCTAGACCAACCAAGCTATGGAGTTGCCTGTGATCTTTTCGCTACAACTTCAAACATCTCATACTGACCATTGTGTCATTCCTTCTGGCAGCCATAACATTTTACAAGCATGCTGCTAGATTGTACTTCCACTATCGCTGTTAGGGTCTATAGGTCTGTTCTTATCTCTTGCCAAAAGACAGCAGAGTTGCTTACCTGTAACAGGTGTTCTCCTAGGACAGCAGGATGTTAGGCCTCATGCATGGGGTGACATCATCAGATGGAGTCCAGCACGGAAAATGTATGTCAAAGTTTCTAGAAATTGAACATGCCCAGCATGCCACTATCTGTGCGTCCACGTGGTGTCCCCCTTCAGTCTCGTAACACAGAATTACGAAAACATAAAACAACAAACACAGAAGAAACCCAACTCCAAGGGGTGGCAGGTGGGTTTTGTGAGGACTAGCATCCTGCTGTCCTAGGAGAACACCTGTTACAATAAGCAACTCTGCTTTCTCCTAGGACAAGCAGGATAGTAGTCCTCAAACGAGTGAATTCCTAGCTACAGGCTGTCCCCAAAGATAAAATAACCAATAAACACCTAACCACATGCCAACAGGCACAACAACAGTAGCGGTGTTGTAACTGAGGGAGACAGCCTGAACCCGAACAACGAGCCATAGGTAAGAAGAATTGGGTTCTACATCTGAAAGAGATTCCGGAGGACAGACTGGCTGAAGCTATCATGAAAGCCATCTCTGTCCAAACTGTAGTGAGCATCAAAAATGTGGAAGGAACTCCACATTGCAGCCTTGCATATTCAGTCATGGGGACTGCTCTCAGGAGGGCCACCGAAGCTGCCTTGGCTCTGACAGAATGTGCCTTGACATGACTTCCGAGCTGCAGTCCTGCTTGCATAGGAGATGCAATCTGCTAGCCAGTTAGACAGGCTTTGCTTGGCAACCGGTCAAGTTCTCCAAATCTGTTCTTATCAAATGAGAAGAAGAGTTGCATGGACTGCCTGTGGCCAGCTGTCTGCTCCAGGTAGAAGGCCAAGGCTCTCTTGCAATCCAAGCTGTGCAGTGCCTGTTCGTCCTGGTACGAATGAGGCTTGGGAAAAAAGGTGGGGAGGATGATAGACTGGTTCAAATGGAAATCCGTCACCACCTTAGGCAGGAATTTAGGTTGTATGGAGAACCACCCTATGATGACAGAATTTCATGTACAGTGGATACATCACCAACACCTGAAGCTCACTAACTTTGTGCGCCAAAGTGACCACGACCAGAAACATGACCTTCCAGGTCAGGTACTTCAGGTCACAGGTGCGCAGTGGCTCAAAAAGATCCAACACCACATTAAGGTCCCAGGAGACAGCAGGAGGACGCAGAGGAGGTTTAACTGAGGCAGACCTCACATAAAGCGCCCCACTATGGGCTGCACAGAAATGGGCAAACCATCCACTCACTGGTGGTAGGCACCGATGGCACTCAAGTGTACCCTGGCGAAGTTGGTTTTTAAGCCAACCTCAAACAGGTGCAGCAGATAGTCAAGCAGTTTCGGTGTAGAGCAAGAGAACGGATCTAACCCATGACTCTCACACCACACAGCAAACCTCCTCCACTTCAGGCCATAAGACTCCCGGGTGGAAGGCTTCCTGGAGGCTACCAGGATCTGAGACATATCATCTAACAGCTCAAGGGGCTGGAGAATTAGCCTCTCAACATCCAAGTTGTTAGGGACAATGCCCTGAGGTTGGGATGGCGCAGCCTACCTTGATCCTGCGTAACAAGGTCCGGAAAGGTCCCCAGACTGATCGGGTCCCTGACAGAGAGATCCCGAAAGAGCAGGAACTAAATCTGCTTCAGCCAGTGAGGGGCTATGAGGATCATGGGTCCCTTGTCCTGCCGGAGCTTCAGAAGAGTTTTCATCACCAACGGAAGCAGAGGATACATGTACAGGAGACCCCTGCCCCAATGGAGGGTAAAAGCATTTGAGGCTGATTTGCCATCCACTCTGTACAAGGTGCAGAATTGTTTCACCTTGCTGTTGCAGGGGGAGGGGAAGAGCTCCACGTCTGGGGTTCCCCAGAGGCGGAAGATCCGGCCCACCGCTGCCGGATGTAGGGATCCATTCGTGCGGGTCGGAAGGCCCAACTGAGGCAGTCTGCTACCACATTCTTCGTCCCCACAAGGTACACGGCTTGGAGCAGCATGCCCTGAGCCAAGCCCATAACTAAATCTGAACCGCTTCCTGACACAGGAGGAACGATACCATAAATCCCTGTTTGTTGATGTACTACATTGCCACCTTGTTGTTGGTCTGGATCAGAACTGCCTTGGTGGACAAGCGATCCCGGAATACCCAAAACACGTACCGAATCGCTTGAAGCTCCAGGAAGTTGATCTGGCATTGAGTTTCCTGAGCAGACCACAGGCCTTGCGTGCAAAGGCCGTCCACATGGGCGCCCCATCCCAGGGTCGACGCATCTGTGATGAGTACAATCTAGGAAGGGGGAGACTGGAAAGGAACCCCCAGTTCCAAATTGGGCATGCTCTCCCACCAAGACAAGGAGGTCTGGAGCAGTGGAGTAATGCGGATGCGCACGTGGAAGTCCTGGGTGGCTTGCTGCCACTGGGACCACAGGGTCCATTGAGCCCTTCACATATGCAAGTGAGCCAAAGGTGAGACGTGGACAGTAGCCGCCATGTGATCCTGAAGGTGGAGCATGAGGTGGGTAGAGACCTGCCAGCTCCGGCAAACCAGACCCACAAGGGATGCCAGCGCAAGCGCCCGATCGTGGGACAAATAGGTTCTGGCTGAGCTGTGTCCAGCTGGGTGCCGATGAAGCTCAACTGCAGCGACGGGGTCAAATGGGACTTCGGGTAGTCGATGACAAACCCGAGGGACTCCAACATCTGAAAGGTCAAGTGCAGAGATTGAAGTGCCCCTCCTGGGAGCCACTTTTGACAAGCCAGTCATCCAAGTAGGGGAAAACCTGCACCCCTAGATGGCACAGATGCACTCCCACCACTGCCAGGCACTTGGTGAAGATGCAGGGGGCTGAGGCAAGGCCAAACGGCAACACCCTGTATTGAAAATGCCTCTCGCTCATGACAAACCAAAGATACGTCCTGCAGCTGGGGAAGATTTCAATGTGGGCATATGCGTTCTTGAGATCGAGGAAACAAAGCCAGTCCCCTCCTTGCAGGAGGGGAATTAAGGTGCCGAGAGAGACAATGCTGAACTTTTTATTTTTTAGAAAATCAGTCCAAAGTTCTCAGGTCCAGAATAGGGCGGAATCCCCCTGTTCTCTCTGGAATCAGGAAATAACGAGAATAGAACCCCTCCCCTTGCTGCCACAACGGGATGGGTTTGACTGCTCCAGCCATTATGAGGGCGGAGACCTCTGTCAAGAGGATTTCCTGATGCAAGGACAGACCCCAAGAGGAGCATGGGAGAGTATCCACGGGAACACCAGAGTGTTGAGCCAATACCCTTGATGAACAATGGATAGGACCCACCCTTCCGAGGTGACACTGGGCCAGCGGTCCACGAACAACTGCAGCCGACCCCCGACCAGATGGCCCAGCGTTGATGGTAGGGTCAACTGGCTTTTGCTCCTCTGCAGCCAGTCAAAGCCCCTTAGCAGGGCTCAGCTGGGGCATTGGCTGAAGCCTGGGGCAGCTCCGAGAACTCACCCGTTGTGCATGGGTATGGAAGGCTGGAAGATAATATTTCTTCTGGCAGTAAAAAGACCCCCATGAACCCTGTCGTGAGGATTTCTGGCAGAGGATGGTGGGTCCGATGTACTGGCCGACAGATGCTGGAAGATCTCATGGTGATCCTTCAACTGAGCCACAGCATCTCTGACTGTCACCGAAAAGATTCTGCATGGGAAGTGCATCGGAGGTCTTCAAATTTCTCCTGGACATCCGACCGGAGATCTGACGCTCAGAGGCATCTCCAGATCTCCCTCACAGCCCCGAGATCGGTGCCCGGCACTAGTATCAGTTTGATGGAGGTTGATGGAGGTTGCCTCCTCTCTGCAGAGCTGCTTCGGACGCATCACAGCTGGTGCCATTCCGAGCCCGGTGCCAAGTGACGACGGCGACTGGTGACAATGCTTCCATGACTTCCCCCGGTGCTTGGCCCCAGTTTTTCCCCGGTACTGAGGAGGATGGAGACGATCCCGACGTCATGTAACGTGAAGACACCGATGACGGCCGATCTCCTGCCCCTCTCCAGGAGGGGTCCCAGAGAGGGAGTGGAAAGTGAGGGCTCAGTGTCCATCAGCTCCCCACGGCCTCTCGGAGTTGATGCTCTCAACGCCGGAGTCAAGGGTTCCGATTTCTTGGAACCAAAGAAACAGCCTTTGGGGGTCATCTGGTTGCAAAAACGGCACCTCTTGATGTTGTGCGATGCCTCCAGGCAGAGGATACAAACCTCATGTGGGGTCGGTGCCCAGCGCCCACTGAGAGCGAGACACACCAGGAATCGACTGCAGAGAAGAGAAATAAAAGCTTACCGCACTGCCTACTAACTGCAGGGCAGGGAGAAGGACAACCCCGGTGCAGGTAAATTCGGAACCGACCAATATATATTTTTTTTAATATTGCATAGAAAAGCAGACCTCCACAACCACGAGACGATAGCTCTGCAGAAAAATAAAGACTGAAGGGGGACCCTGCGTGGATGCGCAGATACTGGCATGCTGGGCATGCTCAGTTTCTAGAAACTTTGATATAAGTTTTCTGTGCTGTGCTCTATCTAATGATGTCACCCCATATGTGAGGACTACCATCCTGCTTGTCCTAGAAGCCCTTGTATCTCAGCTCCTTAATCCTCCAAGTTCTATGGTTTGGCAGCCCTGCTGATGGCCATCTTTGGTGCTACTGCACAGTTATAGGCCAGCCTAACAGTCAGTACCTCACCTTAGCTTGATCCAATTCTGGTGCTCCTTGGTGTGGCCCTAAATACACTCTAGCTCTAGCCTTCTGGCCCTAATCTGAGGCTTTCTAGCATTTTATTGTCTCTTTAGTTTTAGACTGGTCTTGCTTTCCAGTGTCCTGGTCTTTCTTTAGCAAGCACTTTTCTGTATCCCACCTAGTTCCACCGCTCAGTCCTGCCTTTGTAGGTGCTCAGAACACCGGTAGTATGCCATGAGAATATCTTCATTTTTCTGCAAATAAAGATTCTCTGTGTTTATCCTATGCCTTTTTAAAGAGTGTTACTGGCTTAGCCTCCACAACCTGTTCCAGGAGAGCATTCTACACATCTGCTCTTTCTGTGAAAAAATATTTGCTGATAGCACTCCAGAGTCATCTCCCTGGGAACCTCATATCAACTCCTTGTTCTATAACTTCCTTTCCATTGAAAGATGTTTACTTCTCATGCATTATTAATACATTTCAAGTATCTGAAGTCTCCATCGCATCTCCCATCTCTCTTTGCCTTTAGGGTACACATATTTAGATATTTAAGTCTCATGACATAGGGCTTTTGGTGCAGAACCCTGTGCCATTTTGGTAGCTTTCCATGGATCGCTTCCACCCTACCTAAATTTATTTAGGTAGAACAAATAAATAAATAAATAAATAAATTTGGAGGTAAAGCATCCAGAAATGGATACAATAATCTAGGTGAAACACGTAAAGAGGCATTACCACCTCCCTTCTATTACTGATAATGCCTCTGCCTACACACTCCAACATCCCTCTGGCTCTGAACCAGCACCTTATCATGCTATTTTGCTACCTTGAAATCATCAGAAATGTTCACCATGAGGTTTTTCTCCCAGTTAGTGCACATCAATCTCTCACCCTCCATTATGTACCACTCCCTTGGATTTCTGCGCGGCAGAATGAAAATGCATAATTGTGCTTTTTTTTTGCACTGAACCTCAACTTCCAGGCTTGCCCATTCTTGAAGTTTTCTTCCTCCACCCTCAGGGGTGTCCACTCTGTTGCACATTTTAGTGTCATTCAGAAGGCGGCAAACTTTTCCTTCTAACCCCTCTGCAATATTGCTCAGAAAGATATTGAGCAAAACTGGCCCCAGAACCAATCCCTGAGGCACTCTATGAATTGCTTTCCTCTCTGCAGAATGAATTCCTTTTTAGCACTACCCTCCGTTGTCTATCACTAAATTCATTTCTAATTTAGTTCATCACGTTCTGGTCCATCCCCAAGTTGCTCAATGTATTTAAGAGCCTCCTGGGTGATATATCAAAAGCACACCCTTGATTTAATTCACTAGTTACCCAATCAAAGAAACTGATCAGAGTTGTCCAAGACAATCTCCCTCTGGTAAAAACCATATTGCCTCAGATCCTGAAATGCTGCTGGATTCAAGATACTTCACTAACCTCTCCTTCAGTAGAGTCTCCTTAAATGTACCCCATTGAAATGAAAGTAACTAGCCTCCTCCGTATTTCCATTCTTATGAAGCAGGATATTATCTGCCCTTCTCTAGTTCAATAGATTAGCAAGGCATAACTTCCCTTTCCTAATCCATGCTGGCTCTTCCCTGTTAAGCCATATTTATCCATGTGCCCATTGACAATGGTTTCCAACATTTTGTTGGCCCCGACGTCAATCTCACAGGTCCACTGTTTCCTGGATCATCATGGAAGACCCTTTCTAAAAATAAGTAAATAAGTAAATATAATGCCATTTTCTATTTAAAAGGCTTTTATAAACTGTCTTCTGGCTACCCTCCAGTCCTCAGGCACAGTAGCAGATTTGAATGATAGGTTAAAGATCTACTGTTTTGTTATGGCTCAGTACTTCGATTTTGATTGTATTGTTGTGACCTCTAATAAAAGCTGTGGCCATTGTTTTATCATTCATGTGGTCATGAGGTGGGGTGCGCTGCCATCTCATCTTCCCCCCCCACCCCACGACGGACTGGTCACGGCTGCACAGGTTACTGATTTTCTCTTTTTTGAGCAAGTTATTGGAAAAAGCCATCCTAACAAGACTGGAAGACTGAAAGTTTAAAGCCAAATTTCAATCCAGATTCCATCATAGTTACGGTACCGGTATGCTCCGGTTAATGACTTATCGTGTGATTTGGGAGTAGAGATTTGTTGTTGCTGCTCCGTGACAAGTTCTGCACTCAATATAGCCTCTGCTATTAGTAGGAAGGGATCTATTTTATGTTTGGGTACTTGTCAGACCCTTGTAACATGGATTGGCCACTGTTGATGCTAGGCTTGATGGACCCTCGGGGTCTGACCTAGTATGGCAACGTCTTATGTTCTTATGATATGGCAGACCATGAGATTCTGCTGTGTCATATGGTAGAAATGGGTATTGGAGGACCTGCCCAGGGATGCTTTTCATCTTATCTCAAGAACAGGTGGCAGATGGTGGTCTTGGGGGGATAACTCTTCAAGACCTAAACCGGTCATTTCAGAAATACCACAGGGATTGTCTCTCTCACCCAGCGCTTTTTAAGATATAACTCTATCCACTGGGAGATTTGATTCACAGTGATTTGTAAAAGTCTTCACACTCTTGTACATTTGTCATTCTGCTGTCTAGAAAACACAAAATCAAGGTGCATTAAAGTAGGAGTCCAAGTCCATTTCGAAGACCTACGCAACATACTCTACACTTTCATGTTAAAGAAAAATTATAGAACTATTCCAAAAGTAATTAAGAAGAATAATAAAAAAATAATCTTAATTACATACGTTTTCACACCCTTTGTCATTGCAAACCTAAATTAGTCCCAGTTCAAAAAAATTGCCTAAACAAGGAGGGGTCATCAGCTGAGAGCCAGGACCAGGAAAGGCATCAGCGATAAGGAGATAGACCCCTACGATGCCCGTCTCCATTCCTGACTGGCTCTACTACACTTCCACAGTTCTTAGCAACGACAGCCAGATGGAGACAGGCAGCTCAGTGTCAGGGTTCGAGTCTATGCCTTCTGAACACTACAGAATGCGAACGTAAAACCTGTCACCTGGATTGGCGTGAGGTGGAGGGAGGACATGGGGGTGTTGCAGCTCCCCTCCTTAAGAGAGAAGACTGTGGCTGCAGGGATGTCTGTGTGCTTATTTCTGTGCCTGTGCACGTGTGTGCGTATGGTCGAGTCTATAAACAGACCCAAATGCGTTCACAAAGTGCTTGAGAAAATTCTTACATAAATTATTTAGTATGGTGCTTTCTACCTGGTTCACGCCATCTGAGAAGTAGGTTAAAACTGATAAAGCTATGCCCTCCTCCCCAGGGCCAGGCAGAATAAAGGTGGGGGGAATCCAGGAGTCCTCATCCTGCCAGGGACTGTGTCAGATCATTAGCTGTCTCGGTTTGTGTCTCCTGTACGTCCCTGTGTCATGCACCACAGGATGGCTCCAGCTGTCCCTTTTAAATCGCTCCACCCCAAGCCCGTCACCAGCAGGCACAGCCTCAGCAGGTGAAGAGCTGCCTCCAACGCTGATTTATTTATAACCCTGAGCCTAACGAGCCTTCGCCTAGGAAGACAGCGCGAGTCAGCGCTCCGCCCCGGCACAGATAAGAATAGCAGCAGTGCTCACGTCAGCAGAGAGCTCCGACTTTCCACAGGAGAGTTCCCCCTACAAACCTTCTCCCATGCGTTCGCTGTTCTCATTTTAGAAAAGAGGATTCCTGGCTCTGATGCATGGACCACAGCCCTGGGCTGCTATCTGCCACTGGCTCGGGTACATGAGGAGAAGGCTGCGTGCTCCAGTGGGGAGGGGGGAGAAGAAGGGGAAATACCCAAACCAGAACCCAATTCATAACCCATCGCATAGCCCTAATCCCATCCTTCCCTAACCTGAATATTATCCTAAAACTTTTAAAGCCAAACAGCTCAGCCCTAATCCTGACCTGCCTCCTACCTTAACTCAAATTCAAATCCGGCCCTAAGCCTGGAGCTGTGTGCAGACTGAAATCAGTTTTCAAAGGCTTTAGGAGCCCAGTTTTGCCCCTTTGGAAACCCTCTAGAACAGAGAGGTAAATTTAGGTTGCCAATTTCACGAGCCACCTCAAAATCAGATGGGTAGAGCAAGTTCGGCGCCCAGCACCACTTTCCAGCGCTAGGCTGCTAACAAAAGCATCTACATTCAGGGAAAGAAAGAGCAAAACCTAAAACGAGGGCTGAGATTCTGCCGAACATTAGGAGCCTAAGCTGGGCATTTGGCTTTATCAGATTAGAGCGAGGGCAAGTTTCAAAAGGGATCTGGGTGCCTAACCAGAGGATTAGATGCCCCAGATCCCTGGCACTATAACCGGGGGGCATGTTAAGATTCGGGGAGGCCATTATATTGGCATCGTTTCTCTCCCCCTTCCTCCCATCGCCAGCTGCACAAACAGCAAGGATGGCATTCAAAGACAGACTACCTCCCCCAGCCAATACGGACAGTGCAAGTGAGGGCAGTCGTCACAATACAACAAAGTCTACTAGCCAAACTGGCTTGTGTTTTAAATCAAGATCTCACAACCGATACGGGGCTTCAAGATATTATTCAAAAACCTGGTCACTTACATCTCTTTTTAAATCCCAGGTTCTAAAAGTGCCTCACTGGCAGAGAGATGTACCAGAAAGAAAACAGCCTCCACTGCTGCAGAAAAATATCATTTCATTCATATCTGCAGGCAGTGCTTGGACCTGCCAGCGTTAGGGCTCCCTCAGCCCCTGCTGGATAGAAGGCGGGAGAGCAGGAAAGATCGGGTAAAAGAAACAGGGATGGGGGAGAAGAGGAGGAGCCGGGGCGTTGATTTGGGTATGGAAACCCAGAATGGTAGCATACCAAAAGGTTAGCCATCTGACTACGGATCTAGGATCAGCTCCTGGCTGGCTGGAGCTTTCCTTGTCTTCTCTTTTGGAGTGGTTAGAGCAGCTGACTTTGAACTAGGGTGCCCAGAGTTCAAATCCCACTGCCGCTCCTTGTGGCCCCCTGGGCAAGTCACATTTCGTGCAAAATAAAGGGGCGGGGGGGCGATAGTGGGCAGCTGGCCGCACCGCACACTATCGCTCCATAGCGCCACGGGAGAAGGTGCAGTTATTTCCCGCGGTGCCTGCAGTGCAAATAGGAGACAACCCCACCCACACTCCTCCCCTTCCCCTGCCGTGATGCGACCGGTATCGCGTGCCGTAGGTGCCGACAACTTGGCAGGCCAATGTTACTATGTTATATTACTACGCAAAGGTGCAAAGTTTCCAATAGGCAATGCAAAAAATGAAACAAACCTTTGTTTTTAATTGCAAAACCAATACCACTTTGAACTGTTTGCAAGAACGATAAGTCACGCCTGCCCACTTCTCGGCTGGCCCACCGGTTTCCCACCTGTCCACTTTCTACCCTCCAGGCTCCTCTCCCTGGCTTGATCCCTTCACTGGCAGGCTTCAATCCCCTTGCCTCTCCCTCAGCCGATCCTCCTCTCAGCTCTTCTCTCCAGTAGGCTCCCCCTTCCTAACTCCTCTCTCCAGTAGGTTCTCTGCCCCAGGAACATAAGAAATTGCCATACTGGGTCAGACCAAGGGTCCATCAAGCCCAGCATCCTGTTTCCAACAGTGGCCAAGCTAGGCTACAAGTACCTGGCAAGTACCCAAACATTAGATAGATCACAAGCTACTATTGCTTATTAATTACCATCATAGCAGTTTATGGATTCTTCTTCTAGGCACTTATCCAAATCTTTTTTAAACCCAGTTATACTAACTGCTGTAACCACATCCTCTGGCAATGAATTCCAGAGCTTAACTATGCGCTGAATGAAAAATAATTTCTTTAATTTGTTTTAAATGTGCTACTTGCTAACTTCATGGAGTGCCCCCTGGTCCTTCTATTATCTGAGAGAGTAAATAACCGATTTACATTAACTTGTTCAAGGCCTCTCATGATTTTAAACACCTCTATCATATCCCACCTCTGTCGTCTCTTCTCCAAACTGAACAGCCCTAACACCTCTTTAGCCTTTCCTCACAGGGCAGCCGTTCCATGCCCCTTATCATTTTGGTCGCCATTCTCAAATCGGGCGCCCAAGTACTCCAGGGACTAGGACGGCACAAGGTGACTGTTTGGTAGAGTGATGATCCAGCCCAATGATTCCAGGAGAGATCTCACCCAGAGTACTGACTGCGCACACTCCTCCTGTGACTTTGCTTTGATCAGCCAGTTGTCCAGATAGGGGTGCACCAAGCCCCCTCCTGTCTCAGGGCTGCCGCCACCACTACCATCACCTTTGTGAAGGTCCGAGGAGCCGTGCAAGGCCGAAGGGCAGGGACGAAACTGAAAATGCTGGCCCAGCACCTTGAACCTTAGAAACTTCTGGTGGTCCTGTCGAATGGGGATGCGCAGATAGGCCCTCAGTGAGATCCAGGGACGCCAAAACTTCTCCTTTTCTGACCACCGCAATGACAGTAAATAACGTCTCCATCCAGAATCATGGTACTTTCAAACTCTTTCTTGGGGACCACAAAATAAATGGAGTACCTTCCTCGCCCCTGTTCGGAAACCAGCACCGGGACTACCGCCTCTAGGTTTAACAACCTTTGAAGAGTCCCCTATACTGCCTCCCTCTTGCTTTGGGAAAGACAGCGCGACTCCAGAAACACCAACCGGAAAGAAGAGAAAACTCTAAGGCGTAACCTTCCCTGATGACTTCCAGCACCCACTGGTCTGAGGTTATCTTGGTCCACTCCTTGTAAAAACGGGTCAGCCTGCCTCCGATTGCCAACGACGAGGAGTGGACCTTCCTGACTTCATTGGGAGGATTTAACTCTGCCCACTCCCTCAGTGGGACCACCTCTTGCAGCTCTTCCGGACTTGATGACTGCTTCGTCGCTGAGGATCCAGCCGATCTGCCAGGACGGAATCGTCGCAACTCATGAAAATGGGGTAGAGAAGAGAAAGTCTTCTGTGTCGACTTCCTATCCTCCGGCAGCCTGTTTCCTTTGGTCTCCCCCAAGGATTTCATAAGCTGGTCGAGGTCCTCACCGAACAACAGCTTACCCTTAAAGGGAAGGTTACACAGCTGCGACTTAGACGAAAGGTCTGCTGACCAGTTGCGCAGCTACAACAGCCGTCTCGCTGCCACCACCGAGACCATGCCATGAGCTATGGTCCGAACGAGGTCATATAAGGCATCGACCCCCGCCTTAAGACGGGCCGCCTGGACCGGGGACAGCTTCCCGGTGACAGATTGCTCCTGTGGCCTCTGGATCCAACACAAACAGCTCCCATCTCCGCAGCTCTTCCTACACCAGTCTCTGCTCTTCAAAGAAATACTTCCTTTTAGTTAGGGTTTTACCATGGCCTGCTAGGGATGGTTTACTCTTCTGTCGACAATATTTCAATGTTATGGTCTTACCATGTATGCTGGGAGTTGCTAAGTCTGCATATACTACTTTCAGATAAAGCTTGCCACACACAACGCCTAAGCTTGAAAGCTCAACTATTTGCACACCTAAAATGACAGAAAGAGAAAGAGAGGCCACACTGCAGCCTCACCATCTGGGGAGAGGAAGCATCTCTGAAAGGAATTTTGAAAGAGTATTTAAGATTTTACCTGCTCTCAGGGCTGCAAAATTTACAGATCACCGAGAGAAAGATAAAGACAGAGGGCAGAGAAAGGGATGAAGAAAACAGCAATGTAAAAGAAAGCCCAAAGCCTTGAAAAGCAACATCCTAACACAGATCGGATCATCTGACCCACGCATTCTGCTGCCTCCAGCTTTCATCTATATAGGTTTGACTACCTGCAGGAGTTCTCCCCTTATCCTTTTTGCCCTCAGCTGGAGAGAGTAGCCAAGTCAGTCTGCTTCCCACGCTGAGATCTATGATCTGGAGTATCCCTGGGTCTTGGCAATGTTAACTACCCCTAGCATTGAAAGCAGCCATGCCCCCACTAAATACAAATTTGCTTTTCATCTTTCCTTTTCAGCCTTCTACTGTGTGGGCTGATAAGAAAATAGAAAAACAGAACTCTCCTGATTGTTTCGATCTGTAGAGAAGGAGCAGTTGTGGTGATTTTGCCAGAAACAACCAGGGAAGTAATGTTTTTGATTTTAAATTCAATATAAAAACATTTTTCTAAAAACTGAGTATCCTGGGGAATGAACATTGAAACGGACCAATGATGGAATATGATCCGCTAAGACCAAAGGTTATAATATATTTTATACATAAAACCTGGGCATGGATGTTATGAAGGTCCTTTAGTGGAAAGCTGACATATACATGATTATTTCATGAGAGTATACCAGTATAAAAAATATATAATAGCTTGGATGCTTTCTGTGGGAATTTCATGTTTTGCATTAATTTGAATATTCCTCTTGTTTTGATTAATTACATTCCCGACATATCACCAAGTTCATTTCATATTCAAGTGTAAAACAGCTCTTAAAAGGTATCTCTGATATATCACCATTCCCTCCTCAAGCTGAAGTATAGCTTAACCTTTCAATCTAGCTTCGATAAATCACCAGTCTTGAGCCTATTTCAGAGCCCTAGAGAATGGCACATACTCTACCTTTCAAAGCCAATGACTAGAACAAGACAAAAGCTATGGTTACCTGTCATGGTCTGCACTCCGAAACCGCGGCAGGATCTGTCGGAAGCTGCTGGTGCGATCCAGTTTTGGTTGACTCTTCGTTCTCTTGATGGAGCTTTTCAACCGCCGACTCAGGAAGCCCTGCTGGAGAGATCAAAGCAAAAAACTCGGTCAGGATCCAGAACATAGGGGAATCCTGTGGCCCAGCTGCTGCGCGCTGTGAGGCAGGTTCTTGTCTTTCAGGACCGGTAGGGTGCGGGCACACTATAGAGGTAATGTGCTGGAGGCAAATATGTGGCAGAGATGATATATGCTGAGGCTTCTGTCTGCTGGTGATAAGGCATGGGCAGGCTGCAGAGGTGAGGCACTTGGCCCCAGGGGGAAAAGAGGTGGACGTTCTCTCAAGGAGGACTTCAGCTTGTGCAAAGGGACTCAGAGAACACGTCCCTTACAAACCTCAGGGAGCACAGGTGAACCTGTATAGACAATCATCCTGGGGAGAAGAGAAGTAGAAACAAGAGAGAGGAAGGGAATACAAAAAAAGGAAAGGATCATAACTATAGGCACTACCTTGAGGTTAGGGACTGACTGATAAAAAAAACAAGTTGATGGCCAAAGGAATAGTGGAGGGATGGAGAAGACAGACATCCACACAGAGAAGAGACAGAGAACGAGAAAGAGTGAGAAACTAGTGAACACAACAGAGGTTTAAAGTAAGACACAAACGAGTTCTGTGAGTTTCACTGGCTCTCACCGACGGGCGGAACGGCGCTGCAGGGGCAGGATCCATGCTGTACTGCTTCCCTCCAGGAACACTCTTCCTCCTGGAACGACCAATATGATAATCTGCAGGAGGGAAGAGAATGCACGTTACTGGGAGGAGCAGAAGACTTCCCCCCGTGTTACACCTCAACAGTTGAGAACCAGAAAGGAAAACACAGGCGATATAAGGCAAAGGGGTGGGGGTCGGGGGAATGCAGAAGACTGTGCAACAGAGATATCCACCTGACAGGAAACGCAAGCTTTGGATCAGAACGAGGCGTTCACCTCCAATCCCTCAAACAGGGGTAGAGGGGAGCAACACTGTAAGCCATTTCCGCAGGTAAAGGTTTGAAAACTACGCGCCCTCGATGCCCGCTGCTGTACGGGCGGGAGTCCTGATGGTTTCCGTTTGCTAGCTGGTTACCTGATTTTGATTTGGTCATGCGTGTCTACGCTTCCTGTCATCGTACCACTGGTAGAAAATCGTAAATACAAGTATTTTTTTTAAACTTTTCATTGAATTTGGGACTACAATCGTTATACTGTAAACCGATGTGATGTGCAAACGAAAGTCGGTATATAAAAGCGTTAAATAAACGCTCATCCAGGCTATCATGGAAATTACAGATTATTAACTCGTTAGACCCTACTTCAATTGCAACAAAGGCCCAATAGCTTGGGATTTGCAATTTGCACAATACAGCAATTGCAGGAGGGCCCTATCATCTGAGGCGCGCCAAAAGTGCACACAAAACCATTACACAGCGCGCTTCTCGCCACAAGGAGGCGTTTCTCAGACACATGCTTAGAGCAGGGGAGAAAAGTCACACGTGGGGATCACATTTTCGGCTCCGCGCACAATCTTCTTCAATGAAAACATGAGCCACGCAAGCACCAGGTGCATAACATCTGAGGGCGCTCTGTGCCCGCGGCAGGTTTCAATGAGCATACGTTAAAACATGGGGGGGAGGGGGGGAAGGAGCGTGGGTACAAAGGAGTCCTGAGAACTTTGGCACAATCTGGACAGTTTTGACAATCGCCCCCTCCCTCCAAAGTTTAATGCTCTTTGGTGAACAGCAAGTGCTACAGCGTTTAGCGCCAAAACTTTTGCTACACCTCCTGCATTAATGTGGATGTTTCTGTGTGAATGCGATTCCGTGTCAAATTTAAATGAGATCATTATCATTTTGCATATTAATTAGGCTCATTTAAAATGTACATACAAAAATGTGTGCTAATGCGAAAGAAAAAGCAAATGTTGCTTACCTGTATTGTCAGAGGACAGCAGAATGGACGTCTCGCCAGGGGGAGGCATCATCTGATGGAGCACAGTGCAGAAAATTGACATAAATGCTTCTAGAACCTAAGGCTTGCCCACTGGATGAGACTATGGCTCCATCCAGCCCAGCATCCTGTCTCCAACAGTGGCCAAACCGGCTCACAAGTACCTGGCAGGATCCCAAGGGGTAGAGAGATCCCAAGAATAAGCTTGAGTATCAGCAGCAGGACCAGTGTCACTGCATCAGGCGGGCCCATTTTGGTTCTTTCATAGCTATTAACGAAAACGTGAAGAAGCAACTCCAAGGGGAGGGTGGGTGGGTTTTGTGAGGATTGGCATCCTGCTAACCTTGGAGAAGGCCCGTTAGAAAGTAAGCAGTTTTTGCTTTCTCCAAGGACAAGCAGGATACGCCCTCAGCAGTTCCAGCTTAAGTTAAGTGTTAGAATTAGTCAATTGTCCTTCCACGGTGGCATCAATTGCCCACCTGGCATCAGCCTCCATGTAGGTGATTTGCAAAGCTGTGGCATTCTCGCCATACATTCACAGCTCACTATAGTTTGGAAAGGGACTCCCGACGCAGCAGTAGGTTTGGTCAATGTCATGCAGCATCTACTTGAGGTACAGAACCCAACCCCATCCCTCCTAGGGCCCATTATCTTTGTGTCCAGGTTGCCCCATTTAAAGAAAAGAAAAAGGCTGGATATGGTGCATAAATCACTAGAGCCTTAAGCTCACTGACTCTGTACACCAGAGTGAATGCCACCAAAACTATGACCTTCTAGGTCAGGTATATCAGCTCCCAGGAGCCTAGTGGCTCAAAGGAAGGTATCATCACCTGGGTCCCATGACACAGAGGGAGGGTTGATGGGAGGCTCTAAGAGAAGCAAACCTTGCATACATCAAACAACTAAAGGTTGTACAGAGATGGGTTTCCCTTCTACATTTTAATGCATTTATCTAATTTCTATATTCCACTTTTTGGCACTTCAAAGTGGATTACATTCAGGTACTGTATGAGCTGATCAAATTCCCAGATGGCACCCAATGCCCAATTCTGTTGCGTTCCCTTTAGGATTGCACAGGTTACCCCATTTCTTTCATGAAGCACAATGCACCATTTCACTGCTGCTTTGGGCTGAAACTGTCACTCAGTAAAAATGGCCCAGTGCTTCATTATCTTTTTTTTGCCATTAGGAATCACAGGAGAAAGGGTCTAGTACCTCTCTATTTCAAACCATTAGACTTCTTTCTAGAAAACAGAAAACCAAGACACATCCTCGGACAGGTTAAGGGAATGCAATGCTAACCTCTCAGCATCAAGGTTATGAGATCCAGGGACCTGATGTTAGGAAGATGCAATGTTCCCAGATTCTGAGTAATGGGAGATGGGGAATTCCACAGGAGCAGAAACCAAATCTGTCTTGGCCAATAGGAGGCTAGGAGGATCATGGCCCTGATCTCTTCTGGGTTTTAGCAGGGTTGTTGCCAATACAGGAAATGGATGATAAGTATACAGCAGATATTGTCCCCAATCTAGGGAGAAGGCATCCCTTTTCTGAAGCACAAGTTCAAGACCTTTCTGTTCAGAGGAGACGCAAACAGATCTACCACAAGGGCATCCCATGTGCAGAATATCTGCTTTGCTACTTTCCTGTCCAGGATTCTTTTGTGACGTTCTGCCAGGACATTCTCTTAATCTGCCAACATGGCTCTCAGAACCATTCTGTAAGAAATGGCCCATTCCCACATTTGGACAGTTTCCTGGTTTAGGATGTATGAACCTGTTTCTCCCTTTTCATTGGTGTAGTATATTGCTACAATATTGTCTGCCTGAATGCAGACAATTCTGTTGGCCAACCAATCTCTGAAAGCCTTTAGAGCATATCCGATCACCCTTAGCTCTAACAAGTTCACTGAAGAAATCTTTCCTAAGCAGACCATAAGTCCTGGGTGAGAAGAACCTCTAGGTGAGCTCTCCAGCCCAGATTGGACATATCTGGGGTTAAGACAATTTGCATTGACGGAATTTGGAAGGATTTTCCAAATCCAGATTTGACTGAATCAGCCACCAGGTCAGGGAGCCCCCTCAGTTGCTGGGTGATGCGGATGATGTCTCAAAGATTCGAGTGGCCCGAGTCCACTGTGATCTTAAGGTCCATTGGGCTTGTCTCATATGAAGTGTCAAATACAAACATACACATAAGGGTTAACCACAGGTATTATAATCTGTGAATAACAATATATCATATACCTGTATATATCTTCTTCAAAAATTCATTTATAGCAAAAGATTTTTTTAAAACGGTTACCATACATATATCTCACATATATATATCAAAATACATATATCACATTTCATACACATCAAATATCACGCATAGCACACATTCCTACACAGTTACACAACACATTACAATACATATTGCACAAATGTTTCGTATAAAACCATTCATTGATTACTACAACAATTCTATATAAGGAGGAGCACAACCCACATATTCCTTCTTCATTCCTAAGGAATGAAGAAGGATTAATAACCTGTCCTTTCTCTTCTCTCTCTGCCAAGTTCTAATCTCCCTGTTATTTGTAACTGCCTTTTTCCGCACCATTGTTTTAGTTTTGTTTACGATGCACACTTGTTTTAATGTGAACCAGCATGATGGGACTGCGTTCTCGAATGCCGGTATATAAAAACCCTAAATAAATAAATAAGGAACGGAATGAAGAAGGAATATGTGGGTTGTGCTCCTCCTTACATAGAATTGTTGTAGTAATTAATGAATGGTTTTATACGAATCATTTGTGCAATATGTATTGTAATGTGTTGTGTAACTTTGTAGGAATGTGTGCTATGCGTGATATTTGATGTGTATGAAATGTGATATGTATTTTGATATATATATGTAAGATGTTTTATTTATTTATTTTATTTAATGTTTTTTTATACCGACATTCGTTAGAAACATCACATCGGTTTCCATGTTAGAAACATCACATCGGTTTCCATGAAACAAGAATGCAGCCAACGTGGCTAACAGTTTTTAAAAAATCTTTTGCTATAAATGAATTTTGAAGAAGATATGTACAGGGATATGATATATTGTTACTCATATGAAGTGTGCCAGGGGAGTAACATGTATTGTTGATGCCATGAGGCCCAACAACATCAACTTGTCCTATACTGATATCTGCCGACTCATACTTATCTCTTTTACTGCGGTCATCAATGCGATGATCCTTTCCTATGGGAAAAAGCTTTTCATCTCCGTTGCTATCTAGCAGAGCTGTTATAAATTCCAGTTGAGATGATGGGCTTAAATGGGATTTGAGGTCATTCATGGTGAACCCTAGCAATGGTTGTGCTCACTGATTCTGCAGCAACTCCTCGAGACGTGCTCTTGAACAGCCAATCACCCAGGTAGAGAAATTCATGCACTTCCAGTTTGCATGGATGCACAGTTACCACCACAAGACGTTTTGTGAACACCCATGGTGCTGCACCAAGACAAAAGGCAGCATGTGATATTGGAAGTGGTGTTTTCCTGTCACAAATCTGAGATATTTCCTATAGCCTGGGAATCTCTCTATGTGGGGATAAATATCCTGTTGATCCAAGGAGCATAACCAGCCCCCTTGTTCTAGAAATGGGATAAAGATGCTGAGCGAAACCATCTTGAACTTTGCCCTTTACCATGAATTTTTCCAAAGCCCTCAGGGTCTAGGATGGAATGGAGTCCCCCTGTTCTCTTGATACCAGAAAGTAGTTGGAATAAAAATCCTGCCCTCCTTCTCCTGGTGGAACAGGTTCAACCGAACTGGTCTCTAAGAAGACGAGGAGTTTCTTTTGCAGTAGTTCTTGATGCTGAGAAGAGGACCAAAAGCTTCTCAGTGGGTAATTTAGTGGGTTTTCCAATAGACAATCTATATCCATGCTTGATTATGCTAAGAACCCATATGTCCATGATTACTCTGAGCCAATGGTTTATGTAAAACCTCAGACTTCCCTGAAAGATTCTCCAGCACAATAGTGGGATCCTGGCTATGTCCTCTTCAATCCAGTCAAAACCTCATCCCAGGATTTGGCTGGGATGCTAGTTGTGGCTTTGGGGCTCTCTGTTGTCTGGGACAAAAGCAAGGTCTCTGCTATTGACGGGAATGAGGGGGTGGCGGTAACATCTCTTTGCTGGATAGAAAGGTCTTCTCAGCGTCCCACTCAAATACTTCCTGAATAAGGAGGGCAGGTTTGGAGTGGCATTGGAAAAAGTCTAAAGTGTAGCACAGTGGGCTCTCATTTGAGCTACCACTTCCTTGACCTTATCTCCAAATAGATTCTCTACATTTTGCAAGGCATAGCAACAAGCCTATCCTGGACTTCCTGTCTTAGGTATAAGGTATGCCAGTCTGTGGGCAGTAATAACCATTGCAGAGACTCTCCGTGCCATACTGAAAACATCAAAGGTTGACCGGACCATTGTGTTTTCCACACTCCATCTCCATGTGCACTAGTGACTCTAGGACATCACACTGCTCCTGAGGGAGAAGCTCTAATAAGCCTTTTATGTCTTTCAGAATGTTTTCCATACATTGACTCATAAAGAGCTAGTAGTAAGCTAACCAGACATTGAGCATAGTTCTCTGCTAATCCTTTCTTCTAAAAAGGTCAAGGGCATGGGAATCCTTCCCTGGGGGGAACCAAGGAGTGGTTCTATTTAAGAACAGATTTGACCACAAATGACTGATGAAGTAATTGCCGCTTCACATTTCAGGAGCCTTCTTGATGCAATATACTACATCCACCTTCATATTCACTGAAGACACGGGGGGGGGGGGGGGCTCCCATATTCTCATCTGCATCTCCTGAAGGAACTTGTGGACTGTTACTGTCATGATATCCTTAGGTGGATGCTTTGAATTGGAAGATATCAAGCATTTTGACCCTGGACTCTTCCTCTTTTGGAAATCAAATGGAATGGCCTTCGCTGTTCTAACAAAGTCGGCAATGAAGAGGTGCTAAGGAGGAGATGTTTTCGTTTCCTGTGGAGAAGCGAGGTCTGAGGGGAAACCTGATCTATAACTATACCCTCAGGAATACTCTGAGCCAGAATGGTAGGTTGGCAATGTGGACTGAGCCTGCATCTGGCTAGCAGATAAGGCCTCAGTAAGGACAGCACCTGTCTGTTGGGGTCTAGTCCTCAATGAGAAGCTTCATTCCCCCACACCTGGAAATGGTAACAGAAATCAGTGCCCTTTCAGGAACAGGTATTGGGGCCCTTTCATCGGATGCTCTTAAGAGTCTCTAGTAAGGCTACCAATGCTGTTGATGCCGATACACAGATACCTGCCATCTTTTTTTCCCCCCAAGGCCTTCTGGATACTTATGTCTAGGTCCTCCTCAATAACTAATGAGGCCAATTCTAAATGGCAAGCAGGATGAGAAGCCACATCTTCCTGGGTCACTTGAGTAATATTAGTGGTTAACATCTGGACCCTAGGAGACTGTTGTGACTCCTGAGAATGATGCAAGAAAAGCTGTCCTTTCTGTTGGAAAGCTTTGGGGGATTCAAGGCAGTAGCCAAAGTTTCCCTACTCCCAGCATCATGCACCAATGAACACTAATGTTGATACGGATCGGCCTTCGCTCAAAGCAGAACATTGGAGCTCCTTGATGCCGAAATCAAAGAAGCAGAACCCTTTGCTTTCTTTGGGTAGGAACAGCTGGACGATGGCCTATCCTCCTGCTCCTTAAGAATGCTCAATATTGAGGGAGTTTGATGCCCTCCTGATGCTGATGCACTGCCAGCAACTGGTGCAGATCTTGGGTCTCTCAATGTCAATGCAACATACAACTCTCTAGAAGAGCTTCTCCATCAACTTTCATAAGGAACAGTGACCTCTAGGAACCATCTTTCTATACATGAAACACCCCGAGTCATCATGGTCCTCTCCCAGGTAAAATACACATCTATTTATTATTTATTTTTAAAATGTATTGACTTCTCCCAAATAAGCTACAAAGTGCTTTATAGAGGAAATATAAATACAATTGAGACAATTCACCTATGACAATCACATCATGGGAATCCATGATGTGCTTGCACCAGGCAGGGCTTGTGCAAAGGTACTAGATACACTAGGTGAACCTTACAGTCTTGCACTGCTCTTCCCTTCCCTAGGCCCCACTCTACCTCCTCACAGTGCTACCCTCATCTGCTGCAGTCCTCTCCACACACAATTAAAAATTATGCATTTAGAAAAATTATGCATTTAGAAAAATTATGCATATAGACAACAACCAACAAGGACTGAATTACATAGTCGAGTAAACAAAAGCATGGGTATAGCTTGCTTATTGAGGCGGTTACTACCCCTAACTAAGCTATATATTCAATTAGATGCAGTTCCAACACTGCTCTCTACATTAATGGTGGGGTGGAAGGGAAATAGAACTAAAAGGTACTAAAAGCCAAGCATAACAAGAGGAAAAAAAAAAAAGAGTGCATAGCTTGCTAGGCAGACTGGATGGGCCGTTTGGTCTTCTTCTGCCGTCATTTCTATGTTTCTAGAACAGATTTTACAGTAAAAAGGACATTCAAAATACAGTAAACTTTCCCTTACTACAACATGTATATTCTACTTACAAGTACTGCTGTGGAAACAACCAGAAAACTCTGCAAAACAGCAAAATGGAGACTTGGAACCCATATGTTAGGAATTATTAGGAAGGGATTGGCAAATAAAACGGAGGATGTCATAATGCCTCTGTATTGTTCAATGGTTAGAATGCACCTTTAATACTGTGTACAATTCTGGTCGTCACATCTCAAAAAAAATATAGCTGCACTGGAGAAAGTGCAGAGAAGGGTGACCAAAATAATAAAGGGGATAGAACGGCTCCCCTATGAGGAAAGGCTGAAGAGGTTAGGACTGTTCAGCTTGGAGAAGACACGGCTGAGGGGGGAACAGGATAGAATTCTACAAAATCATGAAAGGACTTAAATGTTTCACATTTACCCGTTCATTTACTCTTTCGGATACTACAAGAACTAGGGGGCACCCCATGAAGTTAGCAAGTCGTACATTTAAAACAAATAGAAGAAAATTCTTTTGCACTCAACGCACAATTAAGCTCTGGAATTCATTGCCTGAGGATGTGGTTAAGGAAATTAGTGAAGCTGGGTTTAAAAAAAGTTTGGATAAGCTCCTGAAGAAGTCCATAAACTGCTATTCATCAACAGGGAATAGCCACTGCTTGTTGCCAGCATTAATAGCATGGGATCTATTTAATGTTTGGGTACTAGCCAGGTATTTGTGACTTGGATTGGCCACTGCTAGAAACAGGATACTGGGCTTGATGGATCCTTGGTCTGACCCAGTCTGGCATCTCTTATTTTCTTATGATATTAGGCCTGTTGTAGTATATGCTGTGTATGTGAGAAGAATGAAGAGAGAGACAAAGCACTGCATGCAGCTAGCAGCGTGGAAGAAAAAAAGACTGAGGAGAGTCGGTATCACGCAGGAAAAGATGCACACGCGCACAGAGGCAAAGCTCTGTGATCTTTAAGAGAAGCTCTGCCCAGGGCCGCCCGGATGTCCCAGACAGCATGGCTAATTCAGCCTGCTTACTGACCGAAAAACCATACGTAAACTGAATTACAATTAAAATAGAGTAAATTTCACATACCAAAACAGCACTAACTGCCTGAACTCAAACAGTAACAACCCTACCTATGAAAAGGCAACACTGCAAATATTACACCAGGCCCTAAAATGCCAATGCATCTCCTATTAGTAAAACAAAACAAGCCAAGCTAATAGAAATCCCTACACAGGAACTACAGAATACATAAGAGACCATGAAGTATAAACATAAATGTAAATATAGAAACTGAACTGAAAACCACAATAAGCCAAACTCTATAGGCAGTGCAACAATGGAAAAACAGAAAGATCACCATTCCTCATAAAACAAACAATAAAATCAAGACAAAATAATAAAACCATGCTAATAAAAAGAGTAAATATTTCAAAACAGCTGACAAAAGCATCCAATAATTAAAAACTCATAAAAAAAAAATTTACATTTCTCAAACCAAATAAAATATTTTAAAACAGCAGATACATCATGTAAAACTCAATAATTAAACTAATAAGGATTAAAAAGAAATCCTCTATCCTTTGCTGGATACCTGGAAACTTTCCATTTCTAGTCATCCTGAGATTGTCATAGGTTAGTGGAGGCTAGGGGGCAAATACAAGTTTTCTCCTTTTTGTCTCATATGCACACACTCTATAATACACATTCATTTTCGTACACACACATATGCTCACTCGTTCCTTCACACTCCCTCCCTCTTTCATATACTCATACACACGTGCTCCCTCTCTCTCTTTCACACATACAAACATGCTCTTGCTCTCTTCTCTCTCGCACCCCCCCTCTCTCACACACATGCACAAACAAATGCTTTCTCACTCACATTCATTCACATGGGCTCTCTTTCACTCACATGCTACCTCTCACTCTCCCTCTCTCTCACTCACATGCACTGTCTCTCTTACACATATGGACTTTCTCCTGCTCTCACATAGGTTCTCTCTTCTCTCATACAAAGGCTCCCTCTCTAACTCACATATACTCTCTCTTCTCTCTCTCCATGCACACTCTCATACATATATGCTCTCGCTCCTTCTGTCTCTCACACACAAGCTCCGCACTCTCTCTCACTCACACATGCTCCCTATCTCTGTCACTCATGCTAAGCCTCTTCTTCTCTTCTTTGGCTGCTGGCAGAATGAGCTCCACTGGTGGCCTAAGACCTGGTGTTAACAGTATTTTGTCCTCCCCACCCCTCCCAAGATTTGGAACTCTAAGTGACTCCCCAGTGGAAGCTCCGGCCTTGACATTAGGGTTGATATTAAGTCGGAGGAACCAAAAGGTTTAAAAAAAAAAAAAAAAGTGTGCCGGTGGTCAGGTTAGGAAAAGGGATGCTCGATTAATTAGTGTCCATTTTCCTAACCCGTGGCTGTGCACAGATTAGGAAAACGGACACTCGTAAAATTGAGCATCTGTTTTCCTAACTCACTGACAGCCACCACTCCAGGGCGCACGCTGCTAAGGAGGCGCTAGGAGTGCACATTTAAATATTCAATCTCGGGCCCAGGAGAGGTGCTGGGCGCACGTTAGGAAAGTGGGCGCTCAACATTGAGTGCCCGTTTTCCACGCTGATTAATTGCATCAGCTCCAAAGCAAGAGATCCCACTTTATTAACACACAGGGCTCAGCCTAATCACTCATCAACCTCTAACTTTTAAAATCTCAACTTTTTCACTCTAAGGTCCATAATCAAAAGATGTATGTGGGTAAAATTGACTTTTACCCGCATAAATCTGGCCCCTTAATAAATATCCCCCTTTGCATAGGTAATAAAGAGACCCGGATAAATAAGGATGGGGCTGGAGGCGAGGGTAGGCTAACACATTTAACGAGATAGTGCCATATTGCGTTCTACCTGGATACATTTGTGCAGACAAGTTGGTTTGCACAAATAGCTGGTCTAACGTTATCTGGGTATTGAAGAGAACACGTATGCTGATACTACTGAATATTCAGATAAAGATAACAGGATAAAGTTATCTGGTTACCTTGCCCACTTAGAGAGAGGATAAAATAAGTAATTACTCGGGTGCTATTCTCCTCAATCAAGGGTAAAGGTCCAGGCAGGAAAGGTTGCGTTCTGGAGATAAATGAATGATTGTGTAGAAGGTGTCGACAAGGGCATTTTGGCTTCCTGGACCAAGGAATGTTTTAAGGCCTGCTGAGCAGAGATGGGGACCTCTCCAGTCAAAGAAGGGGCACAACGTGTTCCAGAACAGGCCGGCAAACCTACCGAGAGGAGCTTTAAACTAGGATCGCTGCGAATTGCTGGACAAAGTCCTATGTTAAGTAAAAGTACTCAGATAAGTACATCTTTAAATTCTTGTAGAGACATAGGGAAAAAAAGGGCACCATGGGTAAAGCTCCGTACACTAATGCTCCTAAGTAATAGAAATAAAATCCTAGATTTAAAAGGCAGTCATGAAAGAGGCTGACTTGGATGTACAGCAGTCACAGAGAACCATGCCTGGCATAGAGTTAAACTAGGCTATAATCTGTTCAGGAAAGAGAGGAAGAATGGTGTTACATATAAAACAGATTCAAGCAACAGAACCGCAGGGTTTGCAAGATAAGGAGGTGGCACTGTGGGGTAATCTGGAAAGAGGGAAGGGAACAGCCATTTGTACTGGTGTAATATACACAGGCAGAAGAAATGGAGAGAGATTTAATTGAAGACATTCACAAAATTGCTATGAAAGGAGCGGTGCCACTGCTTGGTGATTTCCACCTGCAGGACGTTGGTTGGAACATCCCAGCTGCAGTGGTATCTGGAAACAGGGAGGTCCCGGACTGTCTGATAACAGAACTGGGGGAGAGTGGTTCTGGTGCCATAGCAGGGGGATCACTGGATGTTGAGGGCCAGTCTTAGAACACAGGCAGAGGCAGTTCAAGCAGAGGAAAACTAATTCTGCTAGGATGGGAATCATTAACTGGAAGGGGATAAACTAGGAGAAGTCTGAAATCTGCTTCACTTTTTAGAAGGAGTTAATAAACATGTGGATGAAGGTGAACCGGTAAATGTAGTATACTTGGATTTTCAGAAGGCGTTTGACAAAGTTCCTCATGAGAGGCTTCTAGGAAAAGTAAAAAGTCATGGGACAGGTGGCGATGTCCTTTCGTGGATTGCAAACTGGCTAAAAGACAGGAAACAGAGAGTAGGATTAAATGGACAATTTTCTCAGTGGAAGGGAGTGGACAGTGAAGTGCCTCAGGGATCTATATTGGGACCCTTATTTTTCAATATATTTATAAATGATCTGGAAAGAAATATGACAAGTGAGGTAATCAAATTTGCGGATGATACTAAATTGTTAAGAGTAGTTAAATCACAAGCAGATTGTGATAAATTGCAGGAAGACCTTGTGAGGCTGGAAAATTGGGCATCACAATGGCAGATGAAATTTAATGTGGACAAGTGCAAGGTGATGCATATAGGGAAAAATAACCCATGCTATAATTACACAATGTTGGGTTCCATATTAGGTGCTACAACCCAAGAAAGAGATCTAGGTGTCATAGTGGATAACGCATTGAAATCGTCGGTGCAGTGTGCTGCGGCAGTCAAAAAAGCAAACAGAATGTTAGGAATTATTAGAAAGGGAATGATGAATAAAACGGAAAATGTCATAATGCCTCTGTATCGCTCCATGGTGAGACCGCACCTTGAATACTGTGTACAATTCTGGTCGCCGCATCTCAAAAAAGATATAATTGCGATGGAGAAGGTACAGAGAAGGGCTACCAAAATGATAAGGGGAATGGAACAGCTCCCCTATGAGGAAAGACTGAAGAGGTTAGGACTTTTCAGCTTGGAGAAGAGACGACTGAGGGGGGATATGATAGAGGTGTTTAAAATCATGAGAGGTCTAGAACGGGTAGATGTGAATTGGTTATTTACTTTTTCGGATAATAGAAAGACTAGGGGGCACTCCATGAAGTTAGCATGGGGCACATTTAAAACTAATCTGAGAAAGTTCTTTTTTACTCAACGCACAATTAAACTCTGGAATTTGTTGCCAGAGGATGTGGTTAGTGCAGTTAGTATAGCTGTGTTTAAAAAAGGATTGGATAAGTTCTTGGAGGAGAAGTCCATTACCTGCTATTAATTAAGTTGACTTAGAAAATAGCCACTGCTATTACTAGCAACGATAACATGGAATAGACTTAGTTTTTGGGTACTTGCCAGGTTCTTATGGCCTGGATTGGCCACTGTTGGAAACAGGATGCTGGGCTTGATGGACCCTTGGTCTGACCCAGTATGGCATGTTCTTATGTTCTTCTTCTTCTTAGTGTATTTGGATTTCAGCAAGGCCTTTGACACGGTTCCGCATAGGAGATTTATAAACCTTCCACAATCAATACGTCAGATAACAGAAAAAAAAAAAAAAAGAGTTTCAAGTGTGAACAGAAAACATGGCTCTTTAGAAATGCTTACGATTTAACGTAAAATACCAATAGGTTGATAACTGCTACAACAGTACCACAGATAATGTTAGTGGAGTGAGCAATAAGTAATGAATGATGTGAAGTGTATTATTCGAGGAATTGGAACTTGTATTTACTGTTAGGTCGACCAAGAAAATGTATGAATATGAACTAGATTATATAGCAGCTAGTGTGATATCGTAGAATATGTATACGCTGTGGTGTTGAACTAGAAGGTGAATGTTGACCCACAGTATGTGGTCGTGCGGATATTGTATACTGTTGTGATCTTCTTTTGGATTGACGGTATATAAACCGCCTAAATAAATAAATAAATAAATAAATAAATAAACCAACCGAGCACCCTAGGTATGAGCCCTAATAGGACTGACTGAGATAGAAACAGGCTGTGTGGGATGAGATAAAGGGTAGTGGTAAATGGAATTCACTTCGGAGAAAGGGTGGTTACCAGTTCAGAATTTTTGTTTATCAATATCATGGAGGGGTTATCGGGAAAGGTTTGCCTTTTTTTTTGCAGTTGATAGTAAAATCTGCCACAGGGTAGACTCCCTGGAAAGTGTGGATGACATGAGGAGGGATCTAGTGAGGCTTGAGGGATGGTCTAGAGTCTGGCAGTTGAGATAATGCATTTGGGTTGCAAAAACTGAAGGAAGCAATACAGTATAGGGGATGAAGTTCCTCTGTGCTTGGGTACATAGGGAGAGGAACAACTGGCTGGAAAAAGGAGGTGATATTGCCTTTGTAGTGAGGCCTCATTTGGACTGCTGTATATGATTCTAGAGACAGCACTTACAAAAGGATATCAACTTAATAGAGTAAGTTCAGAAGGCAGTAACTAAAATGGTCCATGGTGGACATCATAAAGCATATGGAGTCAGACAAAGATCTAAACATGTATGCCTTGGAGGAAAGGAGGAAAAAGGAAAATATGATAGAGAGATGTAAATACCTCCAAGGAATAAATGCACAGGAGGCACACCTCTTTCAACAAAAAGGAGACTCTGAAATGAGAAAGGCCATGGGATGAGGGTGAAAGGGGGTAGACTGAGGACTAATCTAAGGGACTATTTCTTTGCAGATAGGCTAACGGACACTTGGAATAGCCTCCCTGTGAAGACAGTATCAGAAGTTCTCTGAGGGATAAGAAGGGACTGTAAAGCTGAATGGGAGATGGATAGACTGGATGCCATCATTTTCCATGTTTCTATCAATATGGGATTCTCAGGAGTTACCAAAATGTATTTCTCACACCAACCGCTAGACCACCTCAACATGCTGAGGGCCACCATCAGAGGTTTTACACAGCGATCTTGACTGCTCTCACATGGCTTGGGAATATTATCACATGCTCTTCATCTCAAGGGAGCCATGTGGCTCACCCCTCCTGTTTCCAAAGCAGGTTTCTTGCATTCTCGTGAAATTTCCAGAGACGTCACAGAGGAAGCTTAGTCTTTTGCGTTTATTCGGCACCATGCCACAATAGCTCCGAATACCAAAAAGGCCTATGGCTGGAGGAGGAACAAAATACATCTATCGCTGTAGTTTTCCTACACACTGTGCCTCCTATGCATTTTAAAACATCAGTTGGTCACAGCATCTTAATAGTAATATCTCAGAGACTATATTCCTATTAGAAATGTTAATAACAAAGGGCATTTATAAAAGAGTCCAACCATAACATTTCACACTGAATTCTTTTTGTTGCTTCAAGAATAACTACATAGAAAGGATAGTGGATGAAGGGAACAGTGACAAGGCCCAAAATGGAAACTCAATCAAAGATTGTCTGAGACAAGTTCCACAGAAGATTACAGTAATAGGAAAGGGAAAACAACACCAGAGACACACAGGTTTGCAGCCTAGTAGCAGAATAATGCAAAGACTACATGGCCTTGGCAATCTTTATCTGAAAACATATTGTTTCTATAAAAAAAACCCAAAACCACAGAAATCAGATTTACCACTATACCCCTCATATCCAAGGTCCTGAATTTACGCAGTGCTGCCTGCCGGTGTGACGAATGTGATCAGTTATCTAAAGCACTTCTGATCATCACGTATACACATACAAAATCATTTATACAAAATAACATTCCCCACTGCAAAGTAACTAATTAACTGCTGTCCAGGAAGAGAAAGAGATACTAACACTTTTCTACAGAGTGTGGATAATGTTCAGAAGCACTGACACGCGTAAAAGGCGGCTTCACGTGCATAAACAGGCTTTTTAAAAATAAACCCAGGTTTAAGCAAGTCTTTTTTCCCATGTACTGGAAAGAGACTTACGTGCGGGAAGGCTCACTCTGAAAATTCAGGCCGAAACACGTACGAATTTCAGCCCTAAGCTCAGTACAATTGAGTTCAGTGATCCAAGATCGCCAGAGAGACAGAGATACTAATGCACACACCCTTCCCTCTCTGCAGAGTAGCTACAGCTCCAGAGAGAGTAATTAATACTCCTCAGGAAAAGTCAGAGTTACTAAGACATCCACCCTCCCTTACTCAAAGTAACTGCATATCTCCAAGGACACAGAAAGATATTAATACACACATTCTCCTTCACTGCAATCATTACTCCTCAAGGAAAGAACTACTAATACACGCACCATCGCTGAATGCAGAGAAACAGTTACTAAGACATTCACCCTCCCTTACTCCAAGTAACCACATATCTCCAAGGACACAGAAAGATATTAATACACACATTATTCTTCACTGCAATCATTACTCCTCAGGGAAAGAGCTACTAATACACGCACCATCGCTGAATGCAGAGAAAGAGTTACTAAGACATTCACCCTCCCTTACTCCAAGTAACCACATATCTCCAAGGACACAGAAAGATATTAATACACACATTATTCTTCACTGCAATCATTACTCCTCAGGAAAAGTCAGAGTTACTAAGACATTCACCCTCCCTTACTCAAAATAACCGCATATCTCCAAGGACACAGAAAGATATTAATACACACATTATTCTTCACTGCAATCATTACTCCTCAGGGAAAGAGCTACTAATACACGCACCATCGCTGACTGCAGAGAAAGAGTAACTAAGACATCCACCCTCCCTTACTCCAAGTAACCACATATCTCCAAGGACACAGAAAGATATTAATACACACATTATTCTTCACTGCAATCATTACTCCTCAGGGAAAGAGCTACTAATACACGCACCATCGCTGACTGCAGAGAAAGAGTTACTAAGACATCCACCCTCCCTTACTCAAAGTAACCGCATATCTCCAAGGACACAGAAAGATATTAATACACACATTATTCTTCACTGCAATCATTACTCCTCAGGGAAAGACAGAGTTACTAAGACATTCACCCTCCCTTACTCAAAGTAACCGCATATCTCCAAGGACACAGAAAGATATTAATACACACATTCTCCTTCACTGCAAGCATTACTCCTCAGGGAAAGAACTACTAATACACGCACCATCGCTGACTGCAGAGAAAGAGTTACTAAGACATCCGCCCTTCCTGATTTCTAGGGAGAATCAGGGGTCAGTTTTCAAAAAATGCTCAGTACTTCAGATATGGACCTGACTTGTAGGCACCTATAATTAGATGGATTTTCAGTTGAATTCAGGCACTTATGTTTTCTGTTTCTCTAAATTTTGGCACTTGAATTAGGCCTGCAATTCAGTTGCTTAGATTTTATGATCCCAGAATAGGTTCCAAGGAAAGAGAGACTGGACAGAGGTGATCCAGAGAAGGGCAACCAAAATGGTGTGGGGTCAGTATTGGAAGACTTATGAGGAAAGGCTGAAGGATCTGAATATGTATACCCTGGAAGAGAGGAGGTGCAGGAGAGCTATGATACAGACCTTCAGATATCTGAAAGTTTTAAGGATGCACAATAGTCAAACCTTTTCCTTTGGAAAGCAGACAGTAGAACTAGGAGTCATGAAATGAAACTCCAATGAGGATGATTCAGACCCAAAATCAGAAATATTTCTTCACAGAGAAGGGGGTGAATGCCTGGAATGCCCTTCCATAAGAGGTGGAGAAGATAAAAAGACACAGGGTAAACAAACACTGTGGATCCTTAAATGCTAAGCATGGAAATGAAGAAAATGGTGCATGGTGGTAACTTGCACAGAGCAGTAGTTACTACCCTTAACCAATTAGCTTTCATGCTTTTGATGCAATTGCAACATCACTCTCCAAGAGGAATTGGATTCAGACAACAGATGACACTAGGCCCTGACTTTCATGGTCTGTGGTAATGATACGCAGACATTAGGAAAAAAGTGAAGGTCTGCTTCTACGGCCAAGTCCAAAAGCAAAGTGTGATCAAGCAGCATGGTCTGAATTATCAAGGCCGCTCACCCATAAAAACATTGGTAGTAGATTTACTAACTTTAACATAAGGCTTGGGGGTAACCTGCATAGAGCAGCAGTTACTACCATAAGAAACTTGCTGGGCAGAATGGATGGACCATTTGGTCTTTTTCTGCTGCCATTACTATGTTAGATGTGGTTTCCTCTTGTAGAATTGAACTCTGGATTTTTTCAGATGGCCTGGATAAGAAATGCACTATCGGCACAGCAACAATCTCATCATGAAATCGTTCGGTTGGATGATGCCGGAGACACCAGTGAGCATACAATCGCGTGTGTAGCTGATCTCATCATTTCCTTTTGAGTTTCATCTGTAATGCTATTTGCTTGGATACAGAAAGGTGCTAGATGCATATGTCCCATATTATCAGATTTCTTCAATACAGCCAGGTGTTGCCATCTCAAGAAATCTGGAGATACCAATTTGTTCGACAAAAAATGAAAGCCTACTTACTCTTACTCTAAAAATCATGCCAGTCCCACATTGATTTTAATTAAGTCTTGGCACTTCCCAGATTGTCGCCCTTTTGTCTTCACAAATTTACCTGTCTGCTTGATTTTCCCTGCAGTTTATGACCAAGTCTAGTACCCATCCCCGTCACCAAATTGTTGTGTTGTCCCCCAGAGTGACTGAGGATAGACAGAAATAAAAATAACAGGTTTGTTGAGGAGCTTGGGATCTGTACACATTGCTGACAGAGACAAGGCCAGAGAGAGTCCTAGCAAGCTTCCTCTGCATAGTTTCTCCAGTTCCTTAGAATCGAAGGCTTGCCTGCCTGTTCATGCTGCTTCGTTTTCAGCTAACTCCGTAAGCCAGCTAATGGCTCATTGTTTCACTCAAGCATTCCCTGAAGAACTCACTCCTTTATGCCATTCTTTCAGCCGCCTATTTCTGAGTTCCTTTTAATTTGTTCATACAAAAGAATGCGGGTACAGTAAGGGTACGGATGATAAATGTGTATGTTTACCTACACTCATATGTAGAAAAATGTAAATTACGAATCGGTCGCCTTTATGTATATTCATATGCAGATAAACAGATTTAAAATGGGTTTACACCTGGAGATATATCAACATATTTTGAAATGTACTCTTCCATACATCTGTAGGCAGAATGTGTTACAAAAGTGCTGTCTTTTGTTGGCACATCAAAAAGAGATGTAGTACATGAATTTCCAAGACTGTATGGATCCCTTCATCATGGGCGACAGTACGTCTGAAGACAAGAAGCATTTTCACCTAGAGAGTAGGAACTTCCACAGGAGAGGACACCAGGAGGTCTTGGATGAAGACTGGAGTAGTATCAATTAATAACTAGCAGAAGTTTAGCCACAAGTATTAAGAATATCGTGAATAGTGTGTTATGGTAGTACCACATCATTTGATTCAGTTCATTGTTTTTATAATCCAATAGAAAAATATACATTACAGGCCAGATCATCCAACACCCAATCAACCAAAAAGCTCAACTAACCAGCATCTAGCAGCAGGGATTTTTTTTTTTTTTTTTTGCTGCTGCCAAGAAAGTTTAAGCAGAATACTAATCAATATTAGGGTGCACAGTAGCTTTTCTTTGCTAGCATCTTGTTCACTGATAGACACATGAGAGGAGGGGGACATGACAGGAAGGGAGGAGTGGGATTTGGAAGCAGAGCAGAAACCTGCATTGACCATGCCCCATGTACGCCAGATTAACAAACCTTGTATTGTATTTCAGTCTCCAGGTTCTTCTTTTCTGTGTACTTAAAAAATTGCCCTTAGGGAGTAGCACAAAAATTGCAGACGGAGTGCTCGGGTTGGATATAGTCGATTAATGGTTGTTCATCCTGGTTGGTCTTGCACCAGATGAGATATACAAATCATGCACTTGTAGTGGGAATGATACTTTTTGGGCAGGTCTGCTGGCAGGTCTTGCATGTTGTCATATCAACGAGTAGAGTACCTCTTGTTCCTGATGCCTAGTTAGATGGTAATTTGGTCCAGATGAGTAGGTTAGAGTGGAGGGGATGTTGCTTACAGGCTATAATAGGTGATTCGGTGAATATAATTTTGTGTGGTCCTTCCATGGTAAGCAAATGTTGAAGATCCTTGGTGTTGTCTGTTTAATGGCGATATTCTGGGGTTTTAAGTAGTAACAAGGGGTACCCAAGCTATGTTTTGTTCCATTTTGATTGAGGTTTTTCCAAGGATATTTGTGCCCCTGGTAGTTGAAGGCACTGCGGAGAGAGGCGAGGTATCTCTTTCTATTAGCCTTAGCTGCACATATTCAATGGTATCAGACGGTCTGACAACAGATTGCCAATATCGTCATGTGGCTGGGATGGAAGCTGGAGTTGGGTTAAATTTCAGAGGCAGCAATTATCAAACCCAAGCAGAGCTTCCTCTTGAAAATCTGGGACGATAAGTGCACTGATGATACAAAGTACCTGCGTGCTTGGCACCTGCATTAAATTACATCCCCCTATGTGTACACTTGCATGTGAAGTTTGGTTTGTACATGCTTGTTGGTTCAATAAAAATCTTGAATACAAAAAAAAAAAAATTACATCCCCCAACAGTGCACAGAGGGATTTCAAAACTTTCTTGTGCCTGTCCACAGCGTGACCATATTTTAACTGCTTCCATGGGGGTAGGTTAACATTCACATCTGTTTTTGCTCCCATAATGGGTCAATGGGATTTTGCTGATTGCAGATTCTATGTGATCCGTTATTTTTTTTAGCCTGGTACTTCCTCCTTTCTTTTATTCCAGCTCAATTGTCATCGGTGCTGGAATTCTGACGCTATGAAGCCTTCATTCCCAACAATCTGGGGATTTCCCCCTAATTTGATAGACCCATTCTTGCAGCAATGGTCCTGAGGTCGGGAGCCATGTCCCAGGACTCCTTTCGAAACCCTGCATCAATGTGGTGTGCTCTCCTCCGTGTGCTATTTAGCACCTGCTTGTCAAGGCCTAAAATTTCAACGCGACCCCTGACCCTATTCCTTTAGCATTTCCAGGTCAGTACCTGCAGCAACAGGACTCCTTTCACAACACTGCAACCACAGGCTCTTGATCCAACCACTAGGTGTTGCCACTGTTTGACGAGTGAGACTCCCTACCCATAGGGGCTCTGAACGCTGCCCTCCCCAGCATCCCCTGTCCTGGTCCGACCTGTGGGGCAGGAAGACCTCAGTTGGGAATAAAACCTAGCTCTCTATGCATGGTGGCACACAACTCCATCAACAAGTCACTGGGGCTGGCTCACGTGTGAACTTTATAGCATGCCTGCTGTTTTGAGGGTTCAACAGGATGTGTTGAATTACTTATGAAGGAGATGGAGCTGTTAGAGCAGAAGATGTCATGGAAGAGGTCAGGGCAGAATTGGAAGGGGACGGGGTGAGACAAAGACACCAACACAATCTTGAGCAATTCCAAAAATACCTCCATATTCAGACAAGAAAATGTAATTTCCAAAGATTTAATCAATGGTAACTGTTTTTCAAACACTGTTGTACACTGGGCAGTGTGTAAGGCACAATGTTGTTACTATCGCTAATAAAGCACCATCCCCAAAGTGCCAATGCCATGATTATGCAGAAACATTCCAATGCATATGTTCTGTCCCCTGCATGGTCTCAGACAGAAACATAGAAATGACGGCGGAAAAGGACCAAATGATCCACCCAGTCTGCCCTGCAAGCTTACGCCAGTATCTGCCGCACTGTGCAGGTTAACCCCCCTGCTTATCAGTTTCCCAGGGCCCTCGCTGAATGCTGTTCACAAGACAGGTGATGCAGCGGAGACAAGGCTGCAGAAGTTCAGCCATAAGCTCCTCAGGGAACTAGGAGGGATGGTTACGTGGTAGTTGGATTTCCCTCTGCAGCCTTGTCACCTCTGCTCTATGGCCCTCTGAGATGGCCACTCTTACATGGCATGGTTGGAGTAGATGCCATGAAACGAGTAGTAGCTTCAGAGGTGGCAGAAAATGGTGTGTGCTGGCGGTTGCCTGAACTTGCTTTGCCAGCCTATGGAGATGGCCATTACAGTCGTTGCTGTGGTTAATCAAGCCAAAGACCGCTGCAGGCATTCAGAGGCTTCAGCATCAACACTTATTCCCCAACACTACAAGGTGTTTGCAGAGGGAGGACGGAAGCTCTCTCTGGTATGATACAAACATTTCGAAGGGCATTAGCAGTGAATTTGGGAGACTGACATCAAACTCAACACACTCTGGCTTACAAGTGAGGTTCGGTCCTGTCAAGGTATGCACAAAATCAATCCATTTAGAGGCATTAGCCAACGGAAATGGTCGGATGCTAGTGTCCCTTTGTCTGAGGGCTGGCAGATTTCCCTTCCTGCCGTCAACAGGATGGATGTGCCTGGGCTGGCCAAGGCTCCCTCTGCAAGTCCTTCTCCTCTTTGGCCTACATCCGAGGTGTGTGCTTTTGTCTCCTTCTTTCACCTCTTCTCCTGGGTTTCAGCACTCAGTACCGACAGCAAACCTCATGTACAGGTTTACGTTTAAACAGGTTCTGCAGCAAGGGGAACTGAGCCATGAAGAAATTAGGACTGTGCACGCTCAATTCAGCGTGGACATGCTATTTGCGTTGCATGCAGAAGCCGTGGTGTTCTGGGTTAGGTCACATACTAACCGTGTTCGTGCGCTATTGAGTCACAGGAAGCATCCGTGGGGGGAGACGGGCAATGACAGGAAGAGAATGGAAGGGAGGTTTCTGAAAGCCGTTCTGATTTTGAAGTGACTCTGGCTAGTCTTCTCTCGAAAGAGCCGATTGCTCTTACCACAAGAGCTCTACAGCAATCAGTAAGGTGTGTGGGAGGAAAAAAGAATAAAAGAAACAAGGGGATGGAAAATGTAACAGAAGAGAAAATCAGGAAATAAAAAAATGTAAAAAAAGAATGAGCAACAGGAAGCCGCGCTTTGTCTCCCCTCTATCTTAGTGTTAGAGGCACCAAAGCTGTTTGCCTTCCCCTCGATGTCGAGTCAGATAGAAGTTGCATCACTGCTTGTAGCCCCTTCGCTAAAGAGGGACCCACCACCCAGGAATTTTACTTCCTCACATACATCTCTTATCTCTGTAAATGACACGTTACAGCATTATTAGAATTCAGGCACAAGAAAAGGCCCGGCCCAAAAGAGCTTATAATCCACGTGAGTACCTGAGGCAATGGGAGGTAAAATGGCTTGCCCCAAGGTTACAAGGAGCGTCAGTGCAGGGGGGGATTTGAATCCTGGTAAATGGTTCAATTGCCCCCCTTTTTTCCCTTAGGACCACAGTGGCAAATCTTCACTTACCCTGCCCTTCCCCAGATATTATGGAGCCAGTCCGGTGGCCTGCAGAAGACCTGATCTCAATCCCAGCTTCTGCTCCCCGAGTCGGGACAGGCTTTGCACCACATGCATCTGCTTCCAATAGTAGCCACGGCTGAGCTAGATGGGGGAGTTTATAAAAGTGGATGAGCTGGGGGTAGAACCGCAGGTAGTTAGGAACGAAGGCTCAAGACTTTGGATCCCGTCCTTGGTTCCGATTGCGCTGATCGCCCAAAAGAACCAAGCCCAAAGAAGAAAAGTTGCGGGCAGGATGCCAAACATTTCACTTTTGGAAAAAAGGGTTAATGAAGGAGGAAACATTCCCAGATTTCCAGTATCTGTTTTAGAGAAACTCCCAGATTTCCACCCCCACCCCCCCCCCAAAAAAAATATTTCGGTTAAGCAAGATGAAGTGCTAACAAAGTGATTGTCGCTCTGATCACCACAGCACGCTGAGCATACAACAGCCAGGAGAAAGTGCTCTCTCCGACACCGTTCGGCACGAGAGGGTGCACGGCCCAGCAGGAGGTGGGAAAATTCTGGAAGTAGCAGCAGACTTTCCGAAAGCGTTAAAAGCTGGCCACCTGCCCCGCACACATTGGGAGCCAATAACCATATGTGATGTGGAGGAGCTGTCTTGCAAAAATGTTCTTTGTCATGGTAACGGCCGGTTCCGTCTGCGAGCTTCCTTCCCCTCCCCACTCTGGCTGGGCCCGCTCTCTGCTCCGGCGTCCAGCTCTGGACGAGGGGGATCCCACCTCTGCATCCCGCACCTAACCCTCGACTGGGCTCGCACATCATGACCCTAATTAATAAGGCGACAATAATCACGACAGGCCTGGATCTGACAGATTTCACCCCCCCCCCCCATCTACAGTACAGTAAGATCTTGAGCGCACGAGGCCTGGAACAGGAGAAAGAAACCGTCAGCCAGAAAAACGGACGCTTTGAGAAGCGGAAAACGGTGTTGGAGATTTGAGTCTTTTGTAGGCACACAAAAGCAAGAAGCGATAAAGGCCCGTTTGAAGGTTACCGTAAAATCAATTGCTGTGAGATTTCTCATGCCCTGGCCCTCATCTCAGACAGGGCTTGGGCCTGCATCGCTAAGAAGGATGTAATGTGGTGGTGGGGGAAGAAAGCTGGGTGGCACAATATGAGGGGCAAACAGAATAAAGCCCAGCATTCAGACACACACACTAATATCTTTTTAGGGCTTTTCCTCCCGCTGTGGTTCGGCTCTGCTTCCAGTCTTTTTTGTCACCTGGGTGGGGGTGGAAGAGGAAGGGAATTCAAAGTAGACACCGTGGACCTTTTCCTGTGGCCATCAGAGCTTGCTTCCCCAATTCTGTTCCACCTCTTCTCGCTACAAGCCATCCAGCTCAGCAGCATGGCCTACATAGGTTTACAGTACGGAGTGGCTGCAGTTTAGCCTCTCGGCAATCACAGCCGCACATTCATAATTCATTCACTTAACAAAAGCCAGCAGGGAGACCTCGTAAAATCAAAATCTATTGCACTTGTGCCCCTCTTTCGGCACGAGACAGAGCATGCACGACTGTTACATAATAAAACATTTGGCTAATGGGACCCCAGTGAGATTCTCTCCCTCGCTGAAGTCTGTTTGGCTTTCTCTGAGCCATTTTAGCGTCAGCCCCCCCACCACCACTCGCACAGCTCTGAGCATCACAGGAGACTTGGTCAATGTCACAAGAAACAGGAAGACAATTCGGCCTTAAGTTTCAATGTGTGTCACTTCATTTTGGAATGAGGAGGGAGAAAGCATCCAGAGAGGCGCCCCCCCGTTAGTCAGCGGGAGAAGGAGCAGATCAGCTCCCGAATCCCTCGGAAGGCTTGGACAGCTCCCCATCCTCATGCTGATGGGAATCGAGGGCTAAGTTCTTTGGACGGCAAGTGCCTGCGACTTGTTTTCTAAACGCACCAATCAGCAGTGGAAGCATTGGCATTCATACTAAAACCCGAGCCCCAGGCTTTGCCTAATGCATCAGCCAGGGGCCGTTCTAGCATGAGGCAGGGTGAGGCGGCCACTTCAGGTGGCAAAAACTGTCCCGTCCCGTCCCCCTCCAAACTCCTCTAGCGGCTGCTCACCCTGCCACCAAAACAAGAAAGGACCCATGGGCCCTCCGGTGGAAAGTCCTGGGGGAATTCTGCATTCTTGCGAAGCGCAGAATTCGCCCCCCCCCCCCCCCCCCGCCCCGCGCAGCCGGGGTCTCCTCCATCTCTGTCATTTTCTGCGCAGAATTGATTCTGGCAAAGATGGAGGAGACCCCGGCGTGGAGCTTGTCCCGCTCGCAGCAAAGAGTGTGTGTGTGAGAGAGAGAGAGAATGTGAGCCTGGGGGGTGTGTGTGAGAGAGCATGTGTGTGTGTGGGGGGGGGGGGGGGGCACCATCTCATCCCTGGCCTCAGGCAGCAGATTGCCTTGAGCCGCCCCTGGTGTCAGCCATGTTAATAGACTCCTCAGTCCTCCGTGAGAGAATGTAAAAACCAGAACTGCTTTCTTTTTCATAACACCACGCATCCCGATACTCGCCGGATGGCATCCACTACGACTAACAGGAGACTAAGGGAAACAGGAAGGAAGGGCAGGCAAATCAGGATTCACAACCAACAAACCCACAGGAATCGAGTGTATCTATGTCTACACCTTGTGCTGCCACGGAGTTCAGATGCCTCCAGATACAGCCGAGAGAAGGAACTGGCTTGATGGCTGGAAACACCACAACAGCATGAGAATTACTCACTAAACCCACTGACCTCCAACTTCCAGCTACAAATGCAAAGGATTTTTATTCAAAAAGCCTCTGAAAGGTGAAATACAGCAGTTAGTCAGTGCCCCATGATAGGCTGTGTCAGAGCAAAGCCTGAATGCTCGGGGGGGGGGGGGGGGTTAAGGAGGATCATACAAGACCCGGATCCATGTTCTAAATTTCTCAGATAACGATGCCTGAACTAGCGACAGCCGTGATTTGCACTCGTCTCATCCGCAACTTCCCTTGTGCTCCTCTTTTCTAGCAGCGCCCCATGTGCCAGCCTCGCCAGGGTCATTCCTACAGCAGAGAAGCCTCCTGCACCTCCTCACTAGCAGCAGTACAGCTCCGAGCACTGGTGCCCCTGGGCATTTCTGCCCCAGTGCGCCTGATCTCCCTTCTCCAAGAGGCAATCAATCGGCTAAGCGGAGTGGTTCATCCACATCTCGCACCTAATCCGTACCTTCATCCCCAAACGCTATACGCCAGTGCATTCAAAGCAGCTCGTTTTAGCTAAGTCTCCAACAGGGCCCATTTGATAAACTAATATTTCCCAACTCTGTGCTGGAGCTGCACCAGAATGAATACCCGCATGCACTGGAAACCAGTCTCTCTCACGCACTGGTTAGGGGCATGCCTCCAAGGAAACCTCAGTCCACCTCATCCGCAGAACGAGAGGGGGAGGGAGGAACAATGCTTAGACGGCGGAAGAGTAGCCTTGTGGTTACAGCAATGGGCCGAGAACCAGGGAAGCCAGGGTTCAAATTCCACTGGTGCTTTGTGACCTTGGGCAGGTCACTTCACCTCCATTGCCTCGGGTACAAACTTAGGGCCCCGTTTACTAAGCATTTTCCCCAAACAGACACAAAATGGGAGAAAAGCAGGTCCTTAGATCGTAAGCCCTCTGAAGTAGTTATTGTACACCTGTATTTGCAACTCACCTTGAGATGGATCTGGAAACTTGCAAGTAATTAAATCTAAAATCCAAGAAAGGTCAAACTATGCAGACTGCTATAAGGCCGAAGGTTTTTCTGGCAATCCAGCGCAGGGGCATTTCTAAGTGCAGCCGTGGAGCTGCCTTGGACTACCAAGCTCCCAAGGAGAGGAGTGGGGCGCTCTGCAGACATACTGTCTACAGCTCCAGTTTGCTTGTCAGGTTACGCATTGCCTACCTCCAGCCTGAGGCAGGTCTCTGTAGTCAATGGTCTAGAGATACCAAGGGTGTTAGGACCAGAGAAAAGCACAAATGTCAATATATCAGGGTTATCGTATCATTACAGAGGTAGCAAACGCTGGGAGAGCAATGGGTCAAACTGGGAACTCCATCCTCTTTTAGCCCCCCAAACGCCACAGCTCTTGATCCTCTCTGTTATACCAAAGCGTGGGAAAGAAACCCAACGTTAATCAGGAAATAGGACTCCAAGTTCAATCAACCTTACCTGCTTCTCTGCACTTCTACGTCAGTCTGCAGTGATTCAAAATGTACAGGAGGAGGGATAACCCCGGAGAGTCTGGACAAACATCTCCTTCCTTCCAGCAGTCTATCAGCGTCAGAAGGTACAATTCATGTATGCCAGTGTTTGAACTCGACCAAAAAAAAGTCTGCAACTGCAAACCATTTGAAGCTCCCCTGGAAGAAGGGAGGTCTAGAAATGGGCTGGGGTTGGGAGGAGGGTAGGGGGAAAGAGCTCACTCTTGCTGTGTCAAATCAGTTAACTACCAGGAAGCAGCCCCGGCCGGGACTGCTGCAGATCGATCTCCTCCAGGCTCCTTCTTTACCAAACAGCAAGTAGGGAGCAAATTAGGTATCCAGGAAGTGCTGAAGTATTATCCACCAGCATTGGTGAGAGGCCTGCTCCCAGCTCTCAAGTGAGATGCTCCAGCCACTAGAGTCTCAATTCATATTTATAGTTTAGATGCCCACCACAAGAGCTTCAAAAGAAATCAAGACTGGAACAAGCTTTACGAAGCATGCACATTGGTGAGTTTTCACTACCTGGGCTTTGTCTTGATTTTATTCATATTTGTCCTGAACTGACCATTCATATCCAGGCTGGATTTCTTGTAGATTCAATGCCAAGTGGAAAAGTCCCCACGCTTCCTTTCTCCGCCAGGTAAAGTCTTCTCAGCAATCCAAAGAAACTCCCCAAAGCAACGGGAAGAGCATGGCTGTGTCTCATGGTCCCAGGCTTAGCTCAATTCCTGCATGGAGGTCCTTTGCTGGACAGCAGGCTGGACAGGTCCTAATCTGAGGTTTGTCAGTGGAGAGACCTTAAGTGATGGAAAGCTGTGCTGAGAGCTTCACATGTTTTCCCCTGATATGGGACATGACTTTCTGTTCCAAGATTCCCGTCCTTAACTTGATCAATCAGTTTCCCTCTTCTGCCTATTCCCTTCACATCCACTTCACTCTTTTTGGCCCCAAAGAGTTACTTTCTTATGATTTTTATTTATTTTTTTTTGCTGTTCTTATGAGTATTCTCTCACTTTACATTTCGCTCCCCACCCTCCTTCCCAAGTCTCCCCATCCTTCCTCAGTAAAATCACAAAAATCTCTTCTCTTCTCCCTGGAAGGTGAAGCTTTCTCTCTGCCTTAATTTATAATCCCTTTCTTTCCCGAAGGATGAAAGCATTTTTCTCCCTCTCCTCCATTAAGAACTACAGTCTCACACTTTGCTCTTTTTATTTCAAGGGTTTGGGGGGGGGGGGGGTCCCTCTTGTTTTTATATGAATTATAAAATTCCTTGGTGGTTTGATTTTGCTTATCTTGATTTTTTTTTGGCTCTTTCTGTACCAAACTGCGCTATAATGATCTCTCTCCCCTCATACCTAACTCCTCTCCTGGGTTTAACAGTCTTCCCTCAGGCCTGGGGCTCTTTCCCCCCCGGGTAAAAGGGCATTTCTCCCCGTTGCCCGGTAACTCTGCCCTCTCCTTTTCGGGGGAAGGCGAATTCTTCCCCCATGGTCTGTATTTTTTTCTTCCAGGACTGAATGTCTGTCTCTCTCTTCCTGCTGTCTTTTCCTACCCTTCTCCAAGCTCTCCCCGATCCTGGCAGACACGGACCCCCCTCCTCTCCTTTTCCTGCTACGAATCGGGGGGGGTAACTACAGGTGTGCGGGAAATTTCTTCTTTGCGCCTTCTTTTGCTTTGATCCACAAACAGCGCCGTCAGCTCCTTTTATCCATTTTCGGCTCCGATCTCCAACTTCCCCGAGCTTCAGAGGACCTTAAAGGTTAGGCAGATGTCGGGAAGCAGGAACAGGGTAAGAGGATTGAGGGGGGGGGGGGAGCCCGGATAACGAGGAACGGTTGCAGAGATTTTGTAGATCCGGTTCCCCTCGCCCCCGGGACCGTCAGCCGCTGAGGGGGAAAACCGATGTCTCCGGGGGGGGGGGGGGGGCTCGGACAAAAGCCGCGTGGGCGGGCGGCTAATCCCGCGCGCCTTCTCCGCCTGATGCGCGCGTGAGGGGCCGGCGGCCGCTCATCCTCCGCTGCAGTTTCCCCCCTCCTCCTCCTCCTCCTCCTCGTCGTCCCCCGCTTCCGGTCCCCCCCTCCTCCTCCTCCTCCGGAGAGCCGCGGTGGAGTGGGAGGTCGATGGGTAACGATCTCCCTGCGGCCGGGACCGGGGCTGCTGCTGCTGCTGCTTCCTGAGGAGACGGAGAACCGGAGAGAGAGGGGGGGGGGGGGATCGCGCGCGCCCGCGCCCGCGCGATGGAACCTTCCAGCCCCGTCATCCAATGACGGAGCGAGTAGCTGGAGAATGACGCGCCGTCGCTATGGCAACGGGAAGCCAAAAAGGAGAGCCGGCAACGGCTCCCGCGGCCACTTAACCGCCTGAGCGCCGGGGCTGTGACGTTAGGGTGGGCGGCAAAAGCCCGAGCAGCAGCAGCAGCAGCCGGGCGCCATGGGAAGGACCTTGGGGGTCCCGGGCCCAGTGACCGGGGAGGAGGGGGTCCTGTGAACAGTGACATGCTGGCCAGGAGGGCCATAAGACTAGTGTTGTACTGGGGAGGAGGGGGCCCTGTGAACAGTGACATGCTGGCCAGGAGGGCCATAAGACTAGTGTTGTACTGGGGAGGAGGGGGTCCTGTGAACAGTGACATGCTGGCCAGGAGGGACATAAGACTAGTGTTGTACTGGGGAGGAGGGGGTCCTGTGAACAGTGACATGCTGGCCAGGAGGGCCATAAGACTAGTGTTGTACTGGGGAGGAGGGGGCCCTGTGAACAGTGACATGCTGGCCAGGAGGGACATAAGACTAGTGTTGTACTGGGGAGGAGGGGGTCCTGTGAACAGTGACATGCTGGCCAGGAGGGCCATAAGACTAGTGTTGTGATGGGGAGGAGGGGGGCCCTGTGAACAGTGACATGCTGGCCAGGAGGGCCATAAGACTAGTGTTGTACTGGGGAGGAGGGGGCCCTGTGAACAGTGACATGCTGGCCAGGAGGGCCATAAGACTAGTGTTGTACCGGGGAGGAGGGGGCCCTGTGAACAGTGACATGCTGGCCAGGAGGGCCATAAGACTAGTGTTGTACCGGGGAGGAGGGGGTCCTGTGAACAGTGACATGCTGGCCAGGAGGGACATAAGACTAGTGTTGTACTGGGGAGGAGGGGGTCCTGTGAACAGTGACATGCTGGCCAGGAGGGACATAAGACTAGTGTTGTGCTGGGGAGGAGGGGGGTCCTGTGAACAGTGACATGCTGGCCAGGAGGGCCATAAGACTAGTGTTGTGATGGGGAGGAGGGGGCCCTGTGAACAGTGACATGCTGGCCAGGAGGGACATAAGACTAGTGTTGTACTGGGGAGGAGGGGGTCCTGTGAACAGTGACATGCTGGCCAGGAGGGCCATAAGACTAGTGTTGTACCGGGGAGGAGGGGGCCCTGTGAACAGTGACATGCTGGCCAGGAGGGCCATAAGACTAGTGTTGTACCGGGGAGGAGGGGGTCCTGTGAACAGTGACATGCTGGCCAGGAGGGACATAAGACTAGTGTTGTACTGGGGAGGAGGGGGTCCTGTGAACAGTGACATGCTGGCCAGGAGGGACATAAGACTAGTGTTGTGCTGGGGAGGAGGGGGTCCTGTGAACAGTGACATGCTGGCCAGGAGGGACATAAGACTAGTGTTGTGATGGGGAGGAGGGGGTCCTGTGAACAGTGACATGCTGGCCAGGAGGGCCATAAGACTAGTGTTGTACTGGGGAGGAGGGGGTCCTGTGAACAGTGACATGCTGGCCAGGAGGGCCATAAGACTAGTGTTGTACTGGGGAGGAGGGGGTCCTGTGAACAGTGACATGCTGGCCAGGAGGGACATAAGACTAGTGTTGTACTGGGGAGGAGGGGGTCCTGTGAACAGTGACATGCTGGCCAGGAGGGACATAAGACTAGTGTTGTACTGGGGAGGAGGGGGTCCTGTGAACAGTGACATGCTGGCCAGGAGGGACATAAGACTAGTGTTGTGCTGGGGAGGAGGGGGTCCTGTGAACAGTGACATGCTGGCCAGGAGGGACATAAGACTAGTGTTGTGATGGGGAGGAGGGGGTCCTGTGAACAGTGACATGCTGGCCAGGAGGGCCATAAGACTAGTGTTGTACTGGGGAGGAGGGGGTCCTGTGAACAGTGACATGCTGGCCAGGAGGGACATAAGACTAGTGTTGTACTGGGGAGGAGGGGGTCCTGTGAACAGTGACATGCTGGCCAGGAGGGACATAAGACTAGTGTTGTACTGGGGAGGAGGGGGTCCTGTGAACAGTGACATGCTGGCCAGGAGGGCCATAAGACTAGTGTTGTACTGGGGAGGAGGGGGCCCTGTGAACAGTGACATGCTGGCCAGGAGGGCCATAAGACTAGTGTTGTACTGGGGAGGAGGGGGTCCTGTGAACAGTGACATGCTGGCCAGGAGGGCCATAAGACTAGTGTTGTACTGGGGAGGAGGGGGTCTTGTGAACAGTGACATGCTGGCCAGGAGGGCCATAAGACTAGTGTTGTACTGGGGAGGAGGGGGCCCTGTGAACAGTGACATGCTGGCCAGGAGGGCCATAAGACTAGTGTTGTACTGGGGAGGAGGGGGCCCTGTGAACAGTGACATGCTGGCCAGGAGGGCCATAAGACTAGTGTTGTGATGGGGAGGAGGGGGCCCTGTGAACAGTGACATGCTGGCCAGGAGGGCCATAAGACTAGTGTTGTACCGGGGAGGAGGGGGCCCTGTGAACAGTGACATGCTGGCCAGGAGGGCCATAAGACTAGTGTTGTACCGGGGAGGAGGGGGTCCTGTGAACAGTGACATGCTGGCCAGGAGGGCCATAAGACTAGTGTTTGTACCGGGGAGGAGGGGGTCCTGTGAACAGTGACATGCTGGCCAGGAGGGCCATAAGACTAGTGTTGTACCGGGGAGGAGGGGGTCCTGTGAACAGTGACATGCTGGCCAGGAGGGCCATAAGACTAGTGTTGTACTGGGGAGGAGGGGGTCCTGTGAACAGTGACATGCTGGCCAGGAGGGCCATAAGACTAGTGTTGTACTGGGGAGGAGGGGGTCCTGTGAACAGTGACATGCTGGCCAGGAGGGCCATAAGACTAGTGTTGTACCGGGGAGGAGGGGGCCCTGTGAACAGTGACATGCTGGCCAGGAGGGACATAAGACTAGTGTTGTGCTGGGGAGGAGGGGGTCCTGTGAACAGTGACATGCTGGCCAGGAGGGCCATAAGACTAGTGTTGTGCCGGGGAGGAGGGGGTCCTGTGAACAGTGACATGCTGGCCAGGAGGGCCATAAGACTAGTGTTGTACTGGGGAGGAGGGGGTCCTGTGAACAGTGACATGCTGGCCAGGAGGGCCATAAGACTAGTGTTGTACTGGGGAGGAGGGGGTCCTGTGAACAGTGACATGCTGGCCAGGAGGGACATAAGACTAGTGTTGTACTGGGGAGGAGGGGGGTCCTGTGAACAGTGACATGCTGGCCAGGAGGGCCATAAGACTAGTGTTGTGATGGGGAGGAGGGGGTCCTGTGAACAGTGACATGCTGGCCAGGAGGGACATAAGACTAGTGTTGTACTGGGGAGGAGGGGGTCCTGTGAACAGTGACATGCTGGCCAGGAGGGACATAAGACTAGTGTTGTACTGGGGAGGAGGGGGTCCTGTGAACAGTGACATGCTGGCCAGGAGGGCCATAAGACTAGTGTTGTGATGGGGAGGAGGGGGGCCCTGTGAACAGTGACATGCTGGCCAGGAGGGCCATAAGACTAGTGTTGTACTTGGGAGGAGGGGGTCCTGTGAACAGTGACATGCTGGCCAGGAGGGCCATAAGACTAGTGTTGTACTGGGGAGGAGGGGGTCCTGTGAACAGTGACATGCTGGCCAGGAGGGCCATAAGACTAGTGTTGTACTGGGGAGGAGGAGGGGGTCCTGTGAACAGTGACATGCTGGCCAGGAGGGCCATAAGACTAGTGTTGTGATGGGGAGGAGAGGGTCCTGTGAACAGTGACATGCTGGCCAGGAGGGCCATAAGACTAGTGTTGTACTGGGGAGGAGGAGGGGGTCCTGTGAACAGTGACATGCTGTCCAGCAGGGCCATAAGACTAGTGTTGTGATGGGGAGGGGGGGGTCCTGTGAACAGTGACATGCTGTCCAGCAGGGCCATAAGACTAGTGTTGTGATGGGGAGGGGGGGGTCCTGTGAACAGTGACATGCTGGCCAGGAGGGACATAAGACTAGTGTTGTACTGGGGAGGAGGGGGCCCTGTGAACAGTGACATGCTGGCCAGGAGGGACATAAGACTAGTGTTGTACTGGGGAGGAAGGGGTCCTGTGAACAGTGACATGCTGGCCAGGAGGGCCATAAGACTAGTGTTGTGATGGGGAGGAGGGGGCCCTGTGAACAGTGACATGCTGGCCAGGAGGGCCATAAGACTAGTGTTGTACTGGGGAGGAGGGGGCCCTGTGAACAGTGACATGCTGGCCAGGAGGGCCATAAGACTAGTGTTGTACTGGGGAGGAGGGGGCCCTGTGAACAGTGACATGCTGTCCAGCAGGGCCATAAGACTAGTGTTGTGATGGGGAGGAGGGGGTCCTGTGAACAGTGACATGCTGGCCAGGAGGGCCATAAGACTAGTGTTGTACTGGGGAGGAGGGGGCCCTGTGAACAGTGACATGCTGGCCAGGAGGGCCATAAGACTAGTGTTGTACTGGGGAGGAGGGGGCCCTGTGAACAGTGACATGCTGGCCAGGAGGGCCATAAGACTAGTGTTGTACTGGGGAGGAGGGGGCCCTGTGAACAGTGACATGCTGTCCAGCAGGGCCATAAGACTAGTGTTGTGATGGGGAGGAGGGGGTCCTGTGAACAGTGACATGCTGGCCAGGAGGGCCATAAGACTAGTGTTGTGATGGGGAGGAGGGGGCCCTGTGAACAGTGACATGCTGGCCAGGAGGGCCATAAGACTAGTGTTGTGATGGGGAGGAGGGGGCCCTGTGAACAGTGACATGCTGGCCAGGAGGGCCATAAGACTAGTGTTGTGATGGGGAGGAGGGGGCCCTGTGAACAGTGACATGCTGGCCAGGAGGGCCATAAGACTAGTGTTGTACTGGGGAGGAGGGGGCCCTGTGAACAGTGACATGCTGGCCAGGAGGGCCATAAGACTAGTGTTGTACTGGGGAGGAGGGGGTCCTGTGAACAGTGACATGCTGGCCAGGAGGGCCATAAGACTAGTGTTGTGATGGGGAGGAGGGGGCCCTGTGAACAGTGACATGCTGGCCAGGAGGGCCATAAGACTAGTGTTGTGATGGGGAGGAGGGGGTCCTGTGAACAGTGACATGCTGGCCAGGAGGGCCATAAGACTAGTGTTGTACTGGGGAGGAGGGGGTCCTGTGAACAGTGACATGCTGGCCAGGAGGGCCATAAGACTAGTGTTGTACTGGGGAGGAGGGGGTCCTGTGAACAGTGACATGCTGGCCAGGAGGGCCATAAGACTAGTGTTGTGATGGGGAGGAGGGGGCCCTGTGAACAGTGACATGCTGGCCAGGAGGGCCATAAGACTAGTGTTGTACTGGGGAGGAGGGGGTCCTGTGAACAGTGACATGCTGGCCAGGAGGGCCATAAGACTAGTGTTGTGATGGGGAGGAGGGGGTCCTGTGAACAGTGACATGCTGGCCAGGAGGGCCATAAGACTAGTGTTGTACCGGGGAGGAGGGGGCCCTGTGAACAGTGACATGCTGGCCAGGAGGGCCATAAGACTAGTGTTGTACCGGGGAGGAGGGGGGCCCTGTGAACAGTGACATGCTGGCCAGGAGGGCCATAAGACTAGTGTTGTACCGGGGAGGAGGGGGGCCCTGTGAGCAGTGACATGCTGGCCAGGAGGGCCATAAGACTAGTGTTGTACCGGGGAGGAGGGGGCCCTGTGAACAGTGACATGCTGGCCAGGAGGGCCATAAGACTAGTGTTGTGCCGGGGAGGAGGGGGCCCTGTGAACAGTGACATGCTGGCCAGGAGGGCCATAAGACTAGTGTTGTGCCGGGGAGGAGGGGGTCCTGTGAACAGTGACATGCTGGCCAGGAGGGCCATAAGACTAGTGTTGTACTGGGGAGGAGGGGGCCCTGTGAACAGTGACATGCTGGCCAGGAGGGCCATAAGACTAGTGTTGTACTGGGGAGGAGGGGGCCCTGTGAACAGTGACATGCTGGCCAGGAGGGCCATAAGACTAGTGTTGTGATGGGGAGGAGGGGGTCCTGTGAACAGTGACATGCTGGCCAGGAGGGCCATAAGACTAGTGTTGTGCCGGGGAGGAGGGGGTCCTGTGAACAGTGACATGCTGGCCAGGAGGGCCATAAGACTAGTGTTGTGCCGGGGAGGAGGGGGCCCTGTGAACAGTGACATGCGGGCCAGGAGGGCCATAAGACTAGTGTTGTACTGGGGAGGAGGGGGCCCTGTGAACAGTGACATGCTGGCCAGGAGGGCCATAAGACTAGTGTTGTGATGGGGAGGAGGGGGTCCTGTGAACAGTGACATGCTGGCCAGGAGGGCCATAAGACTAGTGTTGTACCGGGGAGGAGGGGGTCCTGTGAACAGTGACATGCTGGCCAGGAGGGCCATAAGACTAGTGTTGTACTGGGGAGGAGGGGGCCCTGTGAACAGTGACATGCTGGCCAGGAGGGCCATAAGACTAGTGTTGTACTGGGGAGGAGGGGGCCCTGTGAACAGTGACATGCTGGCCAGGAGGGCCATAAGACTAGTGTTGTGATGGGGAGGAGGGGGTCCTGTGAACAGTGACATGCTGGCCAGGAGGGCCATAAGACTAGTGTTGTGATGGGGAGGAGGGGGCCCTGTGAACAGTGACATGCTGGCCAGGAGGGCCATAAGACTAGTGTTGTGATGGGGAGGAGGGGGTCCTGTGAACAGTGACATGCTGGCCAGGAGGGCCAGAAGACTAGTGTTGTACTGGGGAGGAGGGGGCCCTGTGAACAGTGACATGCTGGCCAGGAGGGCCATAAGACTAGTGTTGTGATGGGGAGGAGGGGGGTCCTGTGAACAGTGACATGCTGGCCAGGAGGGCCATAAGACTAGTGTTGTACCGGGGAGGAGGGGGTCCTGTGAACAGTGACATGCTGGCCAGGAGGGCCATAAGACTAGTGTTGTACCGGGGAGGAGGGGGCCCTGTGAACAGTGACATGCTGGCCAGGAGGGCCATAAGACTAGTGTTGTGATGGGGAGGAGGGGGGTCCTGTGAACAGTGACATGCTGGCCAGGAGGGCCATAAGACTAGTGTTGTACCGGGGAGGAGGGGGCCCTGTGAACAGTGACATGCTGGCCAGGAGGGCCATAAGACTAGTGTTGTACCGGGGAGGAGGGGGTCCTGTGAACAGTGACATGCTGGCCAGGAGGGCCATAAGACTAGTGTTGTACCGGGGAGGAGGGGGTCCTGTGAACAGTGACATGCTGGCCAGGAGGGCCATAAGACTAGTGTTGTACCGGGGAGGAGGGGGTCCTGTGAACAGTGACATGCTGGCCAGGAGGGCCATAAGACTAGTGTTGTACTGGGGAGGAGGGGGCCCTGTGAACAGTGACATGCTGGCCAGGAGGGCCATAAGACTAGTGTTGTACTGGGGAGGAGGGGGTCCTGTGAACAGTGACATGCTGGCCAGGAGGGCCATAAGACTAGTGTTGTACTGGGGAGCAGGGGGCCCTGTGAACAGTGACATGCTGGCCAGGAGGGCCATAAGACTAGTGTTGTACTGGGGAGGAGGGGGCCCTGTGAACAGTGACATGCTGGCCAGGAGGGCCATAAGACTAGTGTTGTACTGGGGAGGAGGGGGCCCTGTGAACAGTGACATGCTGGCCAGGAGGGCCATAAGACTAGTGTTGTACTGGGGAGGAGGGGGTCCTGTGAACAGTGACATGCTGGCCAGGAGGGCCATAAGACTAGTGTTGTACTGGGGAGGGAGGGGGGGGGTGTCCTGTGAACAGTGACATGCTGGCCAGGAGGGCCATAAGACTAGTGTTGTGCTGGGGAGGAGGGGGTCCTGTGAACAGTGACATGCTGGCCAGGAGGGCCATAAGACTAGTGTTGTGCCGGGGAGGAGGGGGTCCTGTGAACAGTGACATGCTGGCCAGGAGGGCCATAAGACTAGTGTTGTGCCGGGGAGGAGGGGGCCCTGTGAACAGTGACATGCTGGCCAGGAGGGCCATAAGACTAGTGTTGTGCCGGGGAGGAGGGGGTCCTGTGAACAGTGACATGCTGGCCAGGAGAGCCATAAGACTAGTGTTGTGCCGGGGAGGAGGGGGCCCTGTGAACAGTGACATGCTGGCCAGGAGGGCCATAAGACTAGTGTTGTACTGGGGAGGAGGGGGTCCTGTGAACAGTGACATGCTGGCCAGGAGGGCCATAAGACTAGTGTTGTACTGGGGAGGAGGGGTCCTGTGAACAGTGACATGCTGGCCAGGAGGGCCATAAGACTAGTGTTGTACAGGGGAGGGGGGGGGGTCCTGTGAACAGTGACATGCTGGCCAGGAGGGCCATAAGACTAGTGTTGTGCCGGGGAGGAGGGGGTCCTGTGAACAGTGACATGCTGGCCAGGAGGGCCATAAGACTAGTGTTGTACTGGGGAGGAGGGGGGCCCTGTGAACAGTGACATGCTGGCCAGGAGGGCCATAAGACTAGTGTTGTACTGGGGAGGAGGGGGTCCTGTGAACAGTGACATGCTGGCCAGGAGGGCCATAAGACTAGTGTTGTACTGGGGAGGAGGGGGGTCCTGTGAACAGTGACATGCTGGCCAGGAGGGCCATAAGACTAGTGTTGTACTGGGGAGGGGAGGGGGGGGGGGGGGTCCTGTGAACAGTGACATGCTGGCCAGGAGGGCCATAAGACTAGTGTTGTGCTGGGGAGGAGGGGGTCCTGTGAACAGTGACATGCTGGCCAGGAGGGCCATAAGACTAGTGTTGTGCCGGGGAGGAGGGGGTCCTGTGAACAGTGACATGCTGGCCAGGAGGGCCATAAGACTAGAGTTGTACTGGGGAGGGGGGGGTCCTGTGAACAGTGACATGCTGGCCAGGAGGGCCATAAGACTAGAGTTGTACTGGGGAGGGGAGGGGGGGGGGGTCCTGTGAACAGTGACATGCTGGCCAGGAGGGCCATAAGACAAGTGTTGTGCTGGGGAGGAGGGGGTCCTGTGAACAGTGACATGCTGGCCAGGAGGGCCATAAGACTAGTGTTGTACTGGGGAGGGGGGGGGGGGGGTCCTGTGAACAGTGACATGCTGGCCAGGAGGGACATAAGACTAGTGTTGTGCCGGGGAGGAGGGGGCCCTGTGAACAGTGACATGCTGGCCAGGAGGGCCATAAGACTAGTGTTGTGCCGGGGAGGAGGGGGTCCTGTGAACAGTGACATGCTGGCCAGGAGGGACATAAGACTAGTGTTGTACTGGGGAGGGGGGGGGGGGGGTCCTGTGAACAGTGACATGCTGGCCAGGAGGGCCAGAAGACTAGTGTTGTGCTGGGGAGGAGGGGGTCCTGTGAACAGTGACATGTTGGCCAGGAGGGCCATAAGACTAGTGTTGTACTGGGGAGGAGGGGGTCCTGTGAACAGTGACATGCTGGCCAGGAGGGCCATAAGACTAGTGTTTGTACTGGGGAGGAGGGGGCCCTGTGAACAGTGACATGCTGGCCAGGAGGGCCATAAGACTAGTGTTGTACTGGGGAGGGGGGGGTCCTGTGAACAGTGACATGCTGGCCAGGAGGGCCATAAGACTAGTGTTGTACTGGGGAGGAGGGGGCCCTGTGAACAGTGACATGCTGGCCAGGAGGGCCATAAGACTAGTGTTGTGATGGGGAGGAGGGGGCCCTGTGAACAGTGACATGCTGGCCAGGAGGGCCATAAGACTAGTGTTGTACTGTGGAGGAGGGGGCCCTGTGAACAGTGACATGCTGGCCAGGAGGGCCATAAGACTGATGTTGTACCGGGGAGGAGGGGGCCCTGTGAACAGTGACATGGTGGCCAGGAGGGCCATAAGACTAGTGTTGTACTGGGGAGGGGGGGGGTCCTGTGAACAGTGACATGCTGGCCAGGAGGGCCATAAGACTAGTGTTGTACCGGGGAGGAGGGGGTCCTGTGAACAGTGACATGCTGTCCAGGAGGGCCATAAGACTAGTGTTGTACCGGGAAGGAGGGGGTCCTGTGAACAGTGACATGCTGGCCAGGAGGGCCATAATACTAGTGTTGTGCCAGTGAGGAGAGGGCCCTGTGAACAGTGACATGCTGGCCAGGAGGGCCGTAATACCAGTGTTGTGCCGGTGAGGAGGGGGCCCTGTGAACAGTGACATGCTGGCCAGGAGGGCCATAAGACTAGTGTTGTACTGGGGAGGAGGAGGGGGTCCTGTGAACAGTGACATGCTGGCCAGGAGGGCCATAAGACTAGTGTTGTACCGGTGAGGAGGGGGCCCTGTGAACAGTGACATGCTGGCCAGGAGGGCCATAATACTAGTGTTGTGCCGGTGAGGAGGGGGCCCTGTGAACAGTGACATGCTGGCCAGGAGGGCCATAATACTAGTGTTGTGCCGGTGAGGAGGGGGTCCTGTGAACAGTGACATGCTGGCCAGGAGGGCCATAATACTAGTGTTGTGCCAGTGAGGAGGGGGCCCTGTGAACAGTGACATGCTGGCCAGGAGGGCCATAAGACTAGTGTTGTACCGGGGGGGAGGAGGGGGCCCTGTGAACAGTGACATGCTGGCCAGGAGGGCCATAAGACTAGTGTTGTGCCGGGGAGGAGGGGGTCCTGTGAACAGTGACATGCTGGCCAGGAGGGCCATAAGACTAGTGTTGTGCCGGGGAGGAGGGGGCCCTGTGAACAGTGACATGCTGGCCAGGAGGGCCATAAGACTAGTGTTGTGCCGGGGAGGAGGGGGTCCTGTGAACAGTGACATGCTGGCCAGGAGGGCCATAAGACTAGAGTTGTACTGGGGAGGGGAGGGGGGGGGGGGTCCTGTGAACAGTGACATGCTGGCCAGGAGGGCCATAAGACTAGTGTTGTGCTGGGGAGGAGGGGGTCCTGTGAACAGTGACATGCTGGCCAGGAGGGCCATAAGACTAGTGTTGTACTGGGGAGGAGGGGGTCCTGTGAACAGTGACATGCTGGCCAGGAGGGCCATAAGACTAGTGTTGTACTGGGGAGGAGGGGGCCCTCTGAACAGGGACATGCTGGCCAGGAGGGCCATAAGACTAGTGTTGTGCCGGGGAGGAGGGGGGTCCTGTGAACAGTGACATGCTGGCCAGGAGGGCCATAAGACTAGTGTTGTACTGGGGAGGAGGGGGGCCCTGTGAACAGTGACATGCTGGCCAGGAGGGCCATAAGACTAGTGTTGTACTGGGGAGGAGGGGGCCCTGTGAACAGTGACATGCTGGCCAGGAGGGCCATAAGACTAGTGTTGTACTGGGGAGGAGGGGGCCCTGTGAACAGTGACATGCTGGCCAGGAGGGCCATAAGACTAGTGTTGTGCTGGGGAGGAGGGGGTCCTGTGAACAGTGACATGCTGGCCAGGAGGGACATAAGACTAGTGTTGTACTGGGGAGGAGGGGGCCCTGTGAACAGTGACATGCTGGCCAGGAGGGCCATAAGACTAGTGTTGTGCTGGGGAGGAGGGGGTCCTGTGAACAGTGACATGCTGGCCAGGAGGGCCATAAGACTAGTGTTGTGCTGGGGAAAGGTGTTTTGGGAGCAGTGACACCTTAAAGAGCAGGACTTAAGACTAGTGCTGTGTTTTGGGGAGGAGGGCCCAGGACTAATGTTGTGCTGAGGAGAGAGGCTGTCCTCGGAGCGGTGACACTGAGGAAGGGGGTCCTGGGAATAATAACATGCTGGGGAGGAGGGTCCTGGGAGCAGTGACACACTGATGAGGAGGGCCCTAAGACTAGCATTGGGCTGGGAAAGGTGGAGGGGGTGTCCCTGGAGCAGAGTCGTGCTGGGGACTTGGCTCCAAGCCTAGTGCTGTGCTGAGAAGGGGTCCCAGGAGAAGTGACATGTTGGAAAGGTGGATCCCAGGAGTAGTGATGTGCTGGCGAGGGGACTCTGCTAGTGGTGACATGCTCAGAAGAGGACCCCAGTAGCAGTGACACGCTGGGAAGAGGCCCTAGATGCAGTGATTTATTTATTTATTTATTTATTTATTTATTTATTTAAAATTTTTATATACCGACATTCATCCAGGATATCATATCGGTTCACATTGTAACGCAAAAACAAACGCACGGCATGGCGCTTTACATTGAACAGTAAAAACATGATAACAAGGCTTTAACGAGAGGGGGGAACAATAATATGGGAAGTTTTGCAATAAAATTATAAACAAAGTTTGCAATTATATACATATGTACAAAAGAAAGAAAACTATGATATATATACATATGTACATATATATATATATATATATATATATATATGTACATATATAGATATGTATATATATATACATAGGTACCAAAGAAAGAAAACTATGATATATATACATATGTACATATATATATATACATATATAGATATGTATATATATATACATATGTACAAAAGAAAGAAAACTGATATATATACATATGTACACATATATATATATATATATACATATATAGATATGTATATATATATACATATGTACAAAAGAAAGAAAACTATGTGCTGGAGAAGGTGCAGTAGGAGCTGTTTCTCTTTTTTTTTTTTCTCCCTCTCTCAAACATAGTGTGATGTGTTAACAGTTTCTTATCGAGCAGAATTCCTCCTGGCTCTGTTCCCTGGGGACAGTCACTTGATAAGAAATTGATAGAAGATCTCTATCCCAGAGAGAGAGAGAGAGAGGGCCATCAGGGCAAGGGGAGCTGACAGTGGACAATCATCAGAGAGAGAGAGAGAGAGAAAGAGGCCAGGAGAACTGACAGTAGACAATCACTATCCCAGAGAGAGACAGAGGGGCCAGGAGGACAAGGAGAGCTAACAGCCACTATTACACAGAGAAAGAGACAGAGAGTGGCCAGGACAGTGAATAATCAGTATTCCAGAGAGAGAGGGCAAGGAGGAAGTGTCAGTGGACACCTTTTCTTTAAGCTGTGACCAGTAGCAGGGGCCAATAAACCATAAGGTATTATTACAATTTGAAAAGTACATAAGTTATAATCCATCATCCATGTAAATAACACTACATAGAAAGAGAAAAAAATAAGAAACCATGAACAGGAATTAATTTAGGACAAAAGCGAGATTTATAAAAATAAGAGATTATTTGTAAAGGGGGGCAACATAAATCAGAGATGTTGTACTAGCAGGTACGTTGTATCTCCTACTTTATCTGTCCTCAATCAATAAATTACTTTATTTAGAGCTCACTTTCCTAAATACTCAAGGAGGGGTATAACAGCATTAGATTAAAACAAAAAAAGTCTTTTGCGCCAACTGAAAAGAAGGGGACACATTTTTTATATCGGGGAAGTAATAAAAGAGTAATAAAATCACATGTAAACTGAAGTGATTGGTAACATTGTTACCAGAACGTCGGTATAGAAAAAATGTTAAATAAATAAATAAAATAAATAAAAGAGGTGAAATCAGTAGGAAAAGATAAAGGTAAGAAGATTAGCATTAAAAAGGCACAGGAAATAATATCTGGAAAGGCTGAGGGGAAACATAGAAGGTAGTCAGGACAGCAAAGTCAAGTGCAGAAGAAAATAAGGTAGAAGAAAAAGGAAGTAAAGCAAAGTGACAATTTCTTTTTTCAGCTGTGACAGTGAAGGGAGGAAGTGCAGAAGTGGGATTGTTAAAAAGGAATGTGTGGACAGTGACCAGGAAAAAAGCAGAAATGCAGAACAAATACTTTCGTTTTCTGAAGAAGAAAGAAGAGGCACCTACATTTCATAGGAATACCTATGGCACTGAGGTGGTCGCTGCACCATCTACAGAAGAGTGGCTTTGTGTAGCGCTAGTAAAACTGAACGTGGACAAGGCACTGGGGGCCAGATTAGAAATTAAAGGAAGCTCAGCGAGGTTCTGGCAGCTCCAGTAGCATGGCTCCAAAGGACTGGAGAAGAGCAGGCATTGTTCCTGTGCACAAAAATGGGAGTAGACAGGAAACTGTCCGTTTGATCTCTGCAGTGGCTAAGTTAATAGTTGCTACTAAAGGAAAAGATAGTGGAGTATCTTGAATCCAGTGAGTTGCAGGATTCAAAGCATCCTGGTTTTACCAGAGGGAGATCATATCAAACAACTCTGAGCAATGCCCTTGATTGGCTGACCAAAGAAATAGATCAGAGGTGGGCACTGGATAGAGTATACTTTGGTACCGTTCTATACGGACAGCTCATAAATTAAGATGAGCAACCTAGGGATGGTAAACTGCATTAGGAACTCGTTAAACGATGGACAGCAGTAAAGGAGAGTGGTGGCTGTTAGTGGAGTGTCGTAGGGATTACTCCTGGGTGTAATTTTGTCCAATATTTCCATTGGTGATACCGCAGAGGTATTAGGAAATGTTTTGCCTTTTTCAGGTGATAGTAAGATTTGCAACAAGCTGTATGTACTAGATGGAAGAGAAAATTGAAGCTTGGGGAATGGTCAAGAGTTTAGCAACTAAGTTTTAATGCAAAAACCCCCAAACTGTTGTACATTTAGGGCACAAAAGCCCAAGAGCACAGTGCAGGAGAAGGGGAGTAAGGTACAGATGTGCACCAGACAGGACAGAGGGATTGCCGTGTGATGATATTTGTTTTTTTGAGATTGCATAAATGTGGCAAGTCAGTGATCAGAGGAAGAGGACTACTAGGGTGCATAGGAAAAGTTATAAGCAGTAGAAAGAAGGAAGTGATAATGATGGTGTTAGCTCATCTGGAGTGTTGAGTTCAGTTCTGAAAGCCTTATCTTCAAAAGACTATAGGGAGTGTAGAAGTGGTTCAGAGAAGGGCCACCAAAATGGGGCAATCCTATGATATGAGACTAGGACCTCAGTATTTACCCCCTAGAGGAAAGGGAGAGATAAGGGCAAATCCCCAACACCTCAAAAGCATAAATAATGCATAAGGAGCATTTTTCATGGTAAAGGAAGACATAGAACAAGAAATCATGATGTGACGCTTCAAGGAGGTGCCCTTAAGAACACCACAGAGAAATATTTCTTCAAAGAAACATGGAACGGTTTCCCACGAGAAGCAAGGGAGATATAAATGGGGATCAGAATTAAAAAGATGCAGGATATGTTCAGAGGAAATAAAGGTGGGCTATCCTGTGAGAAGGTTTTGAGATACTGGTGACAGGACTTAGAGCTGTGAGAAGGAAAAATGTGCAGGTTAGATGTGCCATATGGTCTGTAATTGCTCTCATGGCATCAGACAGCATGGGGAGTCGGACAGCGTGATGACCGTGATGGACTTGACCACGTTTGGGACAGATATGATAGGGCTGAAAGATCAGAAGACCCAAGTAGGGAGCTGGTTCTGGGTTGAATTTGGGAATTTTATAGGAACAACTAACTGAAAAGAATGAATCGGAACTGGGCAGACCATCATTTACCATGTTACTATAAATAAAACTTTCACATTTTAACTTCTGACATCCACTGAGAATTGCTCCTGCACTATCTCACCCCTTAAACCTTTGCCTATGGATACAATAATCCTAAATCTAGCCCTGGACCTTATCTGGTTAACTGCTCAGTTATGCAGGTAAAACTTTTGGAAACTGCCTTCCCCACTAAAGACCACCATAATCTCAGAAACAAAGAAAATCCTATGGTTGCTGTGTTGTCCTCTTACACCATACAAATAACCTTCATTTTTATGAAAGACTGAATGGAATAAAACGTCTTAGTTTTGAGTAGGGAATGACCACTCGCGGGCCTGACCCAGCGTCCATGCGCGTGCACCTCTCCTTGCAATTTAAAGGGTCCGCAGCGGGAAAAATCCTATGGCCCTGTTTGATGATGTCATCTCATCACATCCTCAGCCCTATAAAAGGGCTCTCTGCCAGTTCCTTAGGACCTTCATTTGGATCCTCATGGTCGCCATGATTCTTCCTGCAAGGTCTTCCATGGTCAACTCCCTGTCTTGATGGTCTTCATGTTCTTTGCTGGATGTTCCTGGTCTTCTTGTTTCTGTTTCAAGTTCCTGTTCCATGTTCCTTGTCTCCTTGTTCCTCATCTGAGCCCCTCTATGTTCTACATTCCATGTTCCTGGTCTTTTGTCAGTGCCTCGTCCAAGTCTTCAACCAAGTTCCTGATATCCATGTCTTTGTTCCAAGGTCTGCCTTCTAGATCCTCTCTCATTCCTCCTCCAGGCTTGTCAGTGACATGGTCCGCGACCAGCACATGGGGGGCTGTTTAGGGTGCTTCCTGGTACAGGGCCTGTCTCCAAGTCTGTCTTTGCTGGATCAAGTCCTCTGAGTCCATCCTTGTTTTTAGAGTTCAAAGTTTCAAGTCAAGTTCCAAGTCAAGTCTCGAGTTCCTAGTCATGTTCCTAGTTCCATGGTTTGTGGAGCTTGTCCAGCCAGCGGATCTCCTTGTTCTTCATTCCAAGCCATGATCCTTGTTCCAAGGGATGTCCTGACTCCCATCAGAGTTTCAGTCCTGAGCCTGTCTCACTCCCGGCGAGGTCCGCGACCAATTTGTGGCAGGTTGTGTAGGGTTCGCAGCGGGACAGCATGGTCCACGATCAGCCCACGGTAGGCTGTATAGGGTGCACTGAGGTGCATTGCCCTGGGAAGCTGAACTCTTACCTGAACCTGAGCCTTCATCCATGTTATACGGTTTTTTTTTGCTAAGTTTACCCCTAAGTTTAATGTAAACCGGCCTGATATGAAGCTTGTCATGAAGTTCGGTATAGAAAAATGTTAAATAAATAAATAAATAAAATAAATAATGTTCCTCGTCTCCAGAGCCTTTCTCCATGTTCTTCGGATTCAAGTCTTTGTTCAAGTTCCTAGTCTTCGTTCAAGTGCCAAGTCTTCAGTGTCTTCATCAATGTTCCTGTCCTCAGCCTTCGTATGTCCTGATGCACTTGCTGTTCTAAGCAGCAGGTCTGAAAGGGCTATTGAGTGGCCAGAGGGCTACCCCTGAGACCAGCATTGTGTTGTTGGGTCTCACTCTGTGCATACAGGTTCAGCGGAGGACTGAGTGAGCTTGCTCCAAGTCCAAGCTAAGTTCTAAGTCCAGCCCGTGCCAGGATATGCTTACCTCCCACGGTGCATACCTTGGAGCCTTGCCCTGAGATTGTGCCGTGATCCAAGGGCTCATTCTCTCTCGAGCAATTGACCGTACCCTACGCTCACAACAGCTAATTTGGGGATATTGGAAAATTGGTGAATTATTTCATCAGATGGATTAGTGACTTCCTTGGCCTACGTGAGATTGGGGTGGTTTGAGTTCCAGTTCCAGACTGTTAATGTATTGTTGTATTTACTGATAAATATTTTAAGGATGTAGGCTAGATTTTTTTATGTATTTTTCTAAAAAACATCATTTATGGGAGACTAGATAGGCCATATGGTCTTTTTCTGCCATCATGTTTCGTGTTTTTATGCATTTTATTGATCTATTGTAGTATTACTATTATGATGTATTAGATTATTGTATTCTTTTGTTTGTTCTAAACCTCTGTGTCGGCTTTTGTTTGAGGAAGGCAGTATAACTTCTTTATAGAACATAATGGAAAAGTTTTTTTTTCTTTTTCTTGGGGGGGGAATAATTGTTTAACATTGCTCAGAAGTTAACTGGCAAATTTGTGCATAAGTTACACCAAATTTCAAGTCCGCTTTGAAAATTATCCTAGCAAACTGCAAACTATGCACACACAATTACACAATTACACATGTTGCGTGAAGTTTGGACTAGCAAATTTACGTGCGTACTTTTTTCAAATACAAAAAGTATGGGTGGAAGGCCCAAACTCCACCCCCTGCAGTGCCTCTCCCCATGCATGCAAAATTTGTATGTGCATATCATGTATGTCGTCTTGAACGAGTAGATGTGACTCAGTTATTTACACTTTCAGATAATAGAAGGACTAGGGGGCACTCCATGAAGTTAGCAAGTAGCACATTTAAGACTAATCGGAGAAAATTCTTTTTCACTCAACGCACAATAAAGCTCTGGAATTTGTTGCCAGAGGATGTGGTTAGTGCAGTTAATGTAGCTGGGTTCAAAAAAGGTTTGGATAAGTTCTTGGAGGAGAAGTCCATTAACAGCTATTAATCAAGTTTATTTAGGGAATAACCACTGCTATTAATTGCATCAGTAGCATGGGATCTTCTTGGTGTTTGGGTAATTGCCAGGTTCTTGTGGCCTGGTTTTGGCCTCTGTTGGAAACAGGATGCTGGGCTTGATGGACCCTTGGTCTGACCCAGTATGGCATGTTCCTATGTTCTTATGTATGTGGGTGTGGGTGCAATTTTCTAAATTACGTCCGTTTCCTCAATTGAGCAGTACTTTACCTCAGATTTTCCTTTGAAAATAACTCTCCCCATGTCTCTTATTTTTGCCCAAATCCATTTACTGGATAAGCAGAAATAAGTAACGAGAAAGCGAGAGAGGATGACAATGGATGTTAAGAATGTAGGAAGAAGTATCAAAGTGAAACCTCCATGGCTGAGGTGGAGTGCCAGCAAGCAGGTGTTGCCTTGTTAATGCACAGAAGAAAAATATATTAGCATTGCGATGATTACCGTCAACATTTCTGTTGCACTAAAAGGCGAATTTTAAAGGGCTCCGCTCGTAAAAATCGGGACTTACGCGCATGGCCGGGCCCTGCGTGCGCTGCGCACATTTTCAACATTCACAAGTCCCAATACTTGCACAAGCGCCGGGCCCTGAAAAAGGGGCGGGGGCGTAGGACGGAGGCAGACTGGGGCAGCGGCCAGTTGCTACTGTTCTGGGGAAGTGCGCCGGCAACCTGCTGGCGCGCGGAAGTTGCTTCTGCTCCAACGGAGCAGTAAGTAAAAAAACCCCAAAAAAATGGGGATGGTTAGGTTAGGGGTCGGGGTGGAGAGGGGAAGAGGTAGGAAGAGTAGGGTTAGGGATAGGAAAGTTCCTTCCCAGTCTGCTCCTTAATTGGAGTGAACTGGAAGGGAACTGGGGAAGGCCCGATTGCGTCGCTGCGCGTAATTTACTAAAAATCAGTGCGTCCATGTGCACGTGCTTGCTTCTACCCCTAAACTTTCAATTCGTTTTTAGCGGTGTTCTGGAAGGTCCGGTTCTAGGTTCTAATTCACTCCATTCGTTCATGCATAATAAAGTAGTGCCCTCTCCCCCTCCCTTTTTTTTCTCTTTAATACATTTCTTCAGAGTATTTCATAGATTCTGTGGTACTGCAACAGGCTGCTTGTTGACCCTGCCAGTTTTCTCCTCCAGTCCACCCTCTTCGAGAACTCCAGAAGTTTGCCACCTGCCTCCTTTTCTAGCATCCTCTCACCACTTCCTGTTGGCCCTGCGTCGGGGGCCTGGTCACGTGCCGCTGCCTCTTTCAAATTCTCGGGCTCGTCGCCAATGCATTTAGTTCCCCCCCCCCCCTCACCTGTCTGCCTGCTGCTTCCTGCTATTCACTCCGCCATAGACAGGTCAAACAGGCTGCGACCCACGATCTTGTCTTTTCTATCCTCGCTCCTCATCTCTGGAACCCACTTCTGCCTACTATCCAAAAGTCTCTCTTGCTGGCTGTTTTCCAGAATAAAAAAAATATAAAAAAAATCCCTCATTCTTCCAGTCTCCATTTCAAGACATTCAGCAAGCAGGACCCTTCCTTGACCTTTCCTCCATGCTGCATGCCACTAACTCTGTGTAGGATGGTGCGGTGTCAGATGCCCTGGATAAGGGCGTTTGTTAAGTAATGCAAATAGATACATAAATGTAAACTGTGGGATCCAACACACTGTTCTCCATCTGCCAAACAACGAAAGGCCTCGTCTATTCACTTCTCCTTCTGCTACCTCCATGCACTGGGGAATCTTTTCGATAAGAATATAAGAGATGCCATGCTACCATCTTCTTTCCAGATTTCCAGTTCCTATAAGAAACACTTAGACCAGGGACCCCTCTCCCCAAGCCACGAACGTGCCTGCCAGCATCGCTTGCCCCGCTAAGTCCCCGCTTTGCCTGCACTGGGGGTGAAATTTCTCCCCAGATTTTTTCGGATGGAACACCAAGGCACAGAAACAAGACAAATCTCGACACCAGCACCAATAAACTTGCCACACGTTTCCAGGGGGGGGGAATTCCCACATCACTGCTCGGTGAAATATGATTATAGTTCATCCTCACGTCTTCATTCAAAAAAAAATGCTTTGGAGAGAAACAGAGCAATTGGTGGTAAAAGGGCAACAGGTAGAAGAGACGAAAGAGGGAGATGGGGAGCACGTGAGGATGGGGGTTAGATGACGATGTTGGGCTTGGGCAATGGGAATTTGTGGGCTCATGTAAACCCAGCGTGGCGAAGTACCAGAGAGGGGGAAAAGTCTCCAATCTGGGCAGATCAATTGGGCTAGGTGGCTCTTTCTCTGCATTCATTTACAAGGTCAGGTTACTGTGTCAGTACTCCGATCCCTCTTATTCACCGTGCAGTGACGGTGGTCTTGTGCACTGAATCTACCAAGTTCCATACATATATATATATATACACAATCCACACACATCCATATATCCACGGAACTTACACACAACACCTAGAACAGTGTACTGTGTATACAGATCTTACACACTTAGAACATTGAGCTACATCCATCAGTGCGTCATATATGTATAATATCCTGCATGCATGTACATATAATATGTCTCTGTACTCAGAAATGCTTCATATAATGAGCTATAGCCAGGCTCACATATCCCTCTGTGCTCTAACCACACATATTGCATGCAATATTAAATGCATATTGCTCCCACCGCTGCGCTGCATCCACAGATATCGCACAGACATAGTTCTCCTGTGCTATTAAGTGCATGCTCTGTTTCACAGATACCTGTCACCGTATGTCCTCACACCCACACGCATGAGCTCACGCTACCGAATAAATCTGAGTGCCATCTTCTTACCTCAGCGCCCCTCCATCCCCGGGCCACTTCCTTCTCTCCCGGGCCCTTCCCGGGCATCGCCGGAGTCCATGTCGAAGAAGCCTGCAGGGGCAGAGGAGCCCTGGCCAGGAGGGCCCTGCAGCGAAGAAGCGGTTAAAAGCCCAGAAGAGCTTCCGGCTCAGGAGCAGCAGCCAGCTTTGCAGCTCCTTTCCTCCATCCCTTCCCCCGCCCTCCCACACACACACACACACACACACACACACACACACACACACGCGCACACCTCCGGCGCCGGCTTTCCTGAGGAAGAAGAGTGGAGCTGGCACCGGTTTAACCAGTGCTCACCAGTTTGGTGGGCATCCTTTGGCTCCCCGTTTTGGCGTTTGGAGCGGCTTTGCCTCCAGCATTGCCGCTCGCTGTTGCTAGGCGACGGAGTCTTTTTTTTTCCTTGTCAGGAAGCGTTTTAAGAGAAGCCGAACAATGTGCTCGTTGTGACTCTAAAAAAAAAAAAAAATGCTTAACTCCTTCGCTCCGGGAGGGGGGGGGGGGGGGCAAAAACCAAAGGGGATGGGGGAAAAAGAAAAAAGGGGAGAGTCAATCCAGAAAAGAAAAGATAGCTGGTTATGGGGGAAGAGAAGGATGGAGAAGCTGACAGAAAGGAAAAGTAACAGGAAGAAGATAAGGAAAGGAGGACCATGGACAGCTCCCTATCTGAAATGCCTCTGTAAAAGCTGCAGGCCAAATTTATTGTATCTTATTTTACTAGTACCAGGCCCAGGTACATTGCAGCAGGTATAATTCTCCCCTGCTCCTTGTCCCTCTTTTCCTGTCTTCCTCACCCCTCTTTCCCCCTGAACTCATCCTCCCTGCCCAGTCTGACCTTAATCCTCTCTCTCCTCCTTCGGCCCAGTCCTCTCTCTTAACGTCTTCCTCTGCAACCCCAGTACCCCCTTTCTCAACCCAGGAAGCCCTATAGCACTATCTTTCTTTACCCCTGTCTCACATGTCAGCGCGCCGTCAGGTCCCTCCCGTGGCCTGATTTTCCCCCTCCATTAGTCTCCTACATCCTGCAGTCCACGCAGGCCAAGGTTTATGTTGACGTCTGGACCAGAGGCCGCCTGGCTGCGTCTCCAACCTCATGCATTCCAATGCTGTGGGGTTGGAATCAACCACATGGACACTGTTATTTTTGTATAGAGTAGATTTTAAATTTATACGGGGCCCTAATCCAGGGCACTTTTGAATTAAGAAAATGCTAGATAATGTAAGAAACAAAGTGGAAGAGCATAGAGAAAATTTACCAAAAAGCTCAGTTCCTAAAAACAAGTTAGGAGATTCATTTTCAAGGTGGTTGAGTGGGTATTATTTATTGGATATATTAGGGGGAATTTATTTCATCGATAGGGGGGCCAAGAAGGAAGCTGAGGGGGGATATGATGGAGGTCTTTAAGATCATGAGAGGTCTAGAACGGGTAAATGTGACTCGGTTATTTACTCTTTCAGATAATAGAAAGACTAGGGGGCACTCCATGAAGTTAGCATGGGGCACATTTAAGACTAATCGGAGAAAGTTCTTTTTCACTCAACGCACAATTAAGCTCTGGAATTTGTTGCCAGAGGATGTGGTTAGTGCAGTTAGTGTAGCTGGGTTCAAAAAAGGTTTGGATAAGTTCTTGGAGGAGAAGTCCATTAATGGCTATGAATCAAGTTTACTTAGGGAATAGCCACTGCTATTAATGGCATCAGTAGCATGGGATCTTCTTAGTGTTTGGGTAATTGCCAGGTTCTTGTGGCCTGGTTTGTCCTCTGTTGGAAACAGGATGCCAGGCTTGATGAACCCTTGCTCTGACCCAGCAAGGCAAGTTCTTATGTTCAGTATGGGGCTGTAACGAAGAGCGGCAAGTGCTTGGAAATATGAGCAATATGCTGTTTGTGAAGCAGAAGGCAATGAGATGGATCATAAGAGCTTAAATAGAGAAGAAAGGTGAGTGAAGTGGGGGGGGGGGGGGGGGAGACAAACCTTTGTAAGCACTTGAATAAAGGTAAGAATTTTTAACAGGCCTCAGAATTTTACAGTTACCAATGCAAAACAGCAAAAGGTGCAGAGGCATGTGCGTGACAAGGGAGGCGGAAAGTTAAGTGTGCGTCCAAGTTTTGAAGAACCTGAAGGGTGCAGACTGAAGGAATCAGGCCAGGCTGACGAGAAGAGCACTGCAACAGTCAAGATGTGATGAGGAAGAGAGCAGCATACGTCCATTGAAAGAAATGGATGGATTTTGCAGGTGTCATAAAAGTTGGTGACTGAGAGAAGGATGGAGCACAAGTTAGGTGAGAAATGAAAAATAAGGATAGGTCAAAAGTGATACTGGGGTTCCTGGCAGAATCATAAAAAGGCAGGTGAAGCCTCAATAGTTTGGCAGGAAAACAGAAAGTTGTCAAAGTCTTTGAAGAGAAGACACGAGAGCCCATCCAGTAGACCATGAATGGAAGGCAAGAGGTGAGAAAGACAGAGGGTGAAGTGGAAGAAAAGAAAAAAGACACCGATGCATTTCAACATCAAAGCAACAAAACATGCACCCATGTTTAGAAATAAAGGGAACTAATACCAATGCGGTGGATGGAAAAGAGAAATAGAACGCCAACAGAATCTCGAGGGAGCTCCCAACAGATAGAGGAGGGTCAGATCTGGCAGTGTTCATGGTGATGTAATAATATGATAGGCAAAGGGCAAGGCATTACAGTGTCAGGCAGCCGAAAGATTGTGAAGAATAAGAAGGCGGTCATTGAGAGGTGCTAGAACTGTTTCAGTGCCACGAAATGGACAGCGGGGGACATTGATGAGGCTGAAGAAATGAAGTCAAAAGGAGTTGATGGTGGACAACCCCTTCTAGAACCTTGGAGAGAAAAAGAAATAGGGAAATCGTGTGAGACAGTATCTCCTGGGTTTGAGAATTCTTGGAATTTGGTTTGCTTTAGCTTAGGACAAAAGATGGCTTGTTCCTCGAGTTGAAGAAAGACGCAGAGTAAAGGGAAGAGCTGGACGCAGTGAGCGGATAGGATAATAGAACTGTAAAGTTAAGAAGATAGAAAGGGGTAGGGAGAAGGTCATTGTGAGAGGTGGAAGGTTTAGAGGCTGAGGTTAAGCTCATGAAACTCATTAGCTGAGTGCGGACTGAAAGAGAGGAGGTCAGTATTAAAAGGGAGGGTGGTCGGAGGAACGGTTGATTGGAGAGAAGGATGAAAGACTGATCTTTTTTCTGGGAAAAAGATATGGAAGGAGTTAATAAGAGTAGGAATGGGAGAGGAAGAGGGCAAAGGAGTGAGCTAAATATATGAAAGAGAATCAGGCATCGCTAGAAGACAGGGAGAAGATTGTGGGTGGTTCGGGCATGAAAAGGGGGTACATAAATTGATTGCACTATTTACAGTCTATCACTGTTTTGATAAAACAATAAAGATCACGCACCTGGTGAACAGTGTCGGGCTTTGGCAACTTATGAGCTACGATGCGTCACGCTGTGCACGGAATCACCCGAGAAGTGGCGGCCTGCGAGCTGGAGAGGCCAAGGTTCAAAAGCCTGCCTTTGGCCAGATAAGAAAGAAGCAACTCCAAGGCAGGCTCAAGTTCTGGCCAGCTAAGTTATCCAGCCTCGTGTGGCCAGATAACTTGCTATTTAACCAAATATCTTCAAAAGATATCCAGTTAAGTAACAATGTGAAAAAAAAAAAAAAAGATGTGGAATGGGCCCGTGGCTCCATTCTCCACCCCACCCCCACCACCTCAAATTTCATAAACGGCCCTGCATCCCCACCCTGCTACCCCTCCTAAAAATAAAAAAAAAATTAAATGTTGTAGCGTCTGAAGGTCTGGCCCCCATCACCCCCTTTCGTTTTTAAAATAAAAATCAAGCTGCCACCTCCACTTTTTACCTACCCCACAACCCTTATATGTCCAGGGCCATTCTCTGCCTCCTCTCCCCACCCCCCCCAACCACCACCGTTCTCCATTTAAATTTTGCCCATCTGAACTCCTTCACCTGCATGATAGTGAGGCGGATAAAACCAGAGGCGTTCCCGCAAGCGGGAGCGTAACTTTTTAGAGCGGATTAATCACCGATAGTCAGCGTTATCTGGTCCTGCTGAAGGACTATCCTAAAGCGATCCGGGCAGTTTTGACTTTACCCGAGTACATGAAGCGGAACAACACATATATCTCGTTCTGTTCCGAAAACTGTCCGGGTAAAGTTGCTTAGATGATGTTCTCGCTTCCCCTGCCGAATCATAATCTGCGCAGGTTATTATTTCCCTCCTTGTGCGTTGTTGATCCCCGAACTTACTTTGAGCCAGCTCAAGGGCTGGCTCAGTATCACCCGGCTTCTGAATACTGCCCTATATAAAATCGGTAACGGGAGAACGAAAGGGAAGCGCAGGAAAAGTCACTAGTAACAGGAGGAGCCGAAGGGGAACCTTCCCGAAGGGACGAGGGCTTTCGTCAACTGGCAGGAGGAAGAGCTCAAAGGGGAGCGTGGGAAAGGGACAGCAATTCCCTATAAATAGTAACCGGGGGGAGGGGGGGTGCCAAAAAGGAAATGCCCCTGAACAGCTCCCCCCCGGGGAACAGGGTTTCCCTTCCAGAGCAGTGACTTTTTTTTTTGTTTTCCCCCATTTCTGTAGATCTGCAAGGACAAGAACTCTAAAAATATTTTAATTAATATCTGTGTGTTTTGCCCATGACACATGAAGCTGAGACTTCATGCAGCTGGTGCTCGGAAAGTGTGTCACTAGCTCTCCTCTCCCCTGCGTCCCTCCCTCCCTCCCTCCCTCCCTCTCTTTTTACTGCTAGCTAGGAGCAGAGGACAGGCTCAGAATTATCCAGCCGAGCTTAAAAGACCTTTTAAGAAAGCCGCAGCTCCGGCGCTCCAGCAGTCTAATGCACAAGAGACATCCAGTCAACACTAAACAATCTGACAGCCGAGAGACCTCCAGCCGCTACAGGAAGCAAGCAGGCAGTCTCACATGAGCCCTCCCCCCCCCCCCCCTCCTCTCCAGCTCGAGGTCAGAGCAGTCTACCACCATGCAAGGGATCCTCCATCCCCAATACTGAGCAGTCAAACACACACAACCCCCCCCCCCCCCCCAATCCCCATCCACGTCCAGGACTAGCAATCCTAAGCCAGTTACAGGTTTGCTTTCACCAAAGATCAGATGGGGGTGTCCAAAACCCACCTTCATTCACTCTTGCCTTCATGGTTGAGTTTTGTAATGCCTTTTTTAATGATGAAAGTACTCTTTGCTTATGGGTAACAACGGGCCAGATGTTACTACGCTGTAATACCCACAGTCAGGGCTCTTGTGGATTTGGGTAGCAACTTCAAGCAGAGCACCGGGAAGTCAGGCAGACCAGCTGTGGCCTCCAGAAAACTGTGAGAGAGTCAGAGCATTTCCCCCCCCCGCGCTGAATGCTCTCTGCAGGAGCCTCCAAAAGGCCAGATCCACCTGCTCCATCCCAAGACCCTAGTCCTCTGCTCCCGATACCTTTCTTCAGAGACTGACTCCCAAGCTGTGCCACTCACCTACGCAGACCGGGCGAGGGACGCCAGTTCACCTGGAGCGTTACACCGGGTGACATCTGGTCGGATACTGAGAGCCTGTAAACACTCTTTACTAATGCACCGTACTCACAAGCAGTGTTTGCCTTTTATTATTATTTGTAGTGATTTATATGCATCCATTAGTGACTTATATACTGAATACCTGGGTTTTGCTTGTATTAATGCCTTGCACAATATACTGTATACTATTTCGTAACATATCGTACTGCCTTCTGGTATTAGTCATTGCTTCCAGTATCAATCCAGCTATATTACATATACATAGGCACAAAATGGGGAAAACCCTTTAATAGATCCGGCCCAGTGAAAGCAGAAAAGGGTGTGTGACTTATCTGAGCATGGAGTAAGACTAGGGAAGAGGTATGGAGAGGGGGCATATGAGTTAGGGAGTATAGAGAAGGGGGGGGGGAGAGAAGCCTATGGGTAAGGGAGCGTGCAGAAGAGGTATGGAGGAGGCAGGGTAGTACGGAGAAGCTCTGCGGTGAGGAGACGGTGAGTAGGGGCTGAGGTGAGTATGGATAAGGGAGTAGAGAGGGGTACACAGGAGTGCAGAGAGAGTGAATTACAGAAAAAGAACGGGAGAGGACATTATAGGAGGGGCATAAAGAGAAGAGGATAGGGATAGGAGGTTACCAAGACAGAGTATGGATGGGAGCACCTTGAGGGTGCTTCTGGGAGTGAGGAAAACAGAGCCGCTTACCTGTTTAACAGGTGTTTGAGGGCCGCAGGGTGTGAGAAAGGTTATCTGACAGAGCCCAGCCCGGTCCACCTGCATCGTGCCCCTCGTTTCCTTCATAGCTGGCACAGTGAACAGGAAGAAGCAGCTCCGAGGGGAGGCTTACATCCAGCTGCACTCGGGGAACACCTGATACAGGTAAGCAACACTGCTTTCTCCAAGGAAACGGTTGCATCTCCCAAGAATGGTGTGAGGATGAGCTGACGCTTCTTGGCTTTGGCTCGATATGCGTTATCACAGCTGCCTCGCTGCTGGTACCGAGGCAGCTGTGAACCCTCTGCTTTCTTCAGGTGGAAGGAGCTGGTGCTTTCTGGGCCTTAGGCGAGCTCGTTCTTGAGGGAGGGGGGGTGGGATCTATACTCTCTTGACGTCAATGCCCCGCTAGCAATCGGCGCAGATCCTGGGTTCCCTCGATGCTGATGGGAGCTTATCCGTCAACTTCTAGCTGGGAATAATATCCTCCAGGGGTCATCTTCCTGCACACGCAGCACGCCAAAAATAACATAGTCCTTCCCCAGGAAAGAGCGCATCTATTATGGGAACATCGGGGGGCACTTACTGCAGCCACCGACCTCCACCTGCCGGGACAGCAGGCAGTAAACTAATGAGGCAAAAAAAATCAAATGACTCCGTTCCCAGACTGATGCCACCCGATTGCACCCAGTAACCCCCACCACCCCCCCCAAAAAAAATAAAAGAAATTGAGTGACAATTGAAGGAGCGAAAACGAGAGAAGCACCTGGGCCCCCACGTGTAGAAACGGTGTTTTAAGCAACTCTGTTCCCCACGAGAGAGAAAAAATTGTGACCATGGGACTCCACAGGAGAAAAATAAAAACCCTAAACTTGAGGGGGGGTCCCGTGCGACACAGGTAGGACGGCGAACGCCCGGTCAAGCGCGCCCACGCCAGGCTGCGTTGGGTGGCGGCTTCCCGCTACTGCCGCAAACTTAACACCTCGCTTGGCCTCGTAGAAAGGGAACTACAGGGAGGGCAGATTTAGGAAAGGTGTGGGGAGGGGGAGGCAGAAGCAGAGATAGGAGTGAAGCCATGGGGGGGGGGGAGGGGCGCGTGGTGTTTCTGCCTTTACGGCCGCGCGGCTCCTTCCGTGTCCGGGGGGGGGGGGGGGGTGGCGGGATGCCTGCGCCGAGTTCTCCCTGCACCTGAGTCTGAAGTTCAGTTGGGTTCACGGAGTGGCGTTGAGGTGGGTGGGGGAAGGAGGTTTGCGAGCGAGTAAGATGGGCAAAAAGACGTAGCGGGAGTGTGCGCCCTACACTGCCGTACTGTCCCAGCAAGATTGAAGAATACAGGGTGCTTAAGCAGACCTGATTGCGGGGTGGAATCACACCGGTATTTTCTTTTTTTTTTCTACTGGTAATTCTTTTTTTTTTTTTTTGCCATCTACAGTCCAGAAAAGATTTTAGGAAAACCCTACAGGTTTTTGGGGTTTTTTTTTTTTCCTCGGTATCACTAGGGCAGGAACTATGAAACCGGGAGGGGGAGGGGGGTACCTCGAGAGCCAAGCAGCTTCAGCGCGGTGCCCGAGGAGCGCACACCTCCTACACACCCCCGCCAAAATAATAATAAAATTAAAAAACAACCAGCCCACACACTGCCGAATGCTGACCAGGTGGAGGCATTTGCTTTCCAAGTCCTGGCTTTTGAGCGCTGGGGGGAGAGACTGCAGAGCCTGACTCGAGGGCTGCGAGTGGGCTGCAGGCTGTCGTTTGTATGGGCCGCGCGCCGCGCACCGGCACAGCGCGGCGCGCGGGTTTACCCGGGGTAGAGTGTGGGAGCGCCTGGGGTAAGTGCTGCGAGGGGGAATGGTAGCAGGCGCAGAGCGCGCTCGGCCTGGCGCTGGGGGGGGGGGGGGAGAAGAAAAGAGGCGGCACGGGGGGGGGGTGCCCGTCGCACACAATCACAACGGCCCTGAAACGTTATTAAACCACAGAAAAGACAGCAGAGGAGGAGGAGAAACAGAACCAAAAAAAGACATGGGGTTTTTTTTTTCTCTCTCTCTCTCTCTCTCTCTTCATCTTGTCGTTTCCATGGAAACCTTTTAAGCCAACTTCTCAGGAAGACAAAAATCTTTTTCTTTTTTTTTTTTATATGCAGAGACTAAAGAGACGGGAGATTTCATGCATGTGCCGAAGGTGTGGACAACTGACATAGAAATCTCAACAACGGTATTGAAAAATGTAAAAATCCCCCCCCCCCCCCTCCCCAGCAAATAAGATAATTATTCTGAAGAGAGATTTAGGGGGTAGGGGGAGGCTGAATTGTCCGTTTTAGCAGGAAGTGATGTCACGGTTGTCCCAGGTCGTCGTGCACTGTCACCTGCAGCTTAGTATCTCTGCCCCGGTCTCCGTGCCTCCTGCTCAGGAACTCCCATCCTCACCCTCCCTCCTTCATTCCCCTCCTGAGACCTCCTTTTCCCTCTTCTCTCCTGAATCCGTTCCTATATTCTGCTTTCCAGTTTCCACAAGTTCTCCTGTCTGCTACGAAATCCACCCCCCCCCCCTCACTCCCCCATCTTTAATCCTAGATGATCTGCATTTTTATGCCTCCTCCGAGGTTCTCTCCGTTTCAGGCCACTCCCTCCGCTACTGCACCTGCCAATACCTTGTCCTCCCCCCCCCCCCCCCCCCCCCACACACACCCTATTTTATCTTACTAGATACTGGAAATAAGTCAGCATACACACGACCTTGAGAGAGTGGGATTGGAGAAAAACAAAAAAAAGAAATGTAAGATAGCAGAGAAAGGGAAGCAAAAAAAAAAAAAAAAAAAGGAGTTGAATGGCCAAGAGACAGGTGGAGGAAAGATCATGAGGAGATGGTGATGAATATAGAAGCAAATAGGGGCTCATGAGAAAGTAAAAAAAAAACAAAACAGAAACGAGAAAGAGAAAACCTTGAGTACTGGGTGCTTTTCTGGTCTCTCCATCTAAAAATAAAAACCATATAAAGCAGAACTAGACAAGGTAACACAGAGAAAGGCAACAGAACCAATAAAGGGGATAGATCGGCTCCCTTATGAAGGAAGGCTGAACAGGTTAGGGCTCTTCAGCCTGGAGAAGTGACAATGAGAGTGAATAGGATAAAAGTTTATAGAAAATCATGAGTGAGGAGGAACAGGTCAACAGGGAACAGCTATTTATCCCCTCAAATAGTACCAGGACCAGGGGGACGCTCCGTGAAGCTAACAGAGAAGCAGATTTAAAAGAAAGCAGAGAAAGTATTTTTTTTTTCAGCCGACGCACAGTCAAGCTGTGGAATCGGTTGCCAGAGGATGTGGTCAGAGCATCTAGCACATCTGGGTTTAAAAGGGGTTTGGCCAGATTGCTAGAAGAAAAGTCCATAAACCAATATTAGCCAGGTAGATCTGGCGAAAGCCACTGGCCCTGTGAGCTAGGAACAGGAAACTGATCTACTCTTCAGTATCTGCCCGATAACTTGTGACCCGGACTGGCCCACGGGATGCTGGGAACTGACGGACCTTTGGTCTGACCCAGCATGGGATATCTCATGACAGGCCACAGCACAATAGCAGAAGAGATTGAAGAAGGGTTAGGGAAGTAGAACTGGCTGTAGAAAATTAATTTGGCTTCAAGGTCAACACAGGTCCACTGAGCTCAGCCCCACTGCAAAACTATGCGTGCCTGATGTATTTGTGGTACCGCAGGAGGAGGCAGTAAATCCTGCAGTAGCTCAGTCAGGGAAGAGGCCCCCCAGGATGCGAAATGGGATTAATACGTTATTTATTTGAAAGACTTCAATCCCCACACTATCGCCAAATCAAGGCGGGTTACGAGGTAAACATGCATAAAATCATATAAAAGCACAGAAACATGCAGGAAAAAAAAACAAAACCAAAGGCAAAGGACACTTGCACCTTGAGAGCGGAATTTACCTAGTATACAAATCGGAGATGCGCCCAAGACCTAAAAGTAATGACGAACGCTGCTGTACCCATCCTAAAAGCAGCTGCTACTACTAGTGCTCTGCTAATCAAGGCTCGGCGGAGGCTCGTCCGGTAACGGAATTCCATCGTATTTTTCTGCAGCAGGGGTCAGGAAATTCCCTGTGAGTTTTTCGAGACCCCTAGGTGGGCAGGCCTGGATTTATCAAGAGGCACATTAGGCCTATGCCTAGGGCTAGCAAAAGAATCTGGGGCTGGGTGAAGCAGCAGGCCTTTGGGCTGTACTGAACCTCGCTCAGCTGAGAAAAGCCTTCTGCAGCCCTCTCCTCCAAGTGCAGAGAATTGGGGGGGGGGGGGGGGGGGGGGGATGAGGGATGAGGCTGGGAGGAAGAGAGCAAAGAGAAAAAAAAAAGTTATTTTCCCCGTTCTGGCCCTTCCCCTTCTGTCTTGGGTAGGGAAGAGCAGGAATGGGGTGAGGCCAGGGCACGTGGAAGGGAGCATAGAAAAGCTACTCTGCTCTTTTATCCAGTCCCTTTCCTCCTGGGACATGAGGGGAGAAGATGAGCCTGGAGCCTTGGAATTTCTTGCCCCCTGTTTGGGGGGACGGGAGGAGGGTGCTACATCACCATCAGCGCCTAAGGGCAGCCAAGTCCTAAATCTGCTATTGTCTGCAGGCTAAAATACCTCTCGTTAGCCCAACAGGAAAAGTAGCCAACAATAACACTGTACATGGCATCTGAAGAAGGAATCTATGGACGTTGATATTCAAAAGATTCCTGCCATTAAAATTAGCATTTAGCCTTCTTAAATCTTAACCGGTCAAAAATTCCCTCTCCCATTCCCCCCAGCTGTCTAGCAAAAGTTGTGCACACAAAATTGCCGTGCACACACGGATTTTGCTGGGCAAAAATGGGGCCAGGGTTTTCCAATTTAGCTGGCCAACACGACAGTCAGTGCTAACTGGGCTAAATCTGCCTGCATCATTCTGGCCGTGCAAATGGCAGGCCTGAATCTAATCATCTAATGACAAATACGGAAGCGTATACAACTTATCAATGATAATACACCGATTCTTTACTCAACGCTTCTACAGTACAAACAATTTTTATAATGATCAAAAGTAAATATTACTTATTAAACAACACATCCTACTATGATATTCCACAATTCTTATTTGCTGCAGTATCCTCAACTCAACCACACTCGCCAACAGCATTCACTCACCACAAACAATTCACAAGCCACATCAAAACCCCTCGATAAAAAATACTAAATGCGCAATAAATAAGAATTGTGGAATAGCATAATAGGATTGATTGATTGATTTATGCCTCATTGTTTGATGAGTGATATTTACTTTTGTTTATTATAAAAAGTCTTTGCACCGTAGAAGTGTTAATTAAAGAATTGGAGTATTATCATTGGCAGTTGTATACTATTCGGTGTTTGTCAGTAGGTGTTTTCCATACAGGGCAGCAGGGGCGGCCGGGGGTGTTCTATAGTGTTTTTTCTATACTGAATCTAAGCATGCCAAGTTGAGGCATTGCCGTTGTCGCATGCAGTCAACCGTAACGCCCTCTTTGCTGGCTTTCCCCCAGAACCAATCAAGAAACCTGGAGGGCATTCAGAACAGTGCAGCAAGGCGTTGTTCTACTTTGGGGTACAGTGTGTGGATTAGCCCTGTTTCCTCTTCATTACGCTGGTTTGCCATTGAAATGTTGCTCACGCTTTAACCTGCCGATGCTAACCTTTAGAGCTAAGAACGGCCTTGCCTCCAAATGGACAGGGTTTCTCCCTGTATACCAGATCAACGGCACTGGGGGATAATTTTCAAGAGCTTTTTACACACTTAAAACTGGGTTTTACGCATGTAAACGCATTTTTTGTGTGTAAGTGGACTTTTGAAAATTGCTATAATAAATGCCACCGAATTGTCCATAGGTTGGACGTGTGTGAGTACACTCTACACTTTTGAAAATCGCTATGCTCGTTTGTTACATTTACACATATAAACAATTGCGTCCAAAACCTGTAATTCAACGCCGAGAGGGATATGCCAAAGCGGGCATTCAGGCGGAGCGTTGAAGACCTGGATACCTTAGCCGGCTTGTGAAGGTTAAACGGGTAGCCCTAATACACTAAGAGGCTGATGCAATACAGTGCGCTCAGCCCTGGCGCACAGTCTGCCGCGGGGCTGGATGCGCATTTTGGATGCGCTAGAACACCTCCCGGTGCCATGACGGGATGAGCGCATCCGAAGCACGCGTCCAAACCAGCCGCCTAGTTCATAGCGCTCATCACAGGAAAATGCCATGCAGGCGAGGCTATTAAGCTATTACTCTCGATGCAAAAAATAAAATCGCCGCACACATTTCAACAAGCGAAACTTAATGCCAGCCCCAGAGCCGGCGTCAAGTCTTCGCACGCTCCAAACCGCCACAAAAAAAAAAAAAAGCCCAAAATACTGCTTTCCTGTGGTTCCTCCTACTTCGTTTCGTCCCGATACTAAGGCGAAACCACAGGAAGCATCGTGAAAAAAAAGAAAAAAATCAGGTTAGGAAAACGGACGCTTGTTAATTGGCCATCCGTTCTCCTAACCGGCGCACAGCCACATCTCCCGGGGCCATGGACGCACCAGAGACGCGCAATTTGCCCCTAGGGCAGATCATTTGCCTGTTGCATCGGGGGATGTCCGCGCGTTGAAAGAACGCGAGCCCAGTCTGGATGCACGGGGGGTTTTTTTTTTCGCGCTCGATACTGCATCGGCCCCAAGCCGAGGGAGCAAGCAAAGGATCTGTTTGGTTGGCTCTGTATGAAGGCGATCCAAAGGGGAGTTTTATCATTTTAATTTAAGTTATGATATCGAATTGCTTTCGGTCTTTAGCCATTAATGACACCAGTTTATTGCATTTATTGACTGATAATGATTGTGTTAGTACGCTCAATAGTTACGCTGTATTACGTTGTGTTCATGAATTAGTTCTTCTTTGCGCGTCGAACGTCGCTGTGGCCATGCTAAGGAGGAGCCATCTCTGCCTAGGATAAATGCATAAACAGTCCGCCATCGAAACCAGCCAGTGAGTTATGGCTGAATAGCCGGTCCGAGAGTAACAGGTACATTTACCTAGTTATCTCACTCTCCTTGCGGTCTTGAAAGTCCAGTTAATCCCACCTCCTCCCCCCCTCCCCCAAAAAAAAAAATATCCAAAAACGTTTGGGTTCTGGTTTTACAAAACCAAAAATAAAATAAGATCAGAAGGGGGTATTTTGGGGGCTGGGTTTGGCAGAACATACAATGAGACGTTGTGAATGAAAGAAGAGGCTAATGGTAAAAGTTTTTTTTTTTTTTTTTTTTTACAACAAACAGAGAAATAAAGCGCTGGAATCCTCATTCACACAGGCATGCAGCGGGAGCCTCTAAAAAGCCAGCGCAGCTACCTTCTGCAAACACTTCAGGAAGTGACTAGGAATGCCAGATTCAATGCGGGGAGAGGAGGAAGCAGAAGGCGGGGCTGAAAAAGAGAGAGAAAACGAGAGAATGTGGAGAAGAGAGAGAGAGAGAGATTGTGTTCATCTTTTTCTGCACCTGAGACGGAATTCAGCCAGAACGAAAGCAGAAGTAACCCCAAGGCCAATAAAAATGCCAAATAATCTCCCATAGCCTGCGCCAAGGCCCCATCCCACCCCCAGGATTTCCAGTCGCACTCCTTCCCCCATTGCTCACGTGGGGAATTTGAGCACCGAAGGAATGTATTTAATCATTAGACGTAATTACATTGCAGCAGAGCAATTGATAGACAGAGGCACGTGGGTGGTGAGAGAGAGAGAGAGAAAGGGAGAAGAAGAGTGCAGTTATTTTTAAAGCCTGCAAGAATGTTTCCTTGGACTGGCTTGCTAGCTGGAGAAGGAAACAGGGAATCTTTTCGTACCATTTCTCCTAAAAACCCTAGATGCAATCTGCCCTCCCCGTTCCTGTTTCCAGGGAGCGCCATATGCGACCTGAAAGCAGCTCGGGAAAGGGAATTCAAGGCATGACAACCGAGGAAAAGAGAAAGGGATGAAGCCCTGGCAGTGACACTTCTGGAGGTGGCACATGGAAAATATGCCATCCAATGACAGAGAGACAGGATGCCCGCCAACCTGCTCCGAAAGCTTGGCAGAACAGACTAGGGCAGGGAGGGTACAGCCAGATAGTGTGAAGAAGGTCATGGATTAACCTCAGAACTCCAGCTGGGATGCAGGGGGAATGAAATATATTCCATGATCCAGACTTCCAATAACAAGGCAAAGAGAGGAACTCACGGTCACTTGGGATTTCAGGATATCCAAGGAGATAGGTTTTCAGTAGGTGCCCCTGTGTCCCATCCACATCAATGACAGACATCCTGAAAACCCATCAGGCCAATGGCTGGGGGTGCCCCCAGGACCGCTATGGGAAGCCTTGTGCTAGACAGCTGGAAGAACCAAGCCCTTCAAATGCTTGAGATTTCCATCTACGCTCTACTTAAAGCTAAACGTTCAGCAGTACACCAGGGTGGAAACTGTTTTAGGGTGCACTTTGTTTCCGTTTCCCAGCCACCCATGCAATGCTTTGAATGCATCCTGCCGTCAAGTCTGCCCAGCTCTCTGATCATGCCATCTCCCTCCTCTCAAACAGTTTGTCCTATCTTCGTTTACCTAAGAATATTCATACCCAGGGTGGGACTCTCACTGAACTCTTAATCTTGGCTAAAACAAAACAAAACAAAAAACCCACAAATCAATATTCCAGGATCCTGTATCTCAGGGCTGCCTGTCGTTCTACTCTGTTCTCCTCCTGTATCCCAGGACCTGCCTGCTAGTCTACCCTGCTCACTGGTATTTCAAGATCTGCCTATCCTTCCATCCTGCTCTCCCTCCTGTATCCCAGTACAACTTGGCCACCAATCCTGCTCTCCTCCTGTAGCCCTGGACCTGCCTGCCGTTCTGTCTCCCCGCTCGTCCTGCATATCAGGATGTCTATCCTTCCATCCTGCTTCTCCTCCTTTATCCCATGATCTACCTGCCATTTTATCTCGTATCCCAGGGATTGCCTTCCATTTCCATCCTGCTCTCCCTCTTGTACCCACCGACCTGCCTGTCCCTTCTAGCCTCGCTTTCCTCCTGTATTTTGGTGCCTGCCACTCCATTTCACACATCCTATAATCCAAGGCCAGTCTGCTGGTTATCCTGCCTTCCTCTTGCATTGCAGGGCATTCTGTCTTTCTGGTGTCCTCTCACACATTTCTTTGCCAGGGTTTGGGTCATTATTTATTCATCAGAGGGTTGTTGGTTTTTGTTTTTTTTGCCCACAAGTTTCCATCCTGCTTCTCCTCTGATGTCTCTGTTGATGCTGTTGCTCAGGTATTCACATATGCTAATCCAGAACCATTCCTCCCCCTCATGCTACAAGAAACAGGCCAGGGATATTGTCCTCATCCTGAAGAGCGATGCCCTCTCTGTGTTGTACAAGAAGATAAAGAAGGGTCGTATTTTGTTAAAGGTTTTAGAGAGAGGAAGCTTTTAAGAACTGCTTGTCCAAAACTGCTGTCTTGACATAAAGCATTTTCTAGGCAGTAACGAGCGGTGAAGGCGTAAGAGATACCAAGCGGCAATACTCTGCGATATCTTCCTTGGAAGCAGAGCGAAGATGGACTAAGGAACCTGAAGTCAACCCGGCCTGTTATGCTTTTATTTTGTTGAGAAGCTGTTGTCCTGACCGAGCATAAAAGTAGGAAATGCAATCGTAGATCCATGTGGAAAGAGATCATTATGTAACCGACTGGACCTGAAGGAGATGAATTGTTGAGATGATCTTCTATAAGGATTTGTTCTCTCCAAATAGAATAGTAAAGCTCTCCTGCTGTCCTAGGTTTGAAGGACCTGTTCGCCTTCACCGCTCAGAGGTCTTGGAAAAGTGTTGGTAGTACAAATGCACCGATTCAAATGAAACTACTTTAGGCAGAAAATTTCACAACAACTCTGTTATTGAAGATTCGGGTATACGTAGAAAGTGAAACTAGAGCTCGTAGCTCGCTTACTCGGAAGCCACAGCTATCAGAAATAAAACTTTTTTTTTTTTTTTAGTTCTGATGTGGCCAGAGGGCTTGAAAGGTGGTTTCATGAACTGAGCCAGAACTATATGTAGATCCAGTGGAGAAGGAGGATCCCTGATTGGGAAACGAAGATGATTTAGGTCTTTCATGAATCTGGCAACAGTAGCCGGCTGAGAAGTAGGAATCCCCTCTGAATTCTGATGTTGTGCTGCCCTAGCACTCAGATGATCGCTGACCAAACACGTTTTCAATCCTGATTCAGAAGATTTGGCTATACTGAGGCAGAAGGGGGTCACTTAAAGGGGTCCTGGTTGGCACATGAACATCAGATAGAAAATCTTTTTTATTTGAAGCTGTAAAATCTTCTAGAGGAGTTTTTGCTTGATGCTAGGATAACCTTGCTTACTTCAAGAGGTAATTGCATAAAAGACTAATTGATTTTCAGCATCCAGGCAGTCAGAACCAAAGACCAAAGGTTTGGATGGAGAAGATTGCCATTGTACTGAGTGATTAGGGTTGGGAATATTTTAAACCTTATTGGTTGATGAACAGCTAGGTGTTGAAGCCAGGGAAACCAAGTTTGATGTGGCCAAAAAGCACTTTTGAAACCATTAAGCCCTTTTCTCGTCTGGATTATGTCGGCTGTGAGGGGAATCAATGGAAATGCATAAAGCAGTCCTTAGTGCCATGGGATTGAAAAATTGTAGGTCACTGGACTTCTCCTTGCTGGTCTTTTGGAACAGTAGATGGGAACTTTGTTGTTGAATGGGGCTGCAGCATTACCCATTGTTGAAACAGTTCTTCCACTCTCTATGTTTCCATTCACCATTCGTGTGGTTGTAGTTGACAGCTTAGTCGGCTATCTGGTTCTATTTTCCAAGATGATAGACAGCTATCAGGTTCATCCCTTGAGAAATTGCACATTTCCATGTCTTGTAGGTCTCGTGTCCAAGGTTGAAAGAGCCTATTCCTACTTGTTTGTTAATGTTGTCTGTCTGAATTAAGACCACTCTTTTTAACCAGGTATTGACTTTTAAAACACTGAAGATCGCTCTCAGCTCCATAAGAATTTCTATACTGGGTAAGATCAAAGGGCTATCAAACCCAGCATTCTGTTTATAACAGTGGCCAACCCAGGTCACAGGAACCTGGCAGGATCCCAAAAGGTCGACAGATTCCATGCTGCTTATCCCAGGGTTTATGTCTAACAATCTTTTGTGTGGAAACCAAGACCCTTAAGAAGGAAGATTGTTTAAATGGGTTTCATATCCCTGATTGGCAGCTTCTATGGTTATTATTGTTTGAAACTGAGGCTAGTGAAAAGGTTGAACTTTTGAAAGGATTGAAGGATTCATCCACCAAGTAAGAGAGTGGATGAGAGAGTTGGAGATATGGATTTTGTGTGATTGTGGTTGCAAGTGCTAGTTCCATTGGTATTTCGGATTTATTTATTTATAAAATTTATTGACCACTTATCAACTTTTCTAAGCGGTTTCCAGTTAAAACATCCATAAATATAACCAATAAGACTAATCCATCACAGAGAGTAGGAAAAAAATCGAAATGCAAACGACACAAAAACTGGGAAGAAAAAATAAAATGATACCAATGCCGATGGAGCAAGAACTCACATCCCTTCACCACAGCAGAAGAAAAAGACCGAGGAGGCTCGTGTGGCCACCCCATGCATGTTCAGACAGATCTTCTTGGTCTTTCTGAGCGCTGAGAGAGCGTTTCCACCTTCGTACCGCCAGACAACAGTAGCCCACTCGTATGGCCGATTACATCCTGCTTGCAGAGGAACGTGTGCACCCCTACTGCTATGGAGATAGCATGGAACAATTCATATTTAAAAAAAAAAAAAAAAAAGGGAGTCTTTTCCCTGAACTTGCTGGGGCTGGAGATGATGCAGAGGCAGCACTCACAGCCCCCCAGAAAGAGGAAGACAACTCCGGGTCATCGCACCACACTGACTCTTAGAGATCAATGTCTGCTGCCATTTGTCCGTTTAAGTTCAGGCTTAACCGGGCAAATAGGATTTGAAACTTCTTGCTAGCTGATGGCCTTCCAACTAATCCCCCTCCCATTATATTGTTGCCCCCCCCCCCCCCCCCAATTTTTGTTTCCCCCAGTTAAGTCCCCCCTTTTCCAACTTATCTAGTTTTTACTCTACCTATGTGTTCTCTCTTGTTGCTTGTTCATTGTAAAGGCAATGCCTATATATTCCCGGTTATAAGTTATCTGTAAACCGACACGATGTGCAAACGGTTGTCGGTATATAAAAATGTTTAAATAAAATAAAATAAATAAATAATCCAGCTAAGTAGTTGGTGGGATAAAACTTAGCCAGATCTATAATTAGAGGTTCCACCCTTATGATTAGTGGGGAGAAGGTTTTTGGAGTGGGATGGTTCTAAATATACAACTGTTGACACTGTGTTTCATATAGGGTGGCTCTCCCATGTAGACGCAATGCATGGAAGAGCCATCTATGCTGTCAATAAAAAGACTTAAACTATAAAATTTAGCCAGATAGCTTGGAGGCACTCCGGGGGCATTTATGGGTGGAGCTAAATTAGCCAGATAAGCTAGCCCACTAACTCCAATTCTCCGGAAGATACCGTTGAAGAGCAGTCCTAAAGTTAGCCGTATACGCTGGTGCAGCTACGCCACTGAATATACCGCAAAAGTTAGTCAGATAAGTTTGTCCGGCTAACTTTGCTGGCCAGACAGCGGCTGAAAATGGACTCCCTAGTGACCGGATTCGGGAGTCACGATTATTATGCTTTGGAGGGAACCGTGACGCATGATCCCTGGCCAAGGACTGAGCAGGCTGGGAGAAGCAGGGGTTATAAAAACAGAGGGATAAAAAGCCTGAGTAGCTGTGAACGAGGGCTCTTCAGGCCGAACCCCAGTCCTAGTTCTGATCATGCCGAAGTATAAAAGAGCAGGAAGAAACTCAACTGTCCCGAAAGAAACTTGACTGTTTGACAAGTTTCATCCCTAAGGCCCTTACAACTTCTTCAGAATGCTGCTGCCAGAGTTCTGACGGGTAAAAGAAAATTTGATCATATCTCACCCGTACTCAAGCAATTACAATGGCTCTCAATTGAACAAAGAATCGAATTTAAGATCCTTTCAACTTTACAGAAAGCAATATACAAAGCAGACTACACCGCACTTGATGACATCATTCATATCCAGTACTCTCCACGCACAACAAGATCAACTAGTAAACTACAGCTAGTGATTCCATCACTCCCTCTTGCTAAACTCTCGTCCACCAGAAACAGAGCCATTTCTATCATCGGCCCAAAACTATGGAACTCCTTACCTCAGTTCCTCACCTCCCAAGAAAACCCAAAATCTTTTAAGAAAGAACTAAAAGCCTGGCTCCTCTGCCAATCTCATACTGACAGCCTGCACAACAATCTCAAAACTTAATCCCACAGCTTCCCATATTTTGTCATTTATTCCCCCTCTGTCTAATCTTCCTGTTTCCTAAGATATCTAAGTCTATTTTTTCATTATACTTGAACTCAGTCTATTTAATGTACCTATCCTTTGGTACATCTTATCTGGTTTATGCTCAATGTGCTTATCCTTTGGGATATCTTGCCTTGTTCATATGTTTGACATGACAGTTCTCAGATTGTTAATTGTTGTTTTTTCTTCAATGTTCAATAGTTTTATGTAACAGGTTGTTATAATTTGTAAACCGGAGTGAAGGCTACTCTGCTCTACCTCGGTATATAAAAAATGCTAAATAAATAAAATAAAAATAAATAAGGTATTTTTAATCTGAATTGATCCACCATCTTGGTGGTGAGCTCAGGCCCTTTGCTTTAGATTTTGTTGGGTTTTTTTTTTTGCTTATTGCACTATCTCAGGAGCAGCTCTTGGTGCCAGGTTTAGTAAAAAGTAAACGCTCCAGCAGAAATAAGAAGCTTGAGCCATGGGGGGTGTTATTAAAGTGCATCTCACTGCTTTTCAGCACCACGGACCGGACAGCTCCCGTGGCAGACAGGTGGACAACGCTGGGGATTATCAGCGCCTTTCAAAAACGTTTAAAATACGCAGCAGAACCTCAGGGCTGGCAAAATGGTGCACCGAGCCACGAATTGCTTTTTTTTTACCTAGGGGGGCACAGCTCGGTCACGGACTTGGCACCAGCTTCCGGGCTTCCTGCATCCCCAGCTAAAAATACCCAAGCACCATCCCCCTCCCCACCCCCCCCCCAGCGCTGATCGGCCTCCATCAGACCCAAAGCTAGGAGATTTATACAGACAATGAAAGCATTCAGCTCCACAACTGTTTCAATAAGCAGAGTGTTTTATGAATCGAGACAGAGACTGCTCTCACTGGGAAGAATGCACAGTTCCTTATTTTAGCCTGTAGTGTGGGAGGGAGATATGTGTAATGTGACAGCACCATGGAAGAGTAGAAATGCTTCATTTTTTTTTTATATATATATATATATATACGACATCGGGAGCGCCAGTTTTCTTCTTACCGGATAGAAGGGTCCTTTTTGAGGGCATTTCTTAATAAACACAGTAAAGCCAGCACCAAGTCACACGGTGCATAAATCCTCCTGACACTCAGCCTCCGCTTACAGGGGGACAGGGTACGGCGGTGTCGCTCTCCGGGACACGCCCGGCCGTGCGGTGCACCGACGTGGCACAGGGAACGGGAGAAGCCAGGCCTTTTCAGGAGAATCACAACATGCCTGCTTACCTTTCGAAAGACCGATCTTGAAAGGGAACGGGTTAACCTGCTACTTCCCATCCTTTTGCTTTTGACGGATTTATACTTTTTTTTTTTTTTTTTCTCCAGATCTGCTGCTTGCCTGAGATTAGTCGGGGGGGGGGGGGGGGGGGGGGGGAAGGGATCCACACCGACCCAACCTGCATCCGCTCTGTCCAGGCCAGCGCTGAGACCCAGTTCCTAGCTGGACCCCACGGACATGTGTCAGTACTTTCCTTTCAAGCTCGCCCGCCTCTGCCAACTGAGGTCCCTTCTGCCTTTGAAGGAAGAGGAAACAGGAAAAGGCAAAATATCTAGAAAGCATCTCTTCGGAACGCGGCAGTCGGAATCGGCCGCTCTTGGGAGCCATCCACGCGGCATCGAGAGCAGCTCCGCGCGCGCGCGCGCGACCCTCAGGCGGCGGGAGCCGGCAAGCGGCCTGCCGCCGCACGACGACAGAGGGGAGCAGAGCGGTTTTGGAGGGAGCCCGTGCGCGACGTTTGCGATGCGTTCCCTACGGGGGGGTGCGTCCGGCCCGGGCGGGCGGCGGCTCGTTGTCGAGGGGGGGGGGGACGGGGACACGGCCACCCACCCCTTTTGGAAGCGAGCCGCCGCAAAGTCCGCGCCCTAAGATCGCCGGCGGGCCTTCGCGCCCCTCCCGCTCGCCGGGTGGGCCGAGCCAGAGCAGAGCAACGCGGGCGTTTCTGAAAGCGGAAAGGACGACATTCAAAGCCGGTTCCTATGGGGGGGGGGGGGGGGGAGGAGCAGCGCCGTCCCTTTGAAAACCGCAAATCTGCGTTGCGTGAGCGGATAATTATGTGCGTGAAGTCATGCGCCTGTCGCAACGGAGGGGGGGGAGGGGAGGGGGCGCCGGGGCAGTGGGGGATTACCGCACACGATGCGGGCGATGAGAAAATCGTTCCCCATGGATTGAGATTCCCTCAGCCACCAAATACCGACAGGCCAGGGAGAAGCCATAGTGGAGTTCGTGTTTAGCGGGAGGGAGCCATGAGAATAACCGAGGAGGCCGAGGCAGTGAAGTGCGCCCAGGTTACCGACTAACACCCGATGCAGTAAAGGGGGATCGGCGCCTCCAAAATGCACGCCTAGGCAATCGTGTGGCCGATCGCGCTCATGACGTGTAAATTCCACGTCGACGAGGCTTATCGGCTATTCACCTCCCTGACGCTGTAAATCCCCGGGTGCCCAACGCACACACCTCGTAACGCGACAAATTTAACGCCAGCCCTGGAGCTGGTTCCTCCACAAAGATCTGCTGCTTTTGGTGATCAACAAGAAAGAATTAATGAAACGGATCTATTACAAAAAAAAAATAAATAATAAATTTCTGGATGCACAATATTCAATGCTCCAGGCCAGTTTCACGGCTTGGGCTGTGCATGTACACTGTGCGTCCAGAAAAACATTTTTTTTTTTGGGTAATAGATCTATTGCATTAATTCTTTCTTGAGCGCCCATAGCAGTTGTGTTGCGCGCCAGTAGCAATGTGTAAGTGCACCAGGCACGACTCCCGAGCGCCCGATGCAATCCGAGCGCCAGGGAGGCACAATTTCTCCCTGGCGCGTCCCTTTTAACGCACCAGCTCATTTAAATATAGCATCGGGCAACCCAGGAGGGAGCTGGCTGCGTGCGCATTAAAAAAAAAAAAAAAAGCAGGGCGCCCGGTTTGGACGCACATCTTATCGCATCGGCCTGCGAGTGCATACCCAGCCGCCGTGTGCATTTGCGTGTCAAGTACCAGCGCACATCTCCCCTTGGGTCGTTCAGCACTCGTCCAGTACATATCAGTCCAGGCCCCTCTCCTGCCGTTTTCAATCCCAGACCATTCCAGTTGGGAAGGGGGTGTCTCGACTGGAGCCTCCGCATCCCTGCTCGGTGACAATGCCCCCCCACCACCATCCCCCCCACCAGGCCTGGCTGCGAGACCTTTAAAGGCGGCACCCGCGAGACAGGGCGTTCCCCCCCCGACAAGAGCCCTGCGTCTGTGATGTTCTAGAGAGTTCCTGGTACGTTCCAGAGTTTCCCCCCCTCCACCCCCACTTCCCCCTTCAAGGACCTGTTTGCAAGAAGCACTCCATGTATGAAGTTTAGGCCGCAGGCAAGTATTATAGTCACGCAACCGGGGGCCTGCACACGCTGTCCTGTGTTTGGCTAATCGGGCTCTTTGGAGCGATCTGGAAGGAAGCAATAAGAGGCCAGAGCCCTCCGGCGTCCCTGAGGACAGAAAGGTCTGACGAAGGGGGAGTACATGCAACGGGGTATACAATTCAGGGTTTCTCCACCCTCTCCTGGAGGCACACCTGGCCAGATGGGTTTCCTGGGTTTCCACGATGAATATGCATAAGATAGATTTGCATACCCTGGGCCTCCAGCGCATGCCACTCTCTCTCTCTCTCTCATGCATATTCATGATGGATATCCTGAAAAACCAGACTGGTTGAGTGTGCCCAGAGGGTCGGGGTGTAATCTGTCACCGGGCCGAGTGTTCAGGGTTACAAGGAGGGAGGAGGAGGGGGGGGGGGGGGGCGGGCAAGAGGGCAGACAATGCTGTCGGTACCGTGCTCGGGCGCCTGTCGGCCTTCGACGGGAACGCTGACGGTGCGACGAAGGAGTTTATTTCTGCCGGACTCGCTTCTCCGCTCACGAATCAGCAAAGGGTGAACCTGGGCGAGAGAAAGAAGAAGCCGAGACACACAGATTAAAATGCAGGAAGTGACGGCAGAGGCGGACCCCCCTCCCCTCCCCCCCCCCCCGGGGGGGCCCATGTTAGCCTGCCTCATTTTCCTGCCAGATCATAACAACCGAGACCCTACCCGATCTCAGATTTGTGTCTCTGCAACCTCTGCACCCATCTCGGGCTTTCTTGAATTCTGTTAACTTATTTGACACCCCCCCGCCCCCCACACACACACACACACCCTGCCACCCCTACCCGTTCTGAAAGGCTGTTCCATGTCTTTCACTCTCTGTGTGAATAAATGTCTACTGAGTCTTATATCCTTCAAGCCCCATAATGTGATCCCAATTTTGTAGACGTTTCCTTCCACTGGAAAATACTTAACTCGGTGCACATTTGACAACTTTGAAGCGTTTGAATGTTTTCTGAGAGACTGTACTGAGAAACTGAAGTCATCCACCTAATGAGAGACTGCAGTGATTCATCTGAAAGACCACACTAAGAGACTTAGACCATGAGTCAGAAAGACTGCGCCGAGATTGCCTTCATGTATCTAACAAGTGACCAGGCTGAGAGACTGGATTTTGTCCACCTGAAAGCCTGCAGAGAGAGACTGACATTATCCAGCTGAGACACTCAGACCAGACTGCACTTGGAGCCAGATATTATCCGTTAGAGAGACTGCGCTCTGAGACTGACATCATCCATCTGGGATTTTGTACTCTGCAATTGCCATCACCCATCTAATGAGAGATTGTATTGAGAAACCAACATCATCAATAAGAGAGACTGCACTGCATCCCAGGATCATCCATCTAATGAGAGACAGCACTGAGAAACTAAGATCATCCATAAGAGAGACTGCACTGTATCTCAGGATCATCCATCTAATGAGAGACTGCACTGTATCTCAGGATCATCCATCTAATGAGAGACTTCACTCTGAGACTGACATCAACCATCTAAGATACTGCACTCTGCAATTGTCATCATCCATCTAATGAGAGACTGCACTGCATCTCAGGATCATCCATCTAATGAGAGACAGCACTGAGAAACTAAGATCATCCATAAGAGAGACTGCACTGCATCCCAGGATCATCCACTTAATGAGACTTCACTCTGAGACTGACATCAACCATTTAATGAGAGACTGCACCGAGAGACTGAGATCATCTATAAGAGAGACTGCACTGCATCTCAGGATCGTCCATCTAATGAGAGACTGCACTCTGAGACTGACATTATCTACCTAATGAGAGACAACACTGAGAGACTGAGATCATCCATAAGAGAGACTGCACTGCATCTCAGGATCACGCGTGTAATGAGAGCCCTCGCATGACCCTGAACTGCCCCTGTGCCCTTCCCAGGGAGAGTCTGCAGAGAGACAAAGTCTGGGCCTTATTCCATGAGGACTGAAGGGGGGACAGGTCCTCTTTCACTAAGGCCCTCTGGGCTTTGGCTAAACTCGGGGCTGGGCTGGACAAGCTGCTGGCTTTAACTCTTCCCACCGCTCCGAATGCCTCCAGTCTGTCTGGTTAACTGCCTGGCAGGACAAGTTGGTGGGGGGGGGGGGGAAGTTAGCCATAGACTTGATCTGGCTGACTCCGATATCCATAGGTGTCGTCCGTCCCCCCCCCCCGGATAACTTATTGGGCGAAACCTGCTTGTGTCAGAGAGCGGGCCCAGAGCTTATACAGCTGGCTAGGGCTTTATACCCCCCCCCCCAACACACGTTTTGTCTTTCTCCCCCGCGCCCCCCCCCCCCCCCCCGGGCAGGTCCTCTTCCCGTACGCACCTACGAGCAGAAAAAAAAACCCCAAACCACCGAGTGCAGGAGGGCAACGGTTAAACCTTGCCTGTTCTCCCCCTCCTCTCAGGCAGTGGTGGAAGTCTGGGGTTCATGGGCTGACTGGTTAATTATAATCATTACTCCCCATAGCTGCTGCACAGGGAATATTAATGCCCCTCTCCTCTCCAGCTGCCTCTCCCCCCCCCCCCCCCCCTCTCTTTAGTGAGCTCTGCCCTGGCGCACCGGGTCTCGCCCTCTGTCACGCGTTCGCTCTCACCCCCCCCCACCCACACCCTTGCTTTCTGTCTCAGGCTGTCGCCTCCTCCCCTATTCTATCTTCTTCCATCTTTTCCTGGTCTCCGTTCCTGTTTTCCTTAATCTCCTTCTCTTGCTCCCCCCATCTCTTACATTTTTTTTCCCTTCTCATTTTGTCATTTTTCTCCCTCCTTCCTCCCTCCCTCCCACTCTCCTGCTTTCCCTCTCTGTCTCTCTCTCTCTGTCTCTTCCTCCCACAGTTTTGCTTTTCCTCCACTGAGTCTCTCCCCCTCCCTCTCTCTCTCTTGCTTTCCCCTGAATCTCTCTTTTCTCGCTCTCCATCTGTAAAGATTTAATTCTCATGGCCACCCTACGGAGCCGAGAACACTTTCTCATCTGCAGGCCCAGCTTGTGTCCCTCCCACACGCCATCGGTCAGGATCAGCTTCCAAAAGGAGATACAAAAAAAAAAAAAAAGGAACGAGCTGAATTTTCCCCCAGACGCAAAGCACTGAGCGGCAGCGGAGGGAGGGGCCGCTTCCCGCACCTGCGGAAGGAAGGACGGACAAGCTCTCGGCACTGGCGGGAAAAATCCCAACCCTCCCCGCTACGCTGCCGACCCCCCCAGCTGGAAACGGTGACAGCTTGCAAAAAGTGCACTGGCAGAATGGCGGGGGTGGGGTGAGCCTGGCTTTCCCATAGCACTTCTTGCATTTTTGTGTTTTTTATTCCGCCTATCCGTATTGTCGGAGGGGGAAAAGATGGGAGCTGATTCCTCGCCCCCTCCCCCCAACAAAAAAAAGCCCCCAAAACACCCCTAATAAGGTCACTCCTAGAGTGCTTCGGGACATGCAGCCGGTCCCAAAGAAGTGTGAGGCTCGCAGGACCCCCCCCCCATGCGAGAGGGCCCCCAGACCCTGTGCGCCCGGTGAGATATCTCCCGACAGGGCCCCCCCCCCCTCCCCTTCCCGCACTTCCGGCCCCACAGCTCACGTCATGAGGCGGCGGAGGGGCGCGCTCTCACCTCATCCTCGTCGAGCATGAGCAGCTGGTTCCCAGAAATGATGCAGTATCGAGGGTTCCAGGCAGGGCGGTCATAGGGCGAGTGAAGGTAGGGCATTCGGTGCATCGGAGCTGCTCGCACATCTGCGGGGAAGGAAACAACAACAGCAACAAAGTCCATTACTGTACACCTCAGCTGGCCCAGCACAATCTGACGGGTCGCAAGGCCCGGAAGGTCTGACAGGATGACTGAAATCGCAGCTTTGGGGTGGGGGGAGGCTAAGAGTCACCAGATTTTACTTAAAAAAAAAAAAAAAAAATAGGGATGAAAGCAAATCATGGGGCGTCAGATTCAGTCTGCCCCAGTTGCCCTGCATTGGAGCAATTGTTTGTCGTAATACAAAGGGATTCCCTGGGGAAGATTAGCCATTGATTGGGGTGGGGGAAAGCCTAGAAGTCAATTTCGAATCACAGTCCGGGGATAGGATTTGACTGTTCTGCCTGCGAGCCGATTATTCGATCGCAAACCGCAACTGAGACTTTCTTAATACGATCCTGGGGAGGTAGCGTGTAAGAGTGAGGAATGATTAAATATACCCGTTAACCCTGACTTTTATTACTTTTTTTTTTTACATCTTTACATGGCGGTCAGGGCACCAGGTCTGCGGAGGGAAAGTCCAGGTCAACGCCGGGCTCCTCAGAAACCCGAGCCAAAGACCACAGGCCCCAGCGCGTCGGCACTACAGGCCTTGGAGCAGCTCTAGAAAACTTCCCTGCCGGGCCTGGGAGGCGACTGGAGAAGGAGACCCTGGATCAGCAGCAAAAGAAATCAGAAACCCAATCAGGCAACACCCATCTGCCCGTAAAAGAGGTCCGGAAACTGAACCGGACCCCTGGTGCACCGAAGGGACTGGAAACCCTCCGACCCCAGAGGACGAGCCCGGGGACCTAGAAGTCTAAGCTAAGAAAGATCCTTTACTGACACCTGAGGACGTCTGACTGACCCCCCCCCCCACACACACACACACATTCCACCCCACCTCCCCATCTACCACACAGAAAGAAATAATACAGAAGACAACAGATGGCTCCCTCCAGCCAGCAATGGAATTACCAGAGAATCAAAGAGAAAAGGAGATACTTAAAAAAAACAAAAAACAAAACCCACACAAAATGGCAGGAAACACAAAAAAATGATAGAAAAGCAAGGTTTCCATGACAACTGTGACAAACACACAGAAACAGCCATAACTAAATATCTGCAATGAACACATTCAGGAAATGATAACCCTCTGACATCAGCCTACGCCAATGCAAGGAGAAGAGACAAGAACCCCAGCATCAGCCTCCTCTGATACCCAGACCAGGAGACAGGAAACCCAGCATCATCATCCTCTGATACACAGACAGGAGACAGGAACCTGACACATCATCCTCTGATACACAGACAGGAACCCCAGCATCATCATCCACTGATACACAGACAGGAGACAGGAACCCCAGCATCATCATCCTCTGATACACAGACAAGAGACAGGAACCCCAGCATCAGCCTCCTCTCATACACAGACAGGAGACAGGAACCTGACACATCATCCTCTGATACACAGACAGGAACCCCAGCATCATCATCCACTGATACCCAGACAGGAGACAGGAACCCCAGCATCATCATCCTCTGATACACAGACAAGAGACAGGAACCCCAGCATCATCATCCTCTCATACACAGACAGGAGACAGGAACCTGACACATCATCCTCTGATACCCAGACAGGAGACAGGAACCCCAGCATCATCATCCTCTGATACACAGACAAGAGACAGGAACCCCAGCATCATCATCCTCTGATACACAGACAAGAGACAGGAACCCCAGCATCAGCCTCCTCTCATACACAGACAGGAACCCCAGCATCATCATCCTCTGATACACAGACAGGAGACAGGAACCCCAGCATCATCATCCTCTGATACACAGACAAGAGACAGGAACCCCAGCATCAGCCTCCTCTCATACACAGACAGGAACCCCAGCATCATCATCCTCTGATACACAGACAGGAGACAGGAACCTGACACATCATCCTCTCATACACAGACAGGAAACCCCAGCATCATCATCCTCTGATACACAGACAGGAGACAGGAACCCCAGCATCATCATCCTCTGATACACAGACAGGAGACAGGAACCTGACACATCATCCTCTGATACACAGACAGGAACCCCAGCATCATCATCCACTGATACACAGACAGGAGACAGGAACCCCAGCATCATCATCCTCTGATACACAGACAAGAGACAGGAACCCCAGCATCAGCCTCCTCTCATACACAGACAGGAGACAGGAACCTGACACATCATCCTCTGATACCCAGACAGGAGACAGGAACCCCAGCATCATCATCCTCTCATACACAGACAGGAGACAGGAACCCCAGCATCATCATCCTCTGATACACAGACAGGAACCCCAGTATCATCATCCTCTCATACACAGACAGGAAACAGGAACCCCAGCATCATCATCCTCTGATACCCAGACAGGAGACAGGAACCCCAGCATCATCATCCTCTGATACACAGACAAGAGACAGGAACCCCAGCATCATCATCCTCTGATACACAGACAAGAGACAGGAACCCCAGCATCAGCCTCCTCTCATACACAGACAGGAGACAGGAACCTGACACATCATCCTCTGATACACAGACAGGAGACAGGAACCCCAGCATCATCATCCTCTCATACACAGACAGGAGACAGGAACCTGACACATCATCCTCTGATACACAGACAGGAGACAGGAACCCCAGCATCATCATCCTCTCATACACAGACAGGAAACAGGAACCCCAGCATCATCATCCTCTGATACCCAGACAGGAGACAGGAACCCCAGCATCATCATCCTCTCATACACAGACAGGAGACAGGAACCCCAGCATCATCATCCTCTGATACACAGACAGGAGACAGGAACCTGACACATCATCCTCTCATACACAGACAGGAACCCCAGCATCATCATCCTCTGATACACAGACAGGAGACAGGAACCCCAGCATCATCATCCTCTGATACACAGACAGGAGACAGGAACCTGACACATCATCCTCTGATACACAGACAGGAACCCCAGCATCATCATCCACTGATACACAGACAGGAGACAGGAACCCCAGCATCATCATCCTCTGATACACAGACAAGAGACAGGAACCCCAGCATCAGCCTCCTCTCATACACAGACAGGAGACAGGAACCTGACACATCATCCTCTCATACACAGACAGGAGACAGGAACCCCAGCATCATCATCCTCTCATACACAGACAGGAACCCCAGTATCATCATCCTCTCATACACAGACAGGAGACAGGAACCCCAGCATCATCATCCTCTCATACACAGACAGGAGACAGGAACCCCAGCATCATCATCCTCTCATACACAGACAAGAGAGAGGAACCCCAGCATCATCATCCACTGATACACAGACAGGAACCCCAGTATCATCATCCTCTCATACACAGACAGGAGACAGGAACCCCAGCATCATCATCCTCTGATACACAGACAGGAGACAGGAACCCCAGCATCATCATCCTCTGATACACAGACAGGAACCCCAGTATCATCATCCTCTCATACACAGACAGGAGACAGGAACCCCAGCATCATCATCCTCTCATACACAGACAGGAAACAGGAACCCCAGCATCATCATCCTCTGATACCCAGACAGGAGACAGGAACCCCAGCATCATCATCCTCTCATACACAGACAGGAGACAGGAACCCCAGCATCATCATCCTCTGATACACAGACAGGAGACAGGAACCCCAGCATCATCATCCTCTGATACACAGACAAGAGAGAGGAACCCCAGCATCATCATCCACTGATACACAGACAGGAGACAGGAACCCCAGCATCATCATCCTCTGATACACAGACAAGAGACAGGAACCCCAGCATCATCATCCTCTCATACACAGACAGGAGACAGGAACCTGACACATCATCCTCTGATACACAGACAGGAGACAGGAACCCCAGCATCATCATCCTCTGATACACAGACAAGAGACAGGAACCCCAGCATCATCATCATCTGATACACAGACAAGAGACAGGAACCCCAGCATCAGCCTCCTCTCATACACAGACAGGAACCCCAGCATCATCATCCTCTCATACACAGGCAGGAGACAGGAACCCCAGCATCATCATCCTCTGATACACCGACAGGAGACAGGAGCCCCAGCATCATCATCCTCTGATACACAGACAGGAACCCCAACATCATCATCCTCTGATACACAGACAGGAGGCAGGAACCCCAGCATCATCATCCTCTCATACACAGACAGGAGAGAGGAACCCCAGCATCATCATCCTCTCATACACAGACAGGAGACAGGAACCCCAGCATCATCATCCTCTGATACACAGACAGGAGACAGGAACCCCAGCATCATCATCCTCTCATACACAGGCAGGAGACAGGAACCCCAGCATCATCATCCTCTGATACACCGACAGGAGACAGGAGCCCCAGCATCATCATCCTCTGATACACAGACAGGAACCCCAGCATCATCATCCTCTCATACACAGACAGGAGACAGGAACCCCAGCATCATCATCCTCTGATACACAGACAGAAGACAGGAACCCCAGCATCATCATCCTCTGATACACAGACAGGAGGCAGGAACCCCAGCATCATCATCCTCTCATACACAGACAGGAGAGAGGAACCCCGGCATCATCATCCTCTCATACACAGACAGGAGACAGGAACCCCAGCATCATCATCCTCTGATACACAGACAGGAGACAGGAACCCCAGCATCATCATCCTCTCATACACAGGCAGGAGACAGGAACCCCAGCATCATCATCCTCTGATACACCGACAGGAGACAGGAGCCCAGCATCATCATCCTCTGATACACAGACAGGAACCCCAGCATCATCATCCTCTCATACACAGACAGGAGAGAGGAACCCCAGCATCATCATCCTCTCATACACAGACAGGAGAGAGGAACCCCAGCATCATCATCCTCTGATACACAGACAGGAACCCCAGCATCATCATCCTCTCATACACAGACAGGAGAGAGGAACCCCAGCATCATCATCCTCTCATACACAGACAGGAGAGAGGAACCCCAGCATCATCATCCTCTCATACACAGACAGGAGACAGGAGCCCCAGCATCATCATCCTCTGATACACAGACAGGAACCCCAGCATCATCATCCTCTCATACACAGACAGGAGAGAGGAACCCCAGCATCATCATCCTCTCATACACAGACAGGAGAGAGGAACCCCAGCATCATCATCCTCTCATACACAGACAGGAGAGAGGAACCCCAGCATCATCATCCTCTCATACACAGACAGGAACCCCAGCATCATCATCCTCTCATACACAGACAGGAGAGAGGAACCCCAGCATCATCATCCTCTCATACACAGACTGGAGAGAGGAACCCCAGCATCATCATCCTCTCATACACAGACAGGAACCCCAGCATCAGCCTCCTCTGATACCCAGACCAGGAGACAGGAACCCCAGCATCATCATCCTCTGATACCCAGACCAGGAGACAGGAACCCCAGCATCAGCCTCCAATGTTACACAGGCAGGAGACAGGAACCCCAGCATCAGTCTTCAATGTTACACAGGCAGGAGAAAGACAAAACCACAGGACAGGGCTTTCTAGACTGAGGAAGCAGAGATAGGACGTACCAGCAACTTAGACTGTTTACATGTGTGAGCAGAGTTTGTAACATTATCCCGTCATTTACACACTGCTTGTCTTCTGAGACTGGTCAGTGGTCTCCAGAGAGGACTTAAGGCACTCAATGTGTGCCAGCTATGAAGCCTCATTAATTTTACTGAATGGTATGAGTGAGTCTGAGGAGGCAGGTATACTAAGGCTTGATCAGTTTCTGCCAGGTCACTATGTGTGATGTGAAATCTCTTTGCCCAAACTTTGTCATCCTGCCCGGCCTCGGTAGGCTAGATGTTGAGGTAGGTGTCAAGAAACCTGCCGTGCGGGCCATGAGCAAATCTCTTAGCAGACGAGCAAACTCCAAAGCATCACCGTGCCTTGTCACGCTTAAAACCCACTGGTCCGACCTTGTCTTGGACTACTTCTCGTAAAACGGAGTCAAGCGACACCCCCCCCCCCCCCCCACATGGCCGGGTCCGAGGAGCGGTACCGGCCTCGTTTCGTTGAGCGGATCCGGCTCCGCTGCCACCCTGGGGAGAGGCATCTCTGTTTGGCCTTCGCCCGCGAGAGGACTGGTTCCAGGACGACGCCACCTGAAGTCCCGTTAGCCTGAAAGCGTTTATTCACTATCGCAAAGCGAGTTGTTTTATAAATATCATCCTTCGGCTGGCTGGTTTTCCTTCCTCCCGCAACCTAAATTTCTCGCAGTAAACACCACGCCGCGTTCTGCACTTTAGCGGCAGAATTTCCTATTTAACTCTTTGGTCTTAATCCAAATGGCCCTTACTATAGTTGCATAGGCGGCTTCAATGGTGCCATTTATTGCCTTTTCAGATTAGTACATAGCACCAAGTGTTTACTGCGTGTTAAATGCTTTTACGCAGCAATAAACCCTTTACACAGGGCCCGTGCTTCCATTAGGGAAACTAGCTGGTCATCTAGAGCACCAAGATTTAGGGGGAAGGATGGGAGGCAAAATCCCACCAGCACGAGGACCAGAGCGGTGCCATGCACAAAGCCGCTAGCGCCAGTAGAAGGGAGCACTGCGCTAGAGTCACTGCCAGTAGAAGGGAGCGCTGAGCTGGAGTCACTGCCATTGAAAGGAGGGAACGCAGTGCTGGAGTCACTGCCATTGGAAGGAGGGAGCGCAGTGCTGGAGTCACTGCCAGTGGTAGAAGGGAGCGCAGCGCTGGAGTCACTGCCATTGGAAGGAGGGAGCGCAGTGCTGGAGTCACTGCCATTGGTAGGAGGGAGCACAGTGCTGGAGTCACTGCCAGTGGTAGGAGGGACTGCAGTGCTGGAGTCCCTGCCAGTGGTAGGAGGGACTGCAGTGCTGGAGTCCCTGCCAGTGGTAGGAGGGAGCGCAGTTCTGGAGTCACTGCCAGTGGTAGGAGGGTGCGCAGTTCTGGAGTCACTGCCAGTGGTAGGAGGGAGCGCAGTTCTGGAGTCACTGCCAGTGGTAGGAGGGACTGCAGTGCTGGAGTCCCTGCCAGTGGTAGGAGGGAGCGCAGTTCTGGAGTCACTGCCAGTGGTAGGAGGGTGCGCAGTTCTGGAGTCACTGCCAGTGGTAGGAGGGACTGCAGTGCTGGAGTCACTGCCAGTGGTAGGAGGGAGCGCAGTTCTGGAGTCACTGCCAGTGGTAGGAGGGAGCGCAGTTCTGGAGTCACTGCCAGTGGTAGGAGGGACTGCAGTTCTGGAGTCACTGCCAGTGGTAGGAGGGACTGCAGTGCTGGAGTCCCTGCCAGTGGTAGGAGGGAGCGCAGTTCTGGAGTCACTGCCAGTGGTAGGAGGGTGCGCAGTTCTGGAGTCACTGCCAGTGGTAGGAGGGAGCGCAGTTCTGGAGTCACTGCCAGTGGTAGGAGGGTGCGCAGTTCTGGAGTCACTGCCAGTGGTAGGAGGGTGCGCAGTTCTGGAGTCACTGCCAGTGGTAGGAGGGAGCGCAGTTCTGGAGTCACTGCCAGTGGTAGGAGGGAGCACAGTGCTGGAGTCACTGCCGTTGGTAGGGGGGAGCACAGTGCTGAAGGTTTCTTGGGGAAGGGGAGGTGCAAGACCTCAGGTTCGCCTACTATGGGTGCCAAATACTCTTGCTCCGACCCTGCCCTTGTGGCAGTGTAGTGCACCTGGCTCCCGAATGGTGAGCAATTCAGAAACTCTGCAGGTGGCTTGCCCTTGAAAATTCAGGAGCCGGCGGGCACCACAGCTACCAAAGTACCCAATAACTTGACGCCCAATAACTATAAAGCTGATAAGCGGGATTTCCAAGTGAAGTCCCTGGGCACACTTTTCCCCCACCTCCTCCCTACTCCGTCCTCACCTCATCCCCCCAGCTCTGCCCCTTCTCCCCGGGGTTAAAAGCACCGGTGCGGTTTCTCAGCTGCTAAGAGGAAAGGAATGTATTTATTTATTTATTGGTTTTTATACACCGTCGCTCATCAGAGATATCACGTCGGTGTACAGAGAACGAAAAATACGCAATTGCGTTGTACATAAAACAGTATGAAAACAACTGAGTAACTATACATTAAAACAGTTAACTATACATTAACTATACATTAACTATGCATTAAAACATATACATTAAAACAGTTAAATGCATAACTGTTGGAATGTATTCAGGTTGCAGCTTGGTGACCTGGGCAGATCTCTTTGGACTCTGTCCTTGAAACGTGCACCCGCGGTGGATCTGGTTACCCACTCCCTGCACGTTTCCCTCGACGGGCTGACCCAGTCCCCTACGACCTATACTCTGCTGCATGCACGGGACCTGACATCCTTTTTTTATGGGATCGGTGGATGCCTCCGGGTACCAGTGGCCACCAAATGACGCGCTACTCTTCCCCTTTCCCCTCCAGGGTTTTCTTCTTTGGCTATTTAACTCTCCCTGTGAACTGGGTGTTGGGATTTTTTTTTTTTTTGTTTAATTTAACTTATGATTTGCAATACATGTAATCACTGATTTATGTTTGAAGTTTTGCCTGGGTCTTCTTTTTTTTAAGGCACTTTTTCTAGCATGCAAGCGCCTGTGGTCCGTCCGTCCATTATGTTGCAACTCGGCAACTACCACATGGATCCACCTGAAGTTCGACAAAGCCCGCCAAGCTTACTCCCGCTAAATGTTGCTTCTGTTTTACGCCTAAGGGTCAGATTTGGATGGGGGGGGGGGGGGGGGGTAACTGCTGCTGTTAACCATTGTATTTAACTGACTTTTGTTCCAATACAGGATTCACAAATGTATCCTGCTCCTCCCCTCAGTCTCTGAAAGCTTTCTTAGACCCAGGAGTTTGTGCAGTGCGTGCTAAGTCATCACAATATTTAGTCATATCATTTGTGAAATTCGTGTTTCCTGTCTGCTAGGTCATTCGTTGCTGTGCCTCAGTTTGAATTCCTGGTTAGTAATGCGTGCCGTGCATTTTTTAGCAATAAATAAAAGTTAGCAGGAAACCGTGATTTTTCACTGGAATCGGTGCAAAATTCCAATCGCTTGACAACTTTTTCACGTTCATCCCCCACGCTGAACTTTCGTTTGCCCTGCAGATGGGAAAAGCACTGCTTATTCTGGGGATAAGCAGCTTGGGATCTCTCTACCCCTTGGGATCCTGCCGGGTGCTTGTGACCTGGATTGGCCACTGTTGGAAACAGGATGCTGGGCTGGATGGACCCTCGGTCTGACCCAGTGTGGCAAGCCTTATGGTGTCATGCTTTCAGCGTGCACTCCTTAACTTGCTTCTTGGTTCCCCTTCATGATCTGACCTACCCCCAGGTGGGGGGTGGACAATGTTTAAAGCAGAGCCTGCTTTAATTAGGAAACTCAGAAGCAGGCCATGTTGGAGAGCCAGGACAGGATTCGGCATTCCCTGAAAGAATGAAGCCAGCTGGATAGAGAGGGAGGCTTCAGGAGTCGGGCTGCACGCGTGGACGTCTGTATAATAGTAACATGGTAAGATGGTCAATGACAGCGGACAGAGACCCCACCATATACCGAGGGGACCGGACAGATCCATTGTCCTAAAGGAAATGCCGAGCCGCTCCTGCTATCACCCCCCACTGTATCTAAGGATTGATGCTGGGAAACACAGACTATGACAGCAGACAAAGTCTGTATGGCTCATCCGACCTGCCCAGCTATGTACAGTCCTTTTCTATCCCTCAGCCATCCTCTGTACTCATCCCGCCACCAGGAAGCTTTTGTACAGAAATATGGCCTTAGATCACTCCTTTCACCCTCATCCCAGGACCCCTCTTTCTAGAGCCTCCTTTCCACTGAAAGAGGCTCAGCTCTCGTGCATAGAAATCTCCCCTCTTCCTCTAAGGTGCAGGCGTTTTATGCTCAGATCTTTGTCCCCAGATGCTCTGTGATGACGGCTGTTAAGCAGATATTAATAGCTGCCTTCTGGACCGACTCCATCCTGTTTATTCTCAGTATTCCCAGTGAGGTCTCAGCAGGGACCTCTACAGGGGCAGCATCACCTCCCTTCCACTCCCTGTGCAGCCGAGCATCGCCTCTGCCCGGCCACCTTATGATATAATCCCGCCCCCCCCCAGATCCGGCACCCGTTTTCTGCAGAGGAGAACTTTTGCAGGTCCAGATTCCTAGCCTTGCATTTTCTTTTCAGCATGAAACCTTATCTAGCGAACTCGGGAGCATTGCTCGGGCTTCACTGGACCCCTCCACACATATCCTGGCCTTCTACCCGGGGCGGGAGCCTCCCCCTACCCCCAACATCGCTGACGATATTGCAGAAAGGCCTCCGCCGGCTTTATTCTAAGCAGGCGGCCCCGGAATTCAGCTCCTCCGTGCCTGCTGCGCCTTCCGGGAGACTGCAAAGCCTGAGCTTCGGGCGCCCTCTGCTGGACATGGCCAGCAATTGCAGCTGCACGATGGCCGCTTGGTGCTGGAGAGAAAGCTTGAGTTCAACCCTAGTAATCGAGGCACCGTCGATTGTTTGCCTCTGTAAACTGAACCTGGGTCTAGGCTTAAAAGACTTTTAGTTTGGGACAGAGTCATCTGCTCTGCTTTTTGCACAGTCTCCTCCCCTTAGAGATTCTAGCTGTCACTGACATTTTGGTGTGAGCTTTCAAGTTTTCTTTTGCAGGGCACCATAATGTCAGTGTTACCCTTCCAAGCCCATGCAACCTAGTAGCCGATGATGGCAGATAAAGGCCAGCTGACCCCCCACCCCCCAGTTTGCTCCAGTTATTCTGGTGCACATCGCCCCTATCCCAGCGCCCGGCCGTAGAAGCTTTACTGCTTGTAGGATATCGCTCCTTATCCAAGTCAGTTTTTGTCATCTACTACTTGTCTTGGGGAGGGGAGCGTACGAGTCCCTCCCCAACTCATTCCCCCCCCCCCCCACGACTTCATTAGTCATTACCCGTTCACCCACTCTTTCCTTTTTACAAGGCCCATCGCAATCCATTCCTGCAGAGGCGAAAGCTCCCCGCCAAAGAGACGTGGAACTAGCAAACTTGTCCGAGGATAGCGTGACTTCAATAATGGGAGCTAGAATTTCGGGCAACAATTTCAAAAAGACAATGAGCCAGACATCCGGCAGGCCCCCGGAAATCCCTCTGTTTGTCTTCACTGCAAAGGACGCACACAAAAGGGCTGAGTTAGCATGAGTCCGAAACCCGTGAGCAGTAGGGCCCAGTGGTTTGGGGCTTTCAAACTTGCCCACTGAGAGAAGATTTGGTTCACCAGACTCTGACTCAGGGACTATTCATGAGGGTCTAGCTGGCGACGCAGCCTGTCTGCCAGAATGTCCTAGTTCCCTGCCAGATAAGTGGCTCTCAGGATCATCCAACACACACATATAGTAGATGATGGCAGAAAACGATTAAATAACCTATCAAATATGCTCAGTTATTCCTGTCCACTATGGCCAAGGATCTATCCCAGCTGTCATGGAGTGTGACCGCCTGTAGGATATCGCTCCTTATCCAAGTCAGCTTTTGTCGTCTTTCTCCACTGGAGCCCTTGCCCTGTAGCCGGACGGCCAGAGTCCTGCCACCTCCCATGTCCAACCGCAAGGTCCCACAATCATCCAAACAGCCACCAACACCAGCACGGGCTGCTGGTTACCTGAACGTGCGGCCCGCCTGGTCTCCGTGGCCTCCCCGCAGGGCCTCCCACCCCACGTGCAGCCCTGCCGGACAGAGCCAGCCTTGTGCCCCGATTCTCAGACCCGGGCACCTAGTTTAGGGAGCCTAAATCTAGGAGAAGGAATAGCAGAGCAGCATTTAGGAGCCTAAAAAAAGGTTTATGTGAATTTTCAGCTGAAAGCGGGCACTTAAAGATGAATTTTAAGACCCTCGTGCGCGTTTTGCCGGCTCGCACGCACGGATGCGGCGATTTTTTAATGCACGCGCGTGTTATAAAATCGGCTACAGGTGCATGCGTGTGTGTGCGCGGGACTACGCTGATGCCTCGAGTGCGTAAGCGGGGGAGGGGGGTGGATTTTAGTAGATACGTGCGCCGACGCAACTACCCGTTTCCCCAGTTCGCCCCAGTGAAAGAGGGGACTTCCTAAACCCCCCCCCCCAGCTAACTTGCCTCCCTTTAACCCTTTTAGCTCCAAGCCTTAAAATCCCGCTGACTCGCCTCCTTTTATTTGTTGCACGACTTGCTCGCCGTCCATAGCAGGAGTAAAGTTACGCGGTAGGAGACCTCCCCGGCACCTGCTGGTGCGCATAAACACCTAAGCGTAGGCCTCCGTGTTGCAGGCTCGGCCCGCCCAAGGAAGACCCCCACCCAGGCCCCGCCCCCTATTTGAACCTCACGATTTGCGCGCTCGCCGGGAGATACGCGCGCACTCGCGAGGGTTTTTGTTGTTTTTTTTTTTTATTCGCACGGCACGCGCTGAGCCGAGTCTGGCGACGTACCTCCCGGCTTGGGAAATCCGCCTGGAGTCAGGAACTCAGCCCGTAGCTTTTCAAAACATACAATGCACCCTACTACTTTGGGAATCCTACTCAGCCCAAATAAAAACCCTCCTTACTCAGTTATCGCTCACCACTCAACCACAAAGAAACAGAAATACTTTACATAACAAACAAGCTCCCCACTAAGACCTTCCAAGACCTCTCGCCCACACAACCAACCAGCCAACGCATAACCGAAGTAAAAGACCTAGGCATCACATTCGACTCCGAACTCAACCTAAAAATAACATGTCAACGCAACAATCAAAGAGGGCGACTTCAAGCTACAAGTACTCAAGAAACTCAAGCCCCTCCTCTTCAACCAAGACTACTAGACAGTAGTAGACAGTACTTTTTATTCTCTAAGCTGGATTACTGCAACTCCCTCCTCCTCGGGCTCCCTGCATCCTCCCTCAAACCCCTTCAACTTCCCCAAAATGCAGCAGCCAGATCACTAACGAACAGCAGTCGATCCTCCCACATCACACCAGTCCTTAAAGACTTTCGCTGGCTCCCCATAGCCCACAGAGAGCCCTAACCCTTTTACACAAAACCATCCACAATGAGAATACGGAATGGCTAAAAGACGTCCTCCACCATCACAACACCCAAAGAAACCTCCGCTCCAAGAACACCGGCCTGCTAACCATTACCCTCCACAAAACAAGAACATAAGAACTTAAGAAGATGCCATACTGGGTCAGACCAAGGGTCCATCAAGCCCAGCATCCTGTTTCCAACAGAGGCCAATCCAGGCCACAAGAACCTGGCAATTACCCAAACACTAAGTCTATTCCATGTAACCATTGCTAGTAATAGCGGTGGTTATTATCTAAGTCAACTTAATTAATAGCAGGTAATGGACTTCTCCTCCAAGAACTTACCCAATCCTGTTTTAAACACAGCTACACTAACTGCACTAACCACATCCTCTGGCTACAAATTCCAGAGTTTAATTGTGCGTTGAGTAAAAAAGAACTTTCTCTGATTAGTTTTAAATGTGCTACTTGCTAACTTCATGGAGTGCCCCCCAGTCTTTCTATTATCCAAAACAGTAAATAACCGATTCACATCTCCCCATTCTAGACCTCTCATGATTTTAAACACCTCTATCATATCCCCCCTCAGTCGTCTCTTCTCCAAGCTGAAAAGTCCTAACCTCTTTAGTCTTTCCTCATAGGGGAGCTGTTCCATTTCCCTTATCATTTTGGTAGCCTTTCTCTGTACCTTCTCCATCGCAATTATATCTTTTTTGAGATGCGGCGACCAGAATTGTACACAGTATTCAAGGTGCGGTCTCACCATGGAGCGATACAGAGGCATTATGACATTTTCCGTTTTATTCATCATTCCTTTTCTAATAATTCCCAACATTCTGTTTGCTTTTTTGACTGCCGCAGCACACTGAGCCGACGATTTCAATGTGTTATCCACTATGACACCTAGATCTCTTTCTTGGGTTGTAGCACCTAATATGGAACCCAACATTGTGTAACTATAGCATGGGTTATTTTTCCCTATATGCATCACCTTGCACTTGTCCACATTAAATTTCATCTGCCATTTTGATGCCCAATTTTCCAGCCTCACAAGGTCTTCCTGCAATTTATCACAATCTGCTTGTGATTTAACTACTCTGAACAATTTTGTATCATCTGCAAATTTGATTACCTCACTCGTCGTATTTCTTTCCAGATCATTTATAAATATATTGAACAGTAAGGGTCCCAATACAGATCCCTGAGGCACTCCACTGTCCACTCCCTTCCACTGAGAAAATTGCCCATTTAATCCTACTCTCTGTTTCCTGTCTTTTAGCCAGTTTGCAATCCACGAAAGGACATCGCCACCTATCCCATGACTTTTTACTTTTCCTAGAAGCCTCTCATGAGGAACTTTGTCAAACGCCTTCTGAAAATCCAAGTATACTATACCGGTTCACCTTTATCCACATGTTTATTAACTCCTTCAAAAAAGTTAAGCAGATTTGTGAGGCAAGACTTGCCCTGGGTAAAGCCATGCTGACTTTGTTCCATTAAACCATGTCTTTCTATATGTTCTGTGATTTTGATGTTTAGAAACACTTTCCACTATTTTTCCTGGCACTGAAGTCAGGCTAACCGGTCTGTAGTTTCCCGGATCGCCCCTGGAGCCCTTTTTAAATATTGGGGTTACATTTGCTATCCTCCAGTCTTCAGGTACAATGGATGATTTTAATGATAAGTTACAAATTTTTACTAATGGGTCTGAAATTTCATTTTTTAGTTCCTTCAGAACTCTGGGGTGTATACCATCCGGTCCAGGTGATTTACTACTCTTCAGTTTGTCAATCAGGTCTACCACATCTTCTAGGTTCACCATGATTTGGTTCTTATGTTCTCACCACCACACCAGAACCAGAGAACGCGCCATCTCAATAGCCGGCCCCTCATTATGGAACAAACTCCCTGCACAACTCAGACTAGAGCCCTCAGCACAATCCTTCAAAAAGTCTTTAAAAACTTGGCTATTCCAAAACGCCTTCCAACCCGCATGTTAAGTCCCCCTTCCCCTCCCATCCTCATGACACAATGTAAACGTTACTGTGCTATGAAGCCTACTGCATGCTAGCGTATCACACTTAAGATCCAAACACTTCCCTATGTTCTTACTTTTTACAAAGAAATAAGTTCTTGAATTTCTTACTCTTACAATGAAAAATATAAGTTCTTGAGTCGCTTACTGTTACAATGTAAAAATAATAAGACACCTTAGTCTTATTTTCTCCAAGTTATTATGTAAACCGATGTGATATACCCCAATGAATGTCGGTATATACAAACAAATAAAATAAATAAAACTTCGGCTTCTGAGGGCCGAGCCCCTAAACGGAGGCCTGCCAGTCATCTGCCAATTTAGGGTCCTAACTCCAAAATTTTTTGAACCTAAATCTTTTGAAAATTTGACAATTCCCCCCCACGCACTTCCCAGGCAGAAAGCCACGGAGCAGGGCGGAACATCCCGTGGGCAGGAATTTTGGAAACTCCAAAATAAACGCGTAAATGCTTCTCCCTGCCCCAGCTCTGTCCCCCGCCCAGAACGCCTACCCTGAGGGCCTGGAAAGGCACATGCAAAGCCAACGTGTTGTGCCAGCTTTCACACGCACAATCCCCTCTCGCCAGTTCACTTTCAGAGCCCTGCTTAGGTGCCTAAAACAGGGTTTTATGCGTGCAAGTCGCTTCGTAAATCAACCCCCCCGAGGGGCAAAGGTCGGCTACAATCCACCTAGGGAAAACATGTCCTGAGGTGAGCCATCTCCCAGTATCCTCAAGCGGAAGGGATGAAATATTCCACACGGCTGATTATTATGAACTACAAGAGATTTCGCTGTTTTTCACCGCTGCCATCCTTTTTTTTTTATTTTTTTTTTAGGAACGTTTCAGGATAGCAGACATTAATATAATCTTACTCTATAGCTGGGATATAATCTTGAGTGAAATCTCCTTTGTGCTAAATCCCGTCGCCCCCATGGTAGGGGTTGTAGATCCGGAGCCGCCTGCCTTCCGGGAACCGAGCGCCGTGCTGCACAGGGGCAAAGGCACGCGCCGGGCAGTCCCCGGCGCCGCAGCACGCTACGGTAAACCGCACGGCGCCGCATCCCGCCCTGCGTCGCGCTGCCCGCCCGCTTACGCGATTCACCGTCCGCACAGTGCCCGGAGCACGACTGACCGATTAGCCCTCGTCGCTAACGCTCGTGCCCACCCGGCGCCGTGCTGACGTTAAGAGCAGCGCTGGAGCAGGCGGCACAGGCCGCGTCAGTGCCCGGCACCCCCTCAGCCCCCTACCCCCCCCCACCCAGGGCCTGCATTGCCCTTGGGGGGGTAGGGGGGTAGGGAGCCTGCCCCCGTGGGCCTGCATTATACCAGCAGGACTGCAGGCCTGACTTTCAGAGGGAAACTCCCTGCAGAGCTTCCTTTTGAAAATTTGGGCTGCTGGCGGGGGGGGGGGGGGAAGGGGAAGGCGGGGAAGCAAATGCTTTGCGGCAGCGCTTGAAAAGGACAGGGTCCCCTCCCCCGACCTAACCCCGTTCCTATGTTCCCGTGAGGGGAGGGGGGGGGGGTATCAGTGCGCCCCTCGCCAGTGCATGAATGGGGGTGGGGGGTGGGATGGGGTGGATGAGAGGGGCCACATTTTCAAAGGCCCCCGTTTGCCCTCCTCACGGAAGGGGCCGGCGGACGTAAAGTTTATTCCCGCGAGAAACCTATGAAAATAAATGGGGGGGGGGGGGGGGGGGGGGGTGATTACTTTTTTCGCTGAACCGACAGACAGAAAAAAATAAAAAAGACATCGAGGTGCCAGAAGCTAGCGAGGTCAGCCAGGAGCCTTCGTCAGATGATGTTCGGCCTAGAAAACTCAGGCGCCACAACCTAGAACGTTCCCAGATCCGAAAGAAACGCTGGGACTGGTGGTAGCTCCTGGCCCTTCATGCTCGGGGCTCCACAGAGGTCACCCGGGTCCTGCAGCAGTCCAGGCCACGGCTTGGATGTCTTATCTGACGGGGGACACTCCCTTTTTTTTTTTTTTTGCATCACAGGGTGCTCCCTCCGACTCCGGTGAGCCACTGGTTAATTTACACGACCTAGTTTCGAATTAATGCAAAGAAAGAAAAAAAAAACATTGCCGCAGTAAATTTAATTTAAACGTGGCCCCGCTCAGAGGAGCGGTGTGGCTTCGCAGTGACGAGCTGGGAGATTCCCTGCCACGAAAAAAAACAAAAAACAGCAGCGTTCCACGGTCCCCGGGAGTCGTAGCGGAGGTTCCCTGAGATTCGCAGGTCCGCCACCGAACGCGGCAGGACCGCGCCGTGCGTCCCGGCCCGGCAACAGCAGCGACTACGACGCGGCACAGCGAATGCAGCGTGGCTGGAACGGAGGCGAGCCGGCGGCCTCGTTGTGTGCTGGCTCGGCCGAGAAGCGGACAACTCGGGTGGGGGGGATGGGGGGGCAAGAGAAGGAAGACCGCTGGGCCTCCCGGTGCCGCCGAAGGGGAACGGGAAGCCTAGACAGCAGGGAAGTGTTGAGACGGGGGTCAACCTTTTCAGGAGATTAACTTTAGACTTTGGGAAACCTGCAAGACCATGGACCAGAGGAAAGCGTCCCATCTTCACAGATCTGAGGGGAGAAAGCTAATCCCCGCCGTCTAGACCGGTGGAAATGAACGGCGCACCATCAGCTCTTCTCTCATGCCTCTGCCTTGCCACTGGGTTGCTGCCCTCCCTACTTCTCCAGCTCGTCGGGTGCCTGGATCACCACTGGGATGCGGCTTCAAAAGCTCAGGATGGGAGTGACTGAGGAGCTGGTTCCACCACCAAACCCTGACTTCATCCCAGGCACGCTCAAGTCTCACTCTCCCCCCCCCCCTCCCACAGATTTATATGCCTCGTGTTCTCAAATCCCCCCCCCAATCCCCCTCCCTCCCCAGTCTCTGAGCTGTCTCCCCTACACCCCAACCTCACCCGTCCCCTTCCTCCTACCTTAATCTCCGCCTACTTCCTGCACGCCCGTCTTGTGATAAGATTGCCACGCAGGCCAGAATCCCAGGCCTGTCAGGTAACTCGCCAGGGTTTACAAATTGCTATGCTATTTCAGATATTACATAACAGCCATTCTAGCACCCTAAACTCCTGGCACTGTGGGTCTTCAAGGTGCAGGTTTTCTATCAAATTCTATCAATACCGCTAGAGTCCCAGCACCGCAGGATAGATCGCTAGAGGGCATGCAATACACGGAATAACCAAGCTTGCTCATCAGAATACCGGCACGGCGTAATAAATTACCATGCATATGTACCCTATTGAGTACTATGTAATAAGCATGTGCCCCTACCAAGCTTGCAGTGCTATAGTGAATCAGCAGGGTGCATACTGCATATGTCCTATCGACTGCCAGGCAATACTCATATAGTGCCTTCCCCCCAAAAAAATTCCATTTATAACCCCTTGTTCCGGACAATCCAAGCTCCCGCGCACACACGCGGCTTCGGAAGTCCAACTGGCAAGGCCACGTCCCGTCGGGAGAGCGCGCGCCTCTGCCGCGTCTCTCAATCCTGACACCGCGTCTGGGCGTGGGGGAACCGTGACGGGAAAGGAGCGCCGCAGACACAGAGAGAGGGGGGGGGGCTCCGATGGAATACAACGAGAAGCAAGCAACAGATAAATAGGAGGACACCCCCCCCTCCCATTCCCCCACGCAGAGAAAGGAGAGAATGCAGGACGGTGACGGAGAGAAGGAGAAGGCTCGGCACTGCCTACTGATTGAAAATGGGCTCATGAAAGCATAGAGAGTTGGTCAAAGTGCTGAAAGGATTTGAGATGGAAAGGCAGTACAGGGAGGCAGGCAGAGGGGGGCAGAGACATAGCCCGAATGCCGAGGCGAGGCAGGCGTGAGAAACATGAGCGGAGAAAGAGGGAGATGAAACGAGCAGAGACAGCAGGAAAGGAGAGAAAGAGAGGACCCTAGAGAAAAAGAGAACATTTAGACAGAGGGACGGAAAGGGGAGGATAAGGCAGGGGCCACTTCAGAATCACAGCAAGGCAACTGGGAGAGAGGAAATCAGAGTGAGCGGGGATAAAAAAAAAATTCCCAATGGAGGGGCGAAATCCTACCCTTCAGAATTCCTGAATCTGCAAATTTAAAAGGCCGCAGGATCGCTCGCATCCAAAGCAATGTTGTGTGAAATTAACTTAATGCTATTCATACACCATCGCCACCCCCTCCCCAAAACAAAAAAAAAAAAAAAGGGAAAAAAAAAATTGCATCTTTGGAAAGGGGTTACCTAGCAACTACATTTCTTCTGAGCTACACATCCAGCTTTTCCCCTCAACTTGTCCATGCTGGAAGCAGGAAGGCCCATGTATGGGCCTGTCAGGAATCCAATCCCTGGGACCGGGAAGCAGGCATCTGCCCACTTATCCCCCAACCGTGGCACCAGCGCCATCCTCGTGCACGCTCCCTCATAACCTACCCCTTACCCCCAATCCCCTCCCCCATGCCACGGACCCCTCTGACCGTGACTCTCCCTACACCACTTCCTAGTCACCGAGTGTCACGTGCAAATGCACTGAAGGGGGTTACGCGAGGATTCTGCGGCAGAACAATCTCCTCGCTAGGAGCCTTCACGGGGCACCAGGCAGCACATGAGCCTGGAAGCGCCCGAGCTTCCTCCTCTACCCAACAGATGGCATTTTTATACACTGAGAAAGGCAACAGAGGAAGACAGCCTGGCTGCATCTAGGACGTGCTTAAGTGGCGTATGGATAGGCTCCTACAGAACAGAATAAAAGAAGCTTATGAAATCTCAGGGCCCACGGCACTAGCCAAAAAAAAAAAAAAAAAAGACACCTGCCAGACTTTTACAGGGTAATTTTCCAAGGGTAACTACAGGGTTAGTCGGCTAGAACCCCCTCTATGCCAGGGTGAAACCTGTACCCCGCATGGACTCTCACAACACACAGATTTTTATCCGGGGTGGGAAGGCAGGGTTTTGGTTGGGGGAGTTCACCATCCTTGTATGAATGTACTTTAAAATGCATGCGTGTCATTTTGATGTCCCTACCCTTCCTTCTGTTGGCAGAAAACAAAGTTGCTTACCTGTAGCAGGTGTTCTCCAAGGACAGCCCAGCCAACAGCCGCACAAATGGGTGAGGGTCATCCGAGGGCGCCGAGCCGGAGCTGGCTCTCTCCAAGCTCAGGCGGGTGTACCTGTGCTGCTCTTGCCGCCTGGCCTCCCTCAGTCTAACACCTGGCTGGCGGGGGGGAGGCGGGAGGGTGTGGCTGTTCCGCTGTCCGCAGAGAATACCTGTCACAGGTAAGCAACTTTGCTTTTCTCCGAGAAATCGAGTCCTTCTGGTGGTCTCTCGGTGATCCCGGCAGGAGTCTTTCCTTGGCCCCCTCCAGTAACCTCTACCTGCCACACACTTCCTCACTTCTGGGAGACTGCAAGCTGCAACTTCTCTCTGATTCTCTGAATTCGATTCTCCACTCTGCCCCCTACTGGGATCCTTGCTTAGGAATCCGTGGCTGCCTTTCTATCGCCTACCAACCTCCCACTATCAGAAAGAACTAACTCATCCGGAAATGTCTCCTTAGTGACCCTAGGAGGGTGACATACACTTCATTTCCGCTGTATATATGGTTTCCTGTGGAGGCTTCTTTAGTTTGTACAAGGATTACATTTAGGTCCCATTGCGTTGACGGAATTCATATCAGAGGTCGCAAGTGGTACAAACCTTTTATAAACCTCAGAAGTCAGAGAATGTTGTGAAATCGGCAGGCCATCTGAGCACTGGTGTGATAAGCTGCCATTTCATTTCGACGTGCCCTAACGGAATTTGATTTCTAAACCCAAGTCTGCAAGATGGAGAAGGCAGTTCAAAGTCAGTGGAATTGGATATGTGATCGGATTTGCTTTTACAAGCAGCACGCCAGAGGGATACAAATCAATGAATAAAATAGGAGCTTGCTGGAATGCGAGAATGACCGTATAGAAGGCTCTCCTTTTGTGTCCGCCATCATAGGGATGAAATGAGATGAAGAGAAATACCTGTCTTGGAAGTCAGAGATTGAAGGTGTTGATACCAACAGTGCCTGAGAATCCACTGGGCTAGTCTCATACTTAAATCGAGCTAAAGGGATGACGTACCATAGATGCCACGTGACCTAATTTTGCGGTCACCCCTTTGTGGCTGCGTGGAGAGTATCATACTTGCTAGGGCGATTCCCCCTTTGAACTGGAAGGAAAGCGTTCCCTTTCTGAGTCTTGAGAAGTGCTACTATGAATTCCAACTGATGTGTGGATCTGTATTTTTCGAGATTTGTCAAAATTTATCATGCATCCCAGATCTTGAAGAGTTCGAATAGCGAACATGGCATCTTTTAATGAGTTCTCTAAATTCGTACTCAAGATTAGCCACTCGCCTTAAAGAAAGGAAGGCAAAGAGAGAGCTTTTCCTTAAGTGGGCAGCCACCACCACTAATCATTTCATGAACACTCTGCGTGCAGCTGCAAGTCTGAAGGGAAGGACTTTGTACGGAAATGTTCGGCCTCTACAGTGAACCTTGGGCATTTTCTGTGGGCTTTGTTTATTGATATGTGCATAAGCATCCTTGAGGACCAATGCTGTTAGCCGATCTCTAAGAATGGAAGGATTGTGCCTGAGGAACTCATTTTGAATGTCTCCCTTTTGTGAAATGTGTATAAATCTCTTAGGTCCAACGTGGGACGAAGCTTCTCCTGTTTTCTCAGAGACTAGGAAACACCTCAAACAGAAACCTCTGTGCGCGAGGAGCCTGATCTACTTGCTCCTAAAAGTAGAAGGCTTTCCAGCGTTACAGTAACTCCAGGTCCTGTGTTTCCTTAAAGTCCTACATTAAATCCAGGCCCTGTATTTCTTTATGGTGTTACAATAACTCCAGCCCCTGTATTTCTTTATAGTGCTACAATAACTCCAGGCCCTGTATTTCTTTATAGTGTTACAGTGATGCCAGACCGTGTATTTCTTTATAGTGTTACAATGACTCCAGCCCCTGTATTTCTTTATAGTGCTACAATAACTCCAGGCCCTGTATTTCTTTATAGTGTTACAGTGACGCCAGGCCCTGTATTTCTTTATACTGTTACAGTAACACCAGCCCCTATATTTCTTTATAGTGTTACAATGACGCCAGCCCATGTATTTCTTTATAGTGTTACAGTAACACCAGCCCCTATATTTCTTTATAGTGTTACAATAACTCCAGGCCCTATGTTTCTTTACAGTGTTACAGTAACTCCAGGCCCTGTATTTCTTTATAGTGTTACAGTAACTCCAGGTCCTGTGTTTCTTTATAGTGTTACAATAACTCCAGGCCCTGTGTTTCTTTATAGTATTGCAGTAACTCCAGGCCCTGTATTTCTTTATAGTGTTACAGTAATTCCAGGCCCTGTGTTTCTTTATAGTGTTACAGTAACTCCAGGCCCTCTGTTTCCTTAGTGTTACAGTAACTCCAGGCCCTGTGTTTCTTTATAGTGCTACAGTAACTCCAGGTCCTGTGTTTCTTTACAGTGTTACAGTAACTCCAGGCCCTCTGTTTCCTTAGTGTTACAGTAACTCCAGGCCCTGTGTTTCTTTATAGTGCTACAGTAACTCCAGGTCCTGTGTTTCTTTACAGTGTTACAGTACCTCCAGGCCCTGTGTCTCCTTACAGTGTTATAGAAACTCCAGGCCCTGTGTTTCCCTGTATTAACCATTAACTGTTCCAGTCTCCCCAAGAGGGGAGGACTAGAAAGAGAACTACATGGTGAATTGCCTTTGAGGACTCTCTAAGAGGAGAGGACCTGACAGAAACCTGTTGAGTAGTTTATATTAGTGAGGGGAGGACTTGATAGAGAACTACCTGGTGGATTGCATTTGAGGACTCCCTAAGAAGAGAGGACCTGACAGAGAACTACTGAGTGGTTTACATTAGTGCATGGGCAACATAGAGATAGCCTCCTTTGGAAATGGACATAGGTCATTGGTCCCTTTAACAGTTAAATAGTTTAGGGAATTACACGCCAGCTGTTAGAGAAAACAGCTCCACTACATTTGAGAAGAATATAAAGACAGAAAAATGTAAGTTTTTACATATTTATGTACACAATGGGGAGGAGTTTTAGGTTCAATAATCAACTATAGGTTTCTGATTCTGTGCAGCTCTCTTAGTCCCTGAGGAAGACGGGATAGTCGAAACACTGTCAGTGTCTAAATTTACATTTATGTCAGCATAATCTTAATAACGCTTTGGCTAAGGAGAAATACCAATGGATAACAAAATGGAATATATTGCATTAAATAACAAAAAATGATAAAAATTGAAAAAATTAAAATCGGTATCACTAAATATAAGGGATATCACGAATACATGGACAGCCTATTCAGTTATACCGGACATTTGTGTACATGAGAAAATGTATTATCCTCTGATTGTGGGTATTTGTATTTTTTTACAGCGTTACAGTAACTCCAGGTCCTGTGTTTCCTTAAAGTCCTACATTAAATCCAGGCCCTGTATTTCTTTATGGTGATGCAATTACTCCAGACCCTGTGTTTCCCTACAGTGCTACAGTAACTCCAGGCCCTGTATTTCTTTATGGTGTTACAATAACTCCAGATCCTGTATTTCTTTATAGTTCTACAATAACTCCAGGCCCTGTATTTCTTTATAGTGCTACAGTAACTCCAGGCCCTGTATTTCTTTATGGTGTTACAATAACTCCAGACCCTGTATTTCTTTATAGTGTTACAGTAACTCCAGGCCCTGTATTTCTTTATAGTGCTACAGTAACTCCAGGCCCTGTATTTCTTTATGGTGTTACAATAACTCCAGGCCCTGTATTTCTTTATAGTTCTACAATAACTCCAGGCCCTGTATTTCTTTATAGTGTTACAGTAACTCCGGGCCCTGTATTTCTTTATAGTGTTACAATAACTCCAGGCCCTGTGTCTCCTTACAGTGTAACAGTAACTGCAGGCCCTGTGTTTCCTAACAGTGTTACAAATACTCCAGGCCCTGTATTTCTTTATAGTGTTACAATGACTCCATGCACTGTATTTCTTTATAGTGTTACAGTAACGCCAGCCCTTGTATTTCTTTATAGTGTTACAGTAACTCCAGGCCCTGTATTTCTTTATAGTGTTACAAATACTCCAGGCCCTGTATTTCTTTATAGTGTTACAATGACTCCATGCACTGTATTTCTTTATAGTGTTACAGTAACGCCAGCCCTTGTATTTCTTTATAGTGTTACAGTAACTCCAGGCCCTGTATTTCTTTATAGTGTTACAAATACTCCAGCCCCTGTATTTCCTTACAGTGTTACAAATACTCCAGGCCCTGTATTTCCTTACAGTGTTATAGAAACTCCAGGCCCTGTGTCTCCTTACAGTGTTACAGTAACTCCAGGTCCTGTGTCTCCTTACAGTGTTACAAATACTCCAGGCCCTGTATTTCCTTACAGTGTTATAGAAACTCCAGGCCCTGTGTTTCCCTGTATTAACCATTAACTGTTCCAGTCTCCCCAAGAGGGGAGGACTAGAAAGAGAACTACATGGTGGATTGCCTTTGACCTCTCTCTAAGAGGAGAGGACCTGACAGAGAACTATTGAGTGGTTTACATTACAGTAACTCCAGGCCCTGTATTTCTTTACCGTGTTACAGTAACGCCAGCCCCTGTATTTCTTTATAGTGCTACAATAACTCCAGGCCCTGTATTTCTTTATAGTGTTACAGTCACTCCAGGCCCTGTATTTCTTTATAGTGCTACAATAACTCCAGGCCCTGTATTTCTTGACAGTGTTACAGTAACGCTAGCCCCTGTATTTCTTTATAATGCTACAGTAACTCCAGGCCCTGTATTTCTTTATAGTGTTACAGTCACTCCAGGCCCTCTATTTCTTTATAGTGTTACATTAACTCCAGGCCCTGTATTTCTTTATAGTGCTAGAAGAACTCCAGGCCCTATATTTCTTTATAGTGTTACAGTAACTCTAGCCCCTGTATTTCTTTATAGTGTTACAGTCACTCCAGGCCCTGTATTTCTTTATAGTGCTAGAATAACTCCAGGCCCTGTATTTCTTTATGGTGTTACAATAACACCAGACCCTATATTTCTTTATAGTGTTACAGTGACGCCAGGTCCTGTGTTTCCTTACAGTGCTACAATAACTCCAGGCCCTGTATTTCTTTAGTGTTACAGTAACTCCAGGCCTTGTATTTCTTTACCGTGTTACAGTAATGCCAGGCCCTGTATTTCTTTATAGTGCTACAATAACTCCAGGCCCTGTATTTCTTTATAGTGTTACACTAACTCCAGGCACTGTATTTCTTATAGTGCTACAATAACTCCAGGCCCTGTATTTCTTTATAGTGTTACAGTAACGCCAGCCCCTGTATTTCTTTATAGTGCTACAATAACTCCAGGCCCTGTATTTCTTTATAGTGTTACAGTAACTCCAGGCCCTGTATTTCTTTATAGTGTTACAATAACTCCAGGCCCTGTGTCTCCTTACAGTGTAACAGTAACTGCAATCCCTGTGTCTCCTTACAGTGTTACAAATATTCCAGGCCCTGTATTTCCTTACAGTGTTATAGAAACTCCAGGCCCTGTGTTTCCCTGTATTAACCATTAACTGTTCCAGTCTCCCCAAGAGGGGAGGACTAGAAAGAGAACTACATGGTGGATTGCCTTTGAGGACACTCTAAGAGGAGAGGACCTGACAGAAAACTGTTGAGTAGTTTATATTAGTGAGGGGAGGACTTGATAGAGAACTACCTGGTGGATTGCATTTGAGGACTCTCTAAGAGGAGAGGACCTGACAGAGAACTATTGAGTGGTTTACATTACAGTAACACCAGGCCCTGTATTTCTTTATAGTGTTACAGTCACTCCAGGCCCTGTATTTCTTTATAGTGCTACAATAACTCCAGGCCCTGTATTTCTTTATAGTGTTACAATAACTCCAGGCCCTGTGTCTCCTTACAGTGTAACAGTAACTCCAGGCCCTGTATTTCTTTATAGTGTTACAGTCACTCCAGGCCCTGTATTTCTTTATAGTGTTACACTAACTCCAGGCACTGTATTTCTTTATAGTGTTACAATAACTCCAGGCCCTGTATTTCTTTATGGTGTTACAATAACTCCAGATCCTGTATTTCTTTATAGTTCTACAATAACTCCAGGCCCTGTATTTCTTTATAGTGCTACAGTAACTCCAGGCCCTGTATTTCTTTATAGTGTTACAGTCACTCCAGGCCCTCTATTTCTTTATAGTGTTACATTAACTCCAGGCCCTGTATTTCTTTATAGTGCTAGAAGAACTCCAGGCCCTATATTTCTTTATAGTGTTACAGTAACACTAGCCCCTGTATTTCTTTATAGTGTTACAGTCACTCCAGGCCCTGTATTTCTTTATAGTGCTAGAATAACTCCAGGCCCTGTATTTCTTTATGGTGTTACAATAACACCAGACCCTATATTTCTTTATAGTGTTACAGTGACGCCAGGTCCTGTGTTTCCTTACAGTGCTACAATAACTCCAGGCCCTGTATTTCTTTAGTGTTACAGTAACTCCAGGCCTTGTATTTCTTTACCGTGTTACAGTAATGCCAGGCCCTGTATTTCTTTATAGTGCTACAATAACTCCAGGCCCTGTATTTCTTTATAGTGTTACACTAACTCCAGGCACTGTATTTCTTTATAGTGCTACAATAACTCCAGGCCCTGTATTTCTTTATAGTGTTACAGTAACACCAGCCCCTGTATTTCTTTATAGTGCTACAATAACTCCAGGCCCTGTATTTCTTTATAGTGTTACAGTAACTCCAGGCCCTGTATTTCTTTATAGTGTTACAATAACTCCAGGCCCTGTGTCTCCTTACAGTGTAACAGTAACTGCAATCCCTGTGTCTCCTTACAGTGTTACAAATATTCCAGGCCCTGTATTTCCTTACAGTGTTATAGAAACTCCAGGCCCTGTGTTTCCCTGTATTAACCATTAACTGTTCCAGTCTCCCCAAGAGGGGAGGACTAGAAAGAGAACTACATGGTGGATTGCCTTTGAGGACACTCTAAGAGGAGAGGACCTGACAGAAAACTGTTGAGTAGTTTATATTAGTGAGGGGAGGACTTGATAGAGAACTACCTGGTGGATTGCATTTGAGGACTCTCTAAGAGGAGAGGACCTGACAGAGAACTATTGAGTGGTTTACATTACAGTAACACCAGGCCCTGTATTTCTTTATAGTGTTACAGTCACTCCAGGCCCTGTATTTCTTTATAGTGCTACAATAACTCCAGGCCCTGTATTTCTTTATAGTGTTACAATAACTCCAGGCCCTGTGTCTCCTTACAGTGTTACAATAACTCCAGGCCCTGTATTTCTTTATAGTGTTACAGTCACTCCAGGCCCTGTATTTCTTTATAGTGTTACACTAACTCCAGGCACTGTATTTCTTTATAGTGTTACAATAACTCCAGGCCCTGTATTTCTTTATGGTGTTACAATAACTCCAGATCCTGTATTTCTTTATAGTTCTACAATAACTCCAGGCCCTGTATTTCTTTATAGTGCTACAGTAACTCCAGGCCCTGTATTTCTTTATGGTGTTACAATAACTCCAGACCCTGTATTTCTTTATAGTGTTACAGTAACTCCAGGCCCTGTATTTCTTTATAGTGCTACAGTAACTCCAGGCCCTGTATTTCTTTATGGTGTTACAATAACTCCAGGCCCTGTATTTCTTTATAGTTCTACAATAACTCCAGGCCCTGTATTTCTTTATAGTGTTACAGTAACTCCAGGCCCTGTATTTCTTTATAGTTCTACAATAACTCCAGGCCCTGTATTTCTTTATAGTGTTACAGTAACTCCGGGCCCTGTATTTCTTTATAGTGTTACAATAACTCCAGGCCCTGTGTCTCCTTACAGTGTAACAGTAACTGCAGGCCCTGTGTTTCCTAACAGTGTTACAAATACTCCAGGCCCTGTATTTCTTTATAGTGTTACAATGACTCCATGCACTGTATTTCTTTATAGTGTTACAGTAACGCCAGCCCTTGTATTTCTTTATAGTGTTACAGTAACTCCAGGCCCTGTATTTCTTTATAGTGTTACAAATACTCCAGGCCCTGTATTTCTTTATAGTGTTACAATGACTCCATGCACTGTATTTCTTTATAGTGTTACAGTAACGCCAGCCCTTGTATTTCTTTATAGTGTTACAGTAACTCCAGGCCCTGTATTTCTTTATAGTGTTACAAATACTCCAGCCCCTGTATTTCCTTACAGTGTTACAAATACTCCAGGCCCTGTATTTCCTTACAGTGTTATAGAAACTCCAGGCCCTGTGTCTCCTTACAGTGTTACAGTAACTCCAGGCCCTGTGTCTCCTTACAGTGTTACAAATACTCCAGGCCCTGTATTTCCTTACAGTGTTATAGAAACTCCAGGCCCTGTGTTTCCCTGTATTAACCATTAACTGTTCCAGTCTCCCCAAGAGGGGAGGACTAGAAAGAGAACTACATGGTGGATTGCCTTTGACCTCTCTCTAAGAGGAGAGGACCTGACAGAGAACTATTGAGTGGTTTACATTACAGTAACTCCAGGCCCTGTATTTCTTTACCGTGTTACAGTAACGCCAGCCCCTGTATTTCTTTATAGTGCTACAATAACTCCAGGCCCTGTATTTCTTTATAGTGTTACAGTCACTCCAGGCCCTGTATTTCTTTATAGTGCTACAATAACTCCAGGCCCTGTATTTCTTGACAGTGTTACAGTAACGCTAGCCCCTGTATTTCTTTATAATGCTACAGTAACTCCAGGCCCTGTATTTCTTTATAGTGTTACAGTCACTCCAGGCCCTCTATTTCTTTATAGTGTTACATTAACTCCAGGCCCTGTATTTCTTTATAGTGCTAGAAGAACTCCAGGCCCTATATTTCTTTATAGTGTTACAGTAACACTAGCCCCTGTATTTCTTTATAGTGTTACAGTCACTCCAGGCCCTGTATTTCTTTATAGTGCTAGAATAACTCCAGGCCCTGTATTTCTTTATGGTGTTACAATAACACCAGACCCTATATTTCTTTATAGTGTTACAGTGACGCCAGGTCCTGTGTTTCCTTACAGTGCTACAATAACTCCAGGCCCTGTATTTCTTTAGTGTTACAGTAACTCCAGGCCTTGTATTTCTTTACCGTGTTACAGTAATGCCAGGCCCTGTATTTCTTTATAGTGCTACAATAACTCCAGGCCCTGTATTTCTTTATAGTGTTACACTAACTCCAGGCACTGTATTTCTTTATAGTGCTACAATAACTCCAGGCCCTGTATTTCTTTATAGTGTTACAGTAACGCCAGCCCCTGTATTTCTTTATAGTGCTACAATAACTCCAGGCCCTGTATTTCTTTATAGTGTTACAGTAACTCCAGGCCCTGTATTTCTTTATAGTGTTACAATAACTCCAGGCCCTGTGTCTCCTTACAGTGTAACAGTAACTGCAATCCCTGTGTCTCCTTACAGTGTTACAAATATTCCAGGCCCTGTATTTCCTTACAGTGTTATAGAAACTCCAGGCCCTGTGTTTCCCTGTATTAACCATTAACTGTTCCAGTCTCCCCAAGAGGGGAGGACTAGAAAGAGAACTACATGGTGGATTGCCTTTGAGGACACTCTAAGAGGAGAGGACCTGACAGAAAACTGTTGAGTAGTTTATATTAGTGAGGGGAGGACTTGATAGAGAACTACCTGGTGGATTGCATTTGAGGACTCTCTAAGAGGAGAGGACCTGACAGAGAACTATTGAGTGGTTTACATTACAGTAACACCAGGCTCTGTATTTCTTTATAGTGTTACAGTCACTCCAGGCCCTGTATTTCTTTATAGTGCTACAATAACTCCAGGCCCTGTATTTCTTTATAGTGTTACAATAACTCCAGGCCCTGTGTCTCCTTACAGTGTTACAATAACTCCAGGCCCTGTATTTCTTTATAGTGTTACAGTCACTCCAGGCCCTGTATTTCTTTATAGTGTTACACTAACTCCAGGCACTGTATTTCTTTATAGTGTTACAATAACGCCAGCCCCTGTATTTCTTTATAGTGTTACAGTAACTCCAGGCCCTGTATTTCTTTATAGTGTTACAATAACTCCAGGCCTTTGTCTCCTTACAGTGTAACAGTAACTGCAATCCCTGTGTCTCCTTACAGTTTTACAAATACTCCAGGCCCTGTATTTCCTTACAGTGTTATAGAAACTCCAGGCCCTGTGTTTCCCTGTATTAACCATTAACTGTTCCAGTCTCCCCAAGAGGGGAGGACTAGAAAGAGAACTACATGGTGGATTGCCTTTGAGGACTCTCTAAGAGGAGAGGACCTGACAGAAAACTGTTGAGTAGTTTATATTAGTGAGGGGAGGACTTGATAGAGAACTACCTGGTGGATTGCATTTGAGGACTCTCTAAGAGGAGAGGACCTGACAGAGAACTATTGAGTGGTTTACATTACAGTAACACCAGGCCCTGTATTTCTTTACAGCGTTACAGTAACTCCAGGTCCTGTGTTTCCTTAAAGTCCTACATTAAATCCAGGCCCTGTATTTCTTTATGGTGTTACAATAACTCCAGACCCTGTATTTCCTTTTAGTGTTACAGTACCTCCAGCCCCTGTATTTCTTTATAGTGCTACAATATCTACAGGCCCTGTATTTCTTTATAGTGTTACAGTGACTCCAGGCCCTGTATTTCTTTATAGTGCTACAATAACTCCAGGCCCTGTATTTCTTTACAGTGCTACAATAACTCCAGGCCCTGTATTTCTTTATAGTGTTACAATGACTCCATGCACTGTATTTCATTATAGTGTTACAATAACTCCAGATCCTGTGTTTCCTTACAGTGCTACAGTAACTCCAGGCCCTGTATTTCTTTATAGTGTTACAGTAACTCCAGGCCCTGTGTCTCCTTACAGTGCTACAGTAACTCCAGGCCCTGTATTTCTTTATAGTGTTACAGTAACTCCAGCCCCTGTATTTCTTTATAGTGCTACAATAACTCCAGGCCCTGTATTTCTTTTCAGAGTTACAATAAGTCCAGGCCCTGTATTTCTTTATAGTGTTACAGTGACTCCAGGCCCTGTATTTCTTTATAGTGTTACAATAACTCCAGGCTCTGTGTCTCCTTTCAGTGTTACAGTAACTCCAGGCCCTGTGTCTCCTTACAGTGTTACAAATACTCCAGGCCCTGTATTTCCTTACAGTGTTATAGAAAATCCAGGCCCTGTGTTTCCCTGTATTAACCATTAACTGTTCCAGTCTCCCCAAGAGTGGAGGACTAGAAAGAGAACTACATGGTGGATTGCCTTTGAGGACACTCTAAGATGGAGGACCTGACAGAGAACTATTGAGTGGTTTACATTACAGTAACTCTAGGCCCTGTATTTCTTTATAGTGCTAGAATAACTCCAGGCCCTATATTTCTTTATAGTGTTACAGTAACACTAGCCCCTGTATTTCTTTGTAGTGTTACATTAACTCCTGGCCCTGTATTTCTTTATAGTGTTACAGTCACTCCAGGCCCTGTATTTCTTTATAGTGCTACAATAATTCCAGGCCCTGTATTTCCCTGTATTAACCATTAACTGTTCCAGTCTCCCCAAGAGGGGAGCACTAGAAAGAGAACTACATGGTGAATTGCCTTTGAGGACACTCTAAGAGGAGAGGACCTGACAGAGAACTATTGAGTAGTTTATATTAGTGAGGGGAGGACTTGATAGAGAACTACATGGTGGATTGCATTTGAGGACTCTCTAAGAGGAGAGGACCAGACAGAGAACTATTGAGTGGTTTACATTACAGTAACACCAGGCCCTGTATTTCTTTACCGTGTTACAGTAACGCCAGCCCCAGTATTTCTTTATAGTGCTACAATAACTCCAGGCCCTGTATTTCTTGATAGTGTTAAAGTAACGCTAGCCCCTGTATTTCTTTATAGTGTTACAGTCACTCCAGGCCCTGTATTTCTTTATAGTGCTACAATAACTCCAGGCCCTGTATTTTTTTATAGTGTTACAGTAACGCCAGCCCCTGTATTTCGTTATAGTGTTACAGTCACTCCAGGCCCTGTATTTCTTTATAGTGTTACAGTAACTCCAAGCCCTGTATTTCTTTATAGTGCTAGAATACCTCCAGGCCCTGTATTTCTTTATAGTGTTACAGTAACACTAGCCCCTGTATTTCTTTATAGTGTTACAGTAAATCCAGGCCCTGTATTTCTTTATAGTGCTACAATAACTCCAGGCCCTGTATTTCTTTATAGTGTTAAAGTCACTCCAGGCCCTGTATTTCTTTATAGTGCTACAATAACGCCAGGCCCTGTATTTCTTTATAGTGTTACAGTAATGCCAGCCCCTGTATTTCGTTATAGTGTTACAGTAACTCCAGGCCCTGTATTCCTTTATAGTGTTACAAATACTCCAGGCCCTGTATTTCCTTACAGTGTTATGGAAACTCCAGGCCCTGTGTTTCCCTGTATTAACCATTAACTGTTCCAGTCTCCCCAAGAGGGGAGGACTAGAAAGAGAACTACATGGTGGATTGCCTTTGAGGACACTCTAAGAGGAGAGGACCTGACAGAAAACTGTTGAGTAGTTTATATTAGTGAGGGGAGGACTTGATAGAGAACTACCTGGTGGATTGCATTTGAGGACTCTCTAAGAGGAGAGGACCTGACAGAGAACTATTGAGTGGTTTACATTACAGTAACACCAGGCCCTGTATTTCTTTACAGCGTTACAGTAACTCCAGGTCCTGTGTTTCCTTAAAGTCCTACATTAAATCCAGGCCCTGTATTTCTTTATGGTGTTACAATAACTCCAGACCCTGTATTTCCTTTTAGTGTTACAGTAACTCCAGGCCCTTTATTTCTTTATAGTGTTAGAGTAACTCCAGGCTCTGTGTTTCTTTATAGTGTTACAGTAACTTGAGCCCCTGTATTTCTTTACAGTGTTACAGTAACTCCAGACATTGTATTTCTTTATAGTGTTACAATAACTCCAGGCCCTGTATTTCTTTATAGTGTTACAGTACCTCCAGCCCCTCTATTTCTTTATAGTGCTACAATATCTACAGGCCCTGTATTTCTTTATAGTGTTACAGTGACTCCAGGCCCTGTATTTCTTTATAGTGCTACAATAACTCCAGGCCCTGTATTTCTTTACAGTGCTACAATAACTCCAGGCCCTGTATTTCTTTATAGTGTTACAATGACTCCATGCACTGTATTTCATTATAGTGTTACAATAACTCCAGATCCTGTGTTTCCTGACAGTGCTACAGTAACTCCAGGCCCTGTATTTCTTTATAGTGTTACAGTAACTCCAGGCCCTGTGTCTCCTTACAGTGCTACAGTAACTCCAGGCCCTGTATTTCTTTATAGTGTTACAATAACTCCAGGTCCTGTGTTTCCTTACAGTGCTACAGTAACTCCAGGCCCTGTATTTCTTTATAGTGTTACAGTAACTCCAGCCCCTGTATTTCTTTATAGTGCTACAATAACTCCAGGCCCTGTATTTCTTTTCAGAGTTACAATAAGTCCAGGCCCTGTATTTCTTTATAGTGTTACAGTGACTCCAGGCCCTGTATTTCTTTATGGTGTTACAATAACTCCAGGTCCTGTGTCTCCTTACAGTGTTACAGTAACTCCAGGCCCTGTATTTTCTTACAGTGTTATAGAAAATCCAGGCCCTGTGTTTCCCTGTATTAACCATTAACTGTTCCAGTCTCCCCAAGAGCGGAGGACTAGAAAGAGAACTACATGGTGGATTGCCTTTGAGGACACTCTAAGATGAGAGGACCTGACAGAGAACTATTGAGTGGTTTACATTACAGTAGCTCCAGGCCCTGTATTTCTTTATAGTGCTAGAATAACTCCAGGCCCTATATTTCTTTATAGTGTTACAGTAACACTAGCCCCTGTATTTCTTTATAGTGTTACAGTAACTCCTGGCCCTGTATTTCTTTATAGTGCTACAATAACTCCAGGCCCTGTATTGCTTTATAGTGTTACAGTCACTCCAGGCCCTGTATTTCTTTATAGTGCTACAATAACTCCAGGCCCTGTATTTCTTTATAGTGTTACAGTAACGCCAGCCCCTGTATTTCTTTATAGTGTTACAGTAAAGCCAGGCCCTGTATTTCTTTATAGTGTTACAATAACTCCAGGCCCTGTGTCTCCTTACAGTGTAACAGTAACTGCAATCCCTGTGTCTCCTTACAGTTTTACAAATACTCCAGGCCCTGTATTTCCTTACAGTGTTATAGAAACTCAAGGCCCTGTGTTTCCCTGTATTAACCATTAACTGTTCCAGTCTCCCCAAGAGGGGAGCACTAGAAAGAGAACTATATGGTGAATTGCCTTTGAGGACACTCTAAGAGGGGAGGACCTGACAGAGAACTATTGAGTAGTTTATATTAGTGGGGGGAGGACTTGATAGAGAACTACACGGTGGATTGCATTTGAGGACACTCTAAGAGGAGAGGACCTGACAGAGAACTATTGAGTGGTTTACATTACAGTAACTCCAGGCCCTGTATTTCTTTACAGCGTTACAGTAACTCCAGGTCCTGTGTTTCCTTAAAGTCCTACATTAAATCCAGGCCCTGTATTTCTTTATGGTGTTACAGTGACTCCAGGCCCTGTATTTCTTGACAGTGTTACAGTAACGCTAGCCCCTGTATTTCTGTATAGTGTTACAGTGACTCCAGGCCCTGTATTTCTTTATAGTGTTACAGTAACTCCAGGCCCTGTATTTCTTTATAGTGCTAGAATAACTCCAGGCCCTATATTTCTTTATACTGTTACAGTAACACTAGCCCCTGTATTTCTTTATAGTGTTACAGTCACTCCAGGCCCTGTATTTCTTTATAGTGTTACAGTAACTCCAGGCCCTGTATTTCTTTATAGTGCTAGAATAACTCCAGGCCCTATATTTCTTTATACTGTTACAGTAACACTAGCCCCTGTATTTCTTTATAGTGTTACAGTAACTCCTGGCCCTGTATTTCTTTATAGTGCTACAATAACTCCAGGCCCTGTATTTCTTTATAGTGTTACAGTCACTCCAGGCCCTGTATTTCTTTATAGTGTTACAGTATCGCCAGCCCCTTTATTTCTTTATAGTGTTACAGTCACTCCAGGCTCTGTATTTCTTTATAGTGTTACAGTAACTCCAAGCCCTGTATTTCTTTATAGTGCTAGAATACCTCCAGGCCCTGTATTTCTTTATAGTGTTACAGTAACACTAGCCCCTGTATTTCTTTATAGTGTTACAGTAACTCCAGGCCCTGTATTTCTTTATAGTGTTACAGTAACTCAAGGCCCTGTATTTCTTTATAGTGTTACAATAACTCCAGGCCCTGTGTCTCCTTACAGTGTAACAGTAACTGCAGGCCCTGTGTTTCCTTACAGTGTTACAAATACTCCAGGTCATCTGTCTCCATACAGTGTTACAGTAACTCCAGGCCCTGTGTTTCCTTACAGTGTTACAAATACACCAGGCCCTGTATTTCTTTATAGTGTTACAGTCACTCCAGGCCCTGTATTTCTTTATAGTGTTACAGTAACTCCAGGCCCTGTATTTCTTTATAGTGCTACAATAACTCCAGGCCCTGTATTTCTTTATAGTGTTACAGTAACTCCAGGCCCTGTATTTCTTTATAGTGTTACAATAACTGCAGGCCCTGTGTTTCCTTACAGTGTTACAAATACTCCAGGCCCTGTGTTTCCTTACAGTGTTACAAATACTCCAGGCCCTGTGTTTCCTTACAGTGTTACAAATACTCCAGGCCCTGTGTTTCCTTACAGTGTTACAAATACTCCAGGCCCTGTATTTCCTTACAGTGTTATAGAAACTCCAGGCCCTGTGTCTCCTTACAGTGTTACAGTAACTCCAGGCCCTGTATTTCTTTATAGTGTTACAGTAACTCCGGGCCCTGTATTTCTTTATAGTGTTACAATAACTCCAGGCCCTGTGTCTCCTTTCAGTGTTACAGTAACTGCAATCCCTGTGTCTCCTTACAGTGTTACAAATACTCCAGGCCCTGTATTTCCTTACAGTGTTATAGAAACTCCAGGCCCTGTGTTTCCCTGTATTAACCATTAACTGTTCCAGTCTCCCCAAGAGGGGAGGACTAGAAAGAGAACTACATGGTGGATTGCCTTTGAGGACACTCTAAGAGGAGAGGACCTGACAGAGAATTATTGAGTGGTTTACATTACAGTAACTCCAGGCCCTGTATTTCTTTACCGTGTTACAGTAACGCCAGCCCCGGTATTTCTTTATAGTGCTACAATAACTCCAGGCCCTGTATTTCTTTACCGTGTTACAGTAACGCCAGCCCCTGTATTTCTTTATAGTGTTACAGTTACTCCAGGCCCTGTATTTCTTTATAGTGCTAGAATAACTCCAGGCCCTGTATTTCTTTATAGTGTTACAGTAACACTAGCCCCTGTATTTCTTTATAGTGTTACAGTAACTCCAGGCCCTGTAATTCTTTATAGTGCTACAATAACTCCAGGCCCTGTATTTCTTTATAGTGTTACAGTCACTCCAGGCCCTGTATTTCTTTATACTGCTACAATAACTCCAGGCCTGTATTTCTTTATAGTGTTACAGTAACGCCAGCCCCTGTATTTCTTTATAGTGTTACAGTCACTCCAGACCCTGTATTTATTTATAGTGTTGCAATAACTCCAGGCCCTGTATTTCTTTATACTGTTACAGTAACGCCAGCCCCTCTATTTCTTTATAGTGTTACAATGACTCCATGCACTGTATTTCTTTATAGTGTTACAGTAACACCAGCCCCTGTATTTCTTTATAGTGCTACAATAACTCCAGACCCTGTATTTCTTTATAGTGTTACAGTAATTCCAGGCCCTGTATTTCTTGATAGTGTTACAGTAACGCTAGCCCCTGTATTTCTTTATAGTGTTACAGTCACTCCAGGCCCTGTATTTCTTTATAGTGCTACAGTAACTCCAGGCCCTGTATTTCTTTATAGTGCTACAATAACTCCAGGCCCTGTAATTCTTTATAGTGTTATAGTAACGCCAGCGCCTGTATTTCTTTATAGTGCTACAATAACTCCAGGCCCTGTATTCTTTATAGTGTTACAGTAACTGAAGGCCCTGTATTTCTTTATAGTGTTACAATAACTCCAGGCCCTGTGTCTCCTTACAGTGTAACAGTAACTGCAGGCCCTGTGTTTCCTTACAGTGTTACAAATACTCCAGGCCCTGTGTCTCCTTACAGTGTTACAGTAACTCCAGGCCCTGTGTTTTCTTACAGTGTTACAAATACTCCAGGCCCTGTATTTCCTTACAGTGTTATAGAAACTCCAGGCCATGTGTTTCCCTGTATTAACCATTAACTGTTCCAGTCTCCCCAAGAGGGGAGGACTAGAAAGAGAACTACATGGTGGATTGCCTTTGAGGACACTCTAAGAGGAGAGGACCTGACAGAAAACTGTTGAGTAGTTTATATTAGTGAGGGGAGGACTTGATAGAGAACTACCTGGTGGATTGCATTTGAGGACTCTCTAAGAGGAGAGGACCTGACAGAGAACTATTGAGTGGTTTACATTACAGTAACTCCAGGCCCTGTATTTCTTTACAGCGTTACAGTAACTCCAGGTCCTGTGTTTCCTTAAAGTCCTACATTAAATCCAGGCCCTGTATTTCTTTATAGTGTTACAATAACTCCAGCCCCTGTATTTCTTTATAGTGCTACAATATCTACAGGCCCTGTATTTCTTTATAGTGTTACAGTGACTCCAGGCCCTGTATTTCTTTATAGTGTTACAATAACTCCAGCCCCTGTATTTCTTTATAGTGCTACAATATCTACAGGCCCTGTATTTCTTTATAGTGTTACAGTGACTCCAGGCCCTGTATTTCTTTATAGTGTTACAGTGACTCCAGGCCCTGTATTTCTTTATAGTGCTACAATAACTCCAGGCCCTGTATTTCTTTATAGTGTTACAATGACTCCATGCACTGTATTTCATTATAGTGGTACAATAACTCCAGGTCCTGTGTTTCCTTACAGTGCTACAGTAACTCCAGGCCCTGTATTTCTTTACAGTGTTACAATAACTCCAGGCCCTGTATTTCTTTACAGTGTTACAGTAACTCCAGCCCCTGTATTTCTTTATAGTGTTACAATAACTCCAGGCCCTGTGTCTCCTTACAGTGCTACAGTAACTCCAGGCCCTGTATTTCTTTATAGTGTTACAATAACTCCAGGTCCTGTGTTTCCTTACAGTGCTACAGTAACTCCAGGCCCTGTATTTCTTTATAGTGTTACAGTAACTCCAGCCCCTGTGTTTCTTTATAGTGCTACAATAACTCCAGGCCCTGTATTTCTTTTCAGAGTTACAATACGTCCAGGACCTGTATTTCTTTATAGTGTTACAATGACTCCATGCACTGTATTTCTTTATAGTGTTACAATGACTCCATGCACTGTATTTCTTTATAGTGCTACAATAACTCCAGGCCCTGTGTCTCCTTACAGTGTTACAAATACTCCAGGCCCTGTATTTCCTTACAGTGTTATAGAAACTCCAGGCCCTGTGTTTCCCTGTATTAACTATTAACTGTTCCAGTCTCCCCAAGAGTGGAGGACTAGAAAGAGAACTACATGGTGGATTTCCTTTGAGGACACTCTAAGAGGAGAGGACCTGACAGAGAACTATTGAGTGGTTTACATTACAGTAACTCCAGGCCCTGGATTTCTTTACTGTGGTACAATAACGCCAGCCCCTGTATTTCTTTATAGTGCTACAATAACTCCAGGCCCTGTATTTCTTTATAGTGTTACAGTCACTACAGGCCCTGTATTTCTTTATAGTGCTACAATAACTCCAGGCCCTGTATTTCTTGATAGTGTTACAGTAACGCCAGGCCCTGTATTTCTTTATAGTGTTACAGTCACTCCAGGCCCTGTATTTCTTTATAGTGTTACAGTAACTCCAGGCCCTGTATTTCTTTATAGTGTTACAATAACTCCAGGCTCTGTGTCTCCTTACAGTGTTACAGTAACTCCAGGCCCTGTGTCTCCTTACAGTGTTACAAATACTCCAGGCCCTGTATTTCCTTACAGTGTTATAGAAACTCCAGGCCCTGTGTTTACCTGTATTAACTATTAACTGTTCCAGTCTCCCCAAGAGTGGAGGACTAGAAAGAGAACTACATGGTGGATTTTTTTTTTTGAGGACACTCTAAGAGGAGAGAACCTGACAGAGAACTATTGAGTGGTTTATATTACAGTAACTCCAGGCCCTGTATTTCTTTACTGTGGTACAATAACGCCAGCCCCTGTATTTCTTTATAGTGCTACAATAACTCCAGGCCCTGTATTTCTTGATAGTGTTACAGTAACGCTAGCCCCTGTATTTCTTTATAGTGTTACAGTAACTCCAGGCCTGTATTTCTTTATAGTGTTACAATAACTCCAGGCCCTGTATTTCTTTATAGTGTTACAGTAACTCCAGGCCCTGTATTTCTTTATAGTGTCACAATAACTCCAGGCCCTGTATTTCTTTATAGTGTTACAGTAACTCCAGGCCCTGTATTTCTTTATAGTGTTACAGTAACTCCAGGCCCTGTGTCTCCTTACAGTGTTAGAAATACTCCAGGCCCTGTATTTCCTTACAGTGTTATAGAAACTCCAGGCCCTGTGTTTCCCTGTATTAACCATTAACTGTTCCAGTCTCCCCAAGATAGGAGGACTAGAAAGAGAACTACCTGGTGGATTGCATTTGAGGACTCTCTAAGAGGAGAGGACCTGACAGAGAACTACTGAGTGGTTTACATTAGCACATGGGCAACATAGAGATAGCCTCCTTTGGAAATGGACGTAGGTCATTGGTCCCTTTAACAGTTAAATAGTTTAGGGAATTACACGCCAGCTGTTAGAGAAAACTAACTACATTTCTTCTCAAGTTTATAACTCCAGGCCCTGTGTTTCCTTACAGTGTTACAGTAACTCCAGGTCCTGTATTTCTTTACAGTGCTACAGTAACTCCAGGCCCTGTGTTTCCTTACAGTGTTACAGTAACTCCAGGCCCTGTGTTTCCTTACAGTGCTACAGTAACTCTAGGCCCTGTGTTTCCTTACAGTGTTACAGTAACTCCAGACCCTGTGTTTCCTTACAGTGTTACAGTAACTCCAGGTCCTGTGTTTCCTTACAGTGTTACAGTAACTCCAGGTCCTGTATTTCTTTACAGTGCTACAGTAACTCCAGGCCCTGTGTTTCCTTACAGTGTTACAGTAACTCCAGGTCCTGTATTTCTTTACAGTGCTACAGTAACTCCAGGCCCTGTGTTTCCTTACAGTGTTACAGTAACTCCAGGTCCTGTATTTCTTTACAGTGCTACAGTAACTCCAGGCCCTGTGTTTCCTTACAGTGTTACAGTAACTCCAGGCCCTGTATTTCTTTACAGTGCTACAGTAACTCCAGGCCCTGTGTTTCCTTACAGTGCTACAGTAACTCCAGACCCTGTGTTTCCTTACAGTGCTACAGTAACTCTAGGCCCTGTGTTTCCTTACAGTGTTACAGTAACTCCAGACCCTGTGTTTCCTTACAGTGTTACAGTAACTCCAGGTCCTGTATTTCTTTACAGTGCTACAGTAACTCCAGGCCCTGTGTTTCCTTACAGTGTTACAGTAACTCCAGGTCCTGTATTTCTTTACAGTGCTACAGTAACTCCAGGCCCTGTGTTTCCTTACAGTGTTACAGTAACTCCAGGTCCTGTATTTCTTTACAGTGCTACAGTAACTCCAGGCCCTGTGTTTCCTTACAGTGTTACAGTAACTCCAGGCCCTGTATTTCTTTACAGTGCTACAGTAACTCCAGGCCCTGTGTTTCCTTACAGTGTTATAGTAACTCCAGACCCTGTGTTTCCTTACAGTGCTACAGTAACTCCAGGCCCTGTGTTTCCTTACAGTGCTACAGTAACTCTAGGCCCTGTGTTTCCTTACAGTGTTACAGTAACTCCAGGTCCTGTATTTCTTTACAGTGCTACAGTATCTCCAGGCCCTGTGTTTCCTTACAGTGTTACAGTAACTCCAGGTCCTGTATTTCTTTACAGTGTTACAGTAACTCCAGGTCCTGTATTTCTTTACAGTGCTACAGTAACTCCAGACCCTGTGTTTCCTTACAGTGTTACAGTAACTCCAGGCCCTGTATTTCTTTACAGTGCTACAGTAACTCCAGGCCCTGTGTTTCCTTACAGTGTTACAGTAACTCCAGACCCTGTGTTTCCTTACAGTGCTACAGTAACTCCAGGCCCTGTGTTTCCTTACAGTGCTACAGTAACTCTAGGCCCTGTGTTTCCTTACAGTGTTACAGTAACTCCAGGCCCTGTGTTTCCTTACAGTGTTACAATAACTCCAGGCTCTTTACATTCATAATTCATTACCTGTTAAAGTGCTTCTCTAACCTCTATCAAAAGCTTAACCAATTACATTGTTTGAGGGTATACAACACACCTTCTACTGCAGGAAATAAAAGTAAATATAAAGAACTTTCTCCACTCTAAATTGTGTTTTGCACGCTCTGTGTCTTTTGCTCTACTAAGATGATGCTCGTCTATAAACATCTGACCTACACTGACACCACACCGAGTTTCTCCCTTTCTATTGAGGGTGGCATCTTTCCCGTTTGTGGGTTCCCAGGCCAGAATCCCAAGGCTGAAAGTGGCAATTCATTGCATGGAATCTTGAACAGTAATGGTTATTGCAATGGGCCGAGAGCCAGGGAAGGCCAGGGCTGAAATCTCGCCTCCCCCATTGACACTCCCTGTGACCTTGTGCAGGTCACCTTTGCTGCTGTTGCCTCAGATAACCAGCTTAGGCCGTAAGCCCTTTGGGGAAGGCACGTTATTGCACCTGTATACTGGTAATGCTGTAAGTGGCCTTCAGCATTATTATGGGCAGGCGGGCTACAAATTTAAAATACTATTATTATTATTAAGCAAGTGTCAGCATTTGGTCGCTATCAGAGCATTCCCAGCCAGCTGTCATATAAGAACAACAACAACAACGAGTGACCCAGTCCTTAACTTTAGATTGTCAGCCTTCTTAATAAGCAACATCTATTGATCGACTCCCTTATCTCTCGCTCATCTAAATTCCTTGCTCTTCACAGGTCACACCAGTTAACATAAACTAAGGTTATAACCGTAAAACTCATACCAAACCGAAGCAAGAGCAACAAGAACAGAGATGGAAATATTATCAGATTCCAACTGGCGAATGAGGAGCGGGGGATCCCAGGAAAATAAATGGAGAGCAGGTGGCTTTCAATCAGGACCAAAAGCTCCGTATTTAACGATGCAACAACGCGACGCCGGGCGCGGATTTAGCCGCGTCAAGGGAGGGCGATTTTCTGACTGCCGAATTTACGTAGATTAAAAAAAACCCAACAGCCTTTACACCTTTTCAAACAGCTTTGAAGCTTGTCCTCCCCAAGACGCGAAAAACTTGTATTATAAACTTTTCAAATAAACGAACGACTTAAAAAAAACAAAAAAACACCACAGATTGAAAAGCGCAATGCTTAGGGAGGATAACTTTCAAACAGCCGCCGGCGCGCGCACGCCCATGTGCACGTGTAGCCAAACTCGCAAAAATCTAGTCCTGCGTATTGTAACCTGAACATGCATGATATTCACGGGTTATAAAATATCCATGAATCCACCGCGTAACGTGTGCACAGGTTCAAAAAAACAACAACGATGCACAAATACATATTGCACTTAGCTGGACAGAGTCCAATTTATCCGGCTACGACTTGAAAGCGACACTTATCCGGACAGGTTCTAACTTATTTGGCTTAAGTAGCAGCAAAGTCGCTCACTCATCCAGATAAGTCTTAATATGCCACTTATCTGGCTAAGTCTGATAGCCAAATAAGTGTAAAAAGTGCTACTTATCCAGTTAAGCCAGACAGCTGGATAAATAGTGCTTTGTAGACTTATGCAGCTACCTGACTTAAGCCGGATAGACAGCGCTTTAAGACTTATCTGGATAAGCAGCGACCTAACACGCGAGCGGCAATGAAATTACCAGCTTTACCAATTGGTAGGTCATCGAGACCCTACCTGGCTCTACAGCCTCAACTCCCCCCCCTCCCCCCATCCCACTCGTTCACTGCTTCACTTTGAAGATGTTTACGATCACGTAGTCCAGACGCAGAGCGGGCAGAAGTGCACGTGAGGAAGGCGCCACACCGACATGCATAAAAGCGCTTAAAAAAATTAGCAACCTAACGCGCGCCCTGAAACAACCTGGCCCGCCACTCTTTTACTGGAATATCCTTAACTTACCCGGGCATTTTAAGGTTTCTTAAACGGCGCGTACGCGGGCACGCGCCGTTGACCCGCTCATGTGCTGATCTGTACTCAACCATTTAAGTGCCTGCATTGTTGACAGTTCATTATGCGCTGAAAACAACTGGGACAGATGCGACTATCCGGGACGCAAAGGCACCCAACCCTCATTCCTGGTGTGACCGCCCCGATAAGATGGGAGCGTTTAATTTCTTCTGGAACGTGTGGTGCGCGAGAAAATAACGTATCCTCCGAGAAACGGAGCGCCTGTGCTAAGCGCAGGTACAAACCACGCTCCCCCAGCATAATTTAGATTACACCGGACAGAAATCGCCGTAAAATCTCTTCAGTGCCTCATCGTCTCTCCTTTACCGGCCTCCATACTAAAAGCACTATTTTGTGATTAATAATTGAGCCGGACAGAAGGACAGAAAATGCTAGAAAAATCACATACACGCGGGCAGGCTGCCGCAGGCTGGGCTTCGCCTGGATGGCACAAATGTGAGGCAGGCAAAACAGATGCTATCTCCAGGAGAGAGGAGCAAGTGTCGCTGAAAAGGGCGGTAGACGAGAGGAAGACAAGAACGGCCAAGCCGGATCAGCCCAGCGGCCTGGACACCCAACACAACCATCTCCCAAGAGAAGTGATGGAGGCAAAAAGCCCTGTCGGAGCGGAAGAGCGCACGGGGGATCCCTGCGCCGCCGGGACGCGGGGGGTTAAAAAACCCCAACGTTCGAGCAGCCCGCGGCACGCCAGGAGGGGGGAAATGGGGAGAATGCACCTGCCTTGCGGTCCTAATCTCTGTCAGCATAATCCAAGGTTTCTACATTGTCAAGGGAGAGAACATGGGACGGAAAACATTCACACCCTTAAATGCATTTAAGGAGGAAAAAGAAAAAGGGAATTTCGAAATCAAACCATTGCTTAACTATTGCATATTCCAGGCAAGCTCTGCTCAAGCCTAACAGAACAGTCCAGGCTCCTCTTATGGGGCATTTGCATTGAAACATTTACGTTAAGCAACCTTTCCCATCAGCACTGTAAACAGGATGCAGAGTGAGGCCTGATGATATTTACCTGCAAACAGATACAGTAGCTGGAGCAGCACAGATTTTCAAGGTCTAATTAGTACCAAAACAAAAAAAACCCCCCACAACATTTCCTTTCAGGTTTGGCTGTACCTCGGTGCCTTGCTGCAGGATTAACCCTCGAGCGCCCTGGCACAGAACCAGGCCCCGGTGTTGCATCCACTCTGGGCCCACGTCCAGCTAAGCACTGGCCTTGCCCAAGCAAAAGTTGCCGGGCCTCGTAAAAACCCACACGGATGGCCCGAATAACCGTTGGCCGGTACCCGGGGAGTGCAATCTTCACTTTGCCAAAAGTGTGCCCTTAGAACCTGTACTGAACGCGACCCGTTAAAGACGTTAAGTCAAATCGTTTTAGAAAAGTAGACAGGATTGTACTGATAGGGTATTATAGGGACAGGGCTCTATTATCTGCCAAGGAGGGGTGAGGTTAGGGCATTTTTTGAGAGCCCAGATTCATGCAGGTAAAAACCAATGTTACCCACATTAATCTTTTGACTTATGGCCGGCAGGGAGTTTAATTTTATCTTGACCTCAGAATGAAGACCTTTACCTTGACGCTGATTATAGTGCTGGGGATTTATCCTTTCTACCGACCTCGGTATCAGAGTTTAATGTTTGCACAATATAATTTTATTTTATGTAGCATTTGTCACATAAAGAGAGTCTCAAAGCACTTTACAAACCCGACAAGACATCTAAGGTACTGTAAAGTGTATCACTACACTTCAGGATTAGAATCAGCATTGGAGATACGAGCAGAGAGTTTGAGAGGATGGGGCAGGCAGGTGAGGGGCGGGCAGCAAAGGCCACAAAAGTCTGAGGCCAGGCGGGCTGGTTGGAGTTGGGACTCTGAAAGAGGGAGCGGGGAGCCGATAAGCCTCTCTTTGTGTCGAACCAAGGCCAAGAATGGAAACGGGATTAAGGATCTCGGCGGAAGCGGTCAGGAGAACGTCTAAAGCCAGGCGATGCGAGGTAGATAACGAAGGACAAACTTACAGGCACAAAACACAGTTCTGTATCAAGAGTGACGTGGTCATGGGCAAAGGAGGCAGTCAAGAAGGAACACAAGGCAGAGCATACAAGACCGCGGCTGATGAGAGCCAGGAGGAGGTCTTCATGCACTTGCAGGAAGTTGAGACAAAGCCATGAGCTGACTGGCTCTAGAGACGTGGACAGGATACACGAGGTACAGGAGCACTAAATGAACTGGCAGAGAAGTCTACCTGCATCAAGCATAACAACACAATGGCCAGGAGGAAGAGAATAGTGGTAGCCCCCAACCAACACCACAGGGAAGTCTACAGCATGGAAGAGATCTCTCCATAAGAAACAAAAAAAAACCCCCCAGAATGGTACTATAGGTAAGGGCGAAGCAAGATATCAAGGAACCAGAGACCCCAGCTTAAGATTCAGAATGGTCTGATATAGGCAGATGGTCTACTATAGCCGTCTTCAGCTACATAAGGTACCCCAGATCCAAACAACATTTAACCACCCTCACGTCAGCTGGAAAAAAAAACCAACTGCATCCTTTCATCGAACAGAAAAGTCTGATGGTCATGGGCCAGGCCGTGATATCCTCTTGGCTGGACTATTCTAATGCACTGAACAGTGGGCTGACTTTGGAAGACGTAACACCAGCTCCAGCTTATTATTCACAACGCAGCAGCCCGAATGCTAGAGGGCTGCAAGAGATGGGGGACCTCGTCACTCCCATTCTACACACAAACCACCCAGACTTCACCAGGGCCCAATTCAAACCTTCGAGGCCCTGATCCAGAGTACCTGATGGGCTGGGTTATCTCACTGTACCCCAGCCAGGCCCCCCAAGATCCACCCGAGGAGCCTCCATAAGCGCGCCATGGATGAAAGACATCAAACTCTCCGACACCCGATAACGGGCTTTCTGGGTGACAGCCCTCCCCCCCCCCCCATCTCCCAGTAGAGCTTCACCCCATCCAGGACTACCAGGCTTTTCTGCCAGCCCTCAAAAGGTTTGGGCCTATAACCAGGCATCCGGGTCCCTCAGCAAGAAAATACCCTTGTTCCTCCCCCTGACGAAGAGTACCCCCACCCCCCCCCCCCCCCCGCAGCATATTTGAAAACCAGGACTACGTGACACCCGTTAGGTGCTATACCCTCGTTCCTTTTGCCTCAAAAGGCACACCCAGTCAAAGGTCTGCGTATTTACTGCACGCTGTGGCATCGTTTGCCTGTCCCTCAAACCGTACTATTTTTATTCACTCTATTTATCCAAAGTGCGTAGCACCTTAATGAATTAAGCCGTTGTACTCTGCTTTGGCTGAACAGGCGTGGGTAGGAAATCCTAATTTAAAAAAGGTGGGGAGTTTTATAGCAATGACTCCATCTTCACCAAGGAAAGGGATTGTCTATCGCGTGCCTCTACCAGCGTTGTAGAAGTGACACAGGCAGTAGTAGGTACTACAAGAAGTGATGGGCTTAAACTACAACGGGGGAGATGAAGGTTAAAACATTAGGAAGAACTTTCGGTGAGGGCTGTCAAGCATGGGAGGTGGCGGAATCTCCATCACCGGATGTGGTTTTTATGAACACCCCCCATAAACATCTGTCTGGGGAAGGGGGGTCATTTGGGAACACAGGGGGTGGGGCGGGACGCGGGAGAATGTGTGGACTGCACGACCTGAAGTCCTTTCCAGCTCCATTTTTCCCCACTATTCTGAACTGCCTTCAAGGCGATGCTGAAGTTTAGAAGAACCATGAGGGGATAAAAGAGTCCGAACCAGCAGGTCCGTGGAATGGGGGGGTGTGTGTGTGTGGGGGGGAGGGGGTTCCCAGGTTTTTGGTGCCCAGAAGATGACACAGTATTTGGACTGGTTCTGGTGTGACTGCCAGGTCTCCTAAATGTTCGGTATCGTAGAGCATCATGACTACTTACGCCAACCCAGTGTTGACAAGTTGGCAGTGACCAACAGAGTCCGACCTATTCGCTGATCTCAAAGCACACTCTTTAAAAGCAAAATGTGAATCGGACACCTCCTGTGGCGGGTGCTTCTGTTTTATATTGTTTTACAAACATGCGTTAGATTTAGGGCTATGGGGTGCTTCACCACAGCGGCCCCTATCCTGCAGTGCTGGTGCGGCGGTACAGACGTGCGCCACGTGACTACGGAGGCAACGGGACGGTGGCCGCCCAAACTGGAACTGACTCGGGGGGGTCACTCTAGGCCAACGGCATCGCCTCTGCTGCTTTTAATTTTGCTCCTGCATCACAGTGGCAAACCAGTGTCAGCAATTTTGGAAATTCGGATTTTTTTTTTTTTAAACTGACCTCAGTATTAGGACTGAATCCTTTCGGTGACCTCCGCTGAAGACTTAATATTCACATGAACCTCGGTGTCACAGCCTAATCTTTGCACCAGCCACGGCACAGTATTTATGGTATCACAGTTTAATCTGCACTGAACTCGGGGGTCAGAGTTTAATCCTTGCCCTGACCCTCAGTATTGGAATTTTAACCTCCGCCTCGCCTCTAGCCCTCTCCTGTTAAGGATAATTTAAATTTCAAGGTGACTGGAAAAGTCGTTTGTGCTTTCGAGGTACTTTTTTTTTTTGGTCTGGACGCTGGCTCCGGTGCCCAGAGCTTTGCTGAAAGGTGACACTCGCACCCCTGCTGGATAAAACGTATTGAACGCAGGGAACATCCGGCCTGCTGCCCCCACCTTGTCCATTGGGAGGGAAGTGGGGTAATTCCCCACTGCTGCCAGAGAGAGAGAGAGAGAGAGAGAGAGAGATCTGTACGACTGCAGTGGTAATGGCTCCTATCAACAGGTAGAGCTGGCGGGGTCAGTCTTGGCAGTGAAGCCCGCCATCTGGGGTTTCTGTCAATGAACTCAATCTCTGCCCCACTGCGACCTGAAGTAGCTGCTGGCCTGCCTCCAGGCTCCAAGCAGGCCGGTATCGTTCGCCTCTTGTGTTTCAGGCTGAAGGCAAGCCAGGCCATTCCTCACTGATCCTCTAGTCTCTCTGCCTGCAGATTATATATATATATATATATACACACACTGTCATTTTTCTGCTCTCTTGGGGTTCCTAACCTTTCCGCTTTCCCGCTGCATTACTGCCCAACAGGTAAGGGGGATCCTCACCCACCCACCCAATAGAGGAAAAAAAAAAGTGAGAGGCTGGTGCTGGGCAGAAAGCTGTGGTAGCCACGCGTTCACCTGCAGGCTTCTCCCCTCCTCCCCTCCTGCATGCAAGCCTGGTACTGCGGCTCTGAAGCATTCAGGGCCCTGACGGATGCGACCAGGGATCAGACCCCTGTGAAGGGAGTGAGGGGGGGGGGGGGGGGGAGACACACAACCCCCCACCCACCCCATAACCTCTATTCTGACACTGAAACCACCAGCAGCTATGTGACTCCTGCACAAAGTGCGTGCCATCAGCACAAAACACACACACACAACCCTTCAATCCTGCATGCTGGCTGCCACAAAAATCAAAGAGCTTGCTTTTCATCCATTAGCATTTAGCAAAGCCAGCGCTGCGAGCATGCATTATTATTATTATTTTCGCCTTAGAGATGCAGTGCACAGGCCATGGGGAAGGGGACTCCTGATACTTTCATGGGGGCTGGATTTTACTCTTATTATTTTTGTTTATTATTAGTCCTAGTAGTAAAATCAGCATCATCGGCAGCATTATTTTACTTTAGAGTTGCTTATTTTGTTCTTTTTTTTTTTTTTTACCTCGGAAGGGGACATAGGACATGGTTCCGTTGCTAATTCCCCGGTCTTCTCATGGACGAGCCGATGGAAAGCACAGCACACACAGAGAAAAACCAACAAAAAACAACAAATGGAAAAAAAGGAAAAAAAAAAAAAGACTGAAAAGGTTATTATTCTTCTTCTTAATTTTTTTTTTTTTTTTTTTTACTACCCAAAGCAAAGAGAAAATAAATAATTTTGTTGTTCCCAAAAAAAAAAAAAAAAAATGCAGCCGCAGACTTTGTAAATGGAATCCTGGAAAAGGCAAAAAAAAAAAAGAGAGAGAAGATGCCGAGGAGCGAGAGGCTGCAGAGGGGGAGGGGGAGGAGAGAGGGGTGGAGGGAAGGAATGTGGCTGCCGGGAGAGGAGCCAAGTGGCTGCCTCCCACGCGGCTCCCTCCAATCGCCGGCGCGATCGGACGCCACGCGCACGCACAGCGCGCGCCCCCGCCCCCCCCCCGTCAGCGCCCCCACACCTGAGCTGCTCCCCTCTCTCCTCTCTGCTTGAGGTAGCGCTCCGCGGTTCCCCCCCCCCCTCTCTCTAGCCATGCACCCTTTTTGCTGACGGCTCTTACATCACACAATTGCCATCTCGGCCCACTCTTAAAGGTACCTGTCAGGCAGCTGCAGTGTGGGTGGACTTTTTTTTTTTTTTTTTCTGTCTGGCTAATATAAAAAATAATATATATATATATAATATAATATGTATTTCGGTTTATAGCACTTCACCTTTAAACCCTAGATGTCCTGGCAAAATTGATGGAAGATGCCAGCCTCTCTGCAAGGAGAGGGGTGGGGGGTGGGGTTGCGGATGCCTAGGCTTACCTCTTGGGAATTGATGCCCCGCATAACGATTCATCTTGGGTCCCACACCTGCTCAAAGAGAGAGACTGGATCCCAAAAAAAAAATACAAAAAAAACAACAACCCTATTAGGGACCAGCTCCCAGGTCTGCAGGAGCACCTCGGAGGTGCTGCTGGAAGACAATGAAAAAAAAACCCCAGAGGGCTTCTCAAATGGGCCTGGCACTCATCAGGGTTACCCCATGCCTGGCACCCGGGGGCCCCTCTCGCTGTGCTCACTGCTTGGAGAGTGGAGGGCACTGAGAGTGTGGGAAGGAGGAGGAGGAAGCGAGTAAGCCATGGACCTGCCAAACCTACCTCCAGCATCAGGGAAAAGTTACTGAAACGTCGCCGGAGAGCGGCTAAATCACTGGACAAGAGAGCGCAGAGGGGAGAAGCTTCTGAAAGGAACTGGACTGGATTCTCTGATGAGCTGACAAAAAAAAAGGTAGTGGACGAGGGAGGGACAGGAGAAGTGGGTGGCTCCTTTGGATTCCACTGAGGCTTTTTGACATCGTACGACGCATAAAAAGAACACAAAATTCGGTAAAGGGATCGGCCCGTGCTGAAGTAGGAGACCCAAGGTTGTTAAGGAATTGGGTAAAGTAGAAGAACTGGAAAGTGTGGAAGCCAACACTGTTTTTGTCTTCACCACCTCCTCCGGAAGGGCATTCCAGGCATTCACCACCCTCTCCGTGAAGAAATATTTCCTGATGTTGGTTTTGAGTCGTCCTCGCTGGAGTTTCACTACCTGACCCCTAGTTCTACTGATTTCTTTCCAAAGTGAAAGGTTTGTCGATTGGGCATCATTAAAACCTTTCAGGTATCTGAAGGTCTGTATCATATCTCCCCTGCTCGTCCCCCTCCTCCAGAGGATACCTATTCAGGTCCTTCAGCCTCTCCTCATAAGTTATTTGATGGAGACCCCCCCCCCCCCCCACCATTTTGGTCGCCCTTCTCTGGACCACCTCCATCCTGCTTCTGTCTCTTTTGAGATTCGGTCTCCAGAACTGAACACAGTACTCCAGGTGAGGCCTCACCAAGGACCTGTACCAAAGGGATTATCACCTCCTGTTTCTTACTGGTTATTCCTCTCTCTATGCAGCCCAGCATTCTTCTGGCTTTAGCTATCACCTTGTCACATTGCTTCGCCGACTTCAGATCACCAGACACTATCACCCCAAGGTCTCGCTCTTGATCCATCCACATCAGTCTTTCACCCCCAATCCACACAGCTCTTTTGGATTACTGCACCCCATATGCATGACTCTGCACTTCTTGGCATTGAATCCCTGCTGCCAAATCCTCAACCACTCTTCAAGTTTTCTTAAATATCTTTTCATTCTCTCTACTCCTTCTGGCATGTCCACTCTGTTGCAGATCTTAGCATCATCCACAAATAGACAAACTTTACCTTCTATCCCTTCCGCAATGTCGCTCACAAAGATATTGAACAGAACCGATCCCAACACCGATCCTTGCGGCACTCCGCTTAACACCATTCTCTCCTCAACGTAGGTTCCTTTCACCATCACATGCTGTCTCCTATCAGTCAACCAGTTTGTAATCCACGCCACCACCTTGGCGCTTACTCCCAAGCTTCTTATTTGGTTCACAAGTCTCCTATGTGGGATCATATCAAAAGCTTTGCTGAAATCCAAATAGATCACATTGAGTGCTCTTCCTCGATCCAATTCTCTGGTGACCAATCAAAAAAAAACAATCAGATTTGTCTGACAGGACCTTCCCCTGGTGACTCCATGCTACCTCGGGTCCAGCAACCCTCCTGACTGTAGATAGTTCTCTATCCCTTCCTTCAGCAGAGTCTCCATTCATTTTCCCACCACCGAGGTGGGTGTTGAGGGATGGTAAGAGTAAGGAAGGGTGACGGCCACAACGTCAACAGTGAAGGTGGTCAGGTTTGTACAGTTGATGGGCAGAAACCATCCTCAGCTAGAGTTGTAGGCTGTTGTGAGCTTTCTGCTAGGAGTTAGCAATCTCTTATGAAGCTCTGTTGATAAAGCTGGTAGTTAGCAATCTGTAGTTATTTAGAATAGTTGTGGGTGGATCCTTGGACCAGTGGCAGGTGACCACTCCCTCGGGGGAAATTCCAAGAGGGACCACTGGTCAGGCTTAGTGTAGGAGATAGACACACACTAGTTCTTTTATTAGACAATATAGTAAACCACCAAAGGTGGCAGTAGTGAGCTGGAAGCAACCAGCTGGGCTGTAGACCCTCAGGTACTGGAACAGCGATCCCCAGGTAGCTGAGCTGTAGAGAACTTAAGAATGCGAGTAAGTAGGATATGCAGAGTTCTGGAACAAGTCCTTGATGGTAACACTCACACAATAGTCTCTTGAGGCAGCCCAGGAGATGGTATTCATTAGGCTCTCGAGGAGCGAGCACCTGGACCCAGGGAAGGCTCTGAGAGATAGATGGAAACTCACTGTTGTTGTAAGTAGCGATGACTTCTTAACAGAAGTGGTATTCAGGAGCTGGTCCGGGACATGGGCCCTCGAGGAGCGAGTACTGGTTCCGGACTGCGACCTGAAAAAAGAAAGAGAAAGTGAGGCCCTCGAGGAGCGGGTACCTCTAGTGAAGTCCGAGGAGGCAGAGTAGCTAGGGTTGCGGAGAGCGAATCCCATCTGCAGCGACCAGGAGGAAACTAGGTAAACCAATCCCTTGCCAACTCGTCTTGTTAACGAAAACTGAGACCTTAAATATCTGGTGCTATTAACGTCATCTCAGGGGGACGCCCCTGAGGTTCGCGCCAACGCTGGTACATCAGTCGGGCCGCGTGCCCACACGCCCTTAGGCATCTGGTCAACATGGCGGCTTGCAGCGTGGAGCCAGTCCGGGAACGCCGGAGGACGGCCAGGAGATGCCGCAGCAGCTAGCCTTCCATCAACCCCCGAAGGGAGTCACCAACGAGGTAGGTGGGCAGAGCAGAGTCATCGGACAGCGACGGACACAACATAGACACGGTCAACAGAGCAGACTGGGTAAGCCAAATGGCCATTATCTGCCGACATCTACTATGTTCCCCTGTATCCACACCTCCATGTTTGTGTGCGCACATCCACGTGAGACAGGGTCATTCATACCCTCATGATAAATCTTCCCAACTCTAGAACAGTTGGACAAACTGTCCGTGTAGCTGCGGCTGCATTACACTCACTTAGCTTTTCTTTTTTCACATAAAACTAGGTTTTCTAAAAATGTTTCACCGTATAAATATTTACTTTAGGTGCTGCTTTTATATAGTATGCCTTACGCTGGCTGCTACTGGGTGAACTTTAGGACGCAGGTCATAGCTGCTGCTCCTTTCTGGCAGAGAATGACCTGGAAGATCTCCGATGGTTGGTGTCTCCCTGCATACCCTCTCTGTCTGTTGTGCTGGCAGTGGACCCTTGGCCCGAGGTGGGTTGACGCAACCTGTAGGGCAAGCCCCACGGGTCCCCACCGTCGGGAGGTGGAGCTGACTAGGAGACGGAGGCCAACTGGAGCTTCGCCAATACCAGCCTTCGTTCCCCGCAGGTTGAGCCCTTGGGTGCTGGGGCCGGCTGGTCTTAGGCGGGCCTCCATGTGATGACTCCCAGTAGATGAGATGCAAGGGTTGCCGAGGACCAGCAGAGGTATCAAGGGACTGGTGTAGGTCCGGACGAGGCAGGGATCCAGAGACCCGGGCGCCAATAGGAACAGGGCGGAGACAGGTGGTGCCCAGGTAATAGAAGGCCGAAGCCTGAAAGGCCAAGTCCAGGGAGACATTTAAGACTAATCGGAGAAAATTCTTTTTCACTCAACGCACAATAAAGCTCTGGAATTTGTTGCCAGAGGAGGTGGTTAGTGCAGTTAGTGTAGCTGTGTTCAAAAAAGGTTTGGATAAGTTCTTGGAGGAGAAGTCCACTAATGGCTATTAATCAAGTTTACTTAGGGAATAGCCACTGCTATTAATTGCATCAGTAGCATGGGATCTTCTTAGTGTTTGGGTAATTGCCAGGTTCTTATGGCCTGGATTGGCCTCTGTTGGAAACAGGATGCTGGGCTTGATGGACCCTTGGTCTGACCCAGCATGGCATGTTCTTATGTTCTCATACTGAAGGCGTAGTCAAAGGCAGGCTGGTGTCAGGGCAGGCGGCTGAGCAAACAAGGTACAGAGTCAAAAGGAGCAAGGGTCAAAGCCAGAGGGTCAGTCCAGAGCGTGGTCCAACATAGCAAGGGTCAAAGCCAAGCTGGTAGCTGAGGAGGTCCGCGGAGGAGCCAGGAACAGCTGAGGAGGCAGCAGGCGCTCGGGGGCGTAGATGGCTGCCCACAGCCTCAAGCGAGGATGGTCCGGGTCCGGGAGCAGACGGGACACGCAACACTGTCACCCCCTTTTAGAAGCTGTAATGTAGAGCAGGGCCCATCACTGCTATCCAGCCTTTCCGTTCCAGGAAAAACTGCATGCTGGCTTGTTTTCCTCTTGCTTGGATCTAATGGGCATCTGTGGTAGTAAATGGCAGGGAAGGGTAAAAAGACCAAAATGGCCCATCCAGTCTGCCCAACAAGGGATTTAGGATTATACCTGCTGTTCTGGGCAGGTTACCCCCGCGCCTCTGCGGGTACGGAGTGTGCACCAGAGGCAGCCATAGCCCGCAGACCTGGGGGGGAGGTTATGAAGTGGGGAGAAATCAAGGGTAGCTGTGATTTGGGAGGCTCATGGAGCAGGAGGCCCCAGTAGAGGCCGATTCCAATTGAGTTGGAAGCTCCAAAAGGACAGGAAGAAATTAGTGAGCTAAATGCACACCCCACCCCCCCCAAAATAAAAAAAGCCACAAGAACGTGATCCTAGATTACAAATGACTTCAGGCAAAGAATTCCATCCAGCAGGGTTTTTTTGTTTTTTTTTAATAGGGGACAAAGTGAACAAAGAAATGGAGAAACAGATGGATGAATGAACCCTGAATGATACAAAATGCATTCTGGGTCGACACACAGGGAACACTTCAGCCGTGTACCAAGATTAAGCCATCTCAGCCTTTTCCTGTCAGAAACACTTCTTACCTGTCCGGATGGAGACAATCAAACACACGGTACAAAAGCTGGAGTGGCTCAAACTGCAGGCAACAGGAGTCCTGACATGTTCATTTTACGTGTACGCTGTGTGTACCTGCCAGCATGCAGAGAAGTAACCATTACCCCAGGATGTTCAGCAATGCCCGCAGCACACAGTGCCACGCACCGATACACGCACGTGGGTACGCAGCCCGCCACTGTCCACGCGCACAGGCAGGACCCCTCTTTGCACCGCGCAAGAAGACGCAAGCTTCGCTTGAAAAGGCCGTGACACCCCCTTGGGTTATTTTAGCCAGGCGCAACCCCTCCCCGCACTCAAATGTGCCCTGATTTTCCGAGCAGGGATAAAGAAAGACCTCAGAATCGCAGATAAAAATTAAGAGGGGTGGGGGGTGAAAGAGGCTGAAAAAAGCTGCAGGAATTCTTTCCCTGGGAGAAAAGATAATTACAGCTTTAGTGACGGTTCGCTTCCAAAGACGCCAGCGCAGAGCGTAGCCGAGTCAGTACGAGGATCCACCCTTCCATCGCCAGGTCCCTCCTAACGTATCCTGCGGATGAAATGGGCAGGCTTGCCAATGGCCCGGTGTATTTGACCAGTGTGTACCCCCCACCCACACATCTGCGGATGACCCTTGCTGGGAGCTCCCGTATTCTCCTCTTGACCGTTCGGCGGCGCTCAGGACCCGGGCACCAACCGTCACACGGCCCTTTTTGGCAGCCAGAGCGGGGGGGGGGGGGGGGGGGCGGCCGGCTCTGGCCCTCGGGAGCCCCGGACAGGCCCTGTTTCCCGGGACATCCACGGAAAAGACGGCACGAGGAGAGGTTTCCAGGCACCGCCTCCGTCTGCATGCAAAACGTATCCGGTGCGTATCTGTCACAGACCGCCCTGAAAATCAGGCCTTGTTTGTGGCTCTCGTGGACCGGAGTTTGTGGCCACCCCTGCCCTAGAGGCATGGTTTATGGTCAAATTTTTCCCACAAGAGAGAACGGGGGACAAAAAACAACAACAACAACAAAAAAAAAAATCACACTTTGGAAAAGCGAGTATGAAGAAATGTCACAGGAGCGGCTGGGAACCACGGTTCAGCCACTATGGGGAGAAGGTGTGGGATACGAGACAGATGCGAGCCTTCCTCAAACTCTCTCTTCGGTCTCCCCCCACCCACCCCCCTTTCTCTGCACAGCTCTTCCCCTAGCGCTGACAAATGTGGATCCAGGAGAACCTCCTGACATCAAACCGAGAAGGCTAAACTTAGCTGAACCCCCCCCCCCCACCGAGAGCTTACATAGCGCTAGTGGGGACGAGAGACGCATTCCTGGGGGGGGGGGTGGCTGTAGTGGGCTGCCCTTAAACCCTCTCGTGCTGCGGCTCGCCTGCTGATCGTTGCTGCAGATCCCCTCCCTGACCCAGCCGGGAAGTGATCCCCTCCGATCTGGCATCCCCCCCCCCCCCCCCCGCCACCCCAGGAAATGTCTGTAAGGTCACCTCGGCCGCAGACCACTTCTGAAGCCGTTGGCAACGACACCGAGATTTCGTAACACCCCCCCCCCCCCCAAAGCGACAAGCTCAGTGCCCGCCCCGCAAGCCTGCGACCTCGGAGGTCGTATATAGCAGGGGCTGCGGCTACTGCCGCACGCGGTGGCGGCGGCAAGATCCCCTCAACCTGCAAGAAGGTCGACAGCGTTCCCGTTTGTGTGCTGGGGGTTGTCTTTATAAAGGGGGCTGCGTCTTCCATTTTGAGGCCGGAACGGGAGGGATGCGAACAGCTATTTGGAGAGGCCAGTGAATACAAATAAAAGCCCAAGTATCGAGCCATGGGGCTACTGCACCCCGAGTATCGAGTGCGGCTCTGCCCACCACGTCTCAAAAAAAGATCTAGCAGAATTAGAAGAGGTACAGAGAAGGGCAGCAGAAATGATACAGGCGGGTGGAACGATTCCCCTATCAGGAAAGGCGAAACAGGTTAGGGCTCTTCAGCCTGGAGAAGAGAAGGCTGAGAGGAGCTATGACAGAAGTCTATGAAATCCTAAATGGCGTGGATGGTTATTTACCCTTTCAGATAGTATCAGGACTAAGACATGCTCCATGAAGCTAATAGGTAGCACATTTAAAACAAATCGGACAAAGGGTTTGTTTTTTTTTCACTCTGTGCACAATTTGTTGCCAGAGGACGTGGTAAAAGCTGGGGTTTAAACAGGGTTTGGACTGGTTCCTGGAGGAAAAGTCCATGTAGAGTTGGGAAAGCCGATGCTTATCCCCGGTTATTAGCCAGAAGGATCAGAGCTATTCTTAGGGATCCTGCCAGGTGCTTGTGACTGGGATTGGTGACTGCTGGAGACAGGGTGCTGAGCCTGTTGGACCTTTGGCGTGACCCGGTATGGGGCAAGCCGGGCACATAATTTTTTGGGGCCTGCCTTGTTTCTCTCCTCGTCCCTCTGCAGGCCTGCAGTCACCTGGGACGATGGGCGTCCCCTAGACTTTATTTATTTAGGTAGCTCGTGTATTGGTGGCGGGCACAGCAGCTCTGGGCGCGTTACATCGGGGTACAGATCCGACTGCGTGCAAGATCTCGCAGCGCCGAATTTAGCGGTCCCTTTCCCTCGGCGCGGGAATCGTGGGATAAAACCAGGAACCGGATCGGCCTGTCTGGCGGGGGAGGAAGGGAGCCAGCGGGCCACCGTAGCCAGGCTCTGCCTCTTGCTTGCTTCAAAAATCTCTCTCTTTCTCGTGCCCTTGCTAATAAATTTTGGAGGGGGGGGGGGGGGGTTGAAAACACCCCTGTCCTCTTTTATGACAACAGTTCGCCTCCTCATAGATATAAATACATTACTCCCCATGAAGCCACAAACTCATCCTAAGCCGCCTCTTACTACTCTGCCTTCCACGTGGATTACAATGCAGGTAAGTACTTTAAGTATTTCTCTGTCCTCCAGAGGGCGCACAATCTAAGCTTCTACCTGAGGCAAGGGAGGGTGAAGTGACCTGCCCAAGGGCACAAGGGGAGCAGCAGCGGGCTTTGAATTTGAACTCTGAGCTTCTCTGACCACCAGGCTGCTCCTCCATTCCGGCCTTCAACTCCCACCCCCCAACTCCAACAAGGGGGATTGGAGTTTAAACATAAATTGGTAATTTGAGGAAAAAAAACCCAAAAACATCATCTCGACCTACAAAGCAGCCACTAGTAATAGCGCAACCCACCCCGTAACGTAAACCTCCCGCAGCCGAACCCCCCACACTAGAAACCCCCATCTGCCGGTCTCGTTGGGACTGACCCGTTCCTGCAGCAGAGGCCACTTAAAAGAGCTGCCCCTGACTGGGCAGTGGATAAAAACCTCAATAAAGCAGGGTGGGGCTCAGAGCCCGGGCTCTGTGGCAGAGGTCCACTCCCCCCCCCTCCTCCTCCTCCTCCACAGCTGGTGGCTGGAACCCCTGCACCTCTCCCCGCCCCCCCCCCCCCAGCTGTTATTCAAAATGAAAGATGAACTATTTCAGGAAAAGATGAGAAATGCGTTCCCTCCCTTCTCTTTCCATATTCTCCCTAGCAGGCGTCCAGCCTCTGCGGGACCGCACATCTCAACAGGCAGGAGGGGGCTTTCCCCCCTTTCTTTAATCATCTTTCTTCTCTTCTCTTTGACCGCACACATCACAGAACAAAGGTGGCATCACTTTCAGGAGTAATTCCGGTCCCCGCAGCTGACGTTCAAAGCTCGGGAAGAGCTCCAGAGAACAGAAAAATCACCTGAATCCCTTCCTCCGGGGACATTACATCCCCCGCTGCCCCCACCCCTACCCAAGGGCACTGCCAGCAGTGCTTAGAGGATTCATTCTTCCTGTGGGATGAGGATGGGGGGAGGGGAATCTACTTATTATGGCAGAGGAGGGGGACGGGTGGTGGGGATTGGGGGGTGAGGGTCTCCCAGCAGTGCTTAGAGGAAGGCTTGGATGGAGGGGAGGGGGACAGGTGGTAGGGATGGGGGGAGGGTCTCCCAGCAGTGCTTGGAGGAAAGCTTGGATGGTGGGGTCTTCCAGCAGTGCTTGGAGGAAAGCTTGGATGGTGGGGAGGGGGGGATGGGTGGTAGGGATGGGGGTGAGGGTCTCCCAGCAGTGCTTGGTGGGGAGGGGGATGAGTGGTGGGGAGGGGGGTGAGGGGCTCCCACCAATGCTTAGAGATAAACTTCGATGGGGGGAGGGAGTGGGTGCTAAGGATGGGGGTGAGGGTCTCCCAGCAGGGCTTAGAGGAAAGCTTGGATAGGGGTGAGGGTCTCCCAGCAGTGCTTAGAGGAAGGCTTGGATGGTGGGGAGGGGGGGGGATGGGTGGTAGGAATGGTGGTGAGGGTCTCCCAGCAGTGATTAGAGGAAGGCTTGGATGGGGTTGAGGATTTCCCAGCAGTGCTTAGAGGAAAGGTTGGATTGGGGTGAGGGTCTCCCAGCAGTGCTTAGAGGAAGTCTTGGATGCTGGGAAGGGGGATGGGGGTGAGGGTCTTCCAGCAGTGCTTAGAAGAAGGCTTGGATAGGGGTGAGGGTCTCCCAGCAGGGCTTAGAGGAAAGCTTGGATAGGGGTGAGGGTCTCCCAGCAGTGCTTAGAGGAAGGCTTGGATGGTGGGGAGGGGGACGGGTGGTAGGAATGGTGGTGAGGGTCTCCCAGCAGTGCGTAGAGGAAGGCTTGGATGGGGTTGACGATTTCCCATCAGTGCTTAGAGGAAAGGTTGGATGGGGGTGAGGGTCTCCCAGCAGTGCTTAAATGAAGTCTTGGATGCTGGGGAGGGGGATGGGGTGAGGGTCTTCCAGCAGTGCTTAGAAGAAGGCTTGGATAGGGGTGAGGGTCTCCCAGCAGTGCTTAGAGGAAGGCTTGGATGGGGTTGAGGATTTCCCAGCAGTGCTTAGAGGAAAGGTTGGATGGGGGGTGAGGGTCTTCCAGCAGTGCTTAGAAGAAGGCTTGGATAGGGGTGAGGGTCTCCCAGCAGTGCTTAGAGGAAAGCTTGGATGGGTGCAGGGTCTGCCCGCAGTACTGCCCTCCCGCCAGCAGGGGCCCCCAGCGGGCCTCCTTCCCTGCTGCTCAGGCCTCCTAGCTCTATGGCCTTGGAGGTGCCCATGCTTGCCGTGCACCCCCCCAGCCGGCCCTGCGCTCTGCTTCTCCTGCCCGCCCGGTGCGTATGCGCCCCCCTTACCGAGCTTCGCTTTGGCTCCCGGCCTGGGTGATTGCAGCGCCGCCGCCGTCCCGGTTCTGTGAAAGGCACCCGCAGCCTGCAGCCGAACCGTTCAGGAGGTCGGAGATGGGTTCCGGCTTTGGCAGCTCCGGGGTAGATTCCGTGGCAATAATTGGAAACGCCCGAGGCCCTTCGGGAAACATTTCCACCTTCAGAGCAGGCTGCAAAAATGACGGGGTTCTCCGCCCTTGCTTGGGTCCGCAGAATGTAATTTTTGTTATTGGGCGAGGAGAAGGAACTTTCAGTATCAGTGCAAGGATGGGCAAAAGAGGAGGAGAGGAAAGGAGGTGGATTCGGACTGGGGATAAGGAGGGAGGACCACGCCAAGGGCTGGGGTTGCAGGGAGGAGTGAGGAAAAGGGGGGAAATGGGGAATCTGGAATGGGAGAATAGGAAGGAGGGGAGGTCCTGGGATTGAGGAAGCAGTGGGATTTATTAGTGGGGTGGGTTCCAGGATCTGGAGAGAAGGAAGGAAAGTTTGGGGTGGGGGGCGCAGAAAATCCGATATCAAGGGAGAGAGAACTTAGATTGAAGGGGGGGCCAGAGGTGTCCTTGTGCTCAGATCATGCCCCCCCCCCCCTTTCTAACCTGTCTCAAGCAGGCGCACCAGCACCAATCCCTTCTCTCTCCCACATACAAACACTACCCCCCCCCCCCCCCCTACCTGTGCTTCAGGCTCACTCCTCTCCCAACCTGTTCCCTGCAAGTGAGGGGCCCTGTGAGTAAATCTACAGCCAGATTACTGGCACCCCCCCCCCCCCCCCCCCGGGATTTTTGCCATCCTAGGCACAGACCTGGTGTGCCTATTGCCAAAATCCAGGCCTGTAGCTTGTCTTACCTCGTAGCCAGTGGCACAGGCTTCGGCTCCATGTAATCCAGTGCGTGCTTCGTAGGATCTGCCAGCATGGCCTGAAACCCCCGCAAGGCGGGATACCTCTTGATAAAAGCAGGGGCCGCGGAGCCATTGACAGGAACTACATGGAGGAACCAGACTGTCACGCTGGCCCCGGCCTGTGTCGGAGCCGCTCCAGACTCTGACCCAAAGCCGCTTCCAGATCCGGTCCTTCGTGCGGCACCCATTTTTGATATCCCGCCAAGCTGCATCCCGCTCTTGACGCCGGACCCGGTTCTCCCTACCTGTGTGAGAGGGCGAGGGAAATGGGGGAGGGAGCCGGTATTTCTGCACGTAATGGGGGGGGGGGGGGGGGGGGGGTCGATGTACGTGTGCACCTGGGGAACAGAATCCCAAGGGGAAAAAAAGGGAATTTGGTTCCTTAGATCCTGGAACTTGCCCCCGCTTCCTGCTCTCCTTCCCATCTCATATTTCTGATCCCCCCCCCCCCCCCCCTTCGGTCCTCTGGTAAAAACATAGAGATATGGCAGAAAAGGACCGTAGGGCCCATCCAGCCTGCCCATCTACTCTTATAATTTACAACCCCCCCCCCCCCCCCCCCCAATTCCAACAGGGACAACGCAGGACATCTCCCTCCCTCCCTCCCCAATCCCTCAGGCATTCGACCTGTCCTGCCCACCTTCTCCCACCTCACCATCCTGTCCCCTACAGGCAAATGGAGAGACTGAAGAAATGAGCAGAAGAAGGGAAGGCAGATGCCTGAGAACAGCGTCCCCGGGGGAGGCAGAAACAGGCAGTGGCGTTCGGGCTGGGCGCAGGAGGGGCTCCCTAGCAGAGGCGATGCGTAGGGTAAGCCAGAGATGAACTGGGGGTGGGTGGTGTGAAACTGCCCCAGGAGTCACTTGGGCAGAGTGGAGAGGCCTTCCTGGCCTTATCTGTGTTTCTATGTAAGTAGTTACTGCCCAGGTCCTCTCTGGTTTATGGTAACTAAGCCCCTGCCTTCCTAATTAGTTTCCCCTCTCAGGTGGATAAGGGCTGTTCCCTGTACGTACCCGGATCAGTCCAGACACCTGGGTTGTGACTCCGCACCAGCAGATGGAGACAGAGCAAGACCTGTCGGGCTCCCCTACATATAGTGAGGCGCCACCCACAGCCCCTCAAGTCTTACTCTGTCTCCAGCAGATGGGGCAGGTCAGGCTCTTCTCGGCTCGCACAGAGTCTGAAAAAACCTGCATGTACCTAACTAGGTGCCAGCCAGCATCGGGGTAGCGTAACTCTCAGAAATAAAGCTCGTAACAGGAAATCTTCTCCCTATACAGGAAGGTGGAAGCAGGTTTTTAAAACTTGAAATAGAGGGATTGATAGGAAAACCTCAGCAGAGCCAAGGAGGGTGCTCTGTTTCCTGACGGAACTCTTCCAGCGCTGGTGGGGGCCACACAGGAGCACAGAAGAGACTCCAGCGGGCCACGTGGCAAGGGTGCTTTAGATGAGAGGTGTCCCAGCTCATAGAGACTCCAGGCAGATACGCCCTTCCAGGCTCAAGACACTCACTCACCCACATGCCCTCCCATGTCTCGTTGCTTACAGGTGACCTCGCGTCCCACCAATGCCAAGGCTGCCTCCTCTAGCCATCGGTCTAGGATGGTGGGCGCTGGCCGGATCCATCTGCGTAAGTGAAAAACGGTTACATTCCTCAGGCTGAGAGGGGCAGGACTGAACGGCACCCCGGGCTGCCACAGAGCCCTCCGGGAATGTCACGGCCACAGTGGGGATGGAGCCCTCTCCGAAGATGTGGCCATTCTTGTACCGATAGAGGCGGCACGGCGCGCGCATCGTGCTTAGCCTTTATGATGGCCCTGGCGAGGGGGAGGAGGAGGGTGGGCAGGGCCTGGTGTAGACTTGTTTCCTCCCATCATCTATCCTTTCTGCTAATGTGAGGCTCACACTCCTTTTCCCCATCAGCCTTCGCAACTCATTAATGTGAAGATCTTTCTCCCCTTTTACCGATGACCCACAGGCACTGCTGGGAGTATTGTTTATGTACACGCCCTTGAGGATTGCGGGACTGCGTTGCTTTTCCATGGCGACTGAGGTGTATGTGTCTGGAACGCACTCTGCTGCCTTTGTCACCTGTCCTAATGAGACGGTAGCCAAGGAAATTGCAAGGTGAGGCTCAGTCTATAATCTGTCCCGTTCCTTGTCATCCTGCCTAGACCAGTCCAGAGGTGTGGCTTTATGCTAGCCTGCCAGTGGCTTTAGAGAACCATTTTTTCAGTGACATTACCAACTATAAGAAGTGGTGAAGCCTGGGACCTTGCTAGTGTCCTTATTCAAAGCTATGGCGTGGAGCAAGCCCCTATGACCAAGCTATGAAAAATGAAACAAAAAAAAAAAAGTCAAGCTGAAGCCAGGAGACCTTCTAAGAATTCCAGCAGGGAATATAAAGGACGTACAAAGTAAATATATAGGGAATCTGCAGGTTCTCACCCTAAACACAGAACCTTCTGCGAAATCAGAGGAGCACTTATCCACCAACAGGCAAAAATGCAGCTGCTGAATTTCAGGAGGGTCCTGGACAGGTCTAGCAAGATTCAAGGAAATTAACAAGCAAGACCAAATTTTTCCTTCCTTATCCTGCTAGACCAGTCCAGATGCGTGGGAAGTACCCAAGCCCTTTAACAGTGCAGGTGGGGGAAAAAGAGAATGCTTGCCCCAAATACAGCATCTCTCCACCTGCACATCTAAACCAAAATTTAGTAAAGGAAGACCAAGTGGCAGCCTTACAGTATCCTCCAGCACCACTGCTCTAGATTCTACGAAAAGGGGGATCTGTGTAAGCCCCGATATTCATCTGCTGGCAGGGTGGCATAAACTCAGCTCCTCTGGACCAGTCTAGCAGGATTCAAGGAAAGGAAATTCAACAGGTAAGACCAAATGTCTCCCCATTGCATGCCATAAGTCCAAACCGTGCTCACCCCTCCTGTTGTGCCCACACCTCACCCTGTCATTCGGACCACGCCCATCCCTCTTGGCTTTGCTATTCACAGACTCCTTTTTCTCCTTTTTCCTCTGGCAGGGGGATTGTGGAGAGGAAACTGGCAGCTTGCGTGAATATTGTGCCTCACCTAATATCCATGTGAGTAAAGAAACAGCGCTCGGTGCTGTCCTGTTATCCGGTTTAGGGAGGGCCAGGGGACTGGGTTCTTGTCCTTGCGCTGAACCGAATGTAATCTCAGCCTTGTGCACCCGAGTGAGGTTATGAGCGCACAGGTCTTGCCCTGCTGGGTCAGACCAAAAGGTCCACCCAGCCCAGCCTCCTGACAGTGGCCGATCCAGGTTGCGAGAGCTTGGCGGGATCCCTGAGTCCAATAGTGTTTGCTGCTGCAGCACGGAGTTGAACAGGTCAAAGGCTTCCCCCCCCCCCTTTTTAAGTGCCTTATTGCACCAGGCAAAAAAAAACCCATCGGCGTTCACTGGTCGCACAACCCAAATCCAGGCCAGCTAGGAAAGGAGCTGCCTTCTCCCGTGTTACGTATGGAACATAAAGGGGTCAGCTGTTCTCAAGGGGCCGCCTTGGGACCCCCCCCCCCCCCCCGGGCCAGAGGAGACGGCCCAGGATCCAGACGGCCCAGCTCTGTTCCGAAGGTCGGGGGTCCCTGCCCATACACCGTGTGGGGGGTATGTTCACTCTTCGAGGTTGGTCCTTGGGTTGTGCCAGGTTCGTCTGCTGGTCGCTCATTCTCTCCCTGTTCATGTTGCTTTTCATCAGATATGAATGGAAAGGAAAAATTGAAGAGGACGCCGAGGTTTTGATGGTAAGCGAAAGCATTTTCCTGTTGAACTTCCCACTCCTCTCCCTAAAGGGAAGTTTCACGAAGGCCTCCCACTTTCACATTCACACTGCTTCCCTTCCTGGCGGCTGCCGCTCTCTTGTTGTTTGACTTCCATCTTCTCTCTTTCAGATGATTAAAACGAGGACCTCCAAAGTTCCAGCACTGGCCGAATTTGTGCGGTGAGCAGCAGTCTCTCTCCCTTGCTTGGGTGCAGGTCTCTCCGTGCCCCGTGCTTTGAAAGGTTACGCCTTGCCGTCTCCCAGCCGTGTGCTCTTGCGCGCGCGTGGGGCGGTGGCCGTCTCTCCGTGCGATGCGTGAAGTGCTCCTGACTGCTCACGTTGCTCGTGTGTCCTTTTCCCTCCCCCCCCCCCCTCTCTCTCTGCAGCTCCGTCCACCCTTACGAAGTGGCCGAGGTGATCAGCCTTCCCATAGACCAGGGGAACCCTCCCTACCTGAAGTGGCTGGGGGACGTTGTGCCAGAATGACCCGCTGCTTGCCTGGCACGGAGCAGACGACGCGCACCTTTTGCCTGATTTTAAAAAAGTCTGTGAGCGGTTAGAACACTCATGCAATAAAGGAAATATTTATTTTCAGGACTCGTGTGAAAGTTAAAACTCGTTCTCCCCCCCCCCCCCCCCCCCCCCGAGCCATATCACAAAACTGTCGCGCCACGCTTTGGCAAAGCGAGCAGCGTTTCCTCTCCCTTGACAAGTGGTGTTTAGGGAAGGACACACGTGTTAAGCTCGGCCCCCCCTTTCTCCTGGCAGCAGCCGGGCTCATTCTGGCTGCCGGTTTGGGAACTTCCAGAGCTGCCCCCCCTTCAGGGGGATTTTGCTGCAGGAACAGAGCCCTTCGCTGTGCTCAGGGGAAAATTTCCACCGTTTAACCCGAAGCGGGCTTCAGGCGGAGGCCGCTGGAAGGTTGCAACACAGGCAGACGCTAAGTCTGTGGCCCCGGGCAAGGCCAGGTCCAGTTCGAAATGCTGGGGGCAGGGTGGTGGTGGTCCTGCCTCGCCATCCCGGCAGCCAAGCCCCTGCTGGTGCTGATGTGGATCGGGACTCATCCCCACCCAAGGAGGGCAGTGCTTTGTGCCGTTGGCCGTCCTTGAACCATGGCAGATTCAAGGCATTCCTCTGCTCACAGAGACCGCATCGTTGGGGCAAGATTACTGTTGGGGGGGGGGGGGGGGGAATGGCCACTGCAGCAGGGCCTGCCCCTAGCACGATCACGAGAGCACAAACGGGCAGGGAGAAGCTGCGTCGCTGCTGCTGGGAGGAGAGGACTAAGCCAATGGTAAGTGGCTGCTTCCGTAGGGGCTGATATCCCAATGGCAAACCACGATCGCTTGAAGATGTCATGTTAGATCATGTAAAGGAAATTTGGTTCTTGCCTGCTAATTTCCGTTCCTGTAATACCACAGCTCAGTCCAGACTCCTGGGTTTTGCCTTCCTGCCAGCAGATGGAGACAGAGAGAGTCTCACTGACATTGTCACATAACCTAGAATGCCTCCTGCAGTCCCTCAGTATTGACCTGTACCCAAGACAAGACGGTAGATTAACAAACATGAATCCATCCCCCTGGACAAGCAGTTGGCAAACCTAGAAACAGAACAACTTGTCCCAATTAACAAAACTTGTGCCATTCTTCAGAATAAGTCCCATAACAAATTGAGCGGACTCTCCAAAACTCCCTACCTCCACTGGGAGGGCCTCTGGCCTGATCTGAGGAACTACAGGAATGAAAATCAGCAGGCAAGAACCAATTTTCCTTTCCTTGTTGTGTACCCAGATCAGTCCAGACTCCTGGGATGTACCTAAGCTTCCTTAAACGGGGTGGGACCTCGAGAGTCCTGCTCGAAATACACTCTCGCCAAAACCCCCAGGCTCCAACCGCTAATGCCTGGTGAAAGTGTGCAGAACTTCCAAGTGGCCGCCGTGCAAATCTCCTGCAGCGACGTTTGCTGGCATTCAGCCCAGGATGCCACCTGGGAACGAACAGAATGAGCTCTTAAGCCCTCTGGTACTGGACGACCCAGACAGAGATACGCAGATCCAATAGCTTCCCTTCAACCAACGCGCAATTGTGGCTTTCAACGTCTTATGACCTTTTTTCGCATAATTCCCAAATACAAAAAGGTGATCCGACAACCGGAAGTTGTTAGTGACTTTAAGATACCGCAAGAACCGTAGCTCCTTTGCGAGACCTGCAGTAGCCCTCAAGTTTGGGAAAGCCGGAAGCTCCATCATTGACTGATTCACATGAAACGACGAAACCACCTTCAGAAGAAAGGCGGGAACCATCCTCAACCCCCCCGTTTGAAATCCTCAAAAAAGGCTCCCTACATGACAAGGCTTGAAGCTCCGACATCCGTCTTGCCGAACAAATTGCCACCAAGAAAACCACCTTTGATGTAAGATCCTTTAAGATAGCCCTTTTTTGAGAGGCTCGAATGCACTGCACACACGCCTTTGAAAACAATGATAAGAATCCAGGAGGGATAGAGCTTCTGAACCAGGGGACACATGAAGAAAATGCACCACATTCGGGTGTGCGGACAGTGTCGCTCCATGCACCTTGCTCTGGATACACCCCAGAGCTGCCACTTGTACTAAGAGGGAATTGAAGGACACCTCCTTCACCAAACCTCGTTGCAAGAAAGTAAGAATATTCGCTACAGAGGCTCGCAGAGGAACACCACCTTGCTCCAAGCACCAATCCTCAAATACCTTCCGGACTCTCACATACGCCAAGGAGGTGGAAGACTTCCTAGCTTGCAAAAGAGTAGCAATAACCTCCTGAGTAGCCCCTGTCCCTTAAGCACTTCCTCTCAAAAGCCAAGCCACGAGACAGAAGTGATCCGCCTGATCCGAAAACATGGGACCTTGTCGCAAACGTTTCAGGAGATAAGCGAGGTACAACGGGCCATCTATTGCTAGATTTACCAGGTCTGCAAACCAGGGCCACTCCGGAGCCACTAGAATCACATCTCCTTGATGGACCTCCATGCACAGCAATATCTTGCCCACCAGCGGCCACAGTGGAAACACATAGCAGGACGTCCTTCGGCCAGGGAAGATCCAAAGCATCAACTCCTGCCCCGTGCTCTCTTCTGCGACTGAAGAAACGGGCCACCGTGGCATTTCGCAGCATTGCCATCAAGTCCAAGCATGGCATGCCCCATCTGGCACTGATGAGCCATTGCCTCCTCTAACAGCTCCCACTCCCTGGGATCCAGTTTCTGACGACTAAGGAAATACGCCTGCACATTGTCAGACCCCGCTATGTGAGAAGCCGCAAGCAACGTCAGTTGTTCTGCTCAGTGAAACAGCTCCTGAGCAACTGCTCAACTCCTGGTACCACCCTGCCGGTTGTTGCAAGCCACCATAGTCGCACTGTCGGACAAGATCCTGACTGGTCGGCCTCGCACGAGAGGGAGAGACGCAGACAGTGCCAACCATACCGCCCTCGTCTCTAGGCGATTGATAGACCAAGACGCCTCTTCTGGCAACCATTGCCCTTGTATCGACCGACCTTGACAGACAGCTCCTCAACCAGAGACTGGTGTCTATGGTGACCACTGTCCACTCCAGGTCATCCAAGTCCCTCTGGCCCTGTGCGAGGCTCCCATCAGCCATGGACAATGAGGAACAGAACCACCCCCCCCCCCCCCCTTAAGTATGAGGGCAAATGTGGCCAAGATGGCTGCCATTCCCACGGGAAACGGCGCCACGTCCTCCAGCGCCACCTGCACAAGCGCCGCCGACTCGTGCTGCCGGTCGGACCCCCCCTGTGGACATGCCAGAATCACCCTCTCCCATCGGGAGGCTGCGGGAGCAGCAGCCATTGTGCGAAGCCCCACAGCCGATGCACTTCAAGCCATGCGGCATGCTCTCCCAATGGCCGCCCGCTGGAAAAGAACACCAACAAAAGGAAAGGCGCACAGGAGAAAACCTTTGAACGCCGAGATGCGCTCAGTGAAAACCAACCGCACCAGACAGAAGGCAGAGCCTTTCATTGGCAAGCCCTCACAACACTGCTTTATTTTTTTTAAACTTTAAGAAGCCGACAAAGGAACAGAAGAGGCACTTTCCTGTTCTGAAGACAGGCAACAGACTGCTCCAATCCTCCTGGGGCAAAGGTAGCTGGACCCAGCGGCTTTTGCGACAGAGCAAATAAGGGTCCCCAAGCCCCTGCTCATCCACCTGAAGACCAGGAGGGATTAGCCCCACCAGGGCCTGCCAGCCTCCTGGGAGGAATTTAGTCAAGACTGCAGGTATTGCACTGCTACCATCTACTGGAAGACACACTAGGTTATATGGCAGTGTCAGTTAAACTTTGTCTCCATCTGCTGGAAGAGAGGCATAAACTCAGGAGTCTGGACTGATCTGGGTACATACAGGAAACTTTCAAAAATTTTTGCAGACAGTGTCACATACAGCATAAGCATGGTTAGCGTCCTACCAGATAGGCTGAAAAATCTCGAATCTTTTAGCCACAGATGCGCCTAGCCAAAAGCTGTCCTTGGTCCAACTGAAGTGCGTGTACGTCGTAGTCATGATAGAAAGATGTGGGCAGAGCGGAAGGCATACACACTCTCCCCCCCCCCCCCAGTGCAGCACCAGCGTGCCCTTTCTACGCAGGTACCTGCTGTAAAACTGACGAGGAGATAAGAACATAAGAAAATGCCATACTGGGTCAGACCAAGGGTCCATCAAGCCCAGCATCCTGTTTCCAACAGTGGCCAATCCAGGCCATAAGAACCTGGCAAGTACCCAAAAACTAAGTCTATTCCATGTAACCATTGCTAATGGCAGTGGCTATTCTCTAAGTGAACTTAAAAGCAGGTAATGGACTTCTCCTCCAAGAACTTATCCAATCCTTTTTTAAACCCAGCTACACTAACTGCACTAACCACATCCTCTGGCAACAAATTCCAGAGTTTAATTGTGCATTGAGTGAAAAAGAATTTTCTCCGATTAGTTTTAAATGTGCCCCATGCTAACTTCATGGAGTGTCCCCTGGTCTTTCTATTATCCGAAATAGAGGTTGTTTTTTTACAAATCAAGGAAACAAGGACGGAAAGAAAGAGCAAAGTGACTTATACGAAATGCCTTTTTTTTTGTTTTAAAATAAATACATAAAATTTAGAGCTTTCTGGGAAAACATTTCAATTTATCAGTTTTCTGTAGATCTGGCCTAAAACCATGGAGGCGGTAGGCTGAATAGTGGAGATCATATGTATGCAGACAGACCGAGCAAATACAAAAGCAATCCCTCACCCTGCCGCACGAAAGCATTAGAGACAGGCAAGTCACTTAATTCTGCCCAGGTCAGCCTTTTCCATGAAAGTCTGGCCCCAGCAGGGGACGGGGATGAGAAGAAGGGGAACCACAGGTTCAGCTGCCTGCATCTGCTGGAGCCAGACAAATACTGAAGGGCTGCAGGGTGGTCTCTGTCCCGATATGGATACCTCACAGTTTTGGTTTGTCTCCATCTGCTGGACAGGAGGATCAACCCTCGGTCTGGACTGATCCGGGTACGCACAGGGAACTTTTAATTGTTTTCAGTGCCGAGTAACTGTTGCGTCGTCTGCCTTCAGACAATATCTACACCTAGTTTTGTTGCCAGAGGATGCGGTTAGTGTAGCTGTGTTTAAAAAAGGATTGGATAAGTTCTTGGAGGAGAAGTCCATTACCTGCTATTAAGTTCACTTAGAGAATAGCCACTGCCATTAGCAATGGTTACATGGAATAGACTTAGTTTTTGGGTACTTCCAGGTTCTTATGGCCTGGATTGGCCACTGTTGGAAACAGGATGATGGGCTGGATGGACCCTTGGTCCGACCCAGCATGGCAGGTTCTCATGGTTTTTAAAAGCTGATGGTACACAGGGCACTGAAGGAGTGACACGGCTTTGGTTCCACGGCAGCGCGTAGCTGCTGAAAAGGGACAAGGCGCACTTGTCCCCCCCACCTTTGACACGTGCATGGCCGCTCTCGAGTTAGAAGACCAAGACGCCCCCATCATAGTCATCAGTTTTCCTCTTTATTGTACGGGTTGAGGCAATGCTGTCACACACACACAGTACGGAGCTTGAAATGAAAAGCGGCGGGGGAGCGTGGCGCAGCCTTTGTGCCGGGAGGGCCTCTCCACATAACACACACGAGGAGGCAGGAGCGAGTACAGGGTTTACATTCACAAAAGATCACGGTGGCGTTAAAGTACATAAGCAGGAGCTCCAACGCTCTCTCCTCCCTCAGCTCCCACTCTGCAAACACTGTACGCACATCTGGAACATGATATAAGCACAGAATACCCTGTCACGTTAGGCAGGGAGGCGGCAGCGGCAGCCTCGGCCCGCTGGTCCCCCGGCCTGGTTAAGAACACACAGAACACAGCAGCTTTGCTGGCACACGACGTGCTGAAACGTTACACCGATACCCCACAGCGGTAACTACTCTGACATCTATTGCCCCCCCCCTCCCCTCCCCCTCCCCATGCATCGTTTGCAGGAAGAGTTGCAAGCCTGCTGTTTTTACGCTGCCTGCATGGCCCATCTCCCCCCTCTCCCCACCAGTACCGTCCAGGTATGGGATACTGCACATGTGCTGTCTTCACGTAGCTCCCCGTTTTAGCCAAAAAGCTTGTGGTGGAGCAGCACTACCCACATGCTGTGACGGCCACCGCCTAGGTTGGAGCAGACCTATTTCTAGATGCTTCACACTATGCACAGCCTGTCTGGTGCCTCCCCCGACCTTACGCAGCAGGCTTCTGCAGAAGCAGTGTATTGCACCTCTTCTGTTCGACAGTACCCCTGCGGGAGCAGTACCCTCCCCACGTGGTATACCGCACACACCTCTTGCCGTTGCACGAGATGAGCAGCAGCTGGGCTCTGATGCAGAGTATCGGGATGCTGCAGCTACTTACGCCACTGCAGTTACTAAGGGCTGGGCTGAGTCAGGGGAGCCTCCTTCTGGCACACGACCTCATGCGACCTGGAGCAGCGCCAGGGCTGTGTCGTCCTCTCCTAGAAACTGCTCTGGCACCAACTGGACAGTGCTGTCTCTGCGGTGCTGCAACCTTGCTCCCTGCTAGCTCTGGACAGTGCAAAGCATAGGGGGGGAAAGTCTAAAATCCTGTAGCAGCCCTCTTCGGTGGGAGCAGGAACGGTAGCTCCTCGTGTAGTTTTTATTAAATATATATTTACAAAAAATAAAAACAACAAAATAAAGGTTTTATAAATAGGAACAAGAGAGTCCGTCCTTCTCCTGCCACCTTCATAGAGGTGAAATAGTTGGGGGGGGGGGGGGGTGTCCCCACAGCTAGTCCCAAAATCTCGTGCAGGGGCGCACAACCAAAGATGGAGGCACATGTTACAGCCAGGCTGAATTCCTCCCACACCCTTCTATGCCGCTCCAGCACCAACGCTGGGTGACACCGCAGCCACGCGCTCGCACCTCTCTTTGATTTACAAAGTCAACGCCAGCCACGAGTGGAGGCTGAAACTGCCCTCGGCCCCACCTTAACTGTAACTGGCCGTTCCCCACCCTCTCTACTCGTTTCCCTTCCTTTCTCCAATGCCTCCAGTCCACTTGCCTGCCTCGGTCTGATCCCTTCATGCACAGTAGAAGGAGTAGGACATGCGCGAGAGCAAATTTACAGGTTTCTATGATTAATAGGTTGATGGTTATTAGCAATCAAGCGAGATCCAGACTCATGAGAAAGCTGGATGCAGGGGAGCCAGCTCTTCTCCCCCCCACACCTTATATATTAAGCATCCTGCTTCACTCTTCCCTGAAAGCGTGGGAGCTGCTGGCAGAGATGCGAGAAGGCAAAGCGGTCGGCAAACCCTCACGTCGACCAGAGGAGCGTGGGGAGGGCCGACAGAGAGCCACTGCTGAACACATCAAAAAAAACATTAAAAAAAAACAAAAAAACCCCAATGGAGAAGGTGCAGGGTTCTGCAGGAGAAGAAAAGTCCACGCTGGCGTGCGGTGCTGGCGACGGGAGTCCTTCACAACATGTCTCCTCCCCCCCATTCCACCAGGTACTGCACGGCCCCATCCAGGGTGACCCGCCGGGCCAGGACCCGCACAGGCTCGCCCTGCGCCAGCTGCCCCACCGCTCCAAAGTAGCTGGCGGCTACGCTGGTGGCAGAGGCCGACACCAGTTCCTGGGGCGCTTCTGGGTCCAGGGTCAGCACGGAGGGTCGAGGGGAGCCCGCCGGTCGTGCCGGCTCGAGATCGGGGCACAGTGTGGAGCAGCAGGGGTCTTTCTGGTCAGGTGAAGGGTCACTATAAAAAAATAAAAAAACTTTCAGAAGGCTAATTCATCTATAGAGCCCGATACCCACACAGAACACAGATGTACTGCCTTGCTGGGCCTGAATGCATATGAATCCATACAGAGATGGGCACATATGGCAACCATGACCGCCTGGTACTGGCCAGAGAAAAGCGTGCAACACACACACAAACTCCCAACCTGGGATGGAAGGAGGCCATCAGGGATCCAGAAGTATTTGTCGATGGATGAAAAGATGCAAACATCCTGATCGGAGAACTGTGAAGGAAAGGCAGGTGCAGAGATTTAAATTACGAGCGAGAGAGAGGACGGTAATACAGAATCCTGACCATGAGAGAGAGGCAGTACAGACTCGGGACGTTTCCTCAGCCACAGCAACGCTGGGCAAGACTCACGGCCACCGAGCCCGGGCCACTTTGATTTTGCATGGTGCAAGAGGACAGGCACACTGTGGACACACGGGAGGAAGATGCAGACAGAGAAACACAGCCACAAATGCAGGGAGAGGCCGAGAGATGAATGGAGATCGAAATGGGGATGATAAAAGTATGAACGCAGGGAGTCCAGCAGACTGAAGCCAGCTCCCCAGCCTCCTCACCTCTCGCTGCAGCGGCCTTCGGAACGGCGGAAGGCGTAACAGCTCCCGCAGAAGCCCTGGTAGGTCTGGTTAGCACTGACTGGGCCACCGGCCACACCCTGCCGTCACAGCGAGACAAAGGAGGAGGAAGCAGGGTTAGACCTGGGAACAAGTCCCATTTCCTTTTCCCTCTCCACCCAGCCCCTTTCCCCCCCCCCCCCCCCCCCGAGTGCTCTGGGGGGTTACCTGGCTCACTGCTCGCTCCAGTTGCAGCTTTTCCTGCTGGCTCCTCAATTCTGTGCTCTCCGTTTCCATCTGCCGTCTTCTCCTCTTCAGTCGTTTTCTCTGGGCGCTCCCACCCTGCCCTGAAAAAGAACTGTAAGACATCTCTTTATCTGCACAGCCGTGAGGGCAGCGGCACTATCCCTGGGAAAGGGGGGAGGTATCTGCCAGCCACAGTGCTGGTCCCCGAGAGGGCAGCTACACACGGTGCTCTCAGGGTGCAGATAACAGCAACTCTACAAGTTAATCCCCTTCAGCCCGAGAGACTAACCTTCCGTGGGCAAGTGTGAGGGGTGCGGCCCTCCCATGATTGCTTGGTACCTCGGTCACACGACTGATGTCTCCCTCCAGGTGTGGCGGGGCAGGTGGCGGCTCACGACTGTGAAGCCCAAACAGACATTTCTTCTTTTTTATCTCCTTCCCTGAAATGAACCTGCCGGAGCAGAGAGGACGCAGTCAGACTCGGACTAGACATCCGGGGGGGGGGGGGGGGGGGGGGAGGGGGGGGGGGGGGAGGGAGAGTCAGAATTTAGAGGCACAGAGGGGAGAGGGGAGGCTGAGCACATGGGTGTAGGCCAAACCATGAAGCTGCTGATCTATCACAGGTGGTTCTCTGACAACAACAGTGCAAGGAGCCACATGGGCGAGTGCCGGGGACTTCTTGGGGTACAGGGCTGCACTGTCTGAAGGTAGATTCAGCTAAGCCTGGAGAGAGAGCTGGGAGTTTCACAGAAAGGGATGGACAAACACTGCCCCCTCCCCCCCAATCCTCTGGTGCATGCAAGTATTTCAGGAGGCCAAATCGAGGTGTCCTGCATGCTCCTTGGGCCTTGAAATCAGATGGGCCAGCCTTCAACATCCTCTGTACAAAATGAAAGAGGAAAATGCCCTCTGGTGGGGAAGGATTTCCAGGTCTCGTCAAACTGTGGAATACTCCATGGATGGGCCGGCCTGGGCACTACGTACAGATGGTATAGACCTGGCAGAAATCAAGGCGTATGTGGTCATTGGTTCAAAGCCCACTCACAGTGCAGTTGGGGGCTGACACCGATTATGCCCAGCGCCCATGGTGACGTCACAGGGGGTGGGACATGTCACGCGACATGCCCACTGGTGACTGCATGCTTCCCTGAGACATTGATTGAACGCCTTTGAGATCATCTTGTCCGTCTCCGTCTGGGACACGGCTAAAGATAAAACCAGATTATTCCTTGTTCCTGCTTCCAAGGCCTATCCCTCGGTTTGAGGTGTCAAAGCCGTCCTCGGTCACTTTGATGAGGCCTGGTTATCAGAACCAAACCTTGATTAGCTCCCTGGGCCTTCTCTTTTAACTTGAGCATTGAGATGGGCTTACTTCCGGCCAGGCTCAAACCTCTCTGTGGGACATCTTAGAGCCAAGGTTGCAAGAAGTGACGTCGTGACCCTTGCAATGTTCAGTGCCATGACCCAGCGGGTACATCTGTGAGCACTTCGGGCACATCTTGAAGCCTCTGGCTCGATTCTCAGCCAGGGTCAGGAAAATCAACAATGGGAAAACAAGTTTTGAAGAAATGGTCAGAGGCGGCGAGGAGATGCCAAAACCAAGAAAAACTGCAGTGGAGTTGAAAGAAATGAACACAGGTAGATAAGTACGTCCACCATCTGCTGGTGATGGAGAATACTGGCAGGTTGATGTCTGTGCAGGATTATATGAGAGTGACAGTGAGTCAGTGATCTCTGTCTCCATCTGCTGGTTGGAGGGTATAACCCACGTATGCGGAATGGCCTACCTGACTGAAGAGGAAGCTGCGATTCGTGCAACTGCAGGCTGTGATGTCCAAAGAGGAGCGTTTGTTTGTTTTTTAAGCACTGAAAGTCTACTAAATGACCAATGGGGAAAAACCTGAGAAGAAAAGAGCACTCCAGAGAGAAGGTGGAGCACAAAATAGAAACACCAAAACCAATCTGGAGGCCTAAAAAAAACCTGCAGGAGTGGAGGTCCTTCAAGAACTAAAAACTGAGCAGCTGCAGATCCCGTGGTGCACGCGTCCAGGAAGGCTTTCCTGAAAGGATCCGCTCAACTGGCGCGCAACGAAGTCAAGTGAATCTGTCACCGTGTGGCTCCGCTGCAACTGCTCGCCTTCAGAGAACGCATGACATGCGAGGCACAAATACACAAAATAGCTAGGAAACTTCTTTCTGGGGGCTGATGGAAGGGGAGAGAGGGAGAGAGAGACGGCCGAGAGTGAGAAAGGCTTCACGCACTATACCTGTCCTTGTGTGTGTTCAGTACATTCAGCAGCTGGTTGTAGCGCTCCGCTCTGGGGGTGCTCGAGAGCTGAAAATGAGCAAATCAGAAGCAGGCAATCATCATCATCATCATCATTTATTTATAAATCACCCTTTCCCAGCAATAGAGCACAAAGGACCTGATTCACTAAGGGTTCCACCCCCCCATAGAAAAGCCTTAATGAATCTGGCCCAAACCAGTTAGGATAACAGGATACATGGAGCACAAACCAGGACGTGTAGTGCACCAAATACATCAAGGTCAAATAAATGAGGCACACTGAAGCAAAACGGATAAAGATCAAATAAAAGGAAGCAGCACCTACCAAGCAGAGACATGGAGTAGTCATAAGGATTTGGCAATGAGCAAAGCAAGCAGAGTACAGGAAAATCAGTTCTTCCCTGCTAATTTTCCTTCCTGTAGTACCACAGATCAGTCCAGGCGCCTGGGTTTTGCCTCCCTGCCAGCAGGTGGAGACAGAGAGAGTTTTGCAGGCACAGACTTCACCCGGAGTGCCACCTGCATCTCTTCAGTATTAAACAGTACCCAAGCAGAAAATATTTAACAAAAGCTTCTAACCAATTAACTCTACTATATCCCTCGGAACGAGTAGAGGACAAGGAAATTCGTAATTAAGAACTATAATTAAATTGAGAATACGTCTTAACAGGACTAATGAGAAGCCTGTGCCATTCTTGATTTTTTTTTTTTTACTGTACATTTTTTTGGTACCTTTTTTGGAATCTAATCAGAATTATTAGATTATACAGATCGAGCAGACTCTCCAAAACTCATTTCCCCCCATTGTGCGGGACTCTGGACTGATCTGTGGTACCACAGGAACAAAAGTTAGTAGGTAAGAACCAATTTTCCTTTCCCTGTACGTACCCGGATCAGTCCAGACTCCTGGGATGTACCAAAGCTTCCCTAACCTGGGTGGGACTGAGAGAGTCCCGCTCGAAGCACACTTCCCCCCGAAAACCGTCGACATCCGGGGCCTGGACGTCCAATCAGTAGTGCCTGGCAAAGGTACGTAAAGACTTCCAAGTAGCCACCCTGCCCAGGAGGCCACCTGCGAACGAGAAGGAGCCCTTAACCCCTCCAGGACAGGACAACCGCAACAGATATAAGTGGAACCGATAGCCATCTTCAACCAATGAGCCATCGTGGCCTTTAATGCTTTCTGACCCTTTTTTGCCCCACTCCATAGCACAAAAAGGTGATCTGACAACCGGAAACTCTTAGTGACCTCTAGATACCACAACAAAGCCCTTCTGACATCCAGACATCTCAATTTCTTAGCATGAGGCGTATCAAACTCCAGATTTGTAAAGGCCGGAAGCTCCACTGACTGACTTAAGTAGAACACCAAAACCACCTTCGTCAGAAAAGACGAAACCGTCCTCAGCGAAACTCCAGAATCTGAAATCTGCAAAAAGGGTTCCCTGCATGACAGGGCTTGAAGCTCAGACACTTCTGGCTGAACAAATCGGTTACAAGAAAACCACTTTCAGAATCAGATCTTTTATGGTGGCTCTCTTACAAGACTCAAATGGTGCTTCGCACAAACCCTTAAGGACCAAGTTAAAACTCCAGGAAGGACACAACTTACAAACAGGGGGGGGTGGAAATGCTTCGCCCCCACGAAGGAAACACACCACATCAGGATGCGCAGCCAGAGTTGCTCCATGAATCGTGCCCCATAAGCAACCCAAGGCCTACACCTGCACTCTCAGGGAACTAAAGGACAAACGTTCTGTGGGGCCTCTCTGCAAAACGGCCAGAATCTGCACCACAAATACTCGCCGAGGAATAACCCCCTGGCTCCATACACCAAGACTCAAACAATCTCCAAACCGGACATATGCCAAGGAAGTAGAGATCTTGCGAGCTCGCCGCAGAGTTGAAATAACATCTTCCGGATAACTTTTTTTCCTTAATTGCCTCTTTCAAACGTCAAGCCACTAGACAAAAGCAATCTGCTTGATCTGAAAATATAGGGCCCTGTCTTAGAAGATTTGGTAGATGGCCTCGGGGCCGGCCACCACTAGATTGACCAGATCCGCAAACCAAGACTTTCGTGGCCACTCTGCGACTGATGAAATGCGGCGCCTTGGCATTTCTCTAAGTTGCCATCAGATCCATGTGAGGAGTTCCCCATCTGTGAGAAATGAGGGCCAGTGCATTCTCTGATAGCTCCCATTCCCCAGGATCCAACTGTTGTCAACTGAGAAAATCCGCTTGCACATTGTCGGACCCCACTATGTGCGACGCCACTATCAAAGCCAAATGCTGCTCTGCTCAGGATATCAGTATCTCCGCTTCCAGAGCTACTGGCCGACTTCTGGTTCCTCCCTGACGGTTGATGTAGGCCACTGTTGTCGCATTGTCCAAGAAGTCTCAGACTGCCCGGTTGTGCAGAAGGGGAAGAAACCTTTCCAGAGCCAATCGTACCGCCCTTGTCTCTAGATGACTGATTAACCAAGTTGCTTCCTCCATTGACTATCGGCCCTGTACTGACTGGGACTGACACACAGCCCCCCAACCGGAGAGACTGGCATCGATAGTCACTACCATCCACTGAAGCACTTCAAGGTCCACCCCACGCCCCAAAATGGTCCCGGGCAAGCCACCAGCCAAGACTGGATCTGGCGAATTCTGTAAGCGGCAGCGGGATATGAAGCTGCTCTGACATTGGATCCCAGCAGGATAGCAATGTTTTCTGTAGAGATTTCATATGAGCAAATGACCACGGGACGAGCTCCAGAGTCGAGGTCATGGAACCAAGGATCTGCAAGTAATCCCAGACCCTGGGCACTTGGGTGTCCAACAGGTGCCGAACTTGCGCCTGCAGCTTAAGGATCCACTCCTCCGTGAGAAAGACCTTGCCCACACGGGTATCGAAGTACGTGCCCAAGAACTCCAGAACCTGTGAAGGAAAAAAGGTGGCCCTTGGCCAGGCTCACAACCCAGTCCAAGGATCTCAAGTGGTGCAAGACCACTTCCACCAGCTGTCTGCAAAGTTCCTCTGACTTTGCTCGGATGAGCCAGGCGTTCAGATATGGATGAACCCGCACCCCCTCCCTTCTGAGGGTTGCCGCTACCACCACCATCACCTTGGTGAAAGTCCTCGGAGCCGTGGCTAAGCTGAACGGAAGAGCGCAAAAGTGAAAATGCTTTCAGAGATTCATGAACCTGAGGTATCTTTGATGATCCCGGTGGATACTGATATGCAGATATGCTTCCGTCAAATCCAAGGAAGCCAAGAACTCCCCGCTGCGCACTGCCGCTATGACAGACCGGAGAGTCTCCATCCGGAAACGTGGAACCTTGAAAGCCACCTTCACCTTCTTCAAGTCCAGAATCCTTCCTTCTTTGGCACCACAAAATAAATGGAATAACATCCCGACCCCCGCTCCTCCTGAGGGATGGGAACAATGGCTCCCAGCATTCTCAGCCTTTGGATGGTCTCCTGCACTATCAGTTTCTTCATCGGCAAACGCAGGGAGATACCATAAAAAGGTTTCTTAGAGGCCAAGCAAATTCTAAAGCATAGCCTCATCCTATCATACTTAGAACCCACTGGTCGGACGTTATTTTGACCCACTCCTTGAAAAAGAGTCAACCGACCCCCGATGACTGTGATTGAGGAGTGGGTCAGCCTCATCTCATTGAGTGGACTTGGCTCCGCTAGACCCTTGGCCAGAACCATCTTGGTTTGCTCTGCATTTGTGAAAGGACTGAGACCTCCCAGGGTTTGTCTCTGGCCTGTACCCGGAGCCCTGCTCTGACGGAAATGCCTTTGGCCCCGAAAACGAGAGCGAACCGGCAGAAAACCTTTGGCCCCGTTAGGCTTGTCTTCCAGCAGTTTGTGCACCTTATTATCACCAAGCTGCTTTATCAGCTGTTCCAAGTCTTCTCCAAAAAGGAGCTTGCCCTTAAAGGGGAGCGCACTAAGCTGAAACTTAGAGGAAACATCCGCTGACCAGTTTTGCAACCACAAGAGCCTCCTAGCTGAGATCGCAGACACCATCGTCCTAGAAGAGGTACAAAGCAGATCATATAAAGGTCTCTGCTCCATAAGGCACCACTGCCTCTAATCGTTCTGCCTGTTCAGATTCCTGGGGCAAGAGATCTCTGGCACCCTGTAACTGCTGTACCATCTCAGGCTAGCTTGAAGCATAAAACTGCTACACACCACAGCCCAGATGCCCAGAGCCAAAAGCTCAAATATCTTCTTGAGGTGCAACTCGAGTTTCCTATTCTGGAGATACTTCAGAGCCACCGCACCGGCCACTGGGATGGTGGTTCTCTTTGTGACCGCTGAGACGAAGCATCCACCTTCTGTACCCTCAAGAGCTCAGACAAGGGATAAAGCTTGTTCATAGCTCTGCTAACTTTAAGACCTGTCTCAGGAGTATCCCACTCCCTGACCATTAATTACTTAACCATCCTATAGAAAGGAAAAGTCCTGGCCGGGCCCCGTAAACTCACCATGACCTGATCTACCATGTCCTGGTGCAGCTCCTCCTGTGGAACCGCTATTCCCAACTCTGTCAAGACTTGCAGGATCATAGGACCCAGATCTTCCCTCTGAAAAAGGCGAACGACCTTCGGATCATCCCCTTCCATGGAAGGAATCTTCCTCAGCTCCTCTCCTCTTGATCCTGACCACTAAAAGAAGGTGAGGCACTGGGAAGACCATCTCCCGAGGGCACCCCGTGGTTGGACTCCTCTGAGGAAGGGTCATCTGTGGTTCCCCACACCGCTGGATCTCTGACTTTCTGGATCCTCGTAGCCCCCGGCATCTCTGACCGCCTGGGCACTTTTCTAGGCAGCCCCAAAAGTCTACACCTGAGGGAGCAACCTCGCTTGGACTTACTGGCCAGATAGGCTTTCTGCAATAAAAGCACAAAGTTCGTGAAAAAACAAAATCCCCCTCCAGGGGTTCAGGATCTTCACCCGACTGCTCCTCTAGGGCATCCCGGGCCTCAAATGGCTGGCGACAGCGCTGGCGGGAGATCCCCTCCCACTGCTGCTCTTTCCTCAGCCACCTTAAAAGTTTTCAAGATGGCCACCGTTCCCGCTTCTGCTAAGCGTGGATCAGCCTTGTCCCTCGGAGCAGCCACTGTAGCGCTGCTTAAGATAGTGCTACAGCACCTCGTGATAAAACCTCCCACCCCCACGAGAGGCAGCCGGAGCATCGGCTGGCCGGGACAGTCGCACAGCTTGCTCTCCACAGGCAGCATAAACCCTGCACGATTGTGACCGCTCAGCAGGCGCCGACAACAAGCAGCGGGATCGGGAGACACGACAGCGCTACTGCCTAAGCGCCCTGCCTCCGGCCGCCAGCAGTGACGGGGCGAGCAGCAAAAAAACCACCACCGCTTTCTTATTATCTCTTATCCTTTTTTTCTCTTTTCTTTTTAAACTTTACGAAGAGCAAGTGAAAAAGAAAACTTCTTCCCTGAAGGGAGGCAGAGGCTTCTCACGATCCTCACTGAAGGGGGTCCACCAGCTGTCACCCCCGGTGCAATTTTGGGTTTCCAACCCCTGCTCGTCCTTAACCTGCTACCTGGGGGGGGGTTGGCAGGTCCTGGTGGGACCTTCCCAACCCCGAGGAGGAAAGTCTCCCTTCTTTTCTTGCTTTGTCTTTTTTTTTTTGCTCGGGTACAGAACCGCAGGGTTTTGCACCACCTCCCATCTGCTGGAGACGGAGAAATATCGAGGAGCAGCAAGTGGCGCACCGGGTTACGAGGCGGTGCCTGCGAACTCTGCCTCCATCTGCTGGTGGGGGAGGCAAAACCCAGGAGTCTGGACTGATCCGGGTACGTACAGGGAAAGGCTGCTTTACATTGGCTCCAGGGACTCTAATGTTAAATATAAAGATCTTTCCGGGGAGCTGGGCTAGGGCCTCAGGTGAAAGGTGGGCCGAGGAGTCGTGGCTTTATCTAGGGCAGGGGAGTGGGAGCGGAGTTCATGCCATGGCTTGCGCTATGAAGAGTCAGGTGAAGGGAAGGAGATTATGACCTAGGAGTCATGTAAGGGGGGGGGGGGGGGCAGCTCCTGTCAAGGTGTTCTTTCTGGGGCAGGTGAGGTTGCATGACCGGTTGTGCCTGAGGTAGAGAGCGCGGTGGGAAAGGATGCGCAGGGGGGGGGGAACGTGGGGTGCTGCACAGCCTCTAATGGTCTCGTATGTCAGAACCAGAATGTTACATGAGGCTCGGGAGCCGCTGCAGAGATTTCTAGGACTGGAGTGATCTTATCCGCCCTGTGGACGCTCTGTATCATTTGGGCTGCTGCATTTTGACTGAGTTGTAGCTGGGATCCCAAGCAACCTAAGCCATCAGTAATCAAAGCAAGAGATCCATGCAGGCCTGGACAGTGGTGGTGCAAAGGGCAGGTGCTGGTGGTGGAAGACAACCACTTTGAACCTTGGCAATGAGTTGAGAGTCCAGTACGAAGCAGGGGCTCCAGACTCGGCGGCTGATAGAAGAGCGTTGTTCTTTCAAGTGCAACGTAGTTTGTAGGTGGCTGGAGGTCTTTTTACGAACCCACAGAACCTCGGTTTTGTTAGGGTTACATTCTAACTTGTTTTGGCATTGCCGCTTATGCAGTCATTTAAATTAGCAATTGCTTTTCCAGGGTTTGGACTAGGCTAATGTGGCTTCAGTGCTGTGGAGTGCTCAGAAGTTGGCAGGGAAAGGGCCCAGGCTGTCAGTGGTGTTCGGATAACTAATACCACTGCTTCTTCAATGATCTTGCTGAAGGCAGGCCGGTTGGAGACTAGGCGGTAGTTGTTCAGATGCTTAGGGTCTAGGCTGGGTTTCTTTAAGTGTCGCTTTAGGCAGTCTGGTAGGTCATCTTTCCACCAGTGAAGAGCCGACGATGGCCTGGAGGGTTTTGCTCAGGGCAAGGGTCAGTGCGACATCTTCTTAAGGCAGGCCGAAGGTAGCGAGAGTGTGGGACGGAACGGTCTGTGTTGCGCAATCAGCGGTGTCTTGGTTGGGGGTCGTGTGTGGTTCTGATCAGATGCATGCAATCTTATCCATGAAGAACTCTGCTAGATCACTGCAGTGCGTTTCAAAGGTTAGGAGCTCGTTAAGTATTCTGAAGAGCAATCTGGGTCAGTTTTCTGCTTGGTTGATTTTCTTTTTATGTAGTGGGCCCTCTTTACTTCACTGACAGCTTTGTGGTAGGCCATCTGGTGTTGCTTGCATTTGCCCTCATCTGCGATTCTGATTTCAGTTATTTCCTTTCCAGGCTTCTACCTGTTTGTATTAGGTCCGATGTGAACTCGGGAGAGGGCCGGTTTATGGTTTAGTGGGTTGAGTTTATCTAAGGTTGATTGAATGTTCGACTACCAATGGTCAACCAGATTGGACTGGAAAGGGCAGGAAGGGATTTGACAATGTTTTGGAGAGTACGGAAGAAGGAGTCCACGGTTCATTTGTGCAGACCAGTTTAGAGGTTGCATTTGTTTTGATTTGAGGGTGTGGATGCTCATAATATACAATGCACAAGGTAATGATCTGACCAGGAGAACGGGATGGTCTGTGTAGTCTCAATTTGTTGCGTGAGTCAAGTGTCAAGAGACCAATCAGAGAGCAGAAACAGAGCAGATGATATGTTGATGACCACAGGCATACAGCTTCCTTCCCCTACAGACACACGTGTGTGGAAGGCAGCTTCTCTCTTTCCCCATGCACACAGGAGCCGGCCTCCCCCTTCCTAACTCACACACACAGACATGGTTTGGAAAGGCTTGCACCTGCTCCTTGAAGACGGATAAAATCACAAAAAGCTGTGCAGTCAGAGTCGCACCCACCTCTCCTAGCAGAAGGTTCTCCCAGTTCTCGTTGGCAAAGGTGAGAATTTCCCTTTCAAAATCAAAGTATTTCTTCTTGCAACAAACACTGAGGTGATAAAGAACAAGGTGCGCAATATCCACCCTGAGGAAGAGAGAGACAGGTGGGCGATAAAGGGTGAAAGTGTGCAATATCCATGCTGGGGGCACGAGAGTGCTAAAGGTGTGTAATATCCACCCTGGGAGGAAGAGAGAGAGAGAGAGAGAGATAGAAAGACAGATACAGAGGAAGGGGGGCCATTACAGTAGGGACACCCACCAGCCCATGCACAGTAACCCGGGGAGGGGAAGAGAGCGAGAGAGAGAACTTCTAGCTTGAGTTTCCCACATCCCTTCTCATTCCCTGTTCCAGTGTACTCCCCATGTACCCAGAGATATATCCCCTGTCCTCCGTGGACAAGCATCCCACAGCACCACACAGATTGGGCCACGCCATCCAATACTTTGCCCGTTTCCTCCTCTAGCCCAGAAAATTCCAGATTCTTTGCTGAGCATGTTCAGGACTTCCTAAGCTAGTGTTGCAGCATGACCTCCCTTAGCATTGTTTTCATCCGCTTTGCGAACTGTTGAGGTTCTCCTCAACTTATCAGCTGCGACAGCAAGCTGAAAGATTTCAATTCTTAAGTTACTAATAACTGATTTTTGAATTGAAGATAACATCGAAGGAAAGCAAAAGTCCTTTTAAAGCCTGTCATAAGATGGCAACAGCAGGTCAGCATGACCACTGTATCCATTGTTTGGGACCAGACTGCGAAAGTACCGTATTTTTCGCTCCATAAGACGCACATTTTTTTTCCCCAAAAGTGGGGGGAAAATGTCTGTGCATCTTATGGAGCGAATATAAAAACAAAATTTTTTAAATTAACTACAACCCCCCACCCTCCTGAGCCCCCCAAAAACTTGCCAAAAGTCCCTGGTGGTCCAGCGGGGGTTCCGGGAGCGATCTCCCCCTCTCGGGCATGGCGCCGGTGGCCCTTTGCCCTTACCATGTGACAGGGGCTACCGATGCCATTGGTCGGCCCCTGTCACATGGTAGGAGCAAAGGATGACCCACGCCATTTTTTAAGCCTTGCGTGGTGGCTGTCGAGGAGCAACTTGGAAAGAAGGTGGTCTTATAACTACAAATGGGGAAGATTTACTAAATGGTCTCACACAAAGAGAGAAGATCATTTCCTTTCGCTTGTAAAATTGCAATGCTGCTGCACTATGTGTTGCACCTGGTAAACACAAGATTAAAAACAAATTCGGTACGAGTCCATCTCGGTGCCATCGCAGCTCATCACCACCAGGAAGCTGGACGTCCAGCAACGCTGCCAAGTTTATGAAAGACCTATACAATCTATGGCTTCCTATTAACTGGGTAGTACTTCAGTTGATGCTGCCCCAACGTGAGCCCATGGCATCGAAGGACAAAGCACGCTTTGTGGAAGACTCTAGTCTTAGTCGGCGTAACTTTAGCAGGAAGAATTACAGCCGATTTGATTTTCGCAGAGATTTAGTTTTGTCGGGGTAGAACAAGAGTGATCTTCGACAGTCAAAGAGTAATGCCAGGCCTGCTTCTGAGAGGACTAACGAGGTTTAGGGGAGAAAACAGGCGGTGTAGCAGCCGGATTTACATGGAAAAGATGAGGCAACTTTCGGAAGGAACTTGGGGCGAGTTCGAAACGCCAACTGATTCTTAACAATTTGAGTCTATGGAGGACAAATCGGCAGGGTCTGAAACTCGCTTCAGCTCCTTGGAGCAAGCTTACAAAAAGGGGCTTCCATTACTGAGGCTCACAAGCTGCATTCAGCGTGCGGTCGCCTCGCCTCAACTCGTCGCCGACGTAAGGCAGCAACTTGGCTGACAATGAACACATTCACAAAAGACCATTTTACACCAGGAGTCGCGGTCCGATGCTAAATTTGGACAATGTGTATTAGCTAACACTTTACATTAACTCAACAACGTCCCGCATTTACTTCACAGATTGCCAAAAAAAAAAAAAAAAGGAACACATTGTTACTACCATCTTGTGTGGCGTATATGATGCTTGTCCACGGTGAAAGCAAAATTGCTTTACCTTAACAGGAGTTCTCAGAGGACAGCAGAGCACGCAGCCACATAAGCCCTCCCCAGGAAGTTGAACTCAAAGCTTGGAAACAGGCTGAGAAGTTGCGCGGGCAATCCCACGCATGGCCAGAAGAGGATCTAGAAACTTCCAGGCTGGAGGAGAAAAAACGGACTGAGTCGGCACCATCTGATGGCGTCACCCACGCTGTGTGGCTGTTTGTTCTGCTGTCCACGAAGAACACCTGTTAAGGTAAGCATCTTTGCTTTATTTAGTGCAGCTTGCTCCCTTCAAAAAACAGCTATTTATTCAGCTTTCCCTTTCTTAGGGTGCTGGTGCTGCACCACAGCAAGTGGAAACAAATTCTGATTGTAAAAATCAGTTGTGGTCAATAAATACTTTCTTACCAAGTGAAGGGTGAACTTACCATCCCAGGGGGAGTCTCCAGACACTTTCCAGTCCCTTGACACAAACAGCGCACTCAAACATATAAAATCTGGAAAACAGAAGCACATGGCTCACACAGTCACAAGCTTTCCCCCCCCCCCCCCAGAGCGGCGACCCCGGCGTGATAAGCTTCCCTCCAACCCAGAGCGGCGACCCCGGCGTGATGAGCTCCCCCCGCCCCACCCCCCGAACGGCGCTCTTGGAGAAACAAGCTTGCTCCATCTAAAACCACACCAACTAGACAAGAGACAATCCCCTTAACAAGCTTGGCACCTCTAGAGGCAAGTTTTCAGCACCCAGAGCAGGACCAGCATCGGAGACAGGTTCCCAGCCCAAAGCATACACAAACACCACAAAACTCTCTCTCACCTGTCCCCATACAAGAGAGGCTTGGTAAGACACTGCGTACAAGCCTCATGGAACCACTGGCCACATCTGCAACACTGCAACATCTTCATATTCCATCTGCAGCAGGAAGAAACAGCGCAGTCAGTCAGAGAGTCCCCGACAGTCAGGCTTGTTCTGTCCACCAGGGTACCCACAGGAGGGAGGAAGGAAGAGGACCCCCCCTCCCAATGTGTCCTAGCAGTAGCCCAAGGAGGGAGGGAGGGTCCACACTATCAGTCCCCCAGGAACAGAGGGAAGCTCTGCACAAAAGCTATGGCATGGAGATATGGTTACAAACTCATCTCTGCCCATCTGATTCTCCACCCATCCACTGCAGGACTGTCTGATCAGCAATGCAGGTCTCGCACGCCACTTACTCTCCAGGGCCGCCGCAGTAGCAGTAACACTGCTGCTGATTCGTCTGGTGCAGCGGGTCCCAGTCCAGAGCCTTCAGCTGATAGGGCAGCACCAGCTTCATAAGCCGCATGGCCTTGGCATAGGGGCCTTTCTTCAATGCTCCACCTCGCTGCAGGACGGTAAGAAAAACACAGCAGTGAGCATCCGGAGGGAGCAGAGCCGGCAACAGGCGAGCTGGCGTGGGCCACCGCCATTACCTTTGTTGCCACCGCGAAGACACACTGTCGACACATCCAGGAGCTCGTCGCACAGTCCGCCTCGCAAAGGACACTGGGACGATGGCATTTCTGGTGATACGCTACAGGAAATGGGAGACAAAACAAGCTGAGAGGCAGGGAGCAGGCAGATCCATGTACCCGCCACAGCGCCATCGTAGCACATTTATTCACCTTCCCTTTGCTTACCGTGTTTACATTTCCCGCAGTGCACCAGCTTGTTCTCCAGGGACACGGCACGGTCATTGCACACACAACACACCTGCTGCGTACCAGGGATCACGGCTACAGAAAGAAGAAAGCACAGCCATTGTGGGTCCTGTATACGCGCACAGGACGAGAGGTCTCCCGTTCACTAGGATTCATCAGTGCCCTGCGAAATATCCCAGGGCGACTGGCTAGCCGAGCATGGGGGTGGGCGGTCAAGCGGCTGAGTTAGGACAAAGGATTGGGATGGGGCCGGGGAATGCACAGAAGGGGCAAAAGCCCAACTTCAAAAAATGAAGATATACTCACGAGGGCTGATATCTTTCCAGAGAACCAAGAACTGCGAGTTATCCTCGAACCGCACCAAGCAGGTCTGCTGACTGCTGTCCACCTGCGGAGGAACAAGACAGCGAGACGCTGACCATCGAAACTCCCTTTGTCAGGAAAATAATTACAATAATTCAGAGACGCACCACTAGCCATGAATTCTCCATCTTCGTTACCTTTAAGGCCCGATTTGCTATTCCCACACTCACAGAATGAGAGAAAAGTCTGCGTGAATCAGACCCTTGGTGTCATGGGAGAGACCCATCTCGGACAGATTCGGTCGGGCTACTGTGCATTTGCAGATGCACAGCCATGACAACCAAGGCCTTGGTCTTTACATCTTTAGAAACTCCGGAGGCCGTTTAAAAAAAAAAAAAAAAAAGTCACGAAAAACCTGGGAATCTGTTAATCTTGTCAGACTACAAGCAGAATCCGTAGACCGTGCCTAGGGTATGTCACTGACCCCAGTGTGAGGCATCAGCTTGAGGCAATCAGAGATGTCCTATCCTGGGGGGGGGGGGGCAGGCGGGGAGACCGGTCAAGCTCTGGAGCAGTTAAAAATGCTTCCCAGTCTTATCCTGGGCCACAGAAGCACCTGCTCTATTAATCCGCCTATCTCACGGAGTCGTCCTCCGGGCCCAGGAGAACCTCTCCCTCCTCCTCCGAGGCCGAGCTATCCGCAGGCCCGCGGTCCTCCGAACCCTCAGGATCCTACCCACTTGTAAGGGACTGGACTGGTGTGGCAGGACGAGATTGATGTTTTTTGTTTTTTTTTTACTTGTTTACTACTGGAAAAAAATAACTAAAGCACGAGAAAAAAAAAAAAAAAAAAAGATGCGAAAAGGCGGCGAGTTGAGGAGAGAACAAGTAACCTTGCTACACACAGAGTGGACAGAAGAAGACTGAGCTGGCTTGTGCGGTGCTGCTGGCGCAAAGCTAATTGCGCGCACTCAGGAAAAGTCTACAGTCCTGAGCCAGGAGAGGTCCAAGAAAACAAAGAGGTAGGCGATCTATGATAGCCGTCAGGATAAACACAAAAATAGATGCCTTGATCTTTTTCAATTGTTTATTAAAACAGAGACGTGTTCACAAATTGCCCGACTCAGGCCGAGTTTTGCGGTTCAAAAACCGCTGCCTCAGGGGCTACAAACAAACCAAACATAAATTAACATCAATATCTAAAAACAATGATCAAATTAGCAACATCTTTCAGATCTTATAAATATTAAAAAGTCATTATTAAAAAGATAAAAACTTTTTTAATCCTTCACTAAGATCTCAGATATTGATAAAAAATATATTCATTAAAATTTAAAAGATGTGAATTCCTAAAATGATGACAAAAGTTCAACTACATATCAAACATACCCAGAAAATATTTTATCCATTCCTGCTTAAGAAAATAATATTTAATAATATATCTACTTCTCAGCAGGTACAAAGATAAATTTACCTTAAACACTCCACAGTCGTGAAAAAATCTCAGTAGTGCATTTCTCATCCAATATACAGTCAGTGATTGTCAGCAATGTTTAAAATAACTAGAGGAAATACAAGACAAACTTAAAAACTGAAATATCATCCCAATGCCTACCAGGTATTCTTAATACATTCCTGATGGTAAAATGGCAGAGAAACAAGTAAAAACAATGCTAAATGAAATAAATAAAACTTTCTTTTTAAACATCATATCTTAACATAAATCAAACAACCAAACAACTCAATTCAATTGTATGAACTGCACTCATTATTTAAATTTGTTAAAAACAGTGATAATAGTAAACAAATTAAAATTGTTGAAGAACATGCCATTGAGAGTATTGCAAACATATTGTATCTATTCTTTGCTTTCAAAACATGGTAATCACTTGCCAAATATTTTCCTTAACATCTTAGACTCGGGTGCACTAAAAAGGCAAAAGACACTGCAGTGTCCTAAAACAGCAAAAACTTCTAATTACTTAACTTTGTAGCTTTAATTAGATGTTTAAAAAGAAAGTTTTATTTATTTCATTTAGCATTGTTTTTACTTGTTTCTCTGCCATTTTACCACGACTGTGGAGTGTTTAAGGTAAATTTATCTTTGTACCTGCTGAGAAGTAGATATATTATTAAATATTATTTTCTTAAGCAGCAATGGATAAAATGTTTTCTGGGTATGTTTGATATGTAGTTGAACTTTTGTCATCATTTTAGGAATTCACATCTTTTAAATTTTAATGAATATATTTTTTATCAATATCTGAGATCTTAGTGAAGGATTAAAAAAGTTTTTATCTTTTTAATAATGACTTTTTAATATTTATAAGATCTGAAAGATGTTGCTAATTTGATCATTGTTTTTAGATATTGATGTTAATTTATGTTTGGTTTGTTTGTAGCCCCTGAGGCAGCGGTTTTGAACCGCGAAACTCGGCCTGAGTCGGGCAATTTGTGAACACGTCTCTGTTTTAATAAACAATTGAAAAAGATCAAGGCATCTATTTTTGTGTTTATCCTGAGCCAGGAGAGACCAGTACCTGGCTCGGTGCCGTCAGATGACGTCACCCGATCATGCTGTCCCCACAAAACAGAGAATATGTACCTGAATCAAAAAAAAATACCCACCAGGATCTCTTTGACAATTTGCTGTGGACTGGACATGAAGCACAAAGCTAATAGGAGGGAGAGATGCACAGAAATCTGTGCTGGGGAAATCTGTGCTGGGGAAAAAAACCGAAAGAGACCGCAAGAGAGGCCTCCTGTAAAGAGAAAGACGAAGTGCTACTCACCTTTTTAATTATTCCCAGGTACAGCAAACCATCAGTCCAGCGTGCCAGCACATCCTGCCCTTCCCAAAATCGAGCCAGAGTCTGAAGACGTGGCCTCTTTACCTGGCCACACACCAGCTTGGGACAATTACGGGTCACTCTGGGAGATAGCGCTGAAGGCTCACCCTCCATTACATTGTTAAGCACCTAAGGTAAGAAAGTGAGCCAAAACTCAACCAAAAGTGAAAACAGCTTGCTCCAGGAAGTCACACACTGACCACAGAAAGGATCCCAGCATCTATCCAACGCCCAGTGAAGTCAACCAGGAAAATCTACAGGATCTCAGCACCCACCCAACCCAAAGTCAACCAGGGAGGATCTCAGCATCCACCCAACCCCCAGCGATATCAACCAGGAAAACCTACAGGATCTCAGCACCCACCCAACCCAAAGTCAACCAGGAAATCATAGAGGATCTCAGCACCTACCCAACCCCCAGCAAAGGCAACCAGGAAACCAGAGAGGATCTCAGCACCCACCCAACCCAAAGTCAACCAGGAAGGATCTCAGCATCTGCTCAACCCCCAGCAAAGGCAACCAGGAAACCAGAGAGGATCTCAGCACCTACCCAACCCCCAGTGAAGTCAACCAGGAAAACCTACAGGATCTCAGCACCTACCCAACCCCCAGCGAAATCAACCAGGAAACCAGAGAGGATCTCAGCACCTACCCAACCCCCAGCAAAGTCAACCAAGAACCCTAAAGGATCTCAGCACCTACCCAACCCCCAGCAAAGTCAACCAAGAACCCTACAGGATCTCAGCACCTACCCAACCCCCAGCAAAGTCAACCAAGAACCCTACAGGATCTCAGCACCTACCCAACCCCCAGCAAAGTCAACCAAGAACCCTACAGGATCTCAGCACCTACCCAACCCCCAGCAAAGTCAACCAAGAAACCCTACAGGATCTCAGCACCTACCCAACCCCCAGCAAAGTCAACCAAGAAACCCTACAGGATTTCAGCACCTTCCCAACCCCCAGCAAAATCAACCAGGAAACCAGAGAGAATATCAGCACCTACCCAACCTAAAGTCATCCAGAAAACAAGACAGAACCTCAACACCTATCCAACATCCATCAGATTTGAGCAGGAAACCAGATAGGATCTGAATTCCTGTCCTGCACAGTGAACACAACCACGAAACCAGATACTGAACACAAATGGGATCCTGTGCATGGTCACAGTGTGTGCTGGGATCCCAGCACCTGCCAGAGATACCAGACACTAGTGCAGACAAGATCCTAGCATCCACTGGTGACCAAACATGGACTACAGAGACAGCATTCCTCAGCACCCATCCGTGTCCAAGTACTCAGCACTCACCACACAGACAGGATCTCATTACTCACCGTAGTGACAGGATCCCAGCACCTATCAGTGACCAAACACTGGCATAGAGGCAGGATCCCAGCACCCATCCGTGACACGACACCAGCATTGGGACAGGATGCCAGAAGTCCGCTTTTTAGCACTGACCATAGAGTCAGAATCCCACTATCCATCTGTGTCTAGACACCACTACAAGATACCACTACCCACCCATGACCAGCCACTGACCACAGTGTCAAAAATCCCAACACCCACCCATGATCCCGGACCACAAAGCCAGGATCCCTACACTCACCCATGACCAGATACTGACCACAGATGCAGGATCTCACTACCTACCTGTGACAACAGACCAGAGAGACAAGATCCCCACACCCACCCATGACCACAGAGACAGAATCCCAGCATCTACCTGTAAACACTGACCACAGAGATAAGATCTTACTACCCACCAGTGACCACAGAGAAAAACTCCCACTGTCCACCCATGACCACAGCCTCCCACCACTCACCAGCGATCACGAGTTCTCAGCACCCACCCGAGACTAGAGACTGACCACAGAACAAGATACCAGCACCCACCCGTGACAACAGAGCAGGATCCCAGCATCTACCTGTAAACACTGACCACAGAGATAAGATCTTACTACCCACCAGTGACCACAGAGAAAAACTCCCACTGTCCACCCATGACCACAGCCTCCCACCACTCACCCGCGATCACTGAGTTCTCAGCACCCACCCGAGAGTAGACACTGACCACAGAACAAGATACCAGCACCCACCCGTGAACAGACACTGACCACAGAACAAGATACCAGCACCCACCCGTGACAACAGAGACAGAATCCCAGCATCTACCTGTAAACACTGACCACAGAGATAAGATCTTACTACCCACCAGTGACCACTGACCACAGAACAAGATACCAGCACCCACCCGTGACAACAGAGCAGGACCCCAGCATCCACCCGTGAACAGACACTGACCACAGAACAAGATACCAGCACCCACCCGTGACAACAGAGACAGAATCCCAGCACCCACCCGTGAACAGACACTGACCACAGAACAAGATACCAGCACCCACCCGTGACAACAGAGACAGAATCCCAGCATCTACCTGTAAACACCGACCACAGAGATAAGATCTTACTACCCACCAGTGACCACTGACCACAGAACAAGATACCAGCACCCACCCGTGACAACAGAGCAGGACCCCAGCACCCACCCGTGACCAGACACTGACCACAGAACAAGATACCAGCACCCACCCGTGACAACAGAGCAGGACCCCAGCACCCACCCGTGAACAGACACTGACCACAGAACAAGATACCAGCACCCACGCGTGACAACAGAGCAGGACCCCAGCATCCACCCGTGAACAGACACTGACCACAGAACAAGATACCAGCACCCACCCGTGACAACAGAGCAGGACCCCAGCACCCACCCGTGAACAGACACTGACCACAGAACCAGTGTCCTGCTACCCACTCGTGACCACTGACCTCGGAGACAGGCTCCCGGCACCCATCCGGGCCGGCCCGCCCCCCCCAGAAGTGCTTCTTGACCTTTCTCCGCTCCGGGTGCTAGGCTTGTACCCTCGCTGCCTCCCCCTCTCCCAGGCCGCGGTCTGCCCCTTTACCTCCTGCCAGTGTCGGTGTCTTAAGGGCGGGGATGCTGGAACCGGAGCCCAAACGCCGCAGCCGCAGCAGCCACCGCCGCTGCCGCCGCCTCCATCCCTGCGCCAGTGACGCAGCAAGGAAAGGACCGAGCGCGAGAGCGCGAAGGGGGCGTAGCCGAGCGCGAGGCCGGAGGGGGGGGGTGACAGGGCGGATCGGTAGCGCGGGGCGTGGCCGGTGTGTGCTGGGGGGGGAGGAGTCAGGAAGGAACCAGACCAGAGGGCGGGGCGAAATTGTTTATTTGACCTTTCCAAGATGGCGTCCTCATCGTGAATATTATTTATTTATTTAATTATTTCTGCCGCACCAAAGATGGCAGCGCGCACGCTAAATCTTTGGTTTCGTTCTTCCTTACCCAGCGTCCATAAAAGTGCCGAGCGGAACGAAGAGGGCCCCCCCCCCCGCTTCCTGAGGGAGCGGGAGGCGGCTTCTCGTAAGAGACCCGCTCTGAAGACGCCGAGCTGGAAGGTACCGCAACGGCGGCAGCAGCGGGAGGGTGCTTTCCGAGCATGCGCGACACCGGCTCGCCTCTTTCCCATTGGCTGGGCGGGTCCGCGCGCGAGGTTTGAAAAAATTTAAAAAAAAAAAAATCATAAGAGAGCGAGGAGAGGAAGTGCGTTCAAGGATCGGAAAGAAAAGAAAGGAAAAAGAGGAAGCGGCGGGACACCGAGGAGGAGGAGGGGGACCGAAGAGTGGATCTAAGGTGAGAGGGGGCAATATGGGATATGGGGGGGGGGATACGGTAACCCGGAAGACCTCCCCAGCTGTGTTAGGCTGCGCTCGAGTCCTTCGCATGGGCCTCGGTATCTGGAGGGCCTTCCCCCGTTAAGGATTCTCTACTCGGCCTGAAATCGATGCTGATTAGAAGGGGAATGTTTCCAAGTTCTCTGCCCCCCCCCCCCCCCCCAATCTGATTTCGATCCTGGATGTTTTCTTCCCCTCCTCCATATACTGCTCTTGGCACTCCTGGTATAAATGCTGCTCTTGCCCTACCCCACCTGTTGACAAAGGGACAGAAGAGGAGGGGGATGAGGCTGGAGCTCTTACAGCAAAGAATGAAATAATTGCCCTGCTTTCTTCTCCAGCTCCTTTTCCTGCAGGCTGCCTGAACCTGAAGGGCCCTAGCAGAAAAACGACTAGGCCATAGGTTCCCAGTCTGATCTTGGGAGAGCCTCAGCCAGTCGGGTTTTCAGGGTATCCATAATGAATATGCATGCGATAAATTTGCATGCAACTGAGGCAGTGCATGCATATCTCTCCCATGCATAGGAGATATCCTGAAAACCTGGCCTGTTTGTAGCACGCAAGGACTGGGTGTTCACCATCACTGGACTAGGCCATTGGTTCCCAAACCTGTCCTGGGGAACCCTCAACCAGTTAGGTTTTCAGGGTATGCACAATGAATACAGACAAGATAAATTTGCATGCAAATTTCCTTCATACAAATTCCTTGTGGCTATCCTGAAAACCTGACAGGCTGGGGGAGGTCCCCTCCAGGACAGGTTTGGGAATCACTGGGCTAGGCCCCTGCCTAGAGCTTTTGGCATTCTGGCAATTTATGCAGACTTTGGAAGGTATGATAATTTTTGGATTCTTTACAGAACTACAGTCTGTAAAGGATCTTGTTCTCTGACTAATATAGGGGCCAATGCAATCTTCGCGGAAAGCGGGCGCTGACTTTACATATTGCTGGTGCCCGCTTTCTTAACGCACGCATGACGCCAGCAATATGTAAATTAGGGGGTCGTGCTAGGAAGGAGGCGCTAGGTTCGCTTGCGCCACCTTAGCACTTCCTTGCTAACGCGACCAGCCACGGCTGCCGGTTATGAAGACGGACACCGCTAGACTCTACCTCGGTTTTCTTAACATGCCTGTCTGCTAGTAATGAATACGGCCGCCGAGTTTATTGGCGTCGGTCTTCATAACAGGGAGCTTCGTTCTTTCTGGAAGTCCACTGGTAGTTAAAAATTAAAATAACGGAAAATGTTAATTAGTTTAAATTGAAGTTGTGCACAGCTTGCTGCACATCTGGCAGGCTGAGGTCAGCACGGATGCATATAAGGGGAGATGTCTGTGAACTTGTTGATCTTTTCCATCTGCTTGCATGGCCAGTGAATATAACAGAATCTTCCCTGTACGTACCCAGATCAGCCCAGACTCCTGCGTTTTACCTCCCCTCCAGCAGGTGGAGACAGAGAACTTTTTTTTTGTGGACTTTGTTGTATAACCCTGAGGTGCCACCTTGAGTCTGTCAGTATTCTTCTGTCTCCAGCAGGTGGAAGAGGTGCTGTCCTGGAGCCTGGTGTTTGGTCAGGTTTAGGAGTTTGGTTATGCCTTTATTTGTTTAGTGTTAGGCAAAGGGCAGGTCTAGTTTTCCCCTTTCTAGCCTCCCAGGGGGTTGTTAGGTCCTGATGGGGCCATCCCCCCTGGTAATTGAGGCTTTGGAGCAGAGGGTTGAGGACCTTGTAACTGCCCACTACAGGTGATCCTGGAGGTCTCGGGCTCTCACCAGGGCGGTTTGGTTGGCGTTACAGGCCCTTCTTCCCCTAGTGGAAGGATGGTCGGTGAGAATTCTGTCAGACAATGCCACAGCGGTGGCCTACATCAATCGTCAGGGAGGAACCAGGAGCAGTCCAGTGGCGGCGGAAGCACGGCTGTTGATTACTGTTGGGCGGAGCAACACCTTTACAAGATAGCGGTCTCTCACATCGCTGGGGTAGACAACGTGCAGGCCGATTTTCTCAGTTGACACCAGCTGGAGCCAGGGGAGTGGGAATTCTCCGATGAGGCTTTTCATCTTCTGTGCAATCGTTGGACCATGCCTTCCATGGATCTCATGGCGACGTACCGTAATGCCAAGGCTCCTGGATTCTTCAGTTGGCAATGGGAAACGGGAGCAGAAGGAGTAGATGCTCTGGTCCTACCCTGGCCAAGGGACGTTTTGTTGTACGTCTTTCCGCCGTGGCCGTTGGTCAGACAGGTGCTGCGCCACATCGAAGATCATCCGGGCAAGGTGATTCTGGTGGCTCCGGAGTGGCCACTGCGCCCGTGGTTTGCAGATCTCCTGAATCTAGCAGTCGATGGTCCCCTGCGCTTTCATCCGTCTCTGACTCTTCTGCGCCAGGGGCCTGTCTGTTTCGGTGAGGTATATCGCTTCTGTCTAGCGGCATGGCTTTTGAAAGGCAGAGATTGAAAACGAGAGGTTATTCCCCCGCGGTTATCGCCACGCTTTTGCAATGCTGTAAGGCATCCACATAAAGAGCCTAGGTTAGAGTTTGGGGAGTGTTTGAATCCTGGTGTTTGGAGGTTCTGGACTTTCTGCAGGTCGGATTGTCCAAGGGCTTGGTATTTAATTCCCTGTGAGTTCAGGTGGCGGTGTTTAAGTTATTTTCGTGGTAAGGTACAGGGGGTTACACTGGCCTCGCAACCGGATGTGGCTCGGTTTCTGAGGGGAGTTGAGCACTTGCGCCCTCTGGTCCGGAATCCCTGTCCTTCGTGGAAACTTAATTTGGTTCTCTGCACACTTTGTGGTGCTTCCTTTGAACCAGTGAAATGGGCGACTGAAGGATCTTATGTTGAAGGTCGTGTTTCTAGTTGCTATTTCATCGGCGAGGCGCATTTCAGAGCTTCAGGCCTTTCTTACAGATTTCTGAAGCGGGGGTGTCATTGAGAACGGTTCCCTCCTTTCTCCCCAAGGTGGTCTCTGCTTTTCATTTGAATCAGTCAGTGGAGCTGCCTTCCTTTGCGGGTCTGGATTCCTCTACGCTGAAGGCCAGAGATTTTCGGAAGCTAGATGTAAAGAGAGTTTTTGCGCTACCTGGAGGTTACAAACAGTTTTCGTCTCTCGGACCATCTGTTCGTCTTATGGAGTGGACCCAGGAGAGGTCATAAAGCTTCCAAGGCCGCTATCCTGTCGGCATACCTTGTACAGGGCTGTCCGATTCCAGTCGGGCTTAAGGCTCATTCAACGCGCTCACAATCGACTTCGTTGGCTGAATGCCATTAGGTGGCGCCTCAGGAGATATGTAAGGCGGCTACCTGGAAATCTACACATAGTTTTGCGAGACATTATAGACTTGATGTCCAGGCACTTGAGCCTGGGGCATTCGGAGCCAGTGTCCTCCAAGCGTGACTCTCAGTCCCACCCTGGTTAGGGGACCTTGGGTACATCCAAGGGGTCTGGACTGATCCGGGTACGTACAGGGAAAGGAAAATTGGTTCTTGCCTGCTAATTTTCAGTCCTGTAGTACCACGGATCAGCCCACCCAGGGGAGAGTCTGCTTGGCCAGTGGTTAGTGAATCATTTTGCTGTAAGTTACTTAATGCCCCCCTTTTCAGGGTAAGGATTTGGGCATAGTTGGATTTTTGTCAGTCACATGTTTTCTTTACCTCTGCTCTTCGGGGAGAGGTTGTTCAGGTAAAGTTATGGTTTGATTATCGTTCTGCTTGGGTACAGTGTAATCCTGACAGACTCTAGGTGGCACCTCAGGTGCATAGGACGGAGTCCACAAAAACTTCTCTGTCTCCACCTGCTGGAGGGGAGGTAAAACCCAGGAGTCTGGGCTGATCCGGGTACTGCAGGAAGAAAAATTAGCAGGTAAGAACCAATTTTCCTATCTGACCCCCTTCCCTCAGAGCCTTACACAGATGGAGAACATGAACGTTAGTGAGAACAAGCTATCAGTCTCGATGAAGGCCACATCACGGCTACCTGTTCCCGGCGTCCTGAGAAATAAACGTCTGCTGAACGAGGAGAACCTGCCAGCCATTGACATGGTAAGGGGGTTGTGTGGGGGTGGAGGGCGAGGTGAAGGCAGGGATGGGAGGTGGTGGGGACGCTGCCATGAGAGGGGTGGAGCGTGACAGAGGTGGGAATCGGGTGCAACGTCTCTGCATGGTGGGTGAGGCGAGCAGGAGGGTGGTGGGGGTGTGAAAACCGGTCCCTCCAGCCTCTTTGCAGGACTTGCTGGGCAGCCCTCTGCCATAGAGAGTGAGGCACCCTATGACCGTCATGCAGAGTCCTCAGGATCTTCTCTCCCTGTAGTCTGATGCGCAACTATCTTTTTGTGTGTTTTTATTGCCGTTTGATTTACTCTGTACGTCGCCATTACTTTCCCTGGCTGCAGGTGCTCCAAGCACCTGGCAGCCTTGAACTCCTCCGCCTCACGCAGGCCTACGGGTCCGAGAGCCGTTCGTCTGTCTATATCCCTAGATCTGTACACGGGCAACCCTGCCGACTTTCGTCTCCGACGTGACCTCCGTTGTTTTTTCTCCTCCAGAAGTGGTACTGCGAAGCCTCTGCCGAGGGGGAGACGATTCAGCGAAGGGTCCCGGCCAACGTCGCCGCCACGCGCCCCAAAGCCCCACCGGTGGCACGGTCCCAGGTCACAGGTGAGGTCCCCCGTGCACCTGCTGTTTTAACTCCCCCCGTGTCTCTCCGCCACCCTCCTTAACGGTTATTTTTTCTGCCCACCAAAGAAGGGTTTGGAGATTAGGTGGCGGGGATAGTAGGGTGAGGGAATGGATACAGGAGAAGGGCTGGCATGGAACTGGTCAAATTGAACCTGGGGGCCGCACCCCACACATCCAGCTTGCCTCTAGTCACACTTTGGAGGTGGGCGCAGACGAGGATGTCCCTAGGGTCAAGGCTTGTGAAATCTCTGGAATCCAGCAGGCCTGGGCACCACCTCCTGCCAGGGATCCCCTGTCCCCCTCCAGGGAGCCTTTTAAATTGCTCTGGCAAACAATGCCCCTGGCTCCTGCCAGTTTTGCAGCTGATACAAAGCTTCTCCCTGTGGTGGATAACTCCCAGATGGAAAAGAGGGGAATAAAAAAAAAAAAGTAGTGCGATCTAAGAGAGCTTAAGGAGCGATCAAGGGATTGGGCAGCTGAATTGCCAATGCCTCTCAAATCTTTCAACACACACGAGCGTTTTTCAGTGGAGAGGAAGCTCTAGGCCGAGAGATCACGATATGAGGCTCCAAGCAGCAAGAGGGAAAGATTTTTGTCACAGAAAAGGGAGGCGGACGCTGGGCCAAAAAAACGGTATCGGAATTCCAGAAAGCCCAGGATAAGCACAGAGAAAACCCTTAAGCCGTGAGGATAAAGCTCGAGACCGGGCAGGCTCCTACGGTACGGCCTCCGGGACCGGTAGATTTGGAGCAGGCGTCTCTGCCCTCGTAGTCTGTGTCGGTTTAATGTGACTTATTTCTGTTACAGGCAGAAAATCGCTGACTGCAACCAGAGCTGGACTGAGAGCTCCTGCAGCATCCGCCAGAGGTAGGATGTGTGTGTGTGTGTGTGTTGTGTGTTTTTTTTTTTTTGCTGGCAGGGAGGGGTTGTAGTACACAACGGGGGCCGTGCTTGAGGGAAAGGTACGCCGGGGGGGAGGGTACAGTTGGTAAGCTTCTTCTAACTCAAGAAAAAGATGCAGCAGGAAACTGAGACAATGCATGGGCTTTTCAAGCCTACCAGCAGATGGAGACAGAGAGAGGAAAAGTTTTTACTGACATTCTGCTACGTAAGATAGTGCCACCTGCAGTTCCTTAGTATTTCTCTGTCTTCAGCAGATGGTAGAGGTGTAAAACCTGCATCTGGAAATTTCATTAAAAAATTAGTGAGAAATGCTCTGTGGGTTCTAAGTGCTGTTGTGGACCATCCCCCTGGTAGAGAAGAGTGAGCAGGGAGTTGGTGACCCTGAATTGGCTCTGCCCGGAGTTTACAGGGGGGGGGTGGGTGTTTAAAAGCCAGTGGTCTGGCTCCTTTTTTTTTTTTTTTACCCTGAGCCCTTCCTTCTTTCCTCAGCCGAATGAAGACCTGTCCTTTATTTAAAAAATAAATAAATAAATAAATAAGAGTGCAGAGTCAGGCCTGCTTGACTTGGGGAGAGGGAGGGGACAAACGGCTGCTTTGGAGAACAAACCGAAGGTCGCTCCGAGTCTGAGCGCAGGTTGGCGAGTTTGGTGGCGGCTCCAGAACAGCCTGTGCGGCGGTGGGATGGACCGGCGAGCAAGGCCGATGGTCAGGAACTGCTCTCCATGCTTTCCCCAGGGCTGCGCCTTGTGCTTGGAAGAGAATGCAGAGCACCGTGCAGGAGGGTTTCGGATGAAGGGTACAAGCGTGCATTAACTCGGCTCTCTTCTCTCTCTCTCTCTCTAGTGGTCAGTAAAAAACCTGTTCCCTCTGTTTCTGCTCCCAGGACAGGTAAGCGGGATCAGTGCCTTGGTCTTGTCAGGAATTAGGGGACAGCTTTGCTTCTAAGAGAAGTCACCTTGGAATAAGCCTTTATGACTGGGTGGAAATGTCTCTGCCTGTCTTGCATGCACCTCTGCTGCTGCCCTCCCCCTTCCTCTTTCTGGAAAGAAGTCACTTTTTTTTCCCATAGCGTGCTTCTGCCTCTTGCTCGTCCTGACTTCCTCCCTATGCAAAAGTCTGTTTTGCCTGTAGACCCTGCAGCCTCTTGGCATTTTTCCCCTCCTTCCAGCAGGGTCTGTAGCAGCGGTGGCCCCGGCGCCCGGGAAGAGGCGGGCCGCGTGGGACCTGAAGGGTCAGGTCAACGACATGCGGGACAAGGTGACCCTCTACAAGGATAAGATGCACCTGCTCTCCGGGGACAACGTGCAGCTGCGCAGGAACGAGGAGATGATGCTGCAGCAGCTGGAGGCCACGGGGACCGAGAACAAGGAGCTGAGCCACAGGTTCCGGTGAGGAGGGCATTCAGCAAGGCCAGAGCTGGTCATTCTTAAGGCAGTTAAAACACCCAGGTCTTTGCCTCTTCCTTTTGGTGTGAGGGGGGTAGTGTGAGAGCACCGCAGGAGCCCTGGAGGGTACTGAAGCGGTAAAGAATGAAGAATCTGTCACAGAATCCAGAAATGGAGCGTTGACCCTCTCTCCGAATCTTGGCAGGATGCTGGAGTTGGACATGAAGACGGTTCAGGAAAAACTTCAGCAGTCCATTCAGCAGGTGGCAGAACTGACCAGCCTGAGCGCCCGGCAGGGGCAGCAGATCGCGGAGCAGCTTCAAACGATCCAGGAGCTGCAGGACTCCAAAGGAAGCCTGTCCAGGCTGCTGGATTCCGGGGAGGTGAGACCCCCTCCTCCAGGCGTGCCTTATCCCACCCCCACCACCCACCTAAATCTGTCCTGACGCCTGCGGTATGTCCCCCTCTGCAGATTAAACTGAAGCTAGCCGAGCAGGAGAACGCCCGCCTGCGAGAGGAGGTCAAAGCTCTGAGGGCACAGGTCTGTGACCAGCAACGGGAGATCGGCGAGAAGGAAGAGAGGCTTCATGCACAGGAGATGGAACGGCGGCATCTTCACAATCTTGTCCAGGAGCTCAAGGTCGGAAAGGCTGAGGTTGCTATGATTTGGGGGGGGGGGGGGGTGTGGTCGGAGGGCGAGAGGGCTCTTCTGGGGTAACTGCTCCTTCAGCTTGGGGGACAGGCTCTTCTGTCTCTGTTTTTATTTCCCTCCCGTGCAGGGGAACATCAGAGTATTCTGTCGGGTTCGACCTTTGTTGAAATGTGAGGCTCAGAAGAGTTTGGAGCACATTCACTTCCCCTCTCAAGATAAGAAGAGCCTGGTCCTCTCCAGGACAGAGGAGGTGAGAGGACAAAGGGTGATCACGGGCATTACTGGGGCGTTCGATTCCTCACCCCAGAGAAAGGAGGGAGAAGTTACGCTTGGATTAATCTTGTCATTGTTGGGGGGTGGGACTGTGGGTTGGGGTAACAGAAGAGGGGGCTCATTGTAGGGTTGATGGCCTGAGGCGGGAATCCCAGTGATCCGGGATGATCTGAGGACTCTCGGGACCGGAATCAGAAACTAATCTGTGCCGCTTGGACCAGTCTCCTGCTCTGCGGCTCGCGCGTAGCCCCAACGGCAACGTCATGAGAGGGACTTGGGTTCCATTCCCGGCTGTGGTCTTGAGCAGCCGGGGTCGGCCGAGGATGCTGCGGAGGCAGTGCTGCTCGGCCCCTGGAGGGGGGAGGAAGTCACCGCCATGGCGCAATGGTGACACCTAGTGGCCAGACTCTGGGCAGGATCACCATATAAAAACCATAATTATTCTGTGGCACCCCTTAAACAGTCAGATTTTAATGTTGAAGGCATAACTATTGCCGCTGGCAAAAGGTTGCAGAATTTTATTACTCTGAGTAAAACTAGTCCCCTCCTTCTTGAAGACTGCGAGATCTGATATCCCTTAATCTTGGTGGATGGCCACTTTCTGTTGCCCCGTTGGTCTCTAGTTCACCTCCAGGATTTCTAGAGGGTCTAATCTGTAGAGTGTAATTAAATCTCCGTTTTTTTAACGGGTTTCAAAAATTTGAAATGTGTTCATTTTGATCTTTAACTCCTTGGAGGAGCTGTCCAGACCCAAGTGCTGAACAGCTGCAGGACCTACACGAAGATACGTGCATTCCTCAAGTTGTGGTGATGAGGCTGCGGGATTTCCTAGTGTGTAGCCAGATGGACTCAAGACCAATGGGTTATGTGCTCCCCTGCCAGCAGATGGGAGACTGAGTCAGGTTTCAAAGCTGACGTCACCCTAGATACACCCCTGCAGTGACTTCAGCCCTTCAGTATCTCTGTCTCCGGCAGATGTGCTTTCCCTATGGGGATCGCTGTACCTTTCTGAAGAAATTCCACTTTTAAATTGGAGAAAAGGTTATTCATGTGCTCAGCGTCCCCATTTCCCAAAGCATTCAGGATTTTTTAGGCACCCAGGGGAACCTTGGAGGAATCCGCAGCTGTGCTCTATCCTCCCCTGCCAGCCTTGCGAGATTGTCTTGATATGTGAGGCGAGTGGTTTTTCCGAGGGGTTGGGGGAGCAAAGAACCAATCTGTGTCCATCCTTCGATTTTTCTAGTCCCACGTTGGCCGAGAGAAGGAGGCTGTGAAATACGACTTCAGCTTCGACCAAGTCTTCCAGCCGTCCTGTTCCCAAGCAGAAGTGTTTCAGGAGATCTCACTGCTAGTACAGGTATGACCAGGGGGGGGGGGGAGTTGAGAGCAGACCAGTTGGTCTTCGAAGACTAAAGGCAGGGAAACCTCTAAACGAGTGATTGCAGCTTGTATGTGGGGGGGGGGGGGGGGCTCGCTTTTCTTTAGAAAATGCTCGCGCTCTGTGGGAATTGTAAAAGCCGCCCCTCTTCTCGTTTTAGTCAGCACTGGACGGATACCACGTCTGCATCTTCGCGTACGGGCAGACGGGCAGCGGTAAAACGTACACCATGGAGGGACCGGATGACATGACCGAGGATACCATGGGGATGATACCACGGGCAGTCAAGCAGATTTTTCAGCGTGCTGCGGAGCTGAACTCCAAGGGCTGGACCGTGAGTTTGAAATTCTTCCTCCTGTCATGCTTCTCGGTCCCAGCTCTCTCTCTCTTTCATATCCCCCTCTCCCCTCCCCTTATATAGTAGATGGTAGATAGGAATCACTTGGCTCTTTAATTGGCCATTTTTCCCTCGGTTTTTCCACCACTTTTGGAAAGATGAGCATATTAAACTCCAGTTCCCTGTATGTACCCAGATCAGTCCAGAGGGTTTTGCCCTCCCTGCCAGCAGATGGAGACAGAGTTCGCAGGCACTGCCTCTTAAACTGGTGAGCCACCTGCAGCTCCTCTGTATTTCTCTGCCTACTGTTGACTCCTCACCTGTCCCTGCGACTGTACTCCTGCATTTTTAATTGCATCACGGTTTTGAATGCTGTTCCAAGCATCTACCACCGGATTTTGGTAAAGAAGTTTCTTGTGTAGCCTCTAAACCTTCCTCCCTACAACCTCATGCCGCTGTTCTCATGGTTCCTTTCCAGTACACATTTACGGCCAACTTCCTGGAGATCTACAATGAGACCCTGCAAGATCTCCTCGTGAGAAGATCTGAGAAGAACGTGGAGTACGAGATCAAGAGGGTTAGCGTGGCCAATGAGGAGCTTCACGTCACCAACCTCCATTATGTGTCTGTGGGGTCCGAGGAGGAGGTAACCACTTAATACCGCTGGAGGAGGAGTCTTCCTTGCTACAGTGTTAGCTCGAGGAGATGGGAGTCTCGTGGGGGAACAGGGGAAGCCCCCGGTCCTCAGCTGCACTGTTGTCCTGAAGAGACTGGGGGAATGAGGAAGCCATTTTCAGCTTACTGGGAAGGAAAATGTAGGTGGACATGGATGAATACTGGAGCTTTTGTGAGGAAGATAATGGCCTTTGATTTGAACTATGCCCAAGGCAGACTTTTTTTTTTTTGGCTTGGCAGCTCTCTCCTCCCTCCTTTGTGCTTTCAGCTTAATCAAAATTGGCCTCATCTGGGCTTTACAGCACCATGAGCTTTCATTTACAGCTACCTGATGTTTTCCCTCCATTTTTTTTTTAATTCCCTCCCCCCCTCTAGTCTAGCCTGGCCATTGCAGCGAGAGTCCACAAACAAGGGTTACAAACTTCAGCTCCCTTTGGAACCGCACCTCAAGCTTGGACACTAGGTGTCACCATTGAGTGATGGCCTAGGTTGCCATTACCCCCCCCAGGGGCTGTAACCGCTGCCTCCACAGAGTTCCCTGCCCCGACCATCCTGGATCTCCCGCAGGGCCGTGTGCTCCATTAATCCTGAAGCACCGGGTCGGCCCAGGTGGAATTCATATAAATCGCACGTCTCTTCCCTCAGGTTTACAAGCTGTTGCACAGTGCGAAGATGAACCGTTCGGTAGCCAAAACATTACTGAATGATCGTTCTTCTCGGAGTCACAGTGTTTTTCAACTGCGCATTGAGGGCAGGAACGAGATCCGGGACCTAAAAACCAATGGTAACTGACCTGTTTGGTTTTTTTTTTTTTTTTGTTGCATTTGTGTCTGTCCTTACACGTGAAGTTAATCTCATTCATGTGTGTGTGTGTCTCTCTCTCTTCCCTCCTCAGCTGTCCTCAGTCTTGTGGATCTAGCAGGGAGCGAGAGGCTGGATAAATCTCTCTCCAAAGGCGATCGATTGAAGGAAACCCAAGCCATTAACTCCAGTCTTTCGAACCTTGGCCTAGTGATCACATCTCTTTCCAACAAGGTAACACTGTGTGCACTGGGGCCTTATTAATCTTTGCTGCATACACTGACAATTTATAAGTAGCGTTACCCTGTAATATACTAATTTCTTCAGCTCACGAGTTTCCTTTTCAGCTCCTGTGCATGGAAATCTTGGAAATATTTAAATCTTATCATATCTTGCCTTTCCTCTAGAATGTACCTATTTAGATCTATCCCCATGTGCTTTAAGATGAAGACCACTGACCATGTTAGCAGCCTCCCTCTGGGGGGTCTCCAGAACTGTACTCAGTATTCCCAGTGAGGTCTCGCCAGGGACCTATACAGGGGCAGCGTCCCCTCCCTTTTTCTGCTGACCCTTCCTCTCCCTGTGCGGCCATGCGCCCCTCTGGCTTTTACCCTTGCTTTATCCGCCTGTTTGGCCACCTTAAGATCCTGTGCTTAGAAGACATTCACCCTCAAAACTGTAACAGCTCCCTTGGGTTTTGCAGCCCAAATGCATCGCTCTTTCCTGTTCGTACCTGGATCAGTCCAGACTCCTGGACTATGGCGACAGAGAAAGCTGCACTAGCGTATATAACCTGGCGTGCCACCTGCACTTCTTTCTCGTATGATTAAAGTTTAAAAAAAAAAGAAAAAGCTGCTTAAACTGCAGACAGGGGCAGACGGGTATAAGCGGTCAGGAAGGCTGCGTTTGAGTTCTCTGGCAGTACTGTAGTTCACCGTGCACTCTGCGGCACGAGGTCGGCCTGGTGCCAGCGCAGCGGCGTTTGGCTGGTAATGGCGTGCGGCGATGCTCACGCTGGCTGTCCTGCACCGGACTGTGTTCCCGCTGCGCCTCTGGTGGAGAGAGGGCAGGTTGGGACTCAAAGGCCGCGTCAGAGCAGCAACCGAAACAGCATTTGGGCGTGGGAGCGCCTTTGGACTCAGCCGCTCCCTCCCTCCCCCCCACCCGCCGCCGGGCGTGGGAAAGGCGGCCATGTTTCCAGGTGCCGATTGCTTGGGCCATTTCGGGGTAGTGTAGATCTCCAGTGGGGCGAGTGTTTCCCATGGAGAGGCGGATTCGGATGGTATGGGGGGGCTCTCCCGGTCAGAGGTTTGGGGGCCCCCGCCCCATTCTATTTTTGAGTTTATTTGCCTTATTCACAAGGCATATTTCCAGCATTCTGGCGTGCCAAAGGTCTCAGAGAGGCCTGGTAGGCTGCAGCTGGGCAAGAGAGCTTGGGTGGGGGGGGGGTCAGGTGGTCCAGAGCCGTGAAAGGCGCCCAAGGTCTTAGGGATGAAGATATCTTTGGGCGGTCCAGATGTCGACTCCGATGATTCGGAGAGTTGACCTCCACAGGAAGCTGCGTTTTCAGCTGGGACTGACAAGGACCCGGTGGGGCCTGATAACAGCCCAGATGGTCAAGATCCAGATGAAAGTTTGAAGCAGGTGCTGGTGGCAGAAGTTGAAGACCCGAAGCTGGTGTGTCTTTTCTGGAAAGGAGGCGTTGTGGCCCTTGATCTTTCAGGTTCTCGGGGAGCTGGGGGATCAAGGTTCCTCAAGAGGAGGGTGTGGACCTAGTCATCGATGGCTTCAGCGGTCTAGCGAAGGCCTTCCCTTTTCACAAGAAGCAGGTGGTCAGGGAGTGGGACACTCCGGAGACGGGCCTTAAGGAAGGCCGGGCGATGGCTAAGCTGTACCCTTGCCGGAGATCACGCTCAAGGACTTGGCGAATCCGCTCGTTCTTCTGTCATGGGTCTATTGTAGATAGGCTGCAAAGCTACTACACATTTCAAGTTTGTTCTCCTGGTTGGCAGTTTCGAAGTAAAGAATTTTCTTTCAAGGCAGGGTTTATCCTCATTTTTTCCCCTTGCTCGTTTTGTTGTACGTTATTTGCATGTTTGTTAGGGCTGTTGTGGAATTAATCTTAGCTTGGGTAGGGGTCAACACAGAGTTGAATGCAGGTGGCATTCTGGGTTGTACGCCAGTGAAATTTTCTCTGTTTCCTTCTGCTGGAAGGGAGGCATAATCCAGGAGTCTGGACTGATCCCCTGGTACTCCAGGAACGAAAATTAGCAGGTAAGACCCAATTTTCCTTTATTTAGCTGGCAGTCTCAGAAATGCATAAGGTGGATTTCCTTTGTGTTTCACTCCAAACAGGAAGCCCATATCCCATACCGGAATAGTAAACTGACGTACCTTCTGCAGAACAGCCTACGGGGTAATTCTAAAATGTAAGTAACTAGGATGTTGTCGTCTTGTAGTTTGTTTGTTTTTGTTTTTTTTTGGGGGGGGGGGGGGCTGTCCCTGGGGCATGCTGTAGTGTCAGCATTATATTCTGGGAGCACCTGCTGCCTCTCTTCTCCTCAGCGTATGCCATATTGTGGACACACACAGACATGCTGCATTCTGTCATTCCCTTTACGTACCCAGATCAGTCCAGACTCCTGGGTTTTGCCTCCCTGCCAGCAGATGGAGACAGAGAGAGTCTCACTGACACTGTACATAACCCAGTGAGCCTCCTGCAGTCCCTCGGTATTTCTCTGTCTCCAGCAGATGGAAAATGCTGCAAAACCTGCAGTTCTGCACAGGAGGCTGTTTTGAATTTGAGCCTTCCTCCCTGGGGGTTTTTTGGGTCCTACAGGGTCCTTCCCTGTCTGGTCGAGGTGGACGAGCTGGGAGTTGGTGACCCTTTTGTATGCTCGCTCCTTTCTTCTGTGGGGTGTAAAGCTGGTGGTCCAGCTCCCTCCCCTTCGAGGCTGCTCACGCAGCTACAGGCTCAGGGCGGCTGTTTTCTTTGTCTGCCCCTTTTTTAATTTATGGTATAATCACACAAGGGTCAATACAAAGAAAAGAACCTCTTCACCACAGTGAAGGCAGATTTTCTTTTTTTTGCTAGCAGCTCTGTGTTCCATTCTAGGGCGTAGGTATTGTAAGTCTGGCTCTTGTTTGATCTGCCATGCGGCCTGCGCTCCTGGAACTGGAACTTCTGCACCAAAGGAAAGTTTTGGTTTCTATGTATTTGTTCTGAGTGAAAAAAACAAAAAAAAGAGAACAAGGAACTACTTTAGGAGAATCCGTGCAGTTCCGGGGGGGGGGGGGGGGGGGGGAAGCTACATCAGCAGCTCAGGGAACTCAGCGATGGGGTTTTTCAGCAGTTTCTCTGCCTGCAGAGGAGACCGGGCGTTGGCTCCGTGGCGCTGAGGGACGGTTCCCCTGCTTGCCGTTGAGGCGCTGGTGGTGGTGCGGGGAGGAAACGGCGGATTCTTTCCCCCGACAGCGCGAAAACTGTGGCGCCAGCAGTTCTCCATCCCGCACAGGGGGCAGAGAGGCGCTTGCACGGAGGTGGAGTTAGAGGTCTTCTGCTGGTTTTAATTTGCTTATGTGCAAAGCGTGTCTAGCAGATGCTGGCTCTAGGCCCCAGTCTCCATGGATTCTCGGCCAGTCAAGAGGCTGAACTGTGGAGAAGCTCTTCAGGCCGATGATTTTCGGTGCCGGATGTTAAATGGATCCAGGCCTAAATGCGCTGAAGATGCAGACAGGCTTTACTTGACCTGTGGTAGGGCACTGCAGCGGTTCTTTTCTCACGTGCGTAGGCGTGGGCGCGTATTCTCACCACATGGTGGAGGCTGCATGTGCTTGGGGAACTGTGCGCGTAAGGCCACGGCCTAGACTTGAGCGTGTACGTCTGCAACCTAGACTTGAGTGCGTATTTGTATGCGTCCTGGATGAGTGCGCGTGTATGCCCAGGCGGCAGTCTCATTCACGGAAGATGGGGCTATCCCAATGAAAGAGAACGCCAAGGCGTCAAGGTTTGACAGCCGCTGAACAGAACATGGTACAAAGGAATCGGAGCTCTGGTGCCGCCATGGACTCGAGGGATTCTTTTCTTCCCTCCCGTGGCCTCTGGTGGACAAGGGATTACGGAGGAAAGAAACATCCAGGCACCGTGATCCTGGTAGCTCCAAACTGGCCACATCGACCGTGCTTCCCAGATCTGATCAACATGGCCATAGATGGGCCCCTGAGGTTTGGACATCAGTTAACTGTTTTCCACATGGGCCCAAATGTTGGGGTCAGGAGGCTCACTTGTGTCTTGTGCCTTTGCTTCTGAGAGGAGGCAACCAAGATGGAAGGGATATTCCAAAGCGGTTATTTCCACCTTCTTACATCCTTGACGTATGTGTTAATTTGGAGGATCTTCAAGTCCTGGTCTGCTTTTGACTGAGTGCAGCACATTTTGGCTTTTCTACAGAGAGGTTCTGGTCAAGGGACTGGCCTTTAGCTCTGAGTGTCTAGGTACATCCAGATGTTCTATGGTTCCTTCAGGGAGCTAAGAACTTTCGTCCTCAGATTCCATCCTGGAATGTGCATATAGTCCTTAGAGGATTGTGTGAGGCTCTGTTTGAACCACTAAAGAGAGCTACGGTTAAAGACTTAACTCTTAAAGTGGTTTTCTTGGTTGGTGTTTGTTCAGCCAGGAGAATTTCGGAGCTCCAGGCACTGTCGTGTTGAGATTCCTTCCTACGGATGTCTGATTCGGGGATATCTTTATGCTTGGTGCCTTCTTTTTTGCCTCAGCGTTCCTTCTTAAACAGTAGAGTTTCCAGCTTTTATGAATTTGGATTCCTCAAGCAGGGGAGCTTAGGCTCTTAGATGGGAAGCATGCATTATTGAGGTATCTAAAGGTCACTTATGATTTCCATAGATCGCATCTCTTCTTTGTATCACCTCTTTGTACTGTAGAGTGGCCCAGAGAGGGGAAATAAGTCATCTAAGACTACAATTGTGCGGTGGCTGAATGAAGTGATCAAGTCTACTTACATTTCTAAAGGGTGCCCACTGCCAGAAAGTTTAGGAGTGCACTTGACGCATTCTCAGGCGACTTCTTGGACTGAGTCACAACAGCATAAAATTTGCTGGGTAGCTACTGGGAAGTCATTATACGCTTTTGCTAGGCATTATTGCTTGGATGTGGGTGATCCGGTTTCCATATGATTTAGTGAAAATGTTCTACGAGCGGAACTTTCCAGGTCCCACCCGAGTTAAGGGGAGCTTAGGTACATCCCAGGAGTCTGGACTGATCTGGGTCCATACAGGGAAAGGAAAATTGATTCTTACCTGCTAATTTCCATTTTATGTAGTACCACCGATCAGTCCAGAGACCCGCCCCTTTACTAGCTGGGAGAGTCCGCCACTCGTACTGTTGCTTTGTATATAGTTGGAGGTTTTCAATGCTGATCGCTTATGTTAAATTTGGGAAACGAGTTTTCTGGGGGTTTTTTGGGCAACTTCACCTTCTGGCTTGTTGGAGGGGAGCGAGTTTGCTTAGAAATTTATGGTTGTTGCTGTCATTTTGGTTTGGGTACACGTCAATACCGAGGGACTGCAGGAGCCACACTGAGTTATGTACAGTGTCAGTGAGACTCTCTCTGCCTCCATCTGCTGGCAGGGAGGCAAAACCCAGGAGTCTGGACTGATCTGTGGTGGTACAGGAACTAAAATTAGCAGGCAAGAACCAATTTTCCTGAGTCCAGGATGTCTCCTGCATCGTTCCTGGGGTGGGGGAAGAGGCTGTGCTGTATTTTGACGGTCTCCTGTCTCTCTTGTTGATGCAGGCTGATGTTTGTGAACGTTTCACCCCTGGATGAGAATTTGGCCGAGTCTCTGAACTCTCTGCGGTTTGCCAGTAAGGTGAGTTGCCAGAACTGCTGTTTTGAAAGATCGCTGTGCGGCAGGAAGCTGCTTCTAGCTCTCCATGTCCGCGGCTCCTTCCCATCTCTGTTTTGGTTTTTTTTTTGCAGGTCAACGACTGCGTCATCGGCACGGCACAGGTGAACAGGAAGTGAGCTGCACGGGACCCTGCTCCGTGAGGCTCTGTGCCCATCTCCCTGAGTGTGAATATAAGATGTGCCCTGCTGGGTCAGACTATGGGTCCATCCAGCCCAGCATCCAGTCTCTGACAGTGGCCAATGCGGGACACCTGAAAATAGCCAGCAGCTGCAAAGGGGAAAATCCCGTTTTGTTTTATTTTTTGTTTTATCATATTTATGCATTCTGTGCTTTCACTTTCTTTTAGTAGATTGTTTTATTGCTGTTTTATTGCCTTTTAAGCTTTTAAACAGCTCTTCTAATTATTTTCCTTTGTAATTTTAGCTATGTTCTTTTATTGCTATCAATTGTATTTCCTCTATTTTAATTTTGTACACTGTTGTGATGGTTCTACTGCTGTGACTGTTAAAAAAAAAAAACAAAAAAAAAGGGAATAATCCATAGTTTGAGAAGCTTTTTCCTACTTACATTATTTGCTTGTATATACAGTTTTTTTGTTTTAGTTGTGTACTGTACTGTGATGCTTTGTTCCATTTTACAGATGGCTTTTTATTGTAACATGTTTGCTTTATCAATTTTTATGTAATCTGTATTGGATCAGGGTGTGGTTGTTGAGTGCTGATCAATAAATAATGGGGTAAGGATATTCTGGTTTACTTCTCCGTGCTTAACATTGGCCACTTCTTAGGGGAGGCATTTAACTCCACTCTCTGGGCATGCCACTGGCTGCATCTGTGTTCCCCTGCAACGTCTCCTGACCTCCTCCCTATCTAATCTTCTCTCTGCTGACTGTGGTGTGCCCTGATCCTCTTAACTGCACTCAGTCTACTGGGGGGGGATTGAGAGGAATCACTTTCCTACAGCCATGGCCGGCAGCAGTGACCTGGAAGACCCGCTTGACGACAGCGAGGGAGCGGATGCGTTTGTACTGCTCGCCCGCTACACAGAGAGCCCAGCAGCCGGGCCCTGGCAGAGGCAGAACATGCGACGGAAGATCGTCTACTGGACAGACCAAGCTTTCCTGGCCTTCCTGCTCCTTTACTTCTGCATCCTCCTGCTGGAGGTGCTGTACAAAGTCTGCTACCTGCTGCCCTGGCGCTTCATCTACACCTCCCTGCTGACGCGAGGGAGGGAGGAGGACCTGCTGGAGCTGTAACGGGAGCTGTGGGGGGGCTCCTGGTGAGTTAGGATGGGCTCTATTATTATTGGCATAGACTGTGTCTGCCCACCTCCATCAGGCAGCTGAGGGGAGGGCTCCACGTTGCTTTTGCTTATCTCCTGGATCAGTCCAAACATGGGTTTTTCTTTCCCTCACAAGCAGGAGACAGAGGAAAGCTTTACTGAAACTGGTGCCACCTGCAGCTGCTCGGTATGTATTCTCTCTCTCTCCAGCAGATGGGCGAGGTGCCAGACCAGCTCGGGAGAGGAGCGAGTCAGCCGCTGCTTTAGTGGGGGAGGTTAGGGATTGGCTGTTTGGCCTTCAGTGAGTCCTCCTTTTGCGGGGAGCGCGTGCGGTCCAGGCCCCGGCAGGCTAGTCCCTGCAGAGCTCAGAAAACCATGCAGATCTTGCAGCGCACAAGAAATATAGCACCTAAACGCTAAGGGGCTGGTGTGTGCAAGGCGTGGGACAGAAGGTACCTATCGGCCCATTCCAGATCTGAAGAATGTGAATGCGGCTCTGCAGGTTCCACATTTCTGAATGGAAACCGTGCTCAGTGCGGCAATCTGCAACGGCCAGTTGCGGGCTTCGCCCGATCTCACAGAGGACTGTCTGTATAATTCCCAACAAACAGGAACATCACATCCCTGCATTTTCAATTATGTGCACTTCAGTTTGGTTTAGCAACAGCGCCTGAAATGTTCACCAAGGTGCGGGTAGTGGTGGCTGCAGCTCTTCGGAGAGAGGGCGTCAGCCTATGTCCTTAGACTGGCTTATTAAGGCGAAGTGGAAGGAGTGCTCTCAGTCCAACGGGTCACGCAAGAGGTTAAGGCTCTGGGCTGGGTAGTGAAGTTGGCAGAATGCAACTTGGTTCCTTCCGACCCAGTTGTTTGCTATCTAAGCAAGCTCCCAGAGGAGATGTTGAAATTACAAGCACAAGTCCAGAGAGTGTTGTAGCTTTCAATAATGAGAGTCTGGGATTATTTGCAGGTCCTGGGATCTATAGCATCTACTCTAGCTCCTTAGGTGTTCACACACATGCAGCCTTTCCATAGGGCGCTGCTGTCCTGCTGGAACCCTCAGTGAATTTTCAGTTCCGACTACCAGTGCAGAAGGATTCCAGGTCCCGTCTCCTGGTGGCTTTCTCAGGCCAATTTGGAGCTGGAGATACTGAATTGCATGATAGTGACCACTGCTGCCAGTCTGACAGGGTCAATGGTCTATCAACCATTTGGTAACAGGAGCAGTCCAAAAGGCATTGCTTTGTTTTCAGCAACAATTATATGGTCAAGCGGTGAGTCTTGCAATGTGCTGGCGGTGACTTATATCAACAATGAAGGAGGGACAGGGAGTCAAATGCAAATGGTGTCCAGGGCGGCCCAAGACTACTTCGCTGCGTAGAGCAGTACCTGGTGGTCTTGGTGGCATCTCATGTAGCCAGGGTGGGCAAAGTTCAAGCAAACTTTCGCAGCAGATATATGCTAGATCCTGGAGAATGGGCACTTGTGGACGAGGTGACTGCTCTCATTCACTCCGGGTGAGCATTCCCCAACTGGACTTGGAGTCAAACACACAATGCCAAAGTGCATTGCTATTTCAGTGGTAGGTGAGAGATCAGAGCAGAAGACACCAGTGCTCACCCAAAATACTATTATATGTGTTTCCTCCTTGGCCCATAGCAGGAAGGGTTCTGAGACGATTTGAGGCTCATCCTCGTAGCTCCCGAATGCCCCGGTGGCTGTGATTCGCAAATTTGATAAACCTGGCAGTTGATGGTCCTCTAAAGCTTGGGCATCTTCCCAGGCTGCTTCAACAGGCACCAATTTTCTTGGAGCAGGTAGCTCACATTTGATTTGTGGCTTGGCTTCTGAAAGGAAGCAGTTTGCGATTGAAAGCATATTTGGAGGAAGTCATAATCTTGCTTCAGGCCAGGAGCCCATCCACTTCTTTGGCTTATTGTTAGGGTGTGGAAGGTATTTGAGGCTTGGTGCCTGGGTGAGGGAATTTCTCCTCTTCGTGCACTGATTTCTCGCATTCTTGCCTCTCTTGGAGGCCAGACTGCAGCTCACATTCAGTTCAGTTCTCTGTGAGTTGCAGGTGGTAGCTTTGGGCTGCTTTTAGAGGTGAAGTGCAGGAGTTATCGCTGGCATTGTATCCAGATGTGGTATGGCTTCTTGAAAGGTGTAAAGCATTTTGGCCTCCAGTGCGATGAGTTTCCCTCGTGGAACCTTAATTTGGTTTTGAGGGTTCGCCGTGGTCCACCTTTTTAAACTGTTGAGATAATCATCACTGAAGGACCTTATACTGAAGGTGGTCTTTCTCCTGGTGACTTGTTCGGCCAGGTGTATTTTGGAACTTTAGTTGTCTTGTAGGGACCCCTTCCTTCAGATTTTGGAAGATGGGGTATCTCTATGCATGGTGCTTTTTTTTTTTCTTTAACCAAAGATGGTATCTACTTTTCTCCTATGCCAGACGGTGGTGCTCCCTGCCTTTCAAAATTGGTCTTCTCTGCACACGGAGGAGCTTCACAGGGTGGGGTACGCATCTACTTCTGCTGCACTCTTTTTAAAGGTCTAACAGTTTTCGAAGGTCCGATTGCTTGTTCTGTGTGGTGGGAGCAAGAAAAGGAAAACGAGGCGGCTAAGGCAACCGTTGCACGACGGCTAAAGGAAGCCATTGTGACCACTTCTGTCTGTAAAGGTCGCCTGACCCCAGTGGGTCTACAAGCCCATTCTACCAGGTCGCAGGCAGCATCTTGAGTTGAATGTCAATTGGTTTCCCCATGGGGGGGGGGGGGGACGACGACACTGCACAGTGAGAGGACTGCAGCTGGCACAGTAAAGCTTTTATTCTCTGTCTCCATCTGCAGGTAGGGGAGAGAAAAACCCATGCATCCAGACCGCTCTGTGGGACTCCAGGAACCAATTTTCCTTTACATAAAATGTACACGTCCTCATCTTTCTGCTACAGCAGTCGACAGCGTATGGATTTCATTCTGCACGTTCTTGACACAGCCCGAAGTCCTGACCCGGTTTAGCATGCAGGGAACGTTTGGACCCCTTAGGCCTAAGCTGTGAACATTGGACAGCCTAACCCCGGCGTTACTGCGAAATACCTCATCTCTTCCTTTCCCTTTCAGATCAAGGAGACAAACGGCGGCAGTAGCGAGCCAGCCCTGGCCAGCGGGAGGAGATGTCGTCTCTCTAGCTTTATGCGGGGAGCAATCCGGAGGAGTCCCCACTGGTTACAGAATTAAGTAGAGCTCGTTCTTCCCCGGGCCTAGACTGTCTTAGCAGAATTACGCGGCCTCATCGTAGGTGAACAGTTGCTTGATCCCAAGTATTAACGCACTGCCCGGCTCAGATTTAATACCTTCCAACAATAAAAGCTACAAGCAAACACCTGGCTGTTTTTTTTTTTTTTTAAAGCTTTTTAATTTTGTTTACATGGTGGTAGTTACATTATCACGGTGGGAGCTCGCGCGTACAGTCTTAATTCTCATCCTGCGCTGGCAGAGCACGCAGGAAGCTCGCCTTCTTCTGGGCGACCCGGTCTTTGCGCTGGGCCGAGGCCAGCTTAGCTCGGTTCCACCTGTTAACAGAAAAGTCAGGAGTAAGGTGGGTGGAGGGGAGAGGACCCAGTGAGGTAATACAGCCCCCCCCTGGTAAAGGGAAGAGAGAGGCCACCTCGCGCAGGGAAAGGGCTGTGAATCAGCTGAAGGCTGCCTCCTGCTAGGCCCGAGAAAGGGAGTGCGCCCCTAGCCTGAAGCCACTCACCGCTTGGGTTTCACTTCTTTCTGAGGCTTCTTTTCTCGGCTGGGGTCACCGCGGATGCTCGAATGGGCTTTTTGGTACATTGCCTGCATCTGGGGGGGGGGGGGGGGGGAAGAGAGAAAGAGAACGAGCGTGGATTGTACAATAGCGTCGCTACCCAAAAGTCACTCCAGGAGCAGGCCCGGCACCGGGCTGCAGGGCACAGCACCGATGAAAGAGTAGGGGGGGGGGGGGGGGCCCTAGGCGCTAGGACCCGGATAGGCCATACGCACCAGATCCGCGCTGATGCCCTGTTTGATGTACTGTGAGAACTGCTTCCTGAAGGCGTCCTGGTCCTCCTCGGCCAGGTCCTTCATATAATCGGCCACGTTTTGGCCGTAGATGTAGCGGCGGTGCACTTCCGCCTTGAACTCCTTGCTCTCGGTGTCGTAGCCTGGGAAGCGCTTGGTGCTGCAGCCAGAGAGAGAGAGAAATGGTTGAGCCCTGTTCTCCAGGAAGCACTGTGACATCTCGGGGGGGACGGGACCGTGTAAAGGATTAGTAATTGGGGGGCCCCCCCCTCCTCTCCCCCATTACCTGTGAGGGATGACCAGGCCTCCATCCACAGCTCCCTTCAGCACGCTGAAGACACGGTTTCCAGTGGTGGTTCTGGCCAAGCCAACGTCCAGGTAGCAAGAGAAGGCGCCGGGCTGCCCCTCGACGCTCTCCATGTTGAACTCGTCGCCCGTGATCTCCACCTGTCCCTCATAGATCTTGTCCAGCCCAAACTTCTGGAGCAGCTGTAAAAGAGAGAGGGACAGCCTTGCTGCGAGGGGCCACAACCCCGCCTGGCGCGGAGGCTGGACCAGAGGGGCCCTGCTTGCTGTGCCTTTAAGGACCCCCCCCCTACGTCTGCCCTCCCTGGAGGAGGGGTGGGGAGGAAGGCCACGCAGGAGCCAGGGAAAGGAAGTTCTAGAGCAGGAGGTCGTGTGAGGAAGGCTGAAGGGGGGAAGTTAACCAAAAATAAATAAATAAATTTCCTCACCGAAAGGATACATGAACCTGCCTACCAGCAGAGGAAATATCAGTAATACAAGACGGGCAGAGGATCCGTTCTTGCAGGGAAGTGAGGAGACGACAGCGGGTCAAATAGAATCTGTGCATGATCGCAGCACGGAGGGAGAATGGGCTCAGAGGTCTTATCTGCCGTCATATTTCACATTTCTAAGAGCCACAGGACGGGTACAGACTCTCTGGTATTAGTACCTGGTCGTGATGTTAACTTATCAGTGGTAGCAGCAGCGCCACCATAAAACTACTGCTCTGAAAAACCATCTGGAACCAGGGCCTGTGTCTTGCTCATTATACCCACCTCACCCCGACTGCTGTGGTATTTTGTCGGGTGTGGGAGTAAAAAAAAAAGCTTAGGGTGCAGGTGCTCCACCCCCATTGGCTCCCTTCCCCCAATATCGCACCTCAGCGAGACAGACAAAAAAGTTACCTCACCCTGCGGGCCAGCAGGAGCCCGGTGCAGTACGCCGCCGCGTAGTTGGTCAGCCCGGCCTTCACGCCGTATCTGGGGAGCTCGTGCGCGTAGGCCGCGCACACGATCGCATCCCCCTCGATCCTGGCGTACGCTATCTGCGGGGTAGAGAAAAGCACATCGGGGGGGGGGGGATGGGATGACTGTGGGAAGAGGCGGCACGAGCTCTCCCCAACCGCGCTTCGTGTGCACGAGAAAAAAAACAAACCACAACGAGCACAGCGGCCCTTTAATTCTAATAATACCGTAAGCAGCATTTAGAAAGCCGGGTCACAACTGCAAAAAACACATTTTGTTTTTAAATTTGCCTCCGTTAAGGAACGAGAGGTTTCTACCAACACGATTATTTTCAAAGCCTATTGATCCTGAATTCATCATTCGATCCTTGGTATCACATGGCACGCGCAACTTAGGGACAAGTTAACGGTGAATCCATTTGATAACGCAATCACGGAACCGGCCTTCAAAACAAATTGGTGACACTTGAGAACCGCGGCAGATTTCACTTTCCCTTCCTCGCATCCAAAATTACTATCGTGTCTGGTGCGATGAAAAGCGAAAGGTCCCCGGCGCATGAAACAGCTGCTGCTGCGTCTTCCCTCCAAACGCCACTCTCTGGCAGGAAATAAACAACGGAGAATTTTTCTAGGTTGCCATTTGTTCCAATGTTAAGCTAAACTCTCCAGCCCATCGCTAGGAATCTGGAAAGTGATCACCAAAAAATCCCCCTCCCCCCCTCTCTTAAACCTGAAGAGGCCTGACGAAGGTCAGCAAGTGATTAAATTCTTGCAAAAAAAAAAACCTTTTGCGATCGGTGTGCAGACAGGTTAATGTTGTCTGTTCCTTCACGGCGGTTCAAATCGTAGCAGCCGCGTTTTGGGATACTTGGGGAATCAAGTGATCTTTGTGTGTGAATTCGGGACGAATAGGCTTTGAAAGCGGGAACCTTTTATAGAACGATTATATACACACACACACATCCCGTGAGCCCCGCACGCACCTGACTCACGATGTCCCGGTTACTGATGCGAACGATCAGACGGTATTTTGGGGTGTTGTACTTATTCTTATCTTGAATCACCAGGCGCTTCCGGGCGAAGTAATCTGTCTTACCCTCTGCAAAAAAAAAAAAAAAAAAGTGTCAAAATATTCACACCTTGTGTAGCTCTTTCCACTTCTAACATAACACCGGGTGGGCAAGGCCTCACTAAGGTGACTTTTGGCAAAGCTTTGTATATTTTGTAAAGGCCACTGATTAGATTCTGGCGGCTTTCTATGGGATCAATGCCAGAACCGCAGCTGGGCCCAGGGGGAGAGACCTGGGTTTGAGTGCCAACTCGGGTTCCTTTGCTCCCTGGAGTGGCTTGGGATGACACGAAGGCAGTGAACAGCCCACCAGAGCAGAGGGAGATTCAGTCATCGCACAACGGAAATGTCTAGTAGATTTAGGGCCCCCGTTGGCAGGGTCCGGAAGGAGCTCTGTTGCATGAATTTCTGCTGGAGGACTGTGCCAGTGGCGACTGGGAGGGGATAGTAAACGGGAGCAAAATCCCTGGGCGGTTGCGAAGGAAGGCTCACAGTGCTGGACCCCCAGCCTCTAGTGCAGACTGAGCTGAAAGCTCAGAGGAGAAAACGGGCAAGTTAAAAATAAAAAATAAAAAAATGTTAGCCTTTGCCCAAAATCTGTAGCTGAATGAGCTGCTTTACCACAGATTAGCATGCCTCTAGCAGGAGGACTGCTTGAACCACTGCATAAGCAAGTGGCACTGAAGAACACAAATGAACAAAAAATATATATATATCCAAGCTGTGAAAACTGCACAATCCCGGAGCGCTGACGCTTTTTTCTTTCAGAAGCCCAGGCCTAGCAAAAGAAGGGCCAGCGCTTTCAGTAATGCCAAACCCACCACCTTAAAGCGTGCCAGGAGCGCGCCAAGCTCCGCAAAAAAAAAAAAATCGGATATTTGGTACAGAAATCCCAAGTTTGTTTATTTAGCTCAGGCCTGTTCATTGCTCGTTCCCAGGCAAGTGACGTTCAGGTACCGAGGACAGCTGAAGTGATTTGCCAAAAGTCATGAAGAGCGTCGGGGGGGGGGGGGGGGGGGGGGAAGAGACGAACAACACTTGAACCCTGTCTTCCCTGCTTCTCAGCCCCCCCCCCTCTGATCATGAGGCTACCCCTCCACGCTCTGCTATTTTTTTTTTTTGTGTGTCAAACACCACCAGTCCCGCTATTGCATTTCACAACAGGCAGTGTACAGGCTGCTCACCTCTCCTCCTCCGGAACTTGACCTGGTACCTCCTGAAATAGGCTTTGTTTTTGACAACTTTCACGAAGCCCTGGAAGCAAGCCAGCAAAAGTGGAGTATAAATACAAGCAAAGGGTTACAAATGCAAAAGAAAAAGAGAGAGACAGATGCTTAAACATTGTTGGAACAGCTGAAACGAGAAAACGGGAAAGGTCCAGTGTCAATGAGAGACAGAGTGGGGCTGCCATTCTTTGGAGCGGGGGACTTCTAGATAGTACGACAGCGGACCCAGGGCCGATCATAACTCATAGCATCCTCGTGTGGCAGCTGCTGAAAGTGCAGAGAAGGGTCACAGACAGATGGACAGGACCTGGATGTAAGGTAAAGCTGGTCCTCAAGGGTTTCCAGGCTTATCACTGTGACACAGTAAATGGTAGCAGCTAAAGACCGAAATATTCCCTCCGGTACACTCCGCAAAATGTTCAGGGTTGTACCTACTGCTCCACTAATGAATATGCAAGAGACAGTGTGCATTAGGGATAGCCTCAAAACTCCAGGGCCGGAGATTCCCCACCAATAATATAAATCATTCTGTACTGTATTTTTGCAAATAATGAATGTCTTAAAAAAAACATTCTCTCTCTGGAGCAATCACACAGCCACTGTTACAACTCCATATTTACACACTGATTTTTTTGTGGTTACTATTCTAATCGTTGTAAAGTTTAAATGTAACCACTGTTTATATATTACTATTTCTAATTTGCTGTAAACTGCTTTCATTCCATGAGGTATTCTAAAAGGTGGGTAATAAATAAGCCTATAGTGCTACATGGTATATACTAGGGATGTGAATCGTGTCCTCGATCGTCTTAACGATCGATTTCGGCTGGGAGGGGGAGGGAATCATATTGTTGCCGTTTGGGGGGGTAAAATATCGTGAAAAATCGTGAAAAATCTAAAAATCGCAAAACCGGCACATTAAAACCCCCTAAAACCCACCCCCGACCCTTTAAATTAAATCCCCCACCCTCCCGAACCCCCCCCAAATGAGTTAAATAACCTGCGGGTCCAGCGGCGGTCCGGAACGGCAGCGGTCCGGAACGGGCTCCTGCTCCTGAATCTTGTTGTCTTCAGCCGGCGCCATTTTCCAAAATGGCGCCGGCCATAGACGAACACGATTGGATGGCAGGAGGTCCTTCCGGACCCCCGCTGGACTTTTGGCAAGTCTCGTGGGGGTCAGGAGGCCCCCCACAAGCTGGCCAAAAGTTCCTGGAGGTCCAGCGGGGGTCAGGGAGCGATTTCCCGCCGCGAATCGTTTTCGTACGGAAAATGGCGCCGGCAGGAGATCGACTGCAGGAGGTCATTCAGCGAGGGTTCCGGCGCCTCGCTGAACGACCTCCTGCAGTCGATCTCCTGCCGGCGCCATTTTCCATACGGAAACGATTCGCGGCGGGAAATCGCTCCCTGACCCCCGCTGGACCTCCAGGAACTTTTGGCCAGCTTGTGGGGGGCCTCCTGACCCCCACGAGACTTGCCAAAAGTCCAGCGGGGGTCCGGAAGGACCTCCTGCCGTCCAATCGTGTTCGTCTATGGCCGCCGCCATTTTTCGGCGCCATTTTGGAAAATGGCGCCGGCTGAAGACAACAAGATTCAGGAGCAGGAGCCCGTTCCGGACCGCTGCCGTTCCGGACCGCCGCTGGACCCGCAGGTTATTTAACTCATTTGGGGGGGGTTCGGGAGGGTAGGGGATTTAATTTAAAGGGTCGGGGGTGGGTTTTAGGGGGTTTTAGTGTGCCGGCTCACGATTCTAATGATTTATAACGATAAATCGTTAGAATCTCTATTGTATTGTGTTCCATAACGGTTTAAGACGATATTAAAATTATCGGACGATAATTTTAATAGTCCTAAAACGATTCACATCCCTAGTATATACACAGCGCTGGATTGATGCACAGAAGAGGCGGTCCCTATTTCCTAGAGCTTACAATCTAGTAAAGACAGACAAGTAAGTGGATGGGGAGAAGCAGGGATAATATTTCAGTCTCTGAAAGGTAGTGCAATGTAATTGAAGATATGTGTGTGTGTGTGTGTGTGGGGGGGGGGGGGGGAAGTAATCACTGAATCTAGCCGGGTAATTCTTATGAGATGTTCTCTGCCTCTCTACTACACGGTTGCAGAACCCTGTGCCACGCACCCTCCGCAGAGTTGGCCGCCGGCACCATATGGCGCACCGAGGAGAGAGCTGTCAGAATGACACTGTCCCTTTAAGAGCGTCCCGTCCCCCCCCCGTCTAGACTACAGCGGCGCCGGCATCCGCCGCCATCCTCCCGCTTTTTCTCCCATCGGACCCCGCCGGGGGGGGGGGGGGGGGGGGCAGCCACTTCCTTACAACCAACCGCCTCCGTTTCCCCCGACATTACCCGCAGCGCTCACCATCTCGGTACTTTTTAATCCTCTCTTTCCCGGGATCGCTCAGGTAGCGATTTCAGCTGCGGGCCTCAGGCGGGCGGAAAAGGACCGCCCCATTTCCGGCCAGACCGGAAGCCGCCTTCCCTCCGAGCGGCGCTAGCTGGCGGATGCCATTACACGTACGACACAGGAGGGGCAGGGAGGAGGAGCGACTCTTAATCCGGAAGCAGTGTTGTTTTTTTTCCCACTACTTCCGCTCCTGCGCGCTGGCTTCTGTGTGACCGAGCCTTCGCTTTTTTTTTTTCCTGCGCGACGAGGCGTCTGGGGAGCGCGCGCGCGCGCGGTAGCGGAACAGCAGCGTCTCCCCCCTCCCCCCTCCCGCAGGGGGAGACCGGAAGTGAAGTGCGCGCGACGGCAAACGGTGAGAGGCGCCCTAACCCCCCCTCCCCTTCCCTTTCCTATCCTATCTCCATCCCGGTTCTTTTTCCTCCCTCCTTGTTGTAGTCCCTCCGCCTCGTCACTCCAGCACCATCCTTCCCGCGAATAATAATAACCAGTCCCCACCCTCCAAACTCAGCAGACGGGCTGCGGGGCACCTCTCTTTATCTATAGTCACACCTATGCATAGAGGTGGTTTTGTATATACATCCATCCATATACATGCACAACCTCCCCCCACCTCTATTTCTATTTATCTATAGTCACACCTATGCATAGAGGTGGTTTTGTATATACATCCATCCATATACATGCACAACCTCCCCCCACCTCTATTTCTATTTATCTATAGTCACACCTATGCATAGAGGTGGTTTTGTATATACATCCATCCATATACATGCACAACCTCCCCCCACCTCTATTTCTATTTATCTATAGTCACACCTATGCATAGAGGTGGTTTTGTATATACATCCATCCATATACATGCACAACCTCCCCCCACCTCTATTTCTATTTATCTATAGTCACACCTATGCATAGAGGTGGTTTTGTATATACATCCATCCATCCATATACATGCACAACCTCCCCCACCTCTATTTCTATTTATCTATAGTCACACCTATGCATAGAGGTGGTTTTGTATATACATCCATCCATATACATGCACAACCTCCCCCCACCTCTATTTCTATTTATCTATAGTCACACCTATGCATAGAGGTGGTTTTGTATATACATCCATCCATATACATGCACAACCTCCCCCCACCTCTATTTCTATTTATCTATAGTCACACCTATGCATAGAGGTGGTTTTGTATATACATCCATCCATCCATATACATGCACAACCTCCCCCACCTCTATTTCTATTTATCTATAGTCACACCTATGCATAGAGGTGGTTTTGTATATACATCCATCCATATACATGCACAACCTCCCCCACCTCTATTTCTATTTATCTATAGTCACACCTATGCATAGAGGTGGTTTTGTATATACATCCATCCATATACATGCACAACCTCCCCCACCTCTATTTCTATTTATCTATAGTCACACCTATGCATAGAGGTGGTTTTGTATATACATCCATCCATATACATGCACAACCTCCCCCACCTCTATTTCTATTTATCTATAGTCACACCTATGCATAGAGGTGGTTTTGTATATACATCCATCCATCCATATACATGCACAACCTCCCCCCACCTCTATTTCTATTTATCTATAGTCACACCTATGCATAGAGGTGGTTTTGTATATACATCCATCCATCCATATACATGCACAACCTCCCCCACCTCTATTTCTATTTATCTATAGTCACACCTATGCATAGAGGTGGTTTTGTATATACATCCATCCATCCATATACATGCACAACCTCCCCCCACCTCTATTTCTATTTATCTATAGTCACACCTATGCATTGAGGTGGTTTTGTATATACATCCATCCATCCATATACATGCACAACCTCCCCCACCTCTATTTCTATTTATCTATAGTCACACCTATGCATTGAGGTGGTTTTGTATATACATCCATCCATCCATATACATGCACAACCTCCCCCCACCTCTATTTCTATTTATCTATAGTCACACCTATGCATAGAGGTGGTTTTGTATATACATCCATCCATATACATGCACAACCTCCCCCACTTCTATTTCTATTTATCTATAGTCACACCTATGCATAGAGGTGGTTTTGTATATACATCCATCCATCCATATACATGCACAACCTCCCCCACTTCTATTTCTATTTATCTATAGTCGCACCTATGCATAGAGGTGGTTTTGTATATACATCCATCCATATACATGCACAACCTCCCCCCACCTCTATTTCTATTTATCTATAATCACACCTATGCATAGAGGTGGTTTTGTATATACATCCATCCATATACATGCACAACCTCCCCCCACCTCTATTTCTATTTATCTATAATCACACCTATGCATTGAGGTGGTTTTGTATATACATACATTCATATCCATATTATATATACACACACAAAAACACACACATGCACAACCTCCCCCACTTCTATTTCTATTTATCTATAGTCACACCTATGCATAGAGGTGGTTTTGTATATACATCCATCCACATACATGCACAACCTCCCCCCACCTCTATTTCTATTTATCTATAATCACACCTATGCATAGAGGTGATTTTGTATATACATCCATCCATATACATGCACAACCTCCCCCCACCTCTATTTCTAGTTTTCTATAATCACATCTATGCATAGAGGTGATTTTGTATATACATCCATCCATTTACATGCACAACCTCCCCCCACCTCTATTTCTATTTATCTATAATCACACCTATGCATTGAGGTGGTTTTGTATCTACATACATTCATATCCATATTATATATACACACACAAAAACACACACATGCACAACCTCCCCCACCTCTATTTCTATTTATCTATAATCACACCTATGCATTGAGTATTACCCCTATCCTCAAAGATCTCCACTGGCTCCCTATCCGCTTTAGAATAATCCATAAGAGCCTTGCTATCATCCACAAGTCACTTCACAACCAACACACTCATTGGCTAAATGATTCTTTACAGTACTGTGCATCTAACAGACCCGTCAGATCCGCTTACAAAGTATCCCTCCTCACACCATCTCCCAAGCTGTTCCACCTCACTTCTACCAAAGAATGGGCCTTTTCCTTAGCAGGACCTACGTTATCTACGTCTGGAACACTGTACCCAAACCTTTAAAACTAAACTAAAAGCTTGGCTGTTTAAACAAGCCTTCACATAGCCACATCCTTCATCACGATGCCCCTATCGCTTTTACCAGTCTTCATCGCTCCTCCCTCCTTTTCCTACTTAAGTACCTTTTTACCCTCTTAATTGTAGATAAACCATTGGACTAACAGTTGACCTCCTTTTGCCTTTCCAGTTAGTTGAATTATGTCCTAGCAGGTCATCCCTTACCTCTTTACTTCTTTAATCTCAATTTAAATCTGACTCCTCCTACTTCCAAGTTATTTCCCCCTGTTCCTTGTAACTTTGCCTCTTTTTCTGTGTTACCGATGTAATCCGATGTGATATTTTATATGAATGACGGTATAGAAATAAATAAATATATATATACACACACATATATATATATAGTGTTTGTTTATCTATAGTCACATCTATACGTAGAGATGGTTTTGTATATACTTACATACATATATATGCATATGCACAACCTCCCCCCTCCTCAGTATTTATCTATAGTCACACCTATGCATAGAGGTGGTTGTGTATATACATACATATATATAGATAGATTTTTTTCTATACGTTTTTTTAATATGATACATTAGTGCAGTTTTACCTTTAGGTTTATATAATATAACATACAATAGTGTACTTTTTGTATTCAGAGTAGATGTGTCCAGTAGATATAGATATAAGAACATAAGAAATTGCCATACTGGGTCAGACCAAGGATCCATCAAGCCCAGCATCCTGTTTCCAACAGAGGCCAAACCAGGCTACAAGTACCTGGCAGGTACACAACCCCCTGCCTCCTGCACACATATGTGTATACCCATACATGTGCAAACTCCTGCATGAGCACATCCATGCGTACAGCAGTGTACATATACACCTGTCTGTACCCCTATATTTATTTATGGACATTTAATATTCCAACATTTCCCGCTGTCAGTCTCAAGGGGGATTGAAATGGACAGAGGCGTTTGAGTAGCTTACAGTGAATCAGAATGTGCAGCTGGAGAAGCCATAGGATACGGCATGGGAAATCTATTTGTGAAAAGCTGAAGACTTTTTTTGAGTCCTTGTGTATAACACAGTCCTGGAAGGAGTGAATCTTAGAGGAAGGCCTGGATGAAAAGCCACGCACTTGTGTACGAACATATTCTCGCAGAGTAATGATGTGAAATACCAAGGGGGATTATTAACAACATAAACAAGAACCCGAGGTGTAAACACGTTCATTACATCTAATTCTTATCCTTGCTTCCAACATTACAGACCTCTGCCAGCACACAAATGCTTTCTTAGCCTTATAAATAATCATAGGTCCAGTCTTATTATTTGTAAATTTTTGTTTCGCAATTAAAATACTAGCATTCTTCATTAAGGCGCTTTTTCAGTACTTGCGGTAATCTTTAAAGTCCGGTGGAGATGCGTGCGGGTAAGGTGGAGCCCGGACACGGGTCCGTGTTTCGAGGTTGGATCTGTGTCCGAGGTTAATCGGACCCTAGGACGCAGCACGTTGTGGGAAGCTATGCCAGGAGCACGTGGGAGTTACTTATGGTGGAACATCAACTTGGGAAAGAAAATGTTGATTAACTCCTAACACAGATCCAACTCTGAAACACAGACCCGCGTCGGGCCACCTTTTTAACGTGCATGGATCTTCACTGAATTTAAAGGTAACTACTGAAAAAGTGCCTTATGAGAGGATAATCTATAGTCACGCCTATACGTAGAGATGATTTTGTGTATATATACATATGCACAACAGTGGGTTGGCTGGCGTGACTTGAGCTCCTGAGACCTTGGGTCACACCCGGTGACGCACTCTCAAGAATGTTGCTTGCTAAATGCAAGCAGTATTTAAAGGGCTTTTTGAGCCGGCAGGTGAATTTGTGGGGAATTACAAACATCCAGAGGCAGAGGGAATGGCGGCAGCGGCTAAGGAGTAGATGACGGAGGGGGTGGAGTTGGAAAGTGGAGAGAGGAACAGTTTGTAGGGCAGCGGCTGAGAGCGGGGAACGTTGTTCGGTTTCTCTGCGGCGCTCCAGGGCCTGTCGGACGTGGAGGGGAAGGCTGCCCGGCCTCCCGTGCTAGGAAAGCTTGATTGGTCGTTAGTAGATCTTTTAAGGGGCCCTCTCCCTTTCTCCCTGCAGGTGCATTCTTTGGACATCCCTGGTCTCTGTCCGGCTGAGGCGCCGCGCTTTACCGCTTCTGCAGAATGGGGCGCAGCTGTCCGCTGTGACGCGCCCGGTAACGTTTCTGGGTGCCCGGTCCCGAGAGAGAGAGAGCGCCCGAGGGCAGCCGGTTACCGCCTTGGAAGATGTTTGCGCAGTGATTGCCTTGCCGCCCTTCTCGTCTCCTGCAAATTCCCCCCCCCCCCCCCCCCCCCCCACTCCGCCGCACCCATGGCGAAACCAGACGGCAGCATCATCATCCTGGACGACGACGAAGAGGAGGATCGGGAGCCGCTGGGAGGCGGCTCCCCGGACTCTCGTCCCCACCCTCCTGGCGCTCAAACCAATGGTGCGGAGAAGCAGCTCGGGGCCACCAGAGGCGCCGGCACCTTGAGCACGGAGAATGAGAAGCTGTTTGCGGAGGTGAGCTTTCTGTTCCCCCCCCCATCCCCCCTCAGCCGTCTCTTCTCCAAGCTGAAAAGTCCTAACCTCTTTAGTCTTTCCTCATAGGGGAGCTGTTCCGTTCCCCTTATCATTTTGGTAGCCCTTCTCTGTACCTTCTCCATCGCAATTATATCTTTTTTGAGATGCGGCGACCAGAACTGTACACAGTATTCAAGGTGCGGTCTCACCATGGAGCGATACAGAGGCATTATGACATTTTCCGTTTTATTCACCATTCCCTTCCTAATAATTCCCAACATTCTGTTTGCTTTTTTGACTGCCGCAGCACACTGAGCCGACGATTTCAATGTGTTATCCACTATGACACCTAGATCTCTTTCTTGGGTTGTAGCACCTAATGTGGAACCCAACATTGTGTAATTATAGCATGGGTTATTTTTCCCTATATGCATCACCTTGCACTTATCCACATTAAATTTCATCTGCCATTTCCTCATCTCCCGCAAGCAGTGTTGGGAACATCATTTGTAACCAGAGCTCTTTCCAGCCTGTCCCGGGCAGCGATGATCTAGGTCCAGGGAATCCCCTCCGAGAGTGGCGTTTTGGGTACAATGCCCACACACTGTGTGTCAGGAGTGGACTGTGTTCAACGCTATGTCAGTCTTTTGTCGCTTTCTCTTTGTCTTTTTTTTTCCAGTTTGTGGAGTTCTGTTCCCAGCTCACCTCAGAGCATCCAGAAGTGATACCGTACCTGAAGGGGCGGCGGCAGAAGGCCAGTCCTGACTTCCTGTCTTCCGCAGAGTTTCGGAACGTGATCGGCCGCTGCCTGACCCGGGTCCAGAACAAGAAGAGCAAGGTGTACGTCTACATCAACGAGCTCTGTACGATCTTCAAGGCCCACTCGGAGAAAAAGAAGCTGGCGCTCAGCAGCGCCGAGCCTGCCCCCAAGGGCGCCACAGAGCCCGCGGCCGAGGCAGGCCCCAGCCCCGAGCGGTCCCCGGAGGCCGGCGAGAGGCAGCGGACCGGCTCCAGGAGGCAGATCCGCTACCTGGAGAGCCTGCTGAAGATGTACACGGGCGAGATCCGGCGCCTGCAGGAGAAGGAGCTGGACCTGCAGGAGCTGGACGACCAGGACTCCACCTACATCCAGGAGAGCCGCCTGAAGAGGAAGCTGATGCGCATCTTCGAGAAGCTGTGCGAGCTGAAGAGGTGCTGCAGCCTGACGGGCCGCGTCATCGAGCAGCGCATCCCCTACCGCGGGACCCGCTACCCCGAGGTGAACCGCCGGGTGGAGAGGTTCATCAACAAGCCGGACAACTTCCCGGACTACGGGGACATCCTGAAGGTCATTCAGAAGGCCAGCGCCCGCCACAGCCTGGGCCTGGCCAAGCGGCAGATGCAGAGCATGGCGCAGGACGCCTTCCGGGACGTGGGCAACCGGCTGCAGGAGAGGCGGCACCTGGACATGATTTACAACTTCGGGAGCCATCTGACCGACGAGTACAAGCCTGGTGCGTATCTTTATTGATGGGGGGGTTTTATTTTTATTTTAACGTGTTTGTAGGCCGCCACGCGATTAAAAGCCCCGAGAAGCTCACGGGAATAAAATGCTTATAATCTGTGCGCGAGCGCCGGCCTTACAAGAGGGTTAACGGTAACGAAATTTAGAAAGCTCCACGGAAGCCAGGGCAACGGCGATCGCAGAGCCAGGGCGGTATAGCAGACGGGGAAGGCGAGCCTGGTGGCCTTGACCTGTTCTACGCCATCTTCGTTTCAAGGTTGTGCGTCTTCTCTCTTAGAAAGCACCGAACGGGCTCCTCTGACAGCTGTGATCATTTGTAATTGTACCGATGATATCAAAAGTTGGTGAGATGGAGCTGTGGCGTTTCCGGGTCTCACGGGTGACGCACAGATGTCGGAACCCATGTTTGGTCCGATTTAAAAAAAAAGAAAAAAAAATTACAGCTTGCAAAGGGATTTTTGCTTTTCTCCATTAGCTACAGGGAGCCCCGCACTAAGAAGATTAAACAGAAGATTTCGGTCTGTTGCTTTCTTTTTTTTTTTTTCTCCCCTCTTTTCCCCCCTCCCCCCCCCCCCCCCCCCCCCCCTCCCCAACAGGGTACGACCCAGCGCTCTCCGACCCTAGCCTAGCGCACCGCCTCAAGAAAAACCGCTCCACGGCCATCGACAGCCTGGACGACGTCATCAGGAAATACGCGGCGATGCAGGACGAGGGCGAGGAGGAGGAGAGGAGGAAGAGGAAGGAGAGGAATACGAAAGCAGCTCCCGACCAGGAGGAGCCAGGCGCTAAAGCCCAGGTACAGCGGCCTCGCCCCGCGTCCGATCGGCCCGTCCGGGGAGGACCCCAGGTGCGACCCCCCCCCCCTCCCCGGCCTTGCCCTGTAAACCGAGCAGCTGACTCCAACCTCCGCATTTCCTGATACCCCCCCTTCCCCCCTTTTGCCCGCTTCTCTGTCCCCGTTCAGGAGAGCGTCGTCGCCGCCGCCGCCACCAGCGAGGACGCTCGCTGCCCCGTGTCGGAGGAGGAGGAGGAAGAGGAGGAGGAGGAGGAGGATTCTTCGGACACGGACATAGAGGAGGAACTGAAAAACTGCCAGCAGGCGTCGGAGGTTGAGGAGGAAGAGGAGGAAGAGGCACCAGGTACGATCGGGGAAGAAAGCCGCGGGGGGGGGGGGCATGAGGTCATATAAAGAACGTCGAGGCACTTTCAGTTCTGGCGGTGTTAAGCTGCGGGGAAATTCCAGAGCTTTATTGTGCGTTGAGTAAAAAAGAACTTTCTCCGATTAGTTTTAAATGTGCCCCATGCTAACTTCATGGAGTGACCCCCTAGTCTTTCTATTATCCGAAAGAGTAAATAACCGATTCACATCTACCCGTTCTAGACCTCTCATGATTTTAAACACCTCTATCATATCCCCCCTCAGTCGTCTCTTCTCCAAGCTGAAAAGTCCTAACCTCTTTAGTCTTTCCTCATAGGGGAGCTGTTCCATTCCCCTTATCATTTTGGTCCCCCTTCTCTGTACCTTCTCCATCGCAATTATATCTTTTTTGAGATGCGGCGACCAGAATTGTACACAGTATTCAAGGTGCGGTTTCACCATGGAGCGATACAGAGGCATTATGACATTTTCCGTTTTATTCATCATTCCTTTTCTAATAATTCCCAACATTCTGTTTGCTTTTTTGACTGCCGCAGCACACTGAACCGACTATTTCAATGTGTTATCCACTATGACGCCTAGATCTCTTTCTTGGGTTGTAGCACCTAATATGGAACCCAACATTGTGTAATTATTGCATGGGTTATTTTTCCCTATATGCATCACCTTGCACTTATCAACATTAAATTTCATCTGCCATTTGGATGCCCAATTTTCCAGTCTCACAAGGTCTTCCTGCAATTTATCACAATCTGCTTGTGATTTAACTACTCTTAACAATTTTGTATCATTTGCAAATTTGATTACCTCACTCGTCGTATTTCTTTCCAGATCATTTATAAATATATTGAACAGTAAGGGTCCCAATACAGATCCCTGAGGCACTCCACTGTCCACTCCCTTCCACTGAGAAAATTGCCCATTTAATCCTACTCTCTGTTTCCTGTCTTTTAGCCAGTTTGCAATCCACGAAAGGACATCGCCACCTATCCCATGACTTTTTACTTTTCCTAGAAGCCTCTCATGAGGAACTTTGTCAAACGCCTTCTGAAAATCCAAGTACACTACATCTACCGGTTCACCTTTATCCACATATTTATTAACTCCTTCAAAAAAGTGAAGCAGATTTGTGAGGCAAGACTTGCCCTGGGTAAAGCCATGCTGACTTTGTTCCATTAAACCATGTCTTTCTATATGTTCTGTGATTTTGATGTTTAGAACACTTTCCACTATTTTTCCTGGCACTGAAGTCAGGCTAACCGGTCTGTAGTTTCCCGGATCGCCCCTGGAGCCCTTTTTAAATATTGGGGTTACATTTGCTATCCTCCAGTCTTCAGGTACAATGGATGATTTTAATAAGTTACAAATTTTTACTAATAGGTCTGAAATTTCATTTTTTAGTTCCTTCAGAACTCTGGGGTGTATACCATCCGGTCCAGGTGATTTACTACTCTTCAGTTTGTCAATCAGGCCTACCACATCTTCTAGGTTCACCGTGATTTGATTCAGTCCATCTGAATCATTACCCATGAAAACCTTCTCCATTACGGGTACCTCCCCAACATCCTCTTCAGTAAACACCGAAGCAAAGAAATCATTTAATCTTTCCGCGATGGCCTTATCTTCTCTAAGTGCCCCTTTAACCCCTTGATCATCTAACGGTCCAACTGACTCCCTCACAGGCTTTCTGCTTCAGATATATTTAAAAAAGTTTTTACTGTGAGTTTTTGCCTGTACGGCCAACTTGTTTTCAAATTCTCTCTTAGCCTCCACACTGCCTGTATCTTTTGCAAATAATCAGGTTATGAATACAAATCAGAAATAAAACTACAAATAAACATAGTTAAAATGTCTGTATGTGAATAGCAGGAGTCTGAATAGTAAGGTTGGAGAGTCAGGACGTATGGCATTATCTGAGGATACAGACATCAGAGACTTTTTAGAAATGTGGCAGTAGGAGGATAACCGATGGGGCACTGCGATACTGGAGTATAAATTATGTCAATGTGACAGGGCAGATCGAATCGGTGGAGGGGGTGGCACCATATATATAAGAGTCGAACGTGATCAAAAAAAATCCCGGGGGGGGGGGGGGGGGGGACAAAATGCACTGTGAAACCCTTACAGATAGAAATTCCATGTTTGAGGGGTGAGAGTACAGCAGTGGCCAAGATGGAAAAAGACACGCTGCGAAATGCCAGCTGACACTGGAAAGGCAAATAAAATTTGGCAATTCAAGAACGATGGGAGATTTTAAATTATCCCCGACATTGACTGGATCGATGTCTCATTGGGACGATCTAGCAAGATTTTTTTAGATGCCATAAGGGACTGCTTCCTGGAGCAGCTGATCTTAGAACTGTGTTCTCTCTAATTTTGTATTTTGTTTACTACGTGTTTGTGTTTAGATGAAGGATTAATTACGCCTGTTCTTTTGTGCATGGCTTCGGGGCAGTTCTATTTGAATCGGGGGACGAGAAATTTTTAAATAATTTATATGTGTGTTCTGTTTGTGATGTCAATAAAATGGCTCAGCAGCAGACCGGCGTGGGATGTACACAGGACAGCAAAGAACAGTAAGGGGGGGGTAGAATGTAAACCCAGATGTAAGCTAGGCCAGAGAAAGCAGGGGACAGCGTCGGCAGTAGGGGCTTTAACGGAGTGGGAACGCAACAGAAAAATCCAGGAGAAACAAGGCCCGCAGAGGGACAGGTTCCGTGGCATGGGCCGGCGAGGAGTCAGATTAGGAAGGAAGGGGAAATGAAGGGCCTTCAGGTATGCAGCACACGCCAGAATCCTGGTATAGGCTTGGAAAGAGTTTCCTTCCCCCTTCTGTTGCCACCATATTTTTTTTTTCCTTTTTGAAACTTTCTCCTCTCTCTCTCTTCCTCCGACAGAGGATGAGCTGACAGAGGTGGTTGAAGGCGATCAGCAGATGGACAATCAGCAGCCCCATTTCTCTTCCGGTGGCGATGACGACGATGAGGATGACGAGGAGGAAGACGACGACGAGGAGGAGGAAGAAGAGGAGGAAGAGGATGAAGGCTGCCTGGACAACCATGCAAAAGATCACGAGGAGGGCACCCAGCCCGAGCTCCGAAAAAACGAGGAAGCCCTCGACGACGGAGATGGCCACCGGGAGGAAGCCTGTCGGGAGACTCCAGCGCCTGAGAACAAGGGAGCTGCTGAGGACGGAGACAGCCCCGAGGATATGCAGCAGGAGGACCCGGCGCCCCCCAGCCCGTCTGAGAGCGATGAGGCAGCTGTGGCTCACGAAACAGGGCCGATGAGCCAGCCGCTTCTCGATTCAGCCAGCATGCAGACTGACCTGGAGACTGAGGCCCCGCCATCGGACTCCAGTGAGTCACAAACTGTGGGATATCCGAAGACTCAGACACCACCCTGGTGGGAGCCGGAGGAGTCTCCGGCTGCTTTAGGCAAAGCCATGTCTCCAGAGTTACTGGATGCGTCCATGGATTCCAGATGTCCCGAGGCATCGTTCTCTGCAACAGACACATCTCCGACATCGTTGCCAGGCTCTCAAATGAAGGTTCCCGAGCCCAGCGACCCTCTCTCACAGTCCCCAGCAGGCTCTGCCGATGACTCTCGGGCAGCTCCTCTGACTTGCTCCCCGTCCCCAGCCTCCCCATGCCACCACGGCAGTAACTGTTCGGTGATCCTGCCACCTCAGATGGTGTCCTCAGTGACTCAGGCATCTAAGGAAGATTCCAACTTCGACGAGATACCTTTATCCGCATGTAGCAGCTCCAAGCCTCCTTCGGACATAAACAAGCTTACCTCAAGGGTACAAGAGAAAACGCCCCAGGAGTCGTCTGGAGAAAACCGATTAAGCCCTTGTGAGGCTGCTGAGTCCCCGGCTGCTGCCTCTCTGGATCCATCGGGCATTATGGCAGCTCTCCTGTCCCCGAAGAGACCTCTGTCTGCCGAGGGCTCCAGGGAGTCATCTCTTCAGGTCCCAAAGAGACCTCTGTCTGCCGATGGCTCCAGGCTGAATTCAGGACCGGAAGAGCCTTCTTTGACGGCGTTTCGCAGGAAACGAACTCTGTCGGGATCCCTCAGACCTGCGGCGCCCTGCAGAGAGGCCAGCAACTCCCCGCTGGAAAATGGAGGCTGCGTCAGCACAAACCTCAACGGATGTCCGAGGAGCTCCGTCCACCAAAGCGGCCATCCCCATAAACGGATCAGGACGGAGGAGGGGGAGCCGCACAGGTACGGCGGTGTGCGCGTGCCTGGGATTGGGAGGGAGAGGGCAGATAACCTTGGGAGCCGTCTGCGGAATACGGGGAGAGGGGGGGGGGAGGGGAGCGCAAACAGGGCGAGCGCGACACGTGCGGGAAAACACATCTGTGCCGGCAGGGCCGGGCACGGAGCGCACGGTGCGATTGGGGAGGGGGAGGTGTTGGGGGATTGAGCATAACCCATGCAGAGCCACGGTGGCGGGGAGCGGAGTGTGGGTGAATGTGGCAGAGAGGCAGTGCCGTCCTACCCCAGTAATAATATGAGAGAGAGAGAGAACGGAGCAGAGAGGCTGAAGAGGCACGGCACGAAGGGAGTGCAGTTCATATGGGACAGAGCGCCATCACGTAGGTTAAACATGGCACAGATCGCAAGGGGGCAGCTAGGACCATCACATGCAGCCTGGCAGCGTCTCGCGCTGCGGGTTCTGTGCGGGGGGGGGGGGGGGGGGGGAACGCGTGCCCCAAACTCTCCGCCCTCGCTGAAACGGTTCCCTGTATGAGACTAGGACCCCCCCCCCCCCCCCCCCCCAAGGGCCTGCTGGCACCCTAACTCTGCTTTTCTTTAGCTGCGAGCAGGCACGAAGCGTCGACTCGGGGGAGAAGGCAGCTGATCCGCCTCTGGACCTGCAGGGAATCGGCCACTCCCCTGCCGGCCTGCTTCCCACCCTGGACTTGTCCCCGCTCGGCTCCGTGAGCAGCAGTCGGCAGAGTTTCCTGCAGCACAGTAAGCTTGCAAAGGTGAGGGGCGCCATGGAGGGGAGAGAGGTCCCGGGTGCCACCCACCCCCGCTTAGGAGAAAAAGGAGGGAAGCCCGGCAGGATTTTCCTTTCTGGAGGACTATAAGAGGCTGTGCATGAGCGCTGAAGGAGAGAGAGGGGGGGTACAAGTGATGTGAATCCCCCCTTTGTGTGTGTGATTTCAGTGTCTGAGGGAAGCAGTGCGTTCCGATGTCCAGGTGGGGAGAGAGATATCGTAGGTGTCACTTGTCTGGGGGCAGCAGGGGGGGTACCTGCATCTTCCTGTGCGTTGTTGGTGTTTGGAAGGAGTACCTGTGACCCCCCCCTATGAATTGTTGCTACGTCGGGGAAAGGGGAGGGGATGGTACCTGTGCCCCCCCCCCCCCCCCATGTATTGTTTCTGTGGGGTGGATGGGGGTTGGTACCTGTGTCGCCTGTTTTATTTCTCTTGTGCAAAGGAAGGGGGGGAGTGTAGTATTGTGGCAGTGTCCGGGGGGCAGGGGGTTTGGCGCACGTCCCGTCCCCCCCCCTTCCACGTATCATTGCCGTGTCTGGGGGGAATAGGGGGTAATACCTGCCCTCGCCTGTGTGAATTGGAGCAGTTTCTGGGGGAGGGGGGGGGGTCACTGCCTGTCACTGTACTGCTCACTCTTCCTCCTCCTCCTCTCTCTGCCAGATGAATGCAGCCACTCAGTGTGATCCGGAGGAAATCATTATTCTCTCAGACTCCGACTGAAGGCATCTTGTGTGAATGGTGAAGATTCGTGGAAGCTCTTCAGTGGATTTTTTTTTTTTTTTGGGGGGGGGTGGGGTGGGGAGGGTTAACTTTTTGCTAAAGAAAATGGATTGTAGGGGGGGACTCCTCGGAGCCAGAGGGCCGGGATGGCGTGCGGAGCACTTTTGACGTTTACCGCAGAGAGTGACATTTTCCTGGGGTCTCTTTGTGCTTCTCAGCGGAGGCAACGAGCTGAGAAGAGGAAACCATGGAATAAGATTTTTTTTCAGTGCTGAGACTGTGTCATGCACTTCCTGCTTTTCTGATGGATTTTTTTGTAAAGAAAAAGAGAATAAATTTGTTTCTTACTCTTATCCTCTTGCCGGGGAGAGTCCTTAAGGGCAGTGGCTGTGGCACAGTCTGTCGTGCAGAGGTGCCCCCAGGTGCAAGGGGCTGCTCCCAGGTATGGCAAGCGGTTGGAGGGAAGGGTCATATCATAGACGGGCCATTCCCTGTACGTTCCCGGATCAGTCCAGACGGCTGGGTTTTGCCTCCCCTCCAGCAGTTGGAGACAAGAGAAGTCGTGACTGACTGTACCCTGTACCCTGAGGTGCCACCTGTAGTCCGTCAGTATTTCTCTGTCTCTGTGATGTGATTTACGTCTCTTTTTTCACTGGTGTTTATTTGAGCGTTCCTACGATAGCTTTCCCCTCCCCCCCCCCCTTTCAGACAGCCCTATGGTGAAACACGGTTCGTGTCAGGGGATCGGGATCTTTGCTCTAGCAACCTTTTTTGAACTTTTTTCTTCTTCATTCAAGCTGTCTACGATACCTCCAGAATAATTCTACGAAATAAAAATCTTTTGTAAGATTTCTACAGTGAAATATGACCCATTTATGATAGCCCTCCTCTTATTAATTGGGATATGCATTCCCATTCCAGCCTCTCCTGCAGCATTGGAAGGGACTCCTAGTCGATCGTGGGTAGGGTGGTTTATAACGTCTTGAGAGTCGGGCAGTTTTTTTTTTTGCGTCCCCTTACTTCACTTAACGCACATGGGACTAAAACAGGGGTACTCAAACCGGTCCTTGAGGCTCCCGCAAGCCAGTCAGATTTTCAGGATATTTCTCAAATGAATACGCGTGAGATTTATTTGTATGCACCAGCTATGTATGCAGATACTTCTCATGCATGTTCATACAAGGGCAGCAGAAGAGGGAAGTCAGTGTGGTGAGGGCAGCCAGCTTGGTTAATTACCTCGGCTGCTGCATGTGGCTGTCAAAGTTCCTCAGAATGCATCACATCCAGTGCTCGGCATGTGCTCTCCCTAGCTCATTCACCCAGGGAATTAAAGACAGAGGCTGGAAGGTGAGGAGGTACTCTGTGCCCAGCTTGCGGCGGGGCTCATGTCATTGCTAGTAAGTGGTGGCATGCATGTGTATAGGTGTTCTCAGAAAGGAGCCTCTTACATGTTTAGGAGTCGCTGCGGGTGTCCCTTGTTGTTATGAGGTGTTGCGAGCAGAGCCCAGGTGCAGGTCTGGAGCATCGGGCAGTGGTAACACTGCCATGGTACATTGGTTTGGAAGCACTGTTCCAGAACTTCCTTTCCTTTAAAATAGTATTGCTTCTTGTCCTGTCTAGGCATTTGAATGTCTCTAGTCAGGGCTTCATTTGTAGGTAAAGGAAATGGAACTGTGGAGGGGATGGAGAGGGGCGGGTGTGAACTAACTCTCATACACACGTACCAGAACACACACTCGACATAGTTGATAAGCACTGCTAGGGGAGGGACAGCTAGGAGTTGGGGGATGCAGGTTCACTGGGGTAATGAGGAGAAGGTGGATATAAAGAATGGGGATCTTTCTCTAAACCCCCTCCCCTCCCCAAATCCTGATCCTCCATCCCAAGCCTCCCCATAAATTCCCCAGTGCTCCTTCCCCAACCCATCCCAACAGTGGTCATGAAGCCCTTAAGTCTAACCCCATTATTCCTGGTAGTGCTCTAGCTCCTTTTCTCCCTGGAAAACCACCCTCTCTACAGCAACTCTCCTCCTCTTCCCTACGCGGCAGTAAAATACAGGCTTCCTCTTTAAAAGAAGAACATCCCTGTTCCTCTGCCTTCTTAAGCTGAAAAGAAGTGTAGGATCTGGTTCCTGCCTGTTCTCCCCCCACCCCAAAATTAAGCCCTGGCTCTAGCACAGCTACCTTGCCTCATCTCCCTCTGCTTCCTGCGTATTTCATATTTTTTCTCCTGCACAAGTTTACCGAGCTGTCAGGCTCTTGTTACTGACATGACTCCTTTTAAATGCCCAGCTCCCTTTAAAAAAAAAAACCAAAACAGTCACGTGGTTTTCTAGGCCTCCAGTGCGTGTCAGCTGATTTGATTTGATGCCTGCCCTGTCTTGAGATTGACCACTGGGAGAGGGAGGAGCTCGTCTTCTGGCCCAATCAGCGGCGAGGTTTCCGGTCCCGAGGGGGCGTGGCTTGATCGCTGCGCAGAGCCCTCGGGGGGGGGGGGGGGGGTTAGCAACAGCCAGCGCCACCCGCGGAAAACCCCGGACGTGAGCCCCGCACGATTGGCCAGGGGGGAAGAAGAGGACGGTCCAATCGCGGCGCTCCGGGCTCCTCTCGCGCTTCTTGTCGGACGCAAGAGTTCGGGAGGCGGGTCCGCGCAAGGCCAATGAAAAATCGGCCCAAAAGGCCACCTGGTTCGTCGGCGGGCCAATCCGAGCGCCTTTCTCGCGCTAGGTGGGCGTGGCCCGCGTCTTAAAGCGCACCCCCGAGCAGGTGGCCGAGGCTCAGCGAGACGGCGCCCGGGCCCCTTTATGAGAGCCCTTAAAGGCAAAGGGTTTGTCTCCGCCGAGAGGGCGAAGAGGCGGCGCCTGCGCCTTTAACCAGGGGGTGGGGCTGAGGGGAGCGCGAGCCGGAGACGTCATGGGGAAGGAGGAGGGAGAGAATCAAAGCAAGATGGCGAGAGCGGCGGTGGCCGCGGCGGAGTGAGGGCGAGAGGGGGCGGAGCGAGGGGCCCGGGAAGAGCCGCGCAGACGGAGGGAGGCGCCGGTGAGTGACGGGAGGAGGAGAATGTCGGCCCACGTCCCTAAATCCAGAAGCCGCCCCCCCGAGCCCAGCCTGCCCCGCGGGGGATGGGGGGGAGACACCGCGGGGACTACAGCTCCCGGCCTGCCCCACGGCCGCTGAGGGGACTGCGGCTTGCGGCCTGCGGTAGGAATAGCGAGAGAGAGAGACTTCAGGTCCCAAAATGCACCCTGAAGGTTGTGCCAGTGAAACAATGCAGGACTGCAGATCCCAGCATGCACTGTAAGGCAATTGCAAGGAAATGCAGCGTTGGAGGTGGAAGCTGTAGATGTACAGGTCCGGGTTTGGGGATGGAGACATAGAGGCCTGTGGGAGGGAATGATGAGAGCAGAGGAGGAGAGAATTGGGGGTTGCCAGGTCAGTGAGAGATGGAGACACACAAATCTTGCAATGACTTCCTCGCTTTCCTCTTCTTCCAGAGGCCTTGAGGACCAGGTGCATGCGATGGATTCCTACAGCGCTATCGTGCACGTGGACTTCCCGGAGATGACCAGCGCCTTACTGGAGAATCTGAACCAGCAGCGCATTGAAGGCAAACTGTGCGACATCTCCATTCACGTGCAGGGTCAGGTTTTCAAGGCCCACCGGGCCGTGTTGGCAGCCTCCTCGCCTTACTTCCACGACCAAGTCCTGCTGAAGAACATGAACTCCATTGTCCTGCCCAACGTCATGGACCCGGTGGCCTTTGAGACCGTGTTGAGCTCGGCCTACACGGGGAAGCTGAGCATGGTGACGGATGAGATCGTGAACTACTTGACGGTAGGGAGCGTGCTGCAGATGTGGCACATCGTGGACAAGTGCTCGGAGCTGCTGAAGGAGGGCCGTGCCACCTCCAGGGCCCACTCGAGCCGGGCCAGCGAGAACCAGTCCCCCAGCAGCAGCAACTACTTCAGCCCTCGGGAGGCCCGGGATTTTGGGGCCCCGGAGCACGGCAAGTACGCCCGGACGGAGCGGGAGGGCTCCGAGGCCAACGACGAGGACATCCTCTTCCAGCCGCGGGCGATGGCGGAGAAAAGCTCCGGGCGCTACAGCGAGGCGTTCCAGACCAGCAAATTCATCGTGGAGACAGATGATGACGTGAGCGACGGGGAGTGCAACTTCCGTCGGCCCGCGTACGTGCAGCCCAGCATCATGCCCCAGAAGCAGTGGGTCTACGTGAAAAAGGAGAAGTCCCAGGAAGACCTGGTGCTGACCTGCGAGGAGGACGAGGACCCGGTGGACGCGGCGGCGGCGGCGCCACCTGCTGTGGACACGCCGGGCCCCGCCGAGGGCTTGGGGCACCCGCTCAGCATCAGCGACATCCGCACGCTGACCTCCGGCGAGACGGGGGAGGGGAAGGCCTCCGTGCCAGGCGACCAGCGGCTGGAGGAGCAGGTGAACTTCTGCGAGTCTTCGGAGGACTTCTCTTACAAAGCGGGCGGGGAGAGCCCCGGCCCCTTCTCGCAGCGGGCGCTCATGCCCATGGACATGCAGGGCAACCAGATCCTGGTGTTCCCGCCGCAGGCCCCCGCGGAGCACCGAGCGGTGCAGATGGGCGGGGGGGGCGGCGGCGGGGGCGCCGGCGGCGGCTCCGGCGACAGCAACAAGATCTTCATGTGCCACTGCGGCAAGGCCTTCTCCCACAAGAGCATGCGGGACCGGCACGTGAACATGCACCTCAACCTGAGGCCCTTCGACTGCCCCGTCTGCAACAAGAAGTTCAAGATGAAGCATCACCTGACGGAGCACATGAAGACGCACACGGGCCTGAAGCCGTACGAGTGCGACGTGTGCAACAAGAAGTTCATGTGGAGGGACAGTTTTATGCGTCACAAGGGGCACTGCCAGCACCGGCACCGCATGGCCATGGTCAAGAAGGAAGAGAGCACCTGAGCCCCCACTCCACCCGTCCTCCCCTGTCATGTGACCAGACTGGCTCCCAATCCCGCCCCCCCCTTTACTGTCACATGACCGAGAAGTCTCACACGCCCCGCCTTATTTTCCCCTTAAGCTGCCTATGATGGTGATGTGTGTGTATGTATATATATATATATACATGTATATAATTCCACCTCCCATCCCTAGTCACACTTGGGGACCTCAGAGGGTAGGGTGGGGGTGGGGAGTCAGTGTTTTCCCCAGCGGTACGATTCTGAACTTGCTGAGCGATTGTCGCAGCCTCTCCCCGCTGGCCCCCGTTATTCTGACTGCTGGGCCTGAACGCATCTGACACCACCTGCTCGGGGCAATCTCGTATCTTCCATGGGCCACCAGCAGGCAACACTGTGACTTCCTGCCAGAGCTGCGGGCCGGGGGGGAGGTGAGGGGATGAAGGGACTGAGAGGGGGGGGGGGGGAGGGAGGTCGCACCTCCGTGTCAGAGACTCCACTGTGGGGTGACCAGAAAGAACCTGGAACTGGTGACGTAGCAGTTCATGGAGAAAAGTAGAGGGAGAGATTTGTTAGGACAGCGTCTCCTTAAGTTTTTATTGTCTGGTATTTAAAGAGCTCTTTGGTTTATCCACTGCCCGGCTCCTGTATTTTCTCTGTTACTTGTGAATGAATAGCCGTGTCTGTCCTCCTGTCTGTGGCTCTTTGTAAGAAAATGTGTGTTGGGGGGATGGGGGAGGGGGGTTAAGGTCTGCGCACCCCGTTTGGAAAATGTACATTCGGGACAAGGACCCGCCCGTCTTCAAGAAAGACGGAGCGGAACTAGAAAAGGTGCAGGGGAGGGCGACAGAAGTGGTGAAGGGGGATGGGACATCTCCTAACGGTGAGAGGCAGCGCAGGCCAGGGCTCGTCGGCTCGGAGAAGAGAACGGCCGAGAGGGGACGCGATAGAAGTTTATAAATTCCCGAACGGGTCAGTAAAGGACGGTTGTTTACCCTTGCAAATAATATTAAAAGAAGAGGACGCTCCTAACAAGCCAGCAGATTCGAAAAGCAGATCCTAGAAAGCGCGCGATCGAGCTGTGGAATCCGTTGCCAGAGGGCGTGGTGAGGGCGGCGGGGTTTAAAAAGGGGGTTTGTGCGAGTTCCCGGAGGAAAAGCCCACAGCACAACACTAGCCAGGCAGACTAAAGAAAGCCATCGCTATCCCTGGGAGTGAGCAACAGGAAGTGGATCTACCTTATGGGATCCGCCGGGTACCTGTGACCGGGATTAGATCGGTGGGTTGGATGACGTCAATTAAACGTGGGGAAATGTGCTGATGCAGCAGTTCTGAGCCAGTCAGTGGATCGGGGGGGGGAGGGATTTGGTTTATTTCGCCGCTGCAGGGTTGGCTTCAAAAGCCGAGCGTCTTCTCGCCCGGCCCAGGTGGACTTGGTACCCCCCCCCCCCCCCGGGCACAAAAGCGGAACAAGGCACCTGCACCTGCAGAGCTGTGGGGAAGGTTGGACTCCGTGGACGGGCTCTGGTGGTCTTTTCACGCGAAACCCGCCGCGTTCGGTCTGCTGCGTCGCCGGGGAGGAAGATCCGGAGGCCTGGCCTGGGTGGCAGACTTTCGGAAGATTAGGGAGCCCAGCAGCATCCGTCCCTTGCCCCTGCTGCCGTCCTAGCAAAACAGAGCCCGAGCGGCGACTTCTGCGGGATTATCCTCTCGGCCGGAGGCCCCGTGGCGTCGCATCGCAGCAGTCTCAGCACGGAGGGGGGGGGTGACCAGTTACTGGCTTTCTGTGTGTGTGTGCGGCGTCGTACGACGGAAGCCCAGCAAGGGGGTTATTCGTGCTTAAACCTGGAGTATTTTGACGCCGTTGTAGCTGTTGGCGATTCCTTCTGAGCGGCCGCTGGTGGTGCGTTTCATCCGATCTGGTCTCGGCGGAGAAAAGAGCATGGTCTCTCTTTAAATTTAGATTGCGGTAACTTGCCAGATTGCAAAACTCGATTAAAGTTTGTCTTTAGCCGTTTCTGTTCCGTCTCCTTCACCGTCTCAGGCCGGGGAGGTGTTCTTTGGTCTCTGCAGCCGGATACAGGGCTTGGAAGTATCTGGGCTTGTGGTTTGTTCCCCGCACCGTGTGCTGGGCTGATAGAAAGGGATAAGCAGCGTCTGGGGATGGGTCTTCAGTCCTTGCTGGGTGTGATGTTATAACGAGATGGTAGGGGTGGGAAATGACAGGAGAAACTGTTTATTCCCTGCAGGATGTGATAAGGCCCGAGGATGTGTGGTTTTTGAGGGAGTGCATGGTGATAATCAGATGGCCCGGGAAGACCTTACGGAGAGCAGGAGGATTGGATTCACGCTTTCGTCGGCCCTCTGTGTGTGAGCGCAACGGAGCCTCTCGCTGTGGACAGACCTGTGTCCAGGCGAGTTTTGTGCAAGGCTCCGCTGATCTCCGACCTGCAACGACCTTTTCTGCCCTAGTTAAATGCCTCCGAGCATGGAGAAAAAGTGAGATCCTTTCAAGGCACAGACCTCGTCCCTCCCCAGGGTCCCCCACCTAGTCCGGAAGCCAGTATTGATTAGAAAATATCACACACACAGACAGACAGACAGACAGAGACAGACACACACACACACACTTGGTTTATACAAGAGCTATGAAGCAAGGGCAGGAGAAAGCCCCGGTCCCTACGCTGCTTGCAAGAGAAGGCCGCACCCTCCTCGGGCTTGCACGTTCAGATGTTGGAGCTACGGACGCTGACTTCTCTCATACATAAAAGTCAAAACAGATTTTTGTACCTTCCCCCCCCCCCCCCCCCCTTCCCCGACGGAAGCCTCCCCCGAGGCTATAAAGGGAGCTTCCTCCAGGCATCGCTCCCCCAACTCTTGCTTGCCAGAGGCTACAAGAGAGTCCTCCCCCCCCCCCCCTGCCTTCATTCCCTGTAGGGCGATAAGAGGGGCTTGCTTCTCAGAGGCTACAAGGGAATCCTGCAGCCCTTGCTTCCTCTCCCCCTGGGTCTGCGCCCTCGGTGGGGGGGGGCGTGTAGTGACCAAGCCCCCCCCCCCCAAACGGACGTACACCTGTGCAGCGCCGCTCGCAGGTGAGCCACCAGAGGAGATGGGAAGTTTGATATCTTTTCTCGCCAGAGCTGTGCAACAAACGTTATTTTGAGCTACTTCTGGGGAGCCCTGCTTGTGCGATGACCGGTGGGGTGCGGGATCCTGGTCCTGAGGGTGCGAGCGTTCGCAGCACCCCCTGCAGCGTAACACCCTCGCTGGTGCAACATTAAAAGCCCCCCTCACCCCCCCCCCCCCCCCCGGTGTGAGAACATGCCTCGTTCGCCAGCACGTCGCAAACCCGGCGTGAGAGTATCCTCGCCAGTACAGCATTAATACTTGAGGTCGGTGGTCTGCCTGCCAGTCTCCTTCTTGTGGTTTATTATAAGGGCGGGCTGTGGCCGTCTGTGGTCTGCATTTTTAGCTCTCGGCTGCCTTTCGCTAATTATCGGGGAGACTAATGGCCGTCGTGCTTTTGCTCTGTTACTCTTTGTTACCCGTGGCTTATTGTAGAGGCGAGTCGTGGCCATTAGTGGATTATTATAGGGGGGTGAGCCCCTGCCCTCTGTGATCCGGTTGTTTTTCTCTTATCTTGTGGCTGTCCATGGTCCTGGGCTCTGTTACTCTTACCTGTGGTTTTATTATAGGGGCGGACTGCGGTGGTCCTCTAGGCTGAGAGGAGTGGAACAGGTAAAATGCCATTCAAAGTCTAGGGGGGGCAAATCGGAGAAGATATTGTTTTACTCATCACATTATTAAACTCTGGAATTCATTGCCGGAGGATACGGTAAAAGCTTTCAGGGTGGCTAGGTTTAAAAAAAAAAAAAAAGGTTCAGACGAGCTCCTGGAGGAAAAGTCCATAAACCATTATTAAGGTGGACTCGGGGGGGGGGGGAAATCCGCTTCTTAGCCCTGGACTAAGCACACAGCACGGGATCTCTCTACCACCTGCGACCCTGCCAGGTACTTGTGACCTGGATTGGCTGCTGTTGGAAACAGGTGCTGAGCTTGATGGACCAGTATGGCAAGTCTTTTTTTATTTTTTTTATTTTATGTATTTAACATTTCATAACTGCTTCCCTTGCCCTTTTGTGATGCACAGAGTTAACATGCACCATTTTTAAAATGAATGATGGGAGTGAACCATGACTATTTTATATTCTGACTGTGTTGCTCACTGCCTCCTATGGTTGTCTGGCGATTGTAGCTTTAGGTGCTGCATTCAGCTGTGTAATAATATGAAATGCCGTGGGTGGTCTTCACCTCTGGCTTGAAGCACCCTTGCGGATGGCTTGGAGGTCTTCTGCAGCGCAGCCAAGAGGCCCTGGGGAATGCTCTTCGCAGTTCGTACGCCCGGGGAACACCTGGAGCAGAATTGCAAATCACGAAAGCCACCACGGGGTGCCACAACACATTAAAAAGCAGGAAACCTCGAACCTACCATGGGGAGCCTCGACATGTAAACCAGGGATGCTAGAAAGATGCGGCAGGAAACCCCGGAGCCTCCTGAGGGGAAATGCAGAAGATGTTCACCAGAAACCGGGAGAGCCGCAGCCTCCATGGTAAGTCCTGGAACGTGGACCCAAGGCCGTGAACCTCTGGAGAAGGCGGGCAGACCTCCAGAAACAGCAGCTGGCCCGTACAATAAACCACAGGTAATGGAGAAACAGCCAGGCCACAGCAGACCATGGGGGCAGAAAGCAGCAACCAGATCACGGGTGGCCGCAGCTCGCTCCTATAATAAACCACAGGTAATGGCCGACGACGAGACCATGGGTGGCCTGTAATAAACTGCAGGTAACGGGGCCAGACCACAGACAGCCAGAGCTTAGAAACAAAGGAACGTGATGGCAGAAAAGGACCGTACGGCCCATCCACCCAATAATTGAGCTTCACAATTCCCATCAATCCCTCAGAGACCCCCTGCGCTTATCCCATGTTAGATAAGGACTTCCAATGGAAGGTTTCATGCATTCATTCCTAAGATTGCTCCTCAGTCTTTCCCCCCTCACCCTCACCCCATGATCCCTGGTTCCAGAGCATCCTGTGCATGGAAACCTCTGAGATATCTGACTCTATCCTATCTCCCCTAACTTGCCTTTCCTCCAGGGTGCATCATGTTTAGATCTTTAGCTGAAGAGCGGATCTCCATCCAAGGTTAACATGGGCATCCTACAGTTGCGCAGAAAGCATTACAGCTGAAAGCATTATAAAAAGAAAACCCCAAAAGTTCCTATAATAATAAAAAAAAAAAAATGTATCTCTTATTCTCCTAAAAGTGTAAAAGGATAAAATATATCAAGACCAAAAAAAAAAAACCAAAAAACCAGGAGAGCTAGGAATAAGACCAGTAGGGGTAATGTAGGAAGGACGGGGTCAAGGTGCTAAAATACACGATGACCCCACAGTAAGAGCACGCTGGCACCTCGGGCTGGGCAGGGTTTCATGGGTCTGCCCGATGAACTGATGATTAATATTAAATATTGATACTGATGGAATAATGGTGATGAACTGGTGATTAAAACAATGATTATGAATATATGAATGATAATTAATGATGGTGATAAATGGCCCCGCCCCCGGCTAATCTTGAGAAATCTCCGGGGCGAGCGGGATTCAGAAGTTCCCAGGGATGTTTATTCTCCCTGCCCCGTTTAGGGGAAAAGCGAAAGGCTGATAGCGAAAGTGAAAGTGTCCTGCGCCCGAGCGTGAGAGGGACGGAGCAGACGGTGGGCGACTTTTTCTCTCAAACCTGCGAAGATGGGCAGGCTGTGCGGACTCCCCCCTGCAGGTGAGTGCCAGGCTACCCTCCCCACCTTGCTGGGGGGGGGGGGGGGGGGGGGAGATCACCGGATCGGGAGGCGACGGATTTCGCTGCCTCTCCTCCGTCCCCGGGATCAGACGGGGGTTTCTCCTGCTCCTACGGTGGGGTTGGGGGGGTAGTCTAGGATTTTTCTCTCTCAGCTTTGGGAAATGTGAATCTCTGATAATAATCTTTTGGATCTGGCATAGGCCCAGGAGGGAGGGCATATTTCTCTTTCTCGGGTGTAGCTGCATCAGAGCGGCTTTGCAATCTTCCCCTTTCTAAAGTTGGGCTCCGTTGTTATGTACTGGGCGAGGGCTCTGTCCGGGTGCTGCTTCTGTGCTCCCAGCAGGAGGTGATTTGCTGTTCTAGGTCCTGGTGGAACACTTGCAGCGTTCTCTAGTAACCACATCTCCCTGACAGCAGCAGGACCATAAAACAGGACCAGCCCAGCCTGGAAATGGTTCGGGGGATTTCCAGCAAAATTTTCCATTTTTACTTTCAGTTTTCAAAGTGGCCTTTGTTCTGCCGTGCACCCATCACACGCCCTTCTGTACATGCTGCACCTGCCCACGTCTGTGCAGGCACTGCAGCGTATACCGCGCACATCTGTGCACGCGCTATAGCTCCCGGCACACGCCTCTCTGTACATGCTGCACCTCCCCACGTCTGGGCAGGCACTGCAGCGTATACCGCGCACATCTGTGCACGCGCTATAGCTCCCGGCGCACGCCTCTCTGTACATGCTGCACCTCCCCACGTCTGGGCAGGCACTGCAGCGTATACCGCGCACGCGCTATAGCTCCCGGCACACGCCCATCTGTACATGCTGCACCTCCCCACGTCTGGGCAGGCACTGCAGCGTATACCGCGCACGCGCTATAGCTCCCGGCACACGCCCGTCTGTACATGCTGCACCTCCCCACGTCTGGGCAGGCAGTGCAGCGTATACCGCGCACATCTGTGCATGTGCTATAGCTCCCGGCACACGCCCGTCTGTAATGCTGCACCTCCCCACGTCTGTGCAGGCACTGCAGCGTATACCGCGCACATCTGTGCATGTGCTATAGCTCCCGGCACACGCCCATCTGTACATGCTGCACCTCCCCACGTCTGGGCAGGCAGTGCAGCGTATACCGCGCACATCTGTGCATGTGCTATAGCTCCCGGCACACGCCCATCTGTACATGCTGCACCTCCCCACGTCTGTGCAGGCACTGCAGCGTATACCGCGCACATCTGTGCACACGCTATAGCTCCCGGCACACGCCCATCTGTACATGCTGCACCTCCCCACGTCTGTGCAGGCACTGCAGCGTATACCGCGCACATCTGTGCACACGCTATAGCTCCCGGCGCACGCCTCTCTGTACATGCTGCGCCTCCCCACGTCTGTGCAGGCACTGCAGCGTATACCGCGCACATCTGTGCACACGCTCGTCTGTACATACTGCACCTCCCCACGTCTGGGCAGGCACTGCAGCGTATACCGCGCACATCTGCACACGCGCTATAGCTCCCGGCACACGCCCCGTCTGTACATGCTGCGCCTCCCCACGTCTGTGCAGGCACTGCAGCGTATACCGCGCACATCTGCGCACGCGCTATAGCTCCCGGCACACGCCTCTCTGTACATGCTGCGCCTCCCCACGTCTGTGCAGGCACTGCAGCGTATACCGCGCACATCTGCACACGCGCTATAGCTCCCGGCACACGCCCGTCTGTACATGCTGCGCCTCCCCACGTCTGTGCAGGCACTGCAGCGTATACCGCGCACATCTGCGCACGCGCTATAGCTCCCGGCACACGCCTCTCTGTACATGCTGCACCTCCCCAAGTCTGGGCAGGCACTGCAGCGTATACCGCGCACATCTGCGCACCCGATATAGCTCCCGGCACACGCCTGGGCGCCAGGGGTGGCCGGTGAGCTATTAAACCGGTTAGGAAAAGTGAATATCTGTAGAAGGCACTGAGGCAAGGGGAGGAAAGTGGAGCTTGGGATGAGCACGAACGGTGGAGCTGGGAACGTCAGATCTAGCCTGGTTTTAATAGCGTGAGGAATAATAATTCAGTATTTCACTCTTTGGCCGCTTCGCGCCTTTCCTGATTTTCAGAGACCTTTTCTGCACAGATTAAGCCAAACAGAAGGGGGCAGGGGTGTGGCGTTCCCGGGGGGTTATTTGTTTAAATTTAGCTGGTGAGCCCGATGTTGGAAAGTAACAGCTGGCCGGAATCTAAATTTTGGTGCGGTTGGGTATAGCCAAGTTACTGGGCCACACGTTTAGCCGGCTGGGTGCAGCTTAACTAGCAGGATGTAACCGTATCTGGGCACCGTTTACCTGGCTCACCTGGGGACGGCTCCGCGGCCGCTGATGAAGCGACCCCCCCGCTGTTTTCTCTGCATCAGAACTACGGCGTTTTCTCCCCCCACCCCCGAGCGCCCTAACAGACACCGTGCTCACAACGAAGGGCGAGCGCGGCATCGATTGATGGAGTCCCCGGAGGGGAACGACACCGACCCCCCCCCCCCCCCCACACGCTGGCAATCGTGCGTTTAAAGGGTCACCCGCGCTCCGTCTTGGCTGCCAGAACCTCGGCAGTCCAGCTCGCGTAATCCCAGTTACCTACCGCCCGAGCTGGAGGGAGGAGACCCCCAGGCTGACCCAGACCTGAGACGGGCCAGTACGGCACAAGGGACGGGCGGGGGCAGGGGTTGGTTAACGCCTTGGGCAAAAGCTTCCCTGCCAGAGTTACGGCTCCCTACCCCCCCCTCCCCCCCCAGGCCTATTTTAGCACGAGCCACCGGGGGGGGGGGGGGGGGAGAGAGTACTGTAAGAGGGTGACCTTAACGCTACATATAATCTACCACTGTCAGAGGGCACGTTCCACGCGGGGGGGGGGGGGCTACAGCCCCTTGCACCAGCCCTGGACTTCAGGACTTCAGGACTTAGGGTCCCGTCCCCCCCTAAGGTAATCAGAATTACACCTGCGGCCTGCCGGCTCGCCCTAGACCCCCGTTGCTGGGAAGATGAGGTCGTGCGTTCCGCGCGCTCCCCCTACGGAGCCCCTGAGCCCGCGGTGGGGGAACGCGCAGCGGCCCTGACCCACGTGGCGGTGGCGGCATCGTAAGCGGGCGCTGTGGGTGTGCAGCGATTGGCTGACGCCCGCCATGTGATTATGGCAGTAATGAGGGGGGGGAGGGGCCTGGCTAGCGCTCATGTTGCAATTGGCTAATCCTTGTCATGTGATTCCATGATTCTAATAAGGGGGGGGGGGGGGTGGAACCCGACTAGCGCTGATGTTGCAATTGGCCGATCCCTGTCATGTGATCTCTCGGCAGTGGCGGCGGTGGCGCTGCTGCTGCTGCTGTGCCCGGCTACGGCGGGGAAGAGCTCCCTGGGGCCGCTCGTAGAATGCTGGTTCGTGGAGGAGGCCGGGGGCCGCGTGGGCTCCTTCCCCAGCGCCATCAGTCAGAAGAGGGCCCTCCTGCTGCTGAGGGAGAACGGGCACTACCGGATTCCCCTGGACTTCACGCCGCCGGAGCAGCTGCAGTCTGGCATGGTCTTTGACCTAGTGGGTGAGTGGCTGCCTTTCACCTCCCAACCCCTTACCCCCTATGCTATCCCTTTGGAAGCAGGGCCGAGGGGGGGGGGGAATCCCATTAATGGAGAAATTTGGGTCCCACCACGCGTGTCAGGGCTGCCTGCTGGCCCCCGTATTTTCCTAGTTGGCCGGTCCAGGCCCGGTTTCGCCCCTATTGCTCTGCACGGAGCCGCAGTTCCCGCTTTTCTCAGGGAATTCCGAACTACATCGCCCTGCATGCAACGGGGTAAGGGGGGGGGGGGAACCAGGACTGGAGCAGCCTGTGGTGGGGGAATGCGAGCTGTTTGCAATCCCTGCGAGCTGGGGGGGTTGCTGTAGCAGCTCGCAGGCAGAGCAGGATTGGGAGGTCTCCCGATGGCGTGCGATGTGTGTCCAGGCAGAAGGTGCCATCGGTCATTGCAGCCCGTGCTCTGTTTGTGTCAGCAGCCGTGTGCCGGTGTCTGTGTTTCAGAAACGGGCGGAGATACGGAGGGTGGCTGAGGTGAAGTGGGGGTTTTTTTTGGGGGGGGGGGGGGTTGTGGCTGTGGGGGAGGAGAATCCTGGGTCTGTCTCTTCCCTGGGTGGACAGTCACTATTTTTTTTTTTGACTGCAACGCTCTTCCTGTCGCCTCACCTCAGATCCCACCCTCCTGCTCCTGGATCCCGCCTTCCACGCTTCCCCGGACTCCAAGGAGGAGGAGGAGGCGCCGTCCTGCGAGATTAATAGGTACAGCCCTCAGGCGGCCTTTGTGGACTGGGCCCTGTCACTGACCGAGGAGCAGCACAGCCCTGTAGACCTGGGCACCGAGTGGTTCTCCAGCAGCTTACATTCACCCGGCGGCAAGCTTAGCGTGGCCACCGTTCAACAAGCCGTCTACCCCCCGGGAGTGGACAGGCAGCAAGTGACCAGCACCGTGGGTAAGGCACCTCCCAGCTGTTAAAAGCCGCGCAGCGTTGTATGACATCACGGTAGTAAAGAGTGACCATGTGAAATCGCAGCGCCAGGGAGAGTGTGACATCACAGATTCTGGGAGTCGCACTGTGATGTCACAGCACTAGCAAGCGACGGTGCAACGTCACTGACTTGGTAGGAGTAGCCGCTATCCATCCCTGCGGTATATATATATATATATTTTTTTTAGTGTCGAGGAGTTAGGGCCGTGTCCCCAGGTCCCTTTCTGTAACGCCGTTTTCATCCTGCACAGTGGCTCTGCACGTCTTCACCCGCACTCCGACCGTGACCGCCCAGCTGGGACAGGACGTCCTGCTGCACTGCGGCTTTTCCTTCACGCGGGAAGGCCGGTTTTCCCTGGAGTGGCGCTACCAGTTCCGGGGCTCGGGGCACGTGGTGCAGGCCTACGACGGGGTGAGGGACCGCGTGCTGCTGGGCCAGGAAGGCACGGAGCTCTTCTTCAGCGAGCTGCACGGGCGAGGGAACGCCTCGCTGCGCATCCGCGGCGCAGCCGTGGTGCACGAGGGCACCTACCTCTGCAGCGTGTACACGCCCTACCTGCAGGCCCAGCGGGGCGTGGAACTGCGCATCCAGGGTGAGTTCCCGGACAGCGCCGCAGGCGCCGACACCGTGAGTAATACCATGCACAAGTAGTAATACTGCGGGTCGTACCAAGGCATGGGATAAACACTCCGCTCCAGTCCTAGAGTGCCACAAGCACAATGAATATGCATGAGATGTATTTGCATACCGTGGAGGCGGTGCCTGCAGATAAACCTCATGCATACTCATCGTGGATATCCTGAGAACCGGACCGGGTTGTGGCACTCCAGGACTGATGTAGCCTACCCTTGACATATAACACCACGTATAATACCAACAACAAGCAGTAACAGTACATGCAATAGTACCACATGTTATAATGCTGTCTGACAGGGGTGGCCAACTCCGGTCCTGCAGAGCCATAAACACGGCCAGGTTTTCAGCATATCCACAACGAATATGTTATGAGAGAGATCTGCATGCGCTGCTGGAGGTGGCCACCCCTGCTCTACGTAGTAGCACTGCATGTAAGTGACGGGATAGGTCCGTCCTATTACCAGGAGGCATGGACCCCCCCCCCCCCCCCCCCAGGGAATTAAGCTGCTTTGAGTTCACTGATGCTGCAAGCGAGGGTAGTGAGGCAGCAGGCAAGTGGAAACCAGCCGCCGGGGGGGGGGGGGGGGGCGCAGAGAGAAAGTGACCTGTTTGTGCTTTTGCTTTCAGAGCCCCCCGCCATCTCCCTCAGTCCGGACCCCCTCTTCCTGCTGCCGGGGCAGCAGATGCTGCTGCAGTGCGAAGTCTCCCGCTATTACCCGCTGGAGCTGGCCGTGGAGTGGCTGCGCCGACGGGGCGGGGAAGACGGCGTCACGGAGTACGTGAGCCAGGCGTGGCAGACCGGCCACAAGCGCAACGCAGATCAGACCTTCAACGTCAGCAGCTTCGTGCGCGTGGAGGGCTCCAGGCAGGACCACGGGGACAAGTACACCTGCCACGTCAGCCACGCCTCCCTCAGGACGGGCGCCAGGAAGAGTCTCCGCCTGAAGGTGGCAGGTAAGGGGCGTCCCCCGCCTCGGCCCCGCGTGATTGCCAAGCTCCTCGTGTGACCACAGTTTCCCCCCTCAGAACCACTACCAGGAGGAGGGGGGGGAAAGCTTGCTTTGTGTCCGTCCGGTGGGAGGAAGGGTCTCTCTCTCTCTCTCTCTCTGAGTCCGTGCGTCGGTTGAGGGGGTCTCACGGAGGAGAGGGCTGTCCGTGGGTCAGTCTCGCACATCGAGGGAGTCTCTCTTTCTACGTCTTTTGAGTCCATGGGAGTTTTTCCTCTCTCTCTCTCTCTCTCTCTCTCTGCGCCTTAGGGGAGTCAGGACTCTGCATCGATACAGTCATCGGATTATTCCTGACGGCCCTCGTCCTGTACGGCTTCCTGAAGTTCGCCAGCATTAAAGGTGAGAGCGCTGCGTCGTGACACCCTCGCGCCTCCTCCTTGTCCTGCCCTCCCCTCCCCTTCACTGATACATTTATTTATAGGTCGGTGGAGTGAAGATGGCAGAAGAGCATGGCAGTGGGATTTGTTACTGGCTGACAAGTTCTCATCCTTTCTCTGGTGACGGTGATAAACCACCACAGGATTCACGGCCACACGTGACACACACACACCCCCCAACCCCTTTGCCACTGAATAAAGAGGGCGGGGCCGCCAGACAAAAGACTAAATCCTCTTTCTCTTCTCTTTCAGTCTGTCCAGCGCTGTTCACAGTCGCAGAGGAAAGTAAGGTATAAGACCGTTCATCTGCTCTATAATAGGTTAAATGGGGCCATCGCCTACAGCGCCTCCTGCTGGGAGAAAATGGGACTGCAGGAGCTGTGAGCGGCTTCCCCCAGTCTGCACTCCTGCACCCTTCTCTACAGCGCCTCCTGCTGGGACAGGGTGGGACCGCAGGAGCTGCGAGCTCCTCCCTACAGCCAGCACTCCTGAACCCTTCCCTACAATGCCTCTGGCCGGGACTGCAGGAACTGTAGGCTGTCCCATTCCCCCCCCCCCCCTGCGCCTCCTGCTGGGAGAGGCTGGGAATCGCAGGAGCTGAGATCCCCCTCACTGTGAGCACTCCTGTGCCCATTCCCTGCAGCGCCTCCTGCTGGGAGAGGCTGGGAACCGCAGGAGCTGAGATCCCCCTCACTGTGAGCACTCCTGTGCCCATTCCCTGCAGCGCCTCCTGCTGGGAGAGGCTGGGAACCGCAGGAGCTGAGATCCCCCTCACTGTGAGCACTCCTGTGCCCATTCCCTGCAGCGCCTCCTGCTGGGAGAGGCTTGGGAGTGCAGGAGGTGTCCGAGTTGCCCGCCCAACAAGCCGGTGCATGGAAAGTAGATGCTGAGAATGGGAATCGCTGGTTTTTTAAAAAACGCCCCATCCGTGTTTCCCCTCTCTTCGCTTGCAGGAGAAGTCTGCATGAAAACTTGAAATGACTGTCGCGGTTCCCTGGGGATCATCACCTGGCCACCCCCTCCGTGAGACGGCATTGCCCTCGGGAGACCACCATGATCCGTGCAGAGGCTTCCCAAAGCGGCAGCTGCAATCCTCGATCCTCGTGCGCTCTCGGCTCCTCCATCGTCTCATGTGAGGGGGGAGGGGGTCCTGTGGGACACTTTCCTTTCTCTGGTCATCTCTATCCGAAAGGTTCCCTGACCTCGAGGGTCACAGTCCAAGCCGGCTGTGCCCGGGCCTCCTGACGTTGAACGCTCTGGGGTTCTCTGGTGATTTCGCTTGGATTTGGGTTGTTTGTGCTACTGCGGCTCCTCTCTGGTGCGGGCCTGAAATGACAGCCAGTCTGGCCGCGCCCGTGCGAATATGTGTGAGCTGGGGCCCTTGCTCGCTTTAGGGGTTGTTTTTGTGTACCTGTCTCTAACTTTGCTTGTTTACATCCCTATGTTTTATTGGTTATGCCTTCTCCTCACCCCTTCTCCTCTGGAAACATTCTCTGTAGCCATCCCAGGGTTGTTTTGACATTTTCCTCATAGATGTACAGGTACTTAGCTTGTATTAAAAAAATATATATATATATTTCAAGTTTTACATATTTTTATTTGGAAAGAAAAGCTTTTCAAATCTGAGCCTCTGTTGTGTGCTAGGATCATTTTGTTTTGTTCATGCCGTCATCATTTCTTTTCCTCTTTTTTTCCCCTCTCCTCTCGCTCCATCCTCCTCTCTCTCCCCACAGCCTGCTCCCTGCCTCCCCTGCACAGTGGATCCCCGCAGCACCTCCACCCAACCAAGCAGAGGATCTTAAGTTTTAGGACTAAGCCTGTTTTGTTAATTTTTGTTTTTGATTGCTCTGTTAATTGGTTTCCCCCTAGTTTTATGTAAACCGGTACGATAGGACCTGGTCTTGAGCATCGGTATATTAAAAGAATTTAAATAAATAAATAAAATAAATAAGCCTTGCTCTCATGTGTGCTTGCTGGCTTAAAGGGGGGGGGGGGGGTCTACGATGGGAAGAAGTAGGAAGCGGGAAGCAAAGAAGAACGGGCATAAGAAATGGGAGGTCTGCGTCCTCGCTATTATTTTACAGCATCTAAATAATTCTTTTAAAAAATTGATGGTTCAAAACGAGGAGACCCCTGATTAATTAAGACCCCCTGGTGTTATGACCCAAGAAATTCCCCCAGGCTGGGTCAGATCAAGGTCCCTCTAGCCCAGGTCCCACAGGGCCCAGTTTGGCTCACATGATCTCGATGGTGTTCACTGGGTGCCATGGGGCGTCCCAGTGAAGATGTCACTGGTTGACCTATTTCCAAGGTTCCAGTTTCCTCAAACGTTGCACATTTTATGACTTTTTTTTTTTTTTTTTGCATGAGGTTCGGGTACATTGTTGTTGGTTTAATTTCTCGTGAGAGGGTGGCAGGCGCGGTGTAGCCTTGTGCAAGGCTATGGTCGGGTTTTACTCTTAATCTTTCTTTTCACGCCATTATCTTTATGTTTCCTGCTCTCGGCCACTTTCCCGCCCTCCTCTCAGTGGCCGCCACGTGCGACCGACGGCGGAGAGATTGCCTCTTGCCTCCGAGCCCCGGCCCGGAGTCGCGGTGTTCCGGCGCGTCGACGTCACCTCCGGGGCAGGGAGACGAACCCGGGCCGGAAAACCCGGAAGTGATGTGTTTGCGGGGCGTAGAAAAAAAAGGAAAAGGCGATAGTGTGATGTCGACCCAATTGGTGCCGATGCCTTGTCCCGCTTTCCCATGGGCGATCATGTAATGTCACGCCGCATCTGGACCAGGGAGCCGCGGTCGCGAAGTGGCTCTTGGGAATCCCAGAAAGCCGGCCTACAGATCCCATCATGCACCGCGGTGAAGCCGAGCCCGGCCCAGCGGGTCCCTCCCTGCAGTCCTGGGAGGGAGGGGCATTCTCTGTGGGTGATTATAGATACGGAAAAGGTGGGGAGGGAGGCCGATCTGGCCTCAGGTTTGCAACCGGTGAGCAAGTAGCGCCGAGTGTGCAAGGCTTTGACGCTGGCCGATCTCGCAACTTTCCTATAATTCGATCATCCAAAAAAAAAAATAAAAAAATAAATCTAGAGTGGGGAGAAACACCGCTCTCACGCTTGCATGCAGCGGCTCTTAAGGAGTTGACTTGAGAAATGTAGGTATCTGTGGGTGAGCAGGTTGTGAGTGCAGGCGGATGCGAGTGTCAGGGGGCTACCTCACGTGTTTATGCACAGCGCTGTGTGCCCCGAGTAGCACTTTAGATGTGGTAGCAGGGGAAGAGGGCTGGAAGAGAAGCAGTTTTAGATGTACAGTGTAGCCAAGCACTGCGCTTACAATAATAATTAGCCAAGGGGAACACTGGAGATTGAAGCTAAGGCTACCAAGGATCACGCCCAACGCAGTAAGGATCATAGTACCTGATTCCTGCTGTACAGGAGCCGGGAGAGTAGGGAGGAGCGCGGATTGACTCGCTCCCTGGCCCCTCGCGACGCATCTCGCCCTGCCCGCTTCCCTCGAAAGCCGGCCAGGCAGGTCAAATCCCAGCAACCCATGGCTACCGTCGGGAGGCGCAAGGGCCATCACCACTGCAAGCCCATGGGCGTATGAGGGGGCCGGGGGTAGGAAGCGAGAATCCAGGGACCAGGCTCGTCTTGTCCATTCTGACGGGGATCGTTAGGAAGCTTGCGTTAATGCCTCACTTTCCGTCTCTCCCCCTTTTCTTTCCCTCCTGCAACTCCCTCTTACCTCCCTCGGCTCTGCTGATGCTTTTCTTAATTTTTCCTGCTTCCCCCCTCCACCCGCTCTGTTCTCTCCTTCCTGTACCATTGTTCTTATCTCCCCCCCCCCCCCCCCCATGCATTTTTATGATAAAAAGTGAAGGTACTACCCTCGGACACAGGCCCCTTGCACGTTATAGAAGTCACCTTCCTTTTCCGGGGGCTGTGGGTGCCTCGCTTCTTCTGCCTGTGGCCCTTTATAAACTTCAGAAGCCTCCCCCTGGGGCCTTGGAGTCTTGGCAGCGGCTCCCATTAAGTTTTATGCAACAGTAAATGTACATTGAGTAAAGGCATTGGGTCCTCTGGGCCTGTGACATCCTGAGCTTGCGGGAGGAAGCAGGAACCCTTTCTTCCTTCCTGACTGTAGAAATAACTCCGGAAACCTGTCTCCAGGCCTCAGGAAGTCAAGAGAGCGGGACCAGCAGCTCACAAGGCTTCCTAAGCATTCCTTACCCGGCTGCTACTTCCCTGGCACTCCTCAGCTTCCATCTGCGAGGGTGAGACTCCGAGGGCAGACCACAGCAAGGAACACGCCACAGCGACCTCCGGGACAGGCCATGGCAGGGAAGCAATGACAGACAAAGGCAGAGAATGTGTGTGTGGCACTGAGAGACCCCGAAGGAGAGGCAACGGCTGGGAATCAGCCAGAGAGAGAGAGAGCCTGTGAGTTACCCAAAGAGAGACCACCAGGACAGACCGCAGCTGGGAATCAGCCAGAGAGAGCGAGAGAGAGCCTGTGAGTGACCCAAAGAGAGATCACCAGGACAGAGAGAGCCTGTGTGTGTGACCCAAAGAGAGATCACCAGGACAGAGAGAGTCTGTGTGAGTGACCCAAAGAGAGATCACCAGGACACAGAGAGTCTGTGTGAGTGACCCAAAGAGAGATCACCAGGACACAGAGAGTCTGTGTGAGTGACCCAAAGAGAGATCACCAGGACACAGAGAGCCTGTGTGAGTGACCCAAAGAGAGATCACCAGGACAGAGAGAGCCTGTGTGTGTGACCCAGAGTAAAACCACCAGGACAGAGAGAGCCTGTGAGTGACCCAAAGAGAGATCACCAGGACAGAGAGAGCCTGTGAGTGACCCAAAGAGAGATCACCAGGACAGAGAGAGCCTGTGTGTGTGACCCAAAGAGAGATCACCAGGACACAGAGAGCCTGTGTGAGTGACCCAAAGAGAGATCACCAGGACACAGAGAGCCTGTGTGAGTGACCCAAAGAGAGATCACCAGGACAGAGAGAGCCTGTGTGTGTGACCCAAAGAGAGATCACCAGGACAGAGAGAGCCTGTGTGTGTGACCCAAAGAGAGATCACCAGGACACAGAGAGCTTGTGAGTGACCCAGAGAGAGATCACCAGGACAGAGAGAGCCTGTGTGTGTGACCCAGAGTAAAACCACCAGGACAGAGAGAGCCTGTGAGTGACCCAGAGAGAGATCACCAGGACGGACCGCAGCTGGGAATCAGCCAGAGAGAGAGCGAGAGAGAGAGAGCCTGTGTATGACCCAGAGAGAGATCACCAGGACGGACCGCAGCTGGGAATCAGCCAGAGAGAGAGAGAGAGCAAGCTTCTGCGTGACCCAGACAGACCTCCAGGACAGACCACAGCGGGGTGGGGGTAAGGAAGATCCGTGGGAGATATGATGGGTATGTGAGGCACAGAGCGAGCCAGAGGCAGAGAGAAGGAAATGCAGTGAGAGGAACACTTAATCCCTTCCTGAAGGCTGCTCCTCCCTCTCGGTTGCCTTTCTTCTTTTCCTGCGTCCCTCCTCTGTCCAGACCCTCTGTGCCCTTCGTGGATTTCTCCTTTCCATGCTGATTTCATTGTGGACCTTTTGATCGAAGGCTATTGCCAGTGCTCCTAGCCATGTCCTCCACCCACTTTTCAAACAGTGCTGGTGAGGTGTGGCGCCTGGGAGCTTCCCTGAACTGCTGGGCCTTTGGAGTGCGAGATCTATAAAGCTCTGTCTTTTCGGTGTGTTGAGTCCATTACACCCCTGGATCTCGAGTTGTGCGCGGGATCTCCGAGCTTCTTCCTGCGTGGCCCTCGCTTCCTCTGCCCGAGTCCATGGCATGTGAATCTGCGGACCCCCGGCACGCGGTTCCCGTTCAGCCCTCCACGGTGAGTGCCCCCGTTCACCACCGTCCGGGGAGACGGACCCTTGTGCCCGGGCTTGTCCGGGTGCCCTAGGATCACAGCAGGAGTGCCGCCGCGATGCTGCATCATGCCAGGCGCCACCTTCTGGACGGGGTGAGAATGGAGGTGCCCGGGGAGCCGGGAGTGATCCTCAGCGCGTACCGCCTGGGAGAGCAGTGCTGCACCCAGACGGAGCAGGCAGAGGTAGGTGTGTAGGTGTGTCTGTGTGTGTGTGTGTAGAGCCTGTAGACTTCACGCGTGTGACATGGGGCTCATTGCTTCTGCGGGTACTGAAGCCTGCAGTGTATATGTGTGGCTGCGATGCGGGCTTGGTGTGTGTGTGTTTATTTGCCGTCCACGCGTGACATGGCCACTAGTCTTAGTGTATGTGCGGGACTGCTGACGAGCGAGGCGCAGCCCATACCGTTGCCCCGAATTCAGTGATTCTTGGGGCTTAGCATGAGCAGCACGTTGCCAAACGGCTGGTATTTGCTAGCCTGGCTAGTACATACTTCAGAAGGCTGGCTGCCGGCAGGTTGCCTTGTAGGGATGGGGGAAAGGGGAAAACGCGCACAGATAGCTCGTAGAGAGGAAGTTAGGGTAAGAGAGAGTCACGGGCAGCTTACAGGGAGGGAGGGGAGGAGAGTGGGCCATTGTAAGGAAGACAGCAGGATGGCTACTAATCCAGTTGCCCACCAGCCTCCCTCGAGCAACAGAGATGGTGACCAAAAAATAGCTCTTCTCCTCTCCTTCCACTCCCTCAGCTCGTTCACCTCTCCCCACTGACCCCCCCCCCGGAATCTATTTTCTTCTCCCTGCTCTCCCCCCCCCCCCCCACCGCAAGTAAAGCCCACCCAGCTCCTTCCCCTCCATCGTCGACGCCTCGACCGTAGAAGAGGCCACACGGCTCGTGCCGCGCCAGAAGGAAGAGAGTCCGGGTACATGTAAGGAGCTGGGGAGGGAGGCAGGGAAGGAGCCCGAGGGTCCCGGTGACCGAGATCCTGTTTCCCCAAGTCCTGGACGCCGCCGCCGGCGCCCCCTCAGCACGCGCGCGCGCTGGCGCGTTTCCGTGCATCCGAGCGTGCGGAAGGGAAAACCCTGGGCCTTTGACTACAACCACAGCTACTGTTGTGTTGCAAAGCAGGAAGTGGAGCCGACTGAACCGGTTTTGCCCGTGAATTTGTTTTTCCTGTTTCAGACGGGCAGCCCTGACGCAGACGGATTATAGCAAAAGCTTTTCTCTTCCCTCGCGCCTCCCCCCCCCCCTCCCTCACAGGAAGGAAGACCGGGCCGGATCTGGCTAAACCAGGGCCCTCCTGCTCCCTCTTTCAGAGAGAGAGAGAGGGACCACACAGCCGCCTCCTGCCAGGACAGAGGGGGGGGAGGGGGGGCCTTGGACCCAGTCACCTCCTTTCCTCCCTTGCTTTCGCTCCTCTCTCTCCACACCTCCCTGCTTCTCCTCTCGTAGGGAGGGAGGGAGGAATGAGAGGAGAGGGAGAGAGAGCAGGGGCACCGATAGCTTGGGAAGGGAAGGGGAGGAGGAGGTGAGAGAGAGGTAGGGGGCAGAGTGCAGGGAGGGAGGATGGGGGGAGAAGGGAATTGACAGCTTCCAGAGAGGGAGGTAGGAAGGTAAGAGAGGGGGGGGACCTTGAGAGCTTGTAGGGTTGGGAGGGAAGGGGTATTAATGGTAGGGGGGAGGAGGGTGGCATTGGTTGCTTGTAGGAAGGATGGAGGAGGGGAAAGGGGTCATTGACAGGTTGTAGGGAGGGGGAAGGGAACGGGGCAGAGGGGATGCATTGATAGCCTAAAGAGCAGGAAGAGGGGGCAGGATAGGTGAGGGGGGGGAGAACCAAGCTTCAGGTTAAGCCAGGGGGCAGTTTGTGCTTTCTTTGCAGCAGCCCCCACCCCCCCCCACCCCCCCCCACACACACTTTGGCAGATGAAGGTGTTCGCTGGGTTTGGGGGCTGCTTGTACGCCGGGCCGGAGGGGCCTCTGTCCCGCAGCACCTGGTACTGCCTGCCGGCGAAGGTGAGTAACTCCGGCACAGCCCCCCCTGATTCCTCATACGGGATCCACCTCGAGTCATCTGGAAAAACTGGCTCCGGCACGCGAGCTCCGTACACCAGATCGGTCCCCCTGGGGGGGGGGGGGGGCATGCGAATGGGGATCTCACGCTGGCCCCCTCTCTCTCTCTCTCTCTCTCGCTTTCAGGCTCCGCTATGCTTGACCGAGGAGGCAGTGGAAGGCGCGATTTACACGGTGGCGACTCGCCCGACGGCGCAGGCCTCGCACGCAGGGCGCTCAGGTGCAGGGGTGAGTGTGGACAGAAAGCAAGACCCGGGCCAGCATAAGAAGAAGCGGGTCAGATTGCAAATCCCCCTCCCCGATCAATAACCATCTCCTTCTTAAATCTCCAGTGACCCCCCCCCCCCTTTATACCCAGGACACAGGGAAGTCACACACCTACCTCCGAATACCTTCCTGATCAATGACCCGTCTTCCCTCCCTGAATCCCTCGCGGCCCCTTCGGCCCGGGACACAGGGAGTCGCACACTGCACCATCTCTCGGGGCCCAGCTCAGCTTCCTACTCTGCATTCTCTCTGTGTCTGTGTCTCACAGGAAGAGAGCACAGCCTCTCCCGGCTCTCAGGCCCCTGCTCAGGTTCGGGCATTGAAAGCTGGGACGCTGCAGGCTCTGGTGCTTCACCTCCTGGACGCTTTCAGACTGGGGGATAACTTCTACGTGCCTGCGTTTCTGGCCACCTATCGAACGTTCACCTCCTCAGAGACCGTCCTGCAGCTGCTCCTGGACAGGTGAGAGGCAGGCTGATGGCTGGAGACAGTCTTGCAGCTGCTCCTGGGCAGGTGGGAGGCAGACGAGGCAGCTGGAGACCGCCCTGCAGCTGCTCCTGGGCAGGTGAGAGGCAGACAGATAGTTGGAGACCGCCCTGCAGCTGCTCCTGGGCAGGTGAGAGGCAGACAGATGGCTGGAGACCGTCCTGCAGCTGCTCCTGGGCAGGTGAGAGGCAGACAGACGGCTGGAGACCATCCTGCAGCTGCTTCTGGGCAGCTGGGAGGCAGACAGATAGTTGGAGACCGTCCTGCAGCTGCTCCTGGGCAGGTGAGAGGCAGACAGACGGCTGGAGACCGTCCTGCAGCTGCTCCTGGGCAGGTGAGAGGCAGACAGACGGCTGGAGACCGTCCTGCAGCTGCTCCTGGGCAGGTGAGAGGCAGACAAACGGTTGGAGACCATCCTGCAGCTGCTTCTGGGCAGCTGGGAGGCAGACAGATAGTTGGAGACCGCCCTGCAGCTGCTCCTGGGCAAGTGAGAGGCAGACAGACGGCTGGAGACTGTCCTGCAGCTGCTCCTGGGCAAGTGAGAGGCAGACAGACGGCTGGAGACCGCCCTGCAGCTGCTCCTGGGCAAGTGAGAGGCAGACAAATGGTTGGAGACCATCCTGCAGCTGCTTCTGGGCAGCTGGGAGGCAGACAGATAGTTGGAGACCGCCCTGCAGCTGCTCCTGGGCAGGTGAGAGGCAGACAGACGGCTGGAGACCGTCCTGCAGCTGCTCCTGGGCAGGTGAGAGGCAGACAGACGGCTGGAGACTGTCCTGCAGCTGCTCCTGGGCAGGTGAGAGGCAGACAGATAGTTGGAAACCATCCTGCAGCTGCTCCTGGGCAAGTGAGAGGCAGACAGATAGTTGGAGACCATCCTGCAGCTGCTCCTGGGCAAGTGAGAGGCAGACAGATAGTTGGAGACCATCCTGCAGCTGCTCCTGGGCAGGTGAGAGGCAGACAGACGGCTGGAGACTGTCCTGCAGCTGCTCCTGGGCAGGTGAGAGGCAGACAAACGGTTGGAGACCATCCTGCAGCTGCTCCTGGGCAGCTGGGAGGCAGACAGATAGTTGGAGACCGCCCTGCAGCTGCTCCTGGGCAAGTGAGAGGCAGACAGACGGCTGGAGACTGTCCTGCAGCTGCTCCTGGGCAAGTGAGAGGCAGACAGACGGCTGGAGACCGCCCTGCAGCTGCTCCTGGGCAAGTGAGAGGCAGACAAATGGTTGGAGACCATCCTGCAGCTGCTTCTGGGCAGCTGGGAGGCAGACAGATAGTTGGAGACCGTCCTGCAGCTGCTCCTGGGCAGGTCAGATAAGGAAACAGAGATGATCTTGAAGCTACTGATGGACAGATGAGAGCCCCCCACCCCAGTGAGGAAGATGTGTCAATGTGACAGGGAGGGAGGGAGGCCGGTCAGGTGACTGACTCATGTAGGTTGAAGAGATTGGCTGATGCAGGTAGGTGAGATGCACAGACTGACCTGAATTTACCAGACACAAAATTCTCTCAACATAAATTTTAATTTTTTTTAGATTAGAAAATGAAGAGCCAGAGAGACATGAGAAAGGAAACCCCAGGCAGAGGAAGAGGCGAGACCTTCACAGGTGAGTGAGAGCCCAAAGAGGGAAGGGGAGGGAAGCAAGGAGATAGGGAGGAGAGGAGAGGAAATGTCTTCACATGTGAGTGCGAGCCTGCTGAGGGGAGAGGAGAAAGCAGAGGTGACAGAAGGGAGAGGAGCGATCTTCACAGAGAAAAGAGAGTGACTACCTCAGAAGCGAGGAGGAGGAGAGAGAGGCGGGACACGATTGAAGAGGGAAAGGGAGGGAAGCAAGGAGATAGGGAGGAGAGGAGAGGAAATATCTTCACATGTGAGTGCGAGCCTGCTGAGGGGAGAGGAGAAAGGAGAGGTGACAGAAGGGAGAGGAGCGATCTTCACAGATAAAGAGAGTGACTACCTCAGAAGCGAGGAGGAGAGAGAGGCGGGACACGATTGAAGAGGGAAAGGGAGGGAAGCAAGGAGATAGGGAGGAGAGGAGAGGAAATATCTTCACATGTGAGTGCGAGCCTGCTGAGGGGAGAGGAGAAAGGAGAGGTGACAGAAGGGAGAGGAGCGATCTTCACAGAGAAAAGAGAGTGACTACCTCAGAAGCGAGGAGGAGAGAGAGGCGGGACACGATTGAAGAGGTAGTCCTGTTGGATTTCAATAAATCCGGGCCCTTGTGCTCCCCATACCCATTTCTCTCCTAGTAGGCCTCCTCCCTCGCTCCCTCTCTCTGTCCGTCTGTCTGCTAGCGCTCTTAGCTTTCTATCAATCTGTTCCACCCCCCCCACCACCGCATCCAACCATGCGGTGTCACCCCTCTCCCCACACACATTTATAATAATACTAGATTGTACATGAAAGAGACATCCTTAGGTTACAAAAAAGAAATCACTTACGGCGACGACATGATGTATATTTACATGCATTGCTGTGGTGCCAACCAGAAAACCCTGCAAAACAGACTCTTGGAACCCATAGGGTAGTTGGCCTATGGCAGCGTGGTTAGGTGTATTTATTTATTTAAAAAATATTTGTTACCTTCCGCTCCAATGATCGTAGCAGGGTACAGATAAGATATACATCAAAAGTCATAGGCTTGGCCCTCAGAAAGCCATAAGTACACTGAATTACAATTACAATATACTAAGTGTCCCAGATCAAAAACAACACTAACTGCCAGCACTCAAAAAACAAGAAGCTACCTATGAAAGGGCAACCCTCCAAATATTACACCAGGCCCTAAAACACCAATACACCTCCTATTAGGAAAACAGCAAGCCAGGCTGCGATAGATCCCCACACGGACACTACACTCCAGCAGAACACCTCCTCACCTTGTTCACACATGCTGAACTCAGACACATCCTTACCAAACACTGAATAGAGAGACCATAAAGTATAAACAGAAACATGCAGACAAAAACTGAACCAGAAACCACAACAAGCCAGATTCTGTATGCAGTGCCACTAATGGAAAAAGAAAAACATCGCCATTCCTCATAATACACCAAACAATAAAATCAAGAAATATAAATCATAATAGTAAAACCATACTAAAAAAATAAGATATATTTCAACAAACTGACAAAAAGAACATCCAATAATTAAAAAAATCATCTCTATCCATTTCCAAATGTCAATAAACTATTTCAAAACAGCTGATACATCAAACAACTCCCAATAATTAAAACAAATAAGGATTTTCCATACCTGGGAAATGTTGATTTCCAGATGACCTGAGATTGTCATGGATTAGCAGGGAGAGGGCTGGAGGTTGTTGTATACTTGCTCAATCATATACACATACACATGCTTGTTTCGCTATCGCATGTTCAATAATACACACAAACACACACACACGCATTTGCTCACTCCCTGTCTCTCATGCTCAATCATATACACACATTTACTCGCTCGTTCAGTCACTCTCATGTGCTCACACATGAGAGTGACACACACACATACTCTCATGCACTCGCGCTTGCTCAGTCATATACATGCTCATATGCTCTTTCACATGCTCAATCATACACACACATGCTCATACATTTGTTCACATGTTCAATCGTTCACACACACTCGTATGCTCTCTCTAATGCATGCTCAATTTTATGTACACTCATGCTTTTCTCTCTCATGCTCAAGTATACACACACTCATAGACTGTCACATGCTCAGTCATACATGGTCACATATGCTTACATGCTCATACACACACCATTCATATGCTGCCCCTAACATATTAAATCCTAGACATACATACGTATATGCTTTCACATGTTCAATATACAGTCCTACTCTGTCTCACATGCTTAATTATATACACACAGACAGACATAGGTTGATCCCTGTCTCTCACATGATCAGTCACTCACACACATCCATTCATATGCTGCCCCTTACATGTTAAATCATACACATACATACGTATATGCTTTCACATGTTCAATAACATACAGTCATACTCTCTCTCACATGCTTAATCCTATACACACAGACAGACACAGGTTGATCCCTGTCACTCACACACATCCATTCATATGCTGCCCCTTACATGTTAAATCATACACATACATACGTATATGCTTTCACATGTTCGATATACAGTCCTACTCTGTCTCACATGCTTAATTATATACACACAGACATAGGTTGATCCCTGTCTCTCACACGATCAGTCACTCACACACATCCATTCATATGCTGCCCCTTACATGTTAAATCATACACATACATACGTATATGCTTTCACATGTTCAATATACAGTCCTACTCTGTCTCACATGCTTAATCCTATACACACAGACAGACATAGGTTGATCCCTGTCTCTCACATGATCAGTCACTCACACACATCCATTCATATGCTGCCCCTTACATGTTAAATCATACACATACATACGTATATGCTTTCACATGTTTAATATACAGTCCTACTCTGTCTCACATGCTTAATTATATACACACAGACAGACATAGGTTGATCCCTGTCTCTCACATGATCAGTCACTCACACACATCCATTCATATGCTGCCCCTTACATGTTAAATCATACACATACATACGTATATGCTTTCACATGTTCAATAACATACAGTCATACTCTCTCTCACATGCTTAATCCTATACACACAGGGGTCAGGAGCGTGGACCGAGCTACTCTGCATTGCCGGTGTGGTAGAGAGCGATGTTTTTCACGGCCCCGCAGGCAGCGCTGCTGTACAATACTGGGGCGGGGCGGGGCGGGGAGCAGGCGCGCGCGAAGGCTTTTTCGTGGCCCCGCTCTTCATTTCCGGGGCGGGGCGGGGCGGGGTCAGGCGCGCGGGCCCCGCTGCACGAGGGAAGAGAGGCGATGGAACGTGTTCACGGCCGCACAAACCGCGCCAGTGCAGGGGAGAGGCCGATAGTTTTCACACGGCAGGCATCCCGGGCATAGAGAGAATGAAGACACGAGAGGCGAAACAGGGTGGGAAGGAGAGACAGCTCTTCTCGTGGAAGGAGGAGCTAGAGCAGCTTTTCAGCCTGAGAGAGGCAGCGGTTCTGCTGGACAAGTGACAGTGACACAAGGTAACCTTATAGATTCTAACAGGACGGGTGACAGTGACACAAGGTAACATTATAGAATTGGGATACAGTGAGATTGTAACAGGACGGGTGACAGTGACACAAGGTAACATTACAGAACAGGGATACAGTGAGATTCTAACAGGACGGGTGACAGTGACACAAGGTAACATTATAGAACTGGGGTACAGCGAGATTGTAACAGTATGGGTGACAGTGACACAAGGTAACATTATAGAACTGGGATACAGTGAGATTCTAACAGGACGGGTGACAGTGACACAAGGTAACCTTATAGAACTGGGGTACAGCGAGATTGTAACAGGACGGGTGACAGTGACAAGGTAACATTGTAGAACTGGGATACAGTGAGATTGTAACAGGACGGGTGACAGTGACACAAGGTAACATAGAATTGGGATACAGTGAGATTGTAACAGGACAGGTGACAGTGACACAAGGTAACATTATAGAATTGGGATACAGTGAGATTGTAACAGGACAGGTGACAGTGACACAAGGTAACATTATAGAATTGGGATACAGTGAGATTGTAACAGGACGGGTGACAGTGACACAAGGTAACATTATAGAACTGGGATACAGTGAGATTCTAACAGGACGGGTGACAGTGACACAAGGTAACATTATAGAACTGGGATACAGTGAGATTGTAACAGGACGGGTGACAGTGACAAGGTAACATTGTAGAACTGGGATACAGTGAGATTCTAACAGGACGGGTGACAGTGACACAAGGTAACATTATAGAACTGGGATACAGTGAGATTGTAACAGGACGGGTGACAGTGACACAAGGTAACATTATAGAACTGGGATACAGTGAGATTCTAACAGGACGGGTGACAGTGACACAAGGTAACATTATAGAATTGGGATACAGTGAGATTGTAACAGGACGGGTGACAGTGACAAGGTAACATTGTAGAACTGGGATACAGTGAGATTCTAACAGGACGGGTGACAGTGACACAAGGTAACATTATAGAACTGGGATACAGTGAGATTGTAACAGGACGGGTGACAGTGACACAAGGTAACATTATAGAACTGGGATACAGTGAGATTCTAACAGGACGGGTGACAGTGACACAAGGTAACATTATAGAACTGGGATACAGTGAGATTCTAACAGGACGGGTGACAGTGACACAAGGTAACCTTTTAGATTCTAACAGGACGGGTGACAGTGACACAAGGTAACATTATAGAATTGGGATACAGTGAGATTGTAACAGGACGGGTGACAGTGACAAGGTAACATTGTAGAACTGGGATACAGTGAGATTCTAACAGGACGGGTGACAGTGACACAAGGTAACATTATAGAACTGGGATACAGTGAGATTGTAACAGGACGGGTGACAGTGACACAAGGTAACATTATAGAACTGGGATACAGTGAGATTGTAAGGATGGGTGACAGTGACACAAGGTAACATTATAGAACAGGGATATAGTGAGATTGTAACAGGACGGGTGACAGTGACACAAGGTAACATTATAGAACTGGGATAAAGTGAGATTCTAACAGGACGGGTGACAGTGACACAAGGTAACATTATAGAACAGGGATATAGTGAGATTCTAACAGGACGGGTGACAGTGACACAAGGTAACATTATAGAACTGGGATACAGTGAGATTGTAACAGGACGGGTGACAGTGACACAAGGTAACCTTATAGAACTGGGATACAGCGAGATTCTAACAGGACGGGTGACAGTGACACAAGGTAACATTATAGAACTGGGATACAGTGAGATTGTAAGGATGGGTGACAGTGACACAAGGTAACATTATAGAACAGGGATATAGTGAGATTCTAACAGGACGGGTGACAGTGACACAAGGTAACCTTATAGAACTGGGATAAAGTGAGATTCTAACAGGACGGGTGACAGTGACACAAGGTTACATTATAGAACAGGGATATAGTGAGATTGTAACAGGACGGGTGACAGTGACACAAGGTAACATTATAGAACTGGGATACAGTGAGATTCTAACAGGACGGGTGACAGTGACACAAGGTTACATTATAGAACAGGGATATAGTGAGATTGTAACAGGACGGGTGACAGTGACACAAGGTAACATTATAGAACTGGGATACAGTGAGATTCTCACAGGACGGGTGACAGTGACACAAGGTAACATCACTGTTGGGATACAGTGTGACAGTGATACAATATAACATATCACAGCACCATAGCATGAAAGACAGAGAGATGCTAAAGCCAAAAGTGAGCCAATAAAGCCGAGTTTTACTAGGAGGGGGATCAGGATTTAATAACCAGAGTAGAAAGTCCTGGATGGGGGCTGTGAGGCAGAGCCCTGATTCTCCTCTTGAGCCCACACAGAGAGTCTTCCCTGCCTGGCCAGAGAAAAAACTGTTAAAAGTGAGGTTCAGCCGCCACTGGTACCTGTTCTCCAGTAGCAGCAGGGACCGTGGGCAGATTTTCTTTTCTTCCACATATCTTTGGGAGGGGCAAGAGGATCCTTGGGAAAGTTAATAAAATGGAGGTGTTCCCCCCCCCCTCGTTTGATTTTCCATTTGCTCCAGTCTGTTAGAAAGAAGTTGATTTTCTGTAAGCGAAACTTTCCAGAACCAGTTTGAAAGTCTCACGTGCTTTTTTTTTATTTTATTTTTTTTTTTTGCTGCACTGCTTTCGCATTCCAACATCTTCCCCCGGACTCCATAACGTTTGCTCTTCTCAGCACCGGATTTATGTGGGCCGAGAAATTATTATTAAGATGCTCAATAGCCTTCCTAATAATTCCAAGCAGATAAGGAAAATAGAAAGAGCGGCATCAACCATGCACAGACATTTCCCCCATTTGGATCCCCCCCCCCCCCAATGACATCGCTTTGGTGCCTCCTGTTCTATCCTTCTGAAGGTGGGGTCTCCAGAACTGTACTCAGTATCCCAGTGAGGTCTCACCAGGGACCTATACAGGGGCAGCATCACCTCCCTTTTTCTGCTGAACCTTCCTCTCCCTGTGCGGCCATGCGCCCCTCTGGCTTTTACCCTCGCTTTATCCACCTGTTTGGCCACCTTAAGATCATCAGACGCGATCCCCCCCAGATCCCCGCTCTTCCTTGGTGCTTAGAAGAATTTCACCTCCAATGCTGCACCCTAAATGCTTTACTCTGCATTTCCTAGCATTAAATCTTAGCTGCCGGACCTTAGACCATTTCACTCTGCTCCTCGCTTACCCACCACTGTGCTTATCCCCTCCCCCTTCTTTCATATCCCATCTCTCCATTCTCCCCATGCGGGCGGTTTCCAGGCTGTCCTCGCTCACCCTCGGGGACAGAGAGGTGAGTGAGCTGCTTCTGGTATGGCCTGCAAGGGAAAGGAGTAGGAGAACTGCTGGAGAGGGTAAGTATAGGTGGCTTTTTAAGTTCATTTTTCTTGATTGACTACTATTTTAATTATTGGGTAGTATGTGATGTGTCAGCTGTTTGAAATATTTTATTGGTGTTTGGTAAAGCTTTCAAAATGTGCATGAGTCTTTAATGATTGGATATTCTATTCATCAGCTGTTTTGAAATTATTTTATTAGTATGATTCTACTATTATGATTCATGATTTATATATCTTGATTTTATTGTTTCATGAGGAATGGTGACATTTTTGTTTTTCCATTGTTGCACTGTATAGAGTCTGGCGTGTCTGCACATTTCTATTTATGCTTAATGTGGCTTTATTTTGTATTTGGTGGGGTTTGTGTTCTGCATGCAAAGACTGAGATGAAGCATTCTTTTAGCATGTGGTTTCTCTGTAGGGATCTGTGGTAGCTTGGCCTGTTCTGTTTTCCTGATAGGAGGTGTATTGCTATTTTAGATTCTGGTGTAATATTTGGGGTATTCTTTTTCATAGGTGGGGTTGTTGTTCTTTGAGTGGCAGATAGTACTGTGTTGATACGGGAGGACCATGCCGAAACATATCACAATAAGTACGATGCCATGTGAATTCCAAGATGCAAAGTTTTCTTGTTGGCATCACAACAGTGCATGAAATTATCACAATAACGTGTATAGGAATTTTACCTCAGAATGTCACTTTTCATGTAAAATATGTTATAAATGCATCATAGGGTGCCTGTGCACAGCAGCAACGCTCCCCCCATCCCCCAAAGTACCCCTGCAGGAAGTCTTTAATGCTGGTATGTGCTTGAAATAATTGAGGTAAAAGGTTTTAAAGTTTCACGCAGGATGCGTAATGGCTGTTGCAGACCACTTAGAAAGCCATTGTAGGGTGCAGTAGATGGCGTTATTTATCAATAAGAAAACAACTAGTAGGTCTCAGACCTGCATGCTTACAGCCCACCCATGTTAACCTTCTGCCCACCCAAAAAAATCAACTCTGGCTCCGCCACTGACTCCATGTGTCCAGCTGTCCCTGCTCTCTCTCTCTCTGTATCCATTTTTCCTGGTGCTCACCCAGCCACGCTCCTTGTCTCTCTGTCCTAGCGCTGCCTCCACCGTCTTCTGCTCCTGGATGGACGGGTACCCGGAGGATTTCCAGGGACCACACCCAGACGCTGCGCTCCTGGACCGGCTGGCTGCCTACATGAGGCGGGAATTCGGGGAGGAACAGAGGCGCTCCCTGCTGCAGACGCTGAAGGCGATCCGTGCAGGGGGGAACGGTAAGAGGGGACCGGAGGGGAGAGGTCGGCGTCCGCCCCCAGGTCCCATGCTGGTTTAGGCGCGGGATACGTGCCTCGCTGGGTCTGGTGGGTTGCCCGGGTGCCTGTCTTTCCATGTCCGTGGGCCGCATGCATGCGTCTCTGTATTTGTGTGTCGCGTGTCTGTCCTTGCCTCTGTGTATCTTGTCCCCGTGTGTTGCACATGTTTGCATGCGTTACAAGTGTGCCTGTGTATCTGCGTTACATATAGGTCAGTCTGTGCGTGCCACGCGTGTTTCTCTATATCTGCGTTACATGTGTGTGCGTCTCTCTCTGTTCAGAGTCCAGTCTGCAGTGCCCCCTATCCTCCCTCTCTCCTCTCCACAGAGCAGCGCCTGGATGCGGTGTCAGTGCCGCTGGAGGTGAACGAGGCGCCGGCGGACGTGCTGGATATCCTGACGTTCCTGGCGGATCACGTGGCTGTGCAGCTCACACTGCTGGAAGCGGTGAGACCACGTCTGATGGGGGGGGGGGGGGTTCCTAGGGAGAGCATAATGATCCCCCCCCCTCACTAATGGAAGGAAAGAGAGGAGCCCCCCAGATCTTCAGAGGGAAGGCAGGGAGAGAAGAGATTCCTAGCCTCAGAGCGTAGATGAGTGGATGTGAGCGTCCAGTCCCTTCAGACCAAGGGTCCATTGAGCCCTTGTCTGGGGATAAGTCTATGACCAGGGTAGGGGGGGGAGCACATGATTTTCCTGTGGACATAAACCGCTCCTCGCTACAGGACTTTGTAATAATCTGATCCCTCCCGTTGCTCCTCACGCCCCTGGCAGGATCTCTTCCAGAAGGTGGTCCCCTACCAGTGCCTGGGCTCGGTCTGGTCGCAGCGGGACAAGAAGGGGAAAGAGCGCCTGTGCCCCAGCGTGCGGGCCACCGTGCTGCAGTTCAACAAGCTGGCCAAGGCCGTGATCAGCTGCTGCCTGTGCGGCGCCCGGCTGCGGCCTCAGCAGCGAGCTCGCATCTTCGAGAAGTGGATTAAGGTGGCCGAGGTGAGCCGGGGAAGGAAGGAAGGAAGGGGGGGAAATGGCAGGCGGCTTGGACGCCGTGACGGGGGCGCCCTCTCAACTTTCCCCCCACCCTCCGCTTGTTCATCGGGCTCCGTCCCTCACGTGAGAAATCCGCGCCGGCTCCCCCCCCCCCCCGCCGAGACTCGGCGTCCCGCCTCTTAAACGCGGGCCGGTCCGGGTCGCGAATACCCGGCGGATCCCGTAAGGTTAGATCCCGTATCTCCTTTTTTTTTTTTTTTTTAAACCCCGCCGCGCTCGCCGCCCCCAACCGCGTCCCCTGGCGACGGATTCTGCAGCTCGATCGTGCGCTTTCTGCGATCTATTTCAGATCTGCTGGTTGTTAGGAGCGTCCTCTTGCTTTAGTAGTATTTGCAAGGGTAAACAATCGTCCTTTATTGATCCGTTCCACACCGCCCCCCCCCCCCCGCTCGGGAATTTATAAACTTCCGTCGCGTCCCCTCTCGGCCGTTCTCTTCTCCGAGCTGAAGAGTCCTTAAACCTGCGCGGCCTCTCGACATGAGGAGAGACGTCCCATCCCCCTTCATCATTTTTCCCTCCCTCCTTTCCTCCCTGTTTCTATCCTTCTCTTTCCCTCCTTTACCAGTTTCTCTGATTTCTTTTTTTTTTTTTCCCTTTCTCTCTCCACCCTAGGAGTGTCGGGCGCTGAAGAATTTCTCCTCCCTCTACGCCATCGTCTCAGCCCTGCAGTCCAACGCCGTCCACCGACTGAAGAGGACCTGGGAGGAGACGTCAAGGTGAAGAGGAAAGTCCCACCCTTTAACCCCGGGCCTGGCATCCTCTCTCTCTCTTAGGGGGCGATTTCATTTAATTTACTCACCGCAGGGGTCAGACTCTGCCTGCCTTAAGAGTTTCCCAGCCTCTTCCCAGGGAAGACGGTCGGGCGAGGTCAGAGGGTTAAAGAGAGGGTGGCAGGGGGCGTGCAGTGGGTGGATGGGAGTACAGCAGGCTGGTACAAGAGAATTAACGAGAGGAGACCACAGTTTCTGGAATCCAGTGGATTTACCAGGCCTTATAAATAAACTGAGTACCCTTGGTATGGGCCCTCAAGTGGGGCTAGAATCTGGTTGAGTGGGAGGTGACGAAGGGCAGCGGTAAATGGACTTCACCTCGAGGAGAGAGAGGTGTTACTAGCCTTGTGCTGCCGGAGGGACGGAGCCTTTCCCACATTTCCCCTAAGCCATATTGTGAAAAGACCAGAAGAGGTTCTGTCTTTTTTTTTTTTGTGGCCGATACCAAAATCCGCAACGGGGCAGACAACCCGGGAAGGCGCGGAAAACCCACGAGGAGGGACGAGGGACGGTCTGGAGTCTGACAACTAAGATCTAATGCTTTAAAAAAGAATAAAAAAAATTAAAAAAGGCAGAGTTGTGCATTTGGGCTGCGAATATCCAAGGAACCGGCACAGTACGGGGGGGTGAAATTTTTCTAAGCACGAAAGAAAAAACCAGGATCTGAGTGAGGGCGATCATATCTGATGAACTCAAGGTGGTCAAACAGGTGGACAAGGTGACGGCAAAAGGCAGAAAGGCACTTGGGTGCACTGGGAGAGGATTGGATGGCGGAAAAAAAAAAAGGAGGTATAAACACAGGGGATCTCTGAGGGAGTGGCAGGGATGGTAGAGCTGAGCAGTTGGCGTGGATGTGCAGATTAGGTGGGCCCTGTGGTCTCTTGTCTGCCGTCAAGTTTCTAACCCTATGGCCTCGGCCTACCGCCCTTTTGTTAGCTCTCTAGCCTGGGAACCACCGTCCTTCCCTTCGACCCTCCCATCTGAAGTGATGGCGTTTCATCTTTTCTTCCAGTCCAGAACGAGATGAGCTGACATCACAGAGGTTTATAAACGCGGAATGATGAGGTCATAGTGCTAGTGCGCAATCCGATGACGTCAAGAGGGCAGAACAAAGAAAGCCCTTCCTTCTCGGGGGTTTTCCTCCTCCAGGGGCTGCTTCTGGAGGACTCCTAACCCCGCGTCACCTCTTGCCTTCTCTCCCGCAGGGACGCCGTTCGCAGTTACGAAGAGCTGTGCCAGGTCTTCTCAGAAAAGGACAATTACTCGCAGATTCGGGAGCTGCTCTTCAAGGTGAGGGGGGGGGGGGACTCTGGTCGCGATCACGTCGCTCGCTGTGTGGTGGGTGAGGGAGGGTCCTCACGTTCACAAGATTGAGAGGGGGTTTTTTTTGTTTTGTTTATGTGGTTTTTTTTTTTATTCCCAGTCACAGGAAGAAACATTGAAGCCTGCGAGCATTGAGTTGAATTTAAAGAAACAGCAGAAGCATCCCAAGGAACAGAGAGCAGGGGTGAGAGATGGCGAGAGAGAGAAGGGAAAGGGATCAGGGAACAAGGGGCGAGAGAGAGATGGGAGAGGGAACAGAGAAGGGGGGGGGGGTGGGGTGAGAGACTGCGGGAGAGCTGAGACAGGGAGCACAGAGGAGGAAAACAGAGACCATGGGAGAGACGGGTACAGGGAGCAGAGGTTGCGAGACTGTGGGAAAGACAAGGAGAGAGAGAGACAAGCCAAAACGAAAAAAAAAAGGGAGAAATGAAGGGTGAGAGAGACACATGGGAGAGACAGAAAGTGGTGGAGGAAAGGATGAGTGTTATGAGGACAGATACAGGAGGAGAGAGCTCCTCGTGTCCATCTGTCTGTCTCTGTAGGACATCATCCCCGTCACGACCGTCCGCCTGTCTCCGCGGAGCGTCATCCCCACCACGCCGGTCTCTGTCTGGTTTTTGTAGGGGGATGTCGTCGTCGTCGCCGTCGTGACCAGCCTCCACAAGGCTTTTCCTGTCTTTCTTCCCAGGGAGCAGTTCCCTCTATGTCTCTCTCTCTCTCTGCAGGGTGTCGTCCCATACCTCGGCACGTTCCTGAAAGATCTGGTGATGCTGGACACCGCAGCAAAAGACGAGCTGGAGGTGAGGAGGCGCCGCCGGGTCGCTGCCCTCCTGTGTCGCGCGCGCGCGCGTTGCGCCGTGTGATACCTGGAGAGATTACACGCGCACGTCACGCCGCGTGATTACCAGAAGGGTTTAGATATGTGGGGTGGGGGTCCTTCTGCTGACATTCATGGGGGGTGGGGGGCGAAGAGTAGTCACCCCTCCCCCTTGGGTTCTTCTGCTGGTGATTGTAGAAGGCGCAGTGGGGTGGCTTTTTCGGGGATTATGAGATGGGTGATGGGGCCCTTTCCCTGTTGGGGGTGGGCCCCTCTGTTGGTGATTTGGGGAAGGGGAGGAGGGGAGACTATATTCTTATTTAAAAGGGACAAGGATCGGATTGGGGGGGGTCCCTTCTAAATCCTTGTTTAATTCATTTTCTAGAATGGCTACATTAATTTTGACAAACGGCGGAAGGTACGTCTTGTCTATTTCTTTCCAACTTTTTTTTTTTTTCTGTCTTTTATCCTCCCTTTCGCTCCCTCGGAGGCCTCTGCCGCGCTCCCCCACCCCATACAGTACGCCTCGAGCAGCTCAGGAAGCCTTCTTCGGCCTGAGGGCTGGAAGGGGGTGCACCCCCTCCTCGACCAGCAGGAGCCTGCACTGTAGCAGCTGCCATCTTATCCTCCCTCCCAGGGCCTGAGCTCACTACCCTCTGCCTCAGCAGACGGGGGTTATCTGCCCCTATGCGCCTCGGCCTTGGAGCTGAGGCCTGCTTTAGATTCCTGAACCTTTCCTGGCCTGACGAGTTGTTCGTGCGTTAGCAAGTAATAGGGAAAAGTGGTAAAGAGAATACAGAATTACAGCGTACAGAAGAGCAAGGACGGATCCTGGCTCCTGCTGCTGCTGGCTCGTCTCCCTGGTCAGAGAGGACGTCTCTGTTTTAGTGGCAGGATCTCTCTCCTCTTTTCCCCTGGGGGCAGATGGAGTCCTTCCTGCTCATTCTTCTGCAGGAAGCTTCTGATTTATTTTTTTTTTCCTTTCCGGTGCTGGGAAATGCGCGTCTTTGATATCGTTGGTGTTTGCACAGTTCAGGCGGTAATCCCCAGCACCATTAGCCTGGGAGAAGCCAAACTCGGTAGACTGTAGAAGCTCTGCAGGATCAGGCCTGGCTAATAGCCGGAGGAAATGCCTTTCTGCTTGGGGTTTCCAGTTCGGGCTTAAGTCTGCGCATTTCTAATTTACGGTCCCTTGTTCTGTAATTGGTTAGGGTCTGTTTGTGTTCCGAGCGCGACCGAGCTGAGGGACTCTGCTAGCGCGGAGGAATCTGTCGCAGCCTGACTTGGTCTGTTTTCCCAGTAAGCGGGTGTATCGGTGTTCTAGGGTCCGGTGTAATATTTGTACCATTGCCTTTTCCTAGGTGGTGTTCTTGCTGCGTGAGTCCTGGCAGTTAGTGTCATTTTGGTAAGGCGGGTTTGCTGCATAGGCACCGAGTGTGTTTTGTTTTGTTTTGTTTTTTTTTTGCAGGATTTTCTATTGCATCACGAGTGCCTGACAATGCAGAGAGTTGCTGTTGTTATTAAGGGCGATACTAGAATTTGAATATTTTCGTCCTAGTTCTGCTCTGCACCCGTTATTAGGGGTGTGTCTGTTTGCAGAACCGGGGGTGCAAGGTTTCTCTTGGGGTTCTGTCCCATTGTGTGGAGCTTGGGGTTGACGACAGACCTCAGACTTCATTCCCTCGTAGAACTGGCTGAATGATACTTTTGAATAATTTTACTAAACTGGTTTAGGGGTTTCTTTGTTGCGTATCGGGCCCTTCAGACCTTTTTCTTGTTTCATCCCAGGCCATGGGATGTGCAGTCTGGGGCATGTTCTGCTCCTCTTGATTGTTTAGAAAGAATTTGAATTTGGAGAGTGTTTTGGCTTTCTACAAAATGGCAATTATGATCTTTCCGAGTCACCTGTAGGGCCCAGGAGCTGCAGTTTGAAGTAGTTTAAATTTGAGGCCAGGGACAGAATCGAAGGCTCTTTTTAATGTCCATAAAACATCAGGATATTCTCCCCCTGGGGGTGCGTACGGGGCCTTTTTCGTGTACATTAGTCAGTATCAGTAAGGTAGAGATGTGGGCAGGAGCTCGGGTGCTTATGGAGGAAACCAGTAAGACTTCTCCACAGGCTTTTGCTGGTAGCACTCGGTTACTGAGGACACCTCAGAATAATTTGCTAATACTACTGCTGACAAGAGATCCCCTTGAAATTCGGATTAGTGGCATCCATTCCCAGCTTTTAGGGAAGTGCCGGTGCTTCCTGGACTCGTCCACTTGCAGTCTTGGTTTAGCTTCTATCGTGGCCACATTGCTTTTCTGGGCTTAGGTGTCCGGTGGTAGTCCTGGATTTTTCGGTGCTGTTATAGAGGGGTCTGATAATTCTGTGATACTTTCTCCCGGGTGAGGTTTTTTGATCTGGCATGAGACCTTAAGGTTTGATCTTGTTATAGAGGTGCTGGAAGTCCTTGGTCCATATTTTAACATTCTGCATTGCTAAATCAGATTAAGCTTGGGAGTTTAACGCTTCCTTTTCTGTCTCGCTTTCTCTCTACTCTCTGTAATGGGTCACTCAGTCTCTCTTATCTTTCCCCTCTTACTTTTCTCTTTTCTGAAGCCTGGGATTTGGACATTGGGGGGGGTTTTCTATTCTCCTGTTCTTGTGTTTCTTTTCTCCGGAAGGAGTTTGAAATCTTGACTCAGATCCGCCTGCTGCAGTCCATCTGCAAGAACTACGCCTTTGACAGGGACCCGGCCTTCGTGCGCTGGTTCCACGGCCTCCAGCCCCTCAGCGAGGCTGACAGGTGAGTCGACAGGCCCCCCCCCCCCATAACAGAGGCGACATTCACAGGGGGCGTCTCCAGACCCTCACGCACACGGCTGACCCCCGACGAGGAGTGCCAGAATTTTCTGCACAGGCGAGATGCTAACGGGGGGCAAACTCTCCAGATCTTCACCTGCAGGCATGAAACTGGCCAGAGAGCCTTCAACCCTTCATTACACAGAGGCGTGACACTGACAGGGAGGCTCCAGCCCTTTACACACACACACAGGCGTGACACTGACAGGGAGGCTCCAGCCCTTCACACACACACAGACAGACAAAGGCGTGACACTGACAGGGAGGCTCCAGCCCTTCACACACACACAGACAGACAAAGGCGTGACACTGACAGGGAGGCTCCAGCCCTTCACACACACACACACAGGCATGACACTGACAGGGAGGCTCCAGCCCTTCACACACACACACACAGGCGTGACACTGACAGGGAGGCTCCAGCCCTTCACACACACACACACATAGGCGTGACACTGACAGGGAGGCTCCAGCCCTTCACACACACACAGGCGTGACACTGACAGGGAGGCTCCAGCCCTTCACACACACACACAGGCGTGACACTGACAGGGAGGCTCCAGCCCTTCACACACACACACAGGCATGACACTGACAGGGAGGCTCCAGCCCTTCACACACACACACACATAGGCGTGACACTGACAGGGAGGCTCCAGCCCTTCACACACACACAGGCGTGACACTGACAGGGAGGCTCCAGCCCTTCACACACACACACAGGCGTGACACTGACAGGGAGGCTCCAGCCCTTCACACACACACACACAGGCATGACACTGACAGGGAGGCTCCAGCCCTTCACACACACACACAGGCGTGACACTGACAGGGAGGCTCCAGCCCTTTACACACACACAGACAGACACAGGCGTGACACTGACAGGGAGGCTCCAGCCCTTTACACACACACAGGCGTGACACTGACAGGGAGGCTCCAGCCCTTTACACACACACAGACAGACACAGGCGTGACACTGACAGGGAGGCTCCAGCCCTTCACACACACACAGGCGTGACACTGACAGGGAGGCTCCAGCCCTTTACACACACACAGGCGTGACACTGACAGGGAGGCTCCAGCCCTTCACACACACACACACACACACATAGGCGTGACACTGACAGGGAGGCTCCAGCCCTTCACACACACACACAGGCGTGACACTGACAGGGAGGCTCCAGCCCTTCACACACACACACAGGCGTGACTGACAGGGAGGCTCCAGCCCTTCACACACACACAGGCGTGACACTGACAGGGAGGCTCCAGCCCTTCACACACACACACACACACACATAGGCGTGACTGACAGGGAGGCTCCAGCCCTTCACACACACACACACACAGGCGTGACTGACAGGGAGGCTCCAGCCCTTCACACACACACACACACAGGCGTGACACTGACAGGGAGGCTCCAGCCCTTCACACACACACAGGCGTGACACTGACAGGGAGGCTCCAGCCCTTCACACACACACACAGGCGTGACACTGACAGGGAGGCTCCAGCCCTTCACACACACACACAGGCGTGACTGACAGGGAGGCTCCAGCCCTTCACACACACACAGGCGTGACACTGACAGGGAGGCTCCAGCCCTTCACACACACACACACACACACACAGGCGTGACTGACAGGGAGGCTCCAGCCCTTCACACACACACACACATAGGCGTGACTGACAGGGAGGCTCCAGCCCTTCACACACACACACACATAGGCGTGACACTGACAGGGAGGCTCCAGCCCTTCACACACACACAGGCGTGACACTGACAGGGAGGCTCCAGCCCTTCACACACACACACAGGCGTGACACTGACAGGGAGGCTCCAGCCCTTCACACACACACACAGGCGTGACTGACAGGGAGGCTCCAGCCCTTCACACACACACAGGCGTGACACTGACAGGGAGGCTCCAGCCCTTCACACACACACACACACACACATAGGCGTGACTGACAGGGAGGCTCCAGCCCTTCACACACACACACACACAGGCGTGACTGACAGGGAGGCTCCAGCCCTTCACACACACACACACATAGGCGTGACACTGACAGGGAGGCTCCAGCCCTTCACACACACACACAGGCGTGACACTGACAGGGAGGCTCCAGCCCTTCACACACACACACACAGGCGTGACACTGACAGGGAGGCTCCAGCCCTTCACACACACACACAGGCGTGACTGACAGGGAGGCTCCAGCCCTTCACACACACACAGGCGTGACACTGACAGGGAGGCTCCAGCCCTTCACACACACACACACACACACATAGGCGTGACTGACAGGGAGGCTCCAGCCCTTCACACACACACACACATAGGCGTGACTGACAGGGAGGCTCCAGCCCTTCACACACACACACACATAGGCGTGACACTGACAGGGAGGCTCCAGCCCTTCACACACACACACAGGCGTGACACTGACAGGGAGGCTCCAGCCCTTCACACACACACACAGGCGTGACACTGACAGGGAGGCTCCAGCCCTTCACACACACACACAGGCGTGACTGACAGGGAGGCTCCAGCCCTTCACACACACACAGGCGTGACACTGACAGGGAGGCTCCAGCCCTTCACACACACACACACACACACATAGGCGTGACTGACAGGGAGGCTCCAGCCCTTCACACACACACACACACAGGCGTGACTGACAGGGAGGCTCCAGCCCTTCACACACACACACACATAGGCGTGACACTGACAGGGAGGCTCCAGCCCTTCACACACACACAGGCGTGACACTGACAGGGAGGCTCCAGCCCTTCACACACACAGGCGTGACACTGACAGGGAGGCTCCAGCCCTTCACACACACAGGCGTGACACTGACAGGGAGGCTCCAGCCCTTCACACACACACAGGCGTGACACTGACAGGAAGGCTCCAGCCCTTCTCACACACACACACACACAGGCATGACACTGACAGGGAGGCTCCAGCCCTTCACACACACACAGGCGTGACACTGACAGGGAGGCTCCAGCCCTTCACACACACACACACACACAGGCGTGACACTGACAGGAAGGCTCCAGCCCTTCTCACACACACACAGGCGTGACACTGACAGGAAGGCTCCAGCCCTTCTCACACACACACACACACAGGCATGACACTGACAGGAAGGCTCCAGCCCTTCTCACACACACACACACACAGGCATGACACTGACAGGAAGGCTCCAGCCCTTCTCACACACACACACACACAGGCATGACACTGACAGGAAGGCTCCAGCCCTTCACACACACACACACACACACACACACAGGCGTGACACTGACAGGAAGGCTCCAGCCCTTCACACACACACAGGCGTGACACGAACAGCGGCTTTGGTGGGAAGGACAATCCAGAATGCAGTGCATGACAAAGCAGCTTAGAACCTGATGGTAGATTAAGGGCCATGAGGCTGGATGGAGGAATGGAGGGAGGCATTTCTGCACTCAAAGACTCAGTGGGAATGAGGAGATTTTTTTTTTTTTATTTGTGGTTGAGTTGATGGCTCCGGCTGCTTTTGGGGGGGGGGGGGGGGGGGGATTTCCGCCTTCCAGACCTGAGCTCTTCGTTGTTGCTTCTGTTTCAGCCACAACCTGTCCTGCGATATTGAGCCACTGCTGGAAACCGTGACACCCACCCGGCCCACGAATCCCACCGTAGTGATCACACACTGCACCGAGTAAGGACTTGGTGGTGGGGGGGGGGATGCGAGGTAGAACCCTGTGTGTGGACTGGGAGGGAAACCCGGGTACAGGGCAAGAGGCCTCTTTCCAGCTTGTGAATCTCTTTGCTTCCCCTGATGCTCCCCCTGTCTCTTTTCTTTCAGCCTGCTGGCCTCCGTTGCTGCCCCCCTCTCGTGGGACAAATCAAGTTCCCCGAAGCTCATCTCCGACTGCGTCTTTGACTTTGCCTGCCTGAGAGCCTCCGAGCAGCAGCAGCTAAAGCCCGTGAACCCGTTGCTGTCCCGCCTGGCGAAGGTAAACCAGGTCCCCGTTTCTGTGAGAGGCCCCGTGCTAGACTGGTTCCTCTCTCCGTGGTGGGGATCTGGACTCTGGAGGTAGGGAGTCATGGGCGACCCATCTCGGCAGTGCTGTGCCTTGCGCAGGCCCTGGAGGTGGGATCTGGAGCTCTTGGCCGGGTGATGGAGTGCGGAGGGGGCAGATCTTTAAATTCGCACATCTCCTGCTATCCAGCTACCCCCCCCCCCCCATAACCACTCTTCTTCCCTTTCCCTCTCATGCTGCAGCAGATGAAATGCCCCTCCGTGTCTTCTTTGGATCAGTTGGGGCTGACACCTCCGGCTCCCGCCCAGCCCACGCCGCCTCCCCTGGCCTCGCTGTCGCCCATTCCGGCTTTCGTGAAGTCCCATCGCCGCTCCGCGTCCTGCGGCTCTGCCTTCCCGTCGCCGCCGGGGCCTGCCTCCTCCTCCCCCCCCCAGGGCGGGGGCTGCGAGTGCCGCATCGTCCGCGTGCGGATGGACCTGGAGAACGGGAATATGTACAAGAGCCTTCTCGTGAGTATCCACACCCCCCCCCCCCCCCCGCTGACCATTCTGTGCATGAGAAGACGAGGATAGGTCTGGGGGAGTCTGGGGCGGCGCCATCCCGCTATGATATACATAACCTAGTTATAGCGCCGTGTCTCCCGCCAGCGGGTCTATCACTGCGATAATGTGCGCGGCCTAGCGCCGTGCTCGTACAACGTCTTCCCCCTCCCCCCGCACGCAGGTGACGAGCCAGGATAAGACGCCGGCTGTGATCGTGAAGGTGTTGGAGAAGCACGGTCAGGACCCGCGGGAAGCTGCCCACTACGAACTGGTGCAGCTCATGCCCGAGGACAGGGGTAAGGACGACGCGGCCGATTCCCGTTCTGTAGGCATGTAGGGGGGGGGGGGGGGGGGGGGCGTGTGCCTGTGTACACGCGGCTAGGCGTGTTGATGCGTGCATCCGTTATCATGCACAGCCCCCGTCAAACACTTTGCCGAAAGGAAAAAAAAAAGTGATGCAAAGGGTTTTGGAACATAGCGCTGAGGACACAGGAAGCCGCAAGGCACGATTCAACACTAAATTAGCCAAAGGCTGCATTTTTTTTTTTCCCCTAAATGAAACAAATCAGTTCCAGCAATCCACGAATAAAATTTTTGTCATTGTGGAGCACAGTAAATGGTGGCAGATAAAGCTACAAACGGCCCAGCAGGTGGCCTAGGGTAGTTAACTGCTACTCCATGCAGCTCAGCCCGACGCTTCCTTACCACATCCCTAGGGATCCTTTCCATTTATCCCATTGCTTTGCCGGATCCCAGGACCGGGGTTTTTTTTTTTTTTTGCAACCCCCCCCCCCCCCCGCATTTATTTAAATATTTGCATGGGTGCTTGGTTATGGCTGTGGAACGAATGCCCGGGTGCATATATAGATACATCTGGGTATGTAACGTAGTGCGCCCAGCCTCTTGCTCTGAACTTGGGAGAAAATCCCCTCTTTATTGGGGAGTTAAACATCACCCTCAGCACAGGGGGCAGAAAACAGAACTGGGACAGATACAGAGGGCACCGGCGGTGGGGTCGGGAGTACTAGATTTACAGCTGTAAATGTGTACAGGGCTAAACACATACACACACCACACACAATATTTTCTCCTCTCATTCCCTGCAGAGCTGAGCATTCCCCGCACCGCCAACGTCTTCTACGCCATGAGCGCCGCCAACCAGGACTTCCTGCTGCGAAAGAAGGGCAGCGGGGCCCCCGCGCAGCCCGCGTCTCGGCCGGCTCCTGCACGGCACCGGAGCGAGCCCAGCGCCACCTTCCCCAAAATCAAATCCCGAGGTCTGCGCCTTGCCCGCGCCCTCTTCTGAGAGCGGGGAACTGGGTCTCCCCAACCCCCCCCCCCCACAACAGACTCCTAAGCCGAAGGGGGGGGGGGGGGGGGGGAGGGGGGCCAGCCTTGGCCGGGTGCCACCTCTCAGGGTTCGGCTGCGGCCGCCGAAACGTGGGCGGGAGCCCAGCGCCCGTTAAGAAAAACGGATTCGGATCCGGCGGGGGAGCTCCAGCGGGAAACGCGAAGCAGCCGGCCCTTCGGGTTCCCAAAGTTAAAGTTCTCACCCCCCCCCTTAAGATAAGGACTTCGGGGCCCAGATCCGGGTCACTTCAGCCAGGCCGGGATGTGACCTGCGGCAGTCTTTTAACTCCCGCCTACCAAGGATCCAAGGCTTGCGCGGGAAGCGAAGAAGAAATCTGCTTCTGGGTCGTTTAAGGGCCTTGGTTCAGGGGGACCTGCAGGCCCGAGAGGACGAAGGGAAGCAATGCGGGGATAATACAGAACTTTACAGGACGTCAGCCCGCTCCATTGCCTGGGAGCGCCTAAGGGCGACAGCAGCGTGACCGACCCTGCTGTGTGTTATAAAGGGGGAGGGAAAGAGGGGCAGCCGTGTTTGTGTCTATTGCATGCACTAGTTCTCATCTCTCCAACTCACTTATTGTGCCTGCAATTTTGTAAAAAAAAAAATATGTATGTATGTATTTTAGATATTTTCTATAAATCAGCATTTTTCTAATTGATAAGGAATGGGAGAGTGTCCCTTTCCAGTAAGGGTGGGAGGGCTTAGGCCTGTGCTGGGAGGAACTATAATTATAGGGCGGGGGCAATGGATTCAGGAGTAAATCCACAGCCCTCCCCCCCCCCTCCCTTCCTCAGGTCAGCAGCACCGGGGCTCACAGCCCCAACCAGCCTTGCCCTCTGCTAACACTATGAATAAAACACTAGCGGGTAAGCGGACACGGCGCTTGTGTGTGATTCATTTTGGGACATGGTCCTAGCCCCTCTGCCTGACCTTCCCCCTTCACCTGCTCCTGTCAGCGTCGTGACAGCAGCAGGATCCGGTCCTCTTACTTCAGGTAGTCTTTGGGGGGGGAGGCTGCTGTTTAGCAAGGGGGGGGCGTGGCCACGCCCCCAACGAAGTTACCAAGCAGGGGAAGTCACCGTCTTTAACAGCAGCAGATCTTTAATATGATAAAAGAATACAGGGTGGGGGGGAAAAAACCAAAAACAAAACACAGTCCCCGATGCAAAAAAAAAAAAAATCAAACAAAAAAACCCCCAACTCTCCCCATCCACAACCAGATCCCCCAGAGTCCCGTGCCCGTCACGCGTCCGGCGCTGCTCCTCAGGCCTTCACGGCCGTCTTGGCCTGGGCTTTCTGGAAGTCCTGCTGCAGTCTGGACAGCGCGTCCCGATGCTCCTCCGCCTTCTTCTCCAGGTCCTTCATCTGCGTCTCGTAGCGCTTTCTGCCAAATCGGCGAGGCACGGGAGGGAGAAGACGACAAAACGGTGTCATTCATTCATTCATTCACGACTTGGGAGCGAGTCTAGTGTGTGAGAAGTGAATTTGTGTCATCCCCCCCCCCCCCCCGCATGCTTAAATTCTGCCCCATCGCCGGGGGCTACCCCATGCCCCTGCCTTTCTCTACGGGAGATGCCCGCCAGAGGTTTCTGTCCTGTGCCCTCTGGCGACCACTTCCTTAAAAGGGGGCGGCCTCCAGGACTGAGCAGGGCGTCCCACCAGCCACCTTTTTTTTTTTTCTTGCTGGCGATAACCTTTGCTGGCTCTTAACTCCCCCCCTGCTGCTTTTACTGACTGGCAACCTTCAGGTCGTCTGAGACCACTGCTCCCAGTTCTCGTCTTCCCTTAACTGATGAGCGGCTAACGAAAGTCTGAGGGCCTGATGCTTGATTTTATGCACAACTTAAAAAAAAAAATACACAACACTTCCCCATTCTTGCCGCCTTTACATTTTTTAAGACACTCCCCCCCCCCCCCCCAGACAGACATTTACCCTCTAGTCGCCCTTATAATGTCGCTAAAAAAAAAAAAAAAAAGATATTGACAAGCATCAGCTCCAGCATCGAGCTCCGAGGTGCCCACCCATCACTTTGTTTTCGTCTACCTGCGCTCCACTGACCCCCCCCCCCCCCCAGTCCCACAGCATCTCGTGTACCCCCTGTGCTTCCAGGCCTTCCCGTCAGCCTCTCTCACTTCCCTTAGGCTGCTGCTTCCCTTCCTCCCAGCCCCCACCCGATCCGTGGCCCCGGGCAGAGGTCGGCGGGGACGCTGCCCTCTCGCACAGAGCTAGCAGGGAGGGCTCGTACCGAGATCCAGTCCCTGCTGCAGCCCCGGCCCCCCCCCCTCCACAAACTTCTGCCAGGGAGCCAACAGAGGAGGACTGGGTCATGATGGGGGGGGGGGGGGGGCGCGGAGAGAGTGTGCATCAGTCAAGGCCACGCCCGCTGTGCAAAGATACCGCCTGCAGGGCTGTGGACAGGCCACGTTCCACATCTCCGCTCATCTCAAGCGAGAGTCTAAAATCGACCAGCGCGCACAGGCGCAGGGGTTTCCCGCCCCACTCACATTTCTCCAGCGATGTAATCCAGGCGTTTGCTCACTGTGCCCTTAGCTTCTTCCAGGTCCTGAACCACCAGCACAGGTCCAATCAACTTGAAGACCTTGTTGGAAGCATCCAGTAACTCCAACTCCTGCAAGTCATCAGAGGGTAAAGGTCGTTCAGGGCCCTTCCTGAAACAGAAACCTCCACACGCCAGGCAAAAAAACAGCCAACTCCGCTCACCCTGGACGCCTGGCTAAGACCTTTCTGGAGACTCGGTCCTCGCATGCTACAGCCGGGGCTCCCTCACTCCAGTACTACCTGCAGGAGTCATTCTTAGCCCCCTACGTCCGGGCTGTACCATCGCCCCCTTTCACGCTAGCCGAGCGCCTGGCCTCGCTCTCACGGGCAGACCCTCACCAGATACAAAAGAAGCCCAAGGGGAGCCGCGCCGAAAAGAGAGAGAAGCTCAACTGAAATGCATTTCCCTCCCGCACCGTGCAAAATCCAGAAGAGGGCAGAGGCGCGCGCTATTTCCCGAAGCCGGGGGGAGTGTGGAAGAGGAGCGACAGCAGCCAGGGCAGCAAAATCTGTCACTTCCTGCCCCCCCTCCCGGGGGCCAGATGCGATCTGACCCGAGACGAGACCGAGCAGCGCCAGCATCCGGGAATTCTCCGTTTTTAAATTCTTTCCCTTAACCACTTTCGGTGTCAATCTGGCAACCTACAGAACAAACTGCCTGGCCAAGAAAGGCTCCTGAATCTGCTGGGGGTGCTGCTGCCGCCGCCCTGTAGACTCCTCCCCGTTTTGATGCAGCGCTGCGCACGCCCTCGGCACCAGACAGAAATAAAGTAAATCCGTGAAAGGCAGGCCTGTGACTCTACGTCAAGTACGGGATTTGGCCCAGATCTGCTCTGCATCTTTCTCTGTACTGCACTCACCTCCTTGACGATGTTGTTCTCTGTTAGTTGAGCTTCAAGCTTCTGGCGGGCCGACATGCACTTACTGAGATCTGGCAAGAGAGAGAGAAGAGCCCCGCTTATAGGAAAGTCCGAGAGCTCGGGATGGGAGAGAGAGAGAAAGAGAGAGAAGAGTCCCGCTTATAGGAAAGTCCGAGAGCTCGGGATGGGAGAGAGAGAGAGAAGAGCCCTGCTTATAGGAAAGTCCGAGAGCTCGGGATGGGAGAGAGAGAGAGAAGAGCCCCGCTTATAGGAAAGTCCGAGAGCTCGGGATGGGAGAGAGAGAGGGGGGAGAGAGAGAGAGAGAAGAGCCCCGCTTATAGGAAAGTCCGAGAGCTCGGGATGGGAGAGAGAGAGAGAAGAGCCCCGCTTATAGGAAAGTCCGAGAGCTCGGGATGGGAGAAAGAGAGGGGGGAGAGAGAGAGAGAGAGAAGAGCCCCGCTTATAGGAAAGTCCGAGAGCTCGGGATGGGAGAGAGAGAGAGAAGAGCCCCGCTTATAGGAAAGTCCGAGAGCTCGGGATGGGAGAAAGAGAGGGGGGAGAGAGAGAGAGAGAAGAGCCCCGCTTATAGGAAAGTCCGAGAGCTCGGGATGGGAGAGAGAGAGAGAAGAGCCCTGCTTATAGGAAAGTCCGAGAGCTCGGGATGGGAGAGAGAGAGGGGGGGAGAGAGAGAGAGAGAAGAGCCCCGCTTATAGGAAAGTCCGAGAGCTCGGGATGGGAGAGAGAGAGAGAGAGAAGAGCCCCGCTTATAGGAAAGTCCGAGAGCTCGGGATGGGAGAGAGAGAGAGAGAGAAGAGCCCCGCTTATAGGAAAGTCCGAGAGCTCGGGATGGGAGAGAGAGAGAGAGAGAAGAGCCCCGCTTATAGGAAAGTCCGAGAGCTCGGGATGGGAGAGAGAGAGGGAGGAGAGAGAGAGAAGAGCCCCGCTTATAGGAAAGTCCGAGAGAGAGAGAGGGATGGGAGAGAGAGAGGGAGAGAGAGAAGAGCCCCGCTTATAGGAAAGTCCGAGAGAGAGGGATGGGAGAGAGAGAGAGGGAGAGAGAAGAGCCCTGCTTATAGGAAAGTCCGAGAGCTCGGGATGGGAGAGAGAGAGAGAAGAGCCCCACTTATAGGAAAGTCTGAGAGCTCGGGATGGGAGAGAGAGAGGGAGAGAGAGAGAGAAGAGCCCCGCTTATAGGAAAGTCCGAGAGAGAGAGAGGGATGGGAGAGAGAGAGAGGGAGAGAGAGAAGAGCCCCGCTTATAGGAAAGTCCGAGAGCTCGGGATAGGAGAGAGAGAGAGAAGAGCCCCGCTTATAGGAAAGTCCGAGAGAAGAGCTCTGGATGGGAGGGAGAGAGAGAAGAGCCCTGCTTATAGGAAAGTCCGAGAGCTCGGGATGGGAGAGAGAGAGAGGGGGACAGAGAGCACAGATGCTCGAGTGGCGGGGGGGATCTTTTTACCTTTCTGCAGCTGCTGGTATTTCTCCACCTCACCCTGCAGCTTCTTCTGAATCTGCTCGGCCATGCTGCCGGGGACCAGGAGCTGGGAGGCAAAAAAACAAAACAAAACAGACAAGAGGGCATGATGGCAGAGAGACAGCGCGAGGGCCCAGCGTGTCCGCCCCCTTCACCCGTCCCCACCTCGGGCTTTACCCTTTGCTTCCTTGTGTGGCCGCAGCATCCTCTCCGCTTACCTCCCTAACACTGCCCCCCCCCCCCCCCACCCCCGTCTATCCAGCACCTTTTCTACAATAAATGTTAAACGCCTGGGTCCAAACCCTTTCTGCCGCCCAGCATCACCTCTGCTTCTAGAGCCTCCTTCCACGAAGAAAATGCTGCTTCTCCATTCTTCTTAACATCTTTAAGATGTCCCAGTGCCTCATTTTGAGATACGGACAGAATAAAACAATCCAAAAACTTTTATGCTTTTGTTCAAAAATTATGAATGTTATTTTGCCAACTACTTTTATTACATTTTTACCCTTCCTGCAAGGTATAAATACATTAAATACACCCCCTCCTCCCAGTCTTTTTTCTCCTCTACGGTATTGTACATCTCGAGCCTCCTCCCGTACGGCTTTTGGTGCAGACCCCCCCCTCCCCGGCACCATTTTGAAAGCCTCTCTCTCTGAGCCACCTCCACACCCGTCTCTACCCTTTCAGGGGCACGGCCTCTGGAACTGGACACGGCATTCCACGCGGCGTGCGGACGCGTCACCACCTCCCACTGTTTCTACTGGTAACGTCGTTTCCCCGGACACCCCCGGCCCGCGCTCTCGAGATGGTTAAGATACGGTCAACCCAACGTCTCGCTCCCGATTTGGCGCACGTTTAAGTATCTCCACACCCCGATCCCTCCGCTCCCTCGGATTTCTTCACACCTTTATTTGGTTTTTTTTGGTTTTTTTTTTTAATTCTCACTGCGCGTTGACAGTCAAACTCTTGACCACCTCGTGTCCCGTTTTTCCCATTCCATCCCATCGCAGATCTTTGTATCACCTGCAAAAGAAAAACTTTTCCCCACTAAGTCCTCCGCGATACCACAACGCGGAAACACAGAATCTGACGGCAGATAAGGAGCAGGAAAGCCCATCACCTCCGCCCAATGTACTTAACCACTGGCTAAATCCTCCCACAAGGTTATGGATGAGACCAGCTCAGAGGTTTCTTAACAAAAAAAAATAATGAAATCAGCACCTACGACCACCGTCGAGGAAAATCATAATAAAACCGAACCTAGTACAAGCAAAAGCACGGTGCCTGAAACTTGCAAATTTCTTATAAGGGCACCAGTTGAGACCTCAGGAGCACATCACATAGATGCATCGCCTCGGGGCCAGGGAACATGGCACATTCAAGAGTGTCTTACATACCAACCTCCTGGGCTTAAGAGCAATTCAAAGGGTTAGCTGCTTACAATCAGAATCAGTAATTAAAACATACAAAAGCCACCTGCATAAACCATCCTAGCCAGGAATCAGACTGCTTGAAAATATAGCAACTTGTTGCTGTAATCTGAAATCAGCTAGGCCAGGAGAGCATATTATAAGAAAGCGCTGATGAAGAAGAATTAGCTGAACGCGTCCTTGAAAAGCGGGGTGGCAAGACTGCTTCAGGAAGAGCAGGGCGCATCTGCTGGGGCCGGCGACCGCCATACACACACTTTCATCTGGCTGGCTGTCACATCAGAGGCGTCCAGGGTATAACGAGAGGTAACCGGTTGGCCTCCGTGCTTCACATCACAGGGGAATAAACTGAAGCCGCCTCCTCTGGCGTGAAGGCGACAGACTTCACCTTCGGCGGGTCCGGTCTGCTTTATGGCCAAGGATCCTGCACGGTGAGCTGGATCTCGGAGGGGCGAAACACGGGGATCAGCAGGGTGCCGACACTCACCTGCAGAGGCATGGCTAAACATACTTCTTCTTATTTCGGCTACCAGAGTGCCTAATGGTGACATTGCCCCGCTTTTATAGCCAACCCCTCTGCCAGGTGCCGCTCTGGAGAAGGGCGGTAGCAGTGGGTGATTATATTTATTTATTTATTTAGCATTTTTTTTTATATACCGAGGTTCCGGTAACAATGTTACTAATCACTTCGGCTTACATATAACATGGAAATGACTTAACAAGTGAGTCTTACAGAGAACAAGGAAAATGAGGAACTTGGAGGAAATTGAAATAAATAACGCATTATAAAAAAAAACATCAGCTTAAATAACAGCAATCTTATACACTAGCGATTAGAACGAATCAATCATGTATCAAGTAGTTGAAAATTGGCAAGAGGGGTTTGCAATTAATTCTAGTATTATTAAGCGAAGTGGGATGAAATGAAATTGTCCAGGAAGGGAGGGTGTTGTAAAGTCCAATTCAGGCGTAGGCTTGTGAACATAAATAGAGAATGCACTATAAGCAGGCGAGATGCAACGTATGGTAAGGGGATGCTATAAGAGGGGGGGGGGGGGTGTATACAGCCACTGGCTTCATGTTATAAAGCACCAATATATTTAATTACAACATGTGCTACACGTAACACGATTCAAACGTAAAACCAATACGTCTTACTGTGTGATACAAACACACACATGACACATACCCAGTTATTTGTTACCGGTTTCTCCCGACAATCGCCACAGCGCCCTCCGCCAGCCTCGCTCTCTCTGCCTGAAACCCCACCCCCTCCCGGAAGTACTCTCCCCTCACCCGGAAGTTTCCCCTCCCGCTGCTTGCCGGGAAACACAGTCCTTCCCGCTTCCTCTTCCGGCGAGGCGCCCGACGCAGCTCGAGCAAGGGGCTCTCTCCGTTCCCACCCACCCACCCCCCTCCCCGTGACCTCTGCCCCGGCGAACCCTGACCTTTTATCACGGGTCCCTGCCGCAGGGGAACCCGGCAAAAACCTTGACCTCGGCCCTGGCGAGCCCGTGCGCTCCCGCCCTGCGACCTTTTGCACCAGAGTGGGGGGACGGACCCCTTATCAGCAATGATCCCTGCACTGGGCAGCCCGTGACCTTCACAGCCTGCAGATCTTTGCACTGGAGAACTTTCTCTCATTGACTTTATGCACTGGGGAGCCCGTGACCTTCGTAGCCCGCAGATCTTTGCACCGGAGAACTTTCTTCTCATTGACTTATGCACGGGGGAGCCCGTGACCTTCGTAGCCCGCAGATCTTTGCACCGGAGAACTTTCTTCTCATTGACTTATGCACGGGGGAGCCCGTGACCTTCGTAGCCCGCAGATCTTTGCACCGGAGAACTTTCTCTCGTTGACTTATGCACTGGGGAGCCCGTGACCTTCGTAGCCCGCAGATCTTTGCACCGGAGAACTTTCTCTCGTTGACTTATGCACTGGGGAGCCCGTGACCTTCGTAGCCCGCAGATCTTTGCACTGGAGAACTTTCTCTCATTGACTTATGCACGGGGGAGCCCGTGACCTTCGTAGCCTGCAGATCTTTGCACCGGAGAACTTTCTCTCGTTGACTTATGCACTGGGGAGCCCGTGACCTTCGTAGCCCGCAGATCTTTGCACTGGAGAACTTTCTCTCGTTGACTTATGCACTGGGGAGCCCGTGACCTTCGTAGCCCGCAGATCTTTGCACCGGAGAACTTTCTTCTCATTGACTTATGCACTCGGGAGCCTGTGCCCTTCATGGCCTGCGGACCTTTGCCCTGGGGAAAGTTATGGCAATGATTTCCCCCCCTGCCCTGCCTTCCTCTGGATTGAGATGTTCACCTCGCACCTACTGAGCGCCACAGAGCCCGTTCCCCGAGGAAGGGCAGCAAGGGGCACCGATGCTACCCTGGGGGCGGCCCGTCTGCAGATGCTTCTTGCGGCGCCAGCACCGCTGGTGCCTGCTCCTGGCCCTGGCCGCCGCACTGGCCCTGCCCATCCTCGTCCTCACGGGCATCTTCGAGGAGCACCTGTCCTTCTTCCTGGCTCCTTTCCTTCGCGGTAGCTCCGGCTCGGCGCTTCAACGCCCGGTCTCCGGTGTCGACTCCTACCAGATCGCCAATAGTGGGGCCTGCCGTGGCCCGGACCCGCCTTTCCTGCTGTGCTTGGTGGTGAGCGCGCCCTCTCACTTCCAGTCCCGCCAGGCAATCCGCCAGACCTGGGGGCGCACGCGGGAGCTGGGGGGCCTGGGGATCCGGAGACTGTTCGTGCTGGGAGATCCGCAGGCGCCGGAGGTCCAGGCCCAGTTGGAGCAGGAATCCGTGGAGCACAAAGACTTGGTACAGGGCACCTTCCACGACACCTACCGCAACCTGACGCTGAAGACACTGATGCTTCTGCGCTGGGCCGGCACCTTCTGCCCCGAGGCCCTCTTCCTGCTCAAAGTGGACGACGATGTCTTCGTGAACATGAAGGGGCTGGTGGACCACCTACGAGGCCTTGGAAGTGCCCGGCCGGAAGGCATCTACCTGGGCCGCATCCACTGGGGGGTTCGCCCTATCCGGGACCCCACCAGCCGGTACTACACTTCGGAGGCAGCCTTCTCTGGGGACCGCTTTCCCCTGTATTGCAGTGGCACAGCCTACGTGGTCTCCAGGGACGTGGCTTGGCGGGTGTCCGCAGTAGCCCTGGAAACCCCCATTGTGGCCTTGGAGGATGTCTATATGGGGATCTGTGCCAGGAAGGTAGGCGTGGCCCCGCAGCATTCGGCCTGGTTCTCGGGCAGCACCCAGTACCCCCTGGATCCTTTTTGCTACCGATGCATCTTTACCTCCCACCGCATGACGCCCACAATGATGGAGAAAGCTTGGGCTCTGCTGGCACCAGATAGGGAGGGAGGTTGTTCCTGGCTCCTGGGGCGTCTGGCACTAGTGCGATGCAAGCTGCTCTCATGGTTGACATAAATCCCCAGCCGCAGGGGTGAATCATCTGACAGCGAGCTCCGGCCTCTCTCACTGTGGCAAGGGAAAGCAGCTTCTGCCCTCCTTCCCTTCAGGACACAGCAACACGTCGACCGCAGAGGAACCCAACTGCAGGGAGGTTTATCCCTCCCTAATCTAGAGAAATCTAAACTTTGCCAGTTTACTGAGACTTCTGCGTGACTGGTTATATGACAAATCCGCTTTTATTAATGTAGGAACACCCCCCCCCCCCTCCAATAACTGCACCCCTGGATTTGAAATATGTTTTGCATATCACCTATGGGCACTTACCAAGGGGCTGGTCTAAAAATAGCCTTAATTTCGCCTATTAAGTGGGTGTGGCTACGCGTGACAAAAATCTTTCAGTGCTCACCGTTGTTACCTATACGAGGAAACTTGGATCTCTGACCAGGCAGTGATTCTGCAGCTTTTAAACGATGGTTTGCAAAAGGCATCGCGCATTATCCTTCTTGTTTTTGATAGAGAAACATTAGTCGATGGTTGAAACATTGCTTGGCGAGGTTGCTGACCGAGGACTTGACCTTTTTTCTTTTTTAAGATTTCTTTTGGCCCGAGCTACGTAAGCTAATCGATGTCCCAAGTTACGGAAAGCCTACGACGGGACTTGAAACTATCGCGAATGGTTGGTCCTCTGAGAGTGGGGCTCACAGTTACATCACAGCAAGAACCGATCTGGGAACAATGTATATACGGGAATGACAGCATAAATTCTTGTACCCCACTCCCAGGCATTTAGGGGGAGAAATATCCACCACAGAGTTACGCTGCACATGAGGGACAGATATTGTGGGGCACCTTAAACTCGTATTTTTTGGTCATGTCTAACATTCCCAGAATTTTGGGACCAAGCTGATTAGTTATTGATCCTAGGTTCTGCAGGACGAGATATCCATGCATCCTGAGGCTGCTCTTTTTGAGCATGTCCCTCCTTTGCTTTGCCAGAACAGGGGGGGGGGGGTAATTTTATTCTCCAGAAACGTTTGTCTGCTAAACTAATAAAAAGCAATTTTGATGATTTGCAGAGAGGATCATGGACCATCCTTTTGGTGATGGAGGGGTTTTCTGCATGACATGATGCAAATGGATAACAGAGCATCCAATGTGACTTTTAAACATAAGAACATAAGAAATTGCCATGCTGGGTCAGACCAAGGGTCCATCAAGCCCAGCATCCTGTATCCAACAGAGGCCAAACCAGGCCACAAGAACCTGGCAAATACCCAAACACTAAGAAGATCCTGTGCTACTGATGCAATTAATATCAGTGGCTATTCCCTAAGTAAACTTGATTAATAGCCATTAATGGACTTCTCCTCCAAGAACTTATCCAAACCTTTTTTGAACCCAGCTACACTAACTGCACTAACCACATCCTCTGGCAACAAATTCCAGAGCTTTATTGTGCGTTGAGTGAAAAACTTTTCTCTGATTAGTCTTAAATGTGCTACTTGCTAACTTCATGGACTGCCCCCTAGTCCTTCTATTATTCGAAAGTGTAAATAACCGAGTCTCATCTACTCTTTCAAGACATCTCATGATCTTAAAGACCTCTATCATATCCCCCTTCAGCCGTCTCTTCTCCAAGCTGAACAGCCCTAACCTGTTCAGCCTTTCCTCATATGGGAACTGTTCCATCCTCTTTATCATTTTGGTTGCTCTTCTCTATACCTTCTCCATCGCAACTCTATCTTTTTTGAGATGCGGCGACCAGAACTGTACACAGATTTCAAGGTGCGGTCTCACCATGGAGCAATACAGAGGCATTATGACATTTTCCATTCTATTAACCATTCCCTTCTTAATAATTCCTAACATTCTATTTGCTTTGTTGACCTCCACAGCACTCTGAGCTGACTATTTTAAAGTATTATCCACTCTGATGCCTAGATCTTTTTCCTGGGTGGTAGCTCCTAATATGGAATCTAACATCGTGTAACTACAGCAAGGGTTATTTTTCCCTATGTGCATCACCTTGCACTTGTCCACATTAAATTTCATCTGCCATTTGGATGCCCAGATCTTCCAGTCTTGCAAGGTCCTCCTGTAATGTATCACAGTCTGCCTGTGATTTAACTACTCTGAATAATTTTGTATCATCCTCGAATTTTATAACTTCACGCGTTGTATTCCTTTTCCAGATCATTTATAAATATATTGAAAAGTAAGGGTCCCAATACAGATCCCTGAGGCACTCCACTGTCCACTCCCTTCCACTGAGAAAATTGCCCATTTAATCCTACTCTCTGTTTCCTGTCTTTTAACCAGTTTGTAATCCACGAAAGGACATCGCCTCCTATCCCCTGGCTTTTTAGTTCCGTTCGGATGATGTTATTTTTACATGCAAAACGCCCGGCTTGCAGACAGTGCAGGAGGGGGGGCATGTATCGTAAAAAGTGGAAACTGCCCAGAAGGGAAGATCAGCTGTAGGTTACTTCGTTTTGATTGTATAACTCGAATCGATGAGTACGCAATAACTTGTTTCTGTATGATTTATTACTGTTTAAATGAAAAACAAGTTTACACACAGCCACTCGTGTACAAAAACCCGCCGGTAAGCCCAATAAAGTCAGATGTGCACAACTTCGGGTTTTCATTGTTTTACTGTGCAAAATATACATTTCCCAATGAGCCTAAAAGTGCCCAAAGTTGAGTGAAACACTGCTCCCCCCCCCAAAACGTAACAGGAGACCTAACGCCAGATTCAGAGAAAGGAGCAGCTCATTGGTCGAGGAGGGGGGTGGGGGGGGGGTGTCTCTCTCAGTTTGTACCAGAGCAGGACAGGGTTATGTAGACATGGGCCCGTGACCCTTTTGACCTATTCAGGCTCCTCTCCCCCAGGGAGCCGGGACGGGAGAACGGAGAGTGAATGGGTGTTAAATTTGGGAAGGCCTCGGATAAACGATGCCGACGGCGAGGAGCGTTTCCACAGCAGTTTGAGCTGGAGGGTTGTGGGTTCACCTCAGCCTGCAGCCAGCGTCCGCCCCTGTGGCACTGCCTCTCAGCTGCTGCTGCTGCTCCTCGGGACGCTTTCCACGGGCTGGAGAGAGCTTCCCCCCTCCTCCCCCGCTGTTCGTCCTCCAGCGCTGGTCCTCTGGTCACTTGGAGAGCGGCTGCTTCTTAAACCGGTCCAGCGCGGACCTCTTCCCCAGCGAGGCCACCGTTTCCCGTTGCCTCTTCTCCTTCTCTTGCCGCTGCTTCTCCTCCACGCTCTCCTGGATCAATTTCTAGGGGGGGACGAGAGAGGACAAACTGTGAAGCTGACAGGCAAGGGAGCTCTGCAGGATGGGGGGGGGGGGGGGCACCCGGGCTCGGGCTCTGGCTCTGTGCCGCCGGGCAGGGACACGGGCTCCACTCCCGGCTGAGGCTCCGCCCTCCCGTGGAGGGAATGGGGGGAGCTCCGCTCCCATCAGCGCATTGCTGTAAGATGGAAGGGCACAGTCCCTTTTACAGCGACACCCGGCGGGAAGCTGTAGAGCAGCCCGAGGAGGGGGCGGGGGAGCGGGAAGCAGGTTCTTTTTGCAGGGATGTGGCCAGGTGTACAAACCCTCTTCTCCTCTTGAGAGACCTTCTGTTTCCTCCGCAGCAGCTGCCCGGACGAGCTCCTTCCCTTCTTCTTGTACTTGGGTTCAAATTTCTCCTTTGCCAGAGGGTCGAAGCCCTGCTCAACAGAATACGAAAGAGAGAGAGAGAGCGCGTGTGTATTTGTCTTCCTGTTTCCCAGCATGCCCTGCTGCCACTAACCTCCCAGCATGCCCGGCCCCTCCCGTTCCAAAACACGGCCTGTCCTGGCCCGACACAGTCCATGCCCCATCGACTTAAGAAGCGCCGTGACCCTTACCGTTTCCCAGCATACCCTGGGGCTCCCAGCATACCCCACAAACCACCACCCCCTCCTTCCGTTTCCCAGCATGCCTTGCCACCTGCAGGCCCTCGCTCACCAGCCTCTCCACGCGCTCTCTGTGCTTTTGCTGCAGGGTGAGGAAATCCACTTGGCCGAGTTTCCCGGGCTCCAGGGTTATCAGCTCCGGCTGCACCTGAGACAGAAAAGAGGGGAGAGACGTGGGAGCCGGCGACAGCAGGAACCGAAGTCACGGAACCGCAGAGGCAGAGTCGGAAGGGACCGTTAAGTGCTTCATCCAGCAGCAGAGAAAGTCAGGCTTGGACCTCTCGCCTCAAGGAAAGATCCCCCCTCCCCCCCCTGCCTGACTCCTTCGGAGAGGGAGCTGCCAGCACCTCCCCGGGTAACCTTTTCCAGCGCCCACCGCCCCGGGCAGTTAGAAAGGTCTCCCTCAATCTCCCTCTGCTGTAAACTAGCCCACGGCTTCCTGTCCTGTCCCCAGCAAGAGATGAAGAAGGAAACGAATTCCATCCTCGCTTGTTACCCCCTTTACGTATCTGATGACTGCTATCAAGTTACCCCCCCCAGGATAAATAAACGTATCCCTTCAAACCCCTCCCATAAGTTATATTATTTTTATTATTTATTTAAAATATTTATATACCGTTTTATAAAATGAGTTTTTGTCAAAACGGTTTACATAATTAAAATAAAATTTTTCAAAGAAAATCAAATTAAAAATAAGTTAAAATATACAAAAATTAGTCAATAGCTAAAAGTTTAGCTTTAAAAAATAAATCAAATTAATTACTCAAAAACAAAATAATAAGAATATGTTGCCCCTTCAGTCTGGGCAACCTCCTTTAGGTTTTGTAGCCCAAATCTGCAGAGAATGCCGAGTGGAATGGAAGAGTTCATCCAGGCCCCCTGCCAAGCCTTTCCAAACCAGGCATGTTGAAGGGGGGGGGGGGGGGGGGGGGGGGGAGCAGGGAACGCACCAGCCGCTTCCCCAACAGCTCTTACCTTCTCCAACAGGGCCTTCACCTCCCACTCCTGCCGCTGCTTCCGGCTACAGAAGGGGTTACTCTCCAGAGCGTCAAAGTTTGGCTCTCCGGCACCTGACAGAAAGGGGAGGAGGTTACTGATCGCGTACGAGTGCCGGGGGAAGGACAGGGAGGGGGTTACTGAGCGTTCAGCACGAGGGAGGGAGGGGAGAGAGATGGTGGCGATACGGAGCGAGAGGAGGAGGGATGTAAGGCGACGAGTCACTTACCCGGCACGAGCATGCTGGTAAATCCCTCCCCGTGCCCAATGCCCAGGACATCCTCGTAGGGACAGAACTGCAGGCCGTGAACACCCTGACGCACCCGATGTACCATATACGGCTTGCGTGCTGGCTTCACGTGCACATCCTTGTACACCTGCGCGCACAGACCCGGAAGCAAGGAGGGGAAAAAAAAAAGCGTCGTTATGTTGATGGCATCAGGACCCCCCTAACCCCCAGCAGCTCCCCCCTGTGTTCCCGCACTCTCGCGGCGTCCTCCAGCCTCCCACCCCCACTTTTGCTGTATCTCCTCCCCTGGTTGCTTTCCTCCGTCCCCCCTCACCTGCACGGTGTCCCCGCAGCCGGCGGCCAGGAGGTCCCTCTGGCTGAAGTTCAGGTGCGAGGCTCCGGCGGGGATCAGGTAGGAGTGCAGCCGGCGATAGGAGCGAACGTCGTAAACGTTCAGCTTCCTGTCCAGCCCCGAGGTGGCCATGTACCTGCGGGAAACGCAGCGAAGTCAAGGGTCAGGGCTGCCAGAAGAGAAACAGCGAGTTTAGGGCCCCCCCCCCCCCCCCCCCGCCAGAGGGAAGGCCGGGCCACCAGCAGCGGATGCAATGGCGTCCTCTCACACCCTTCCTCACAGATGGCGCCGCGAGCTGCTTACGTTCCAGTTTTGTCAACGGTGACGGCTCTCACTGCTCCCCTGTGACACAGCATCTTCACCAAGGGCTCTTTCAGATTCGGGCTCCAGAGGGACACTGTACCTGCCGGACAGAAAGAGTAACCCATGGAGACAAGAAGCCCGCCTGCTACGTGGGTGCTCCCAGAGAGGGATTTGAGGTGGAGAGGGGGAAGAGAGAGTAAGGGCTAGGATCCTGGGGTGCTCTTACCATTGGGGTGCCCCAGGTGAATGATGGCATTGTAAGGGTTCTGGGCCATGACATCCAGCCGGCCAGCCTTGGTACAAATGGCTGCGATCTCCTTCCCGACAGAGATGTCCAAGTATTGCAGGAATCCGGTCGCGCTCTGGGAAGAAAGCAAAGGCTTTGTGGGTATGTGTGAAGGGTTAATGTCCTCCAGCTTAGACAACTGTATTTCCAGGGCAATGGGTAACATGAGGGCATGCTACTCTGTGACCCCGGCGCAGACAACACCGACCCCTCACTCCCCCCCCCCCCCCCCAAGGAAGAGAGCCACTGCGTGGACAGAAACATTCCCACAGAATCAGATCTGGGAAGCACACCCCTACCCTTCTCAGAGTAATTGTCCCCATGGGCTCTGGTGTTTTCCACACTTCCTGTTTCCCCTCTCTACCTCGTCCCTCGGCGGCAGAGACTCACACACGTGGCCAGCAGGAAGTGATATGGCAGGAACTCCATCCTCAGCACATCGTTGAACTTCTTCACACAGTGCAGCTCCACGCCCTGGTTGTCATATATGTAAAGCCACTTTTTCTGAGCCACCGCAAACATATTCTCCGTGTGCAACCACCTGCAAATCACAAGCATGACGCCCACTGAGCACGTGCACGGAAAAAAACACAGCCTCTTCCTTACAAATCGATACTGTCATCAAAAAAAAAAAATGAACCCAGCCAATCACCCCATTGACAGCATCTCGGTATCCACATTCAAGGCTATTGAAACAACCATCACTAAAGCCTTAACTGACATCACCAACCTATCACTCTCAGAAGGAAATTTCCCAGACTCCCTTAAATCAGCAATAATTAAACCCACCTCGATCCAGATAACCTCCAAAACTACGGTCCCATCTCTAACCTTCTATTCATCGCCAAAATCATTGAAAAATAAAATAGTCCATTCCCAACTCTCGGATCACCTTGAACAAAACAACATTCTACACCCATCGCAGTTTGTGTTCGGGAAACACCGTAGCACTGAAACACTGCTTCTCTCCCTCAACGACACCGTTCTCCAGGGCTTCGAAAATGGAAAAGCTACCTACTTATACTACTCGACCTCTCAGCAGCATCTGACACGGTAAAAGCACTCGATTCTCCTCGCTCGCTTAAGTGAAATAGGCCTAACTGACAAAACCCTTCTCTGGTTTTCATCCTACTTATCCAACAGAGCCTACCAAGTCAAGCTTAACAATTCCCTCTCAGACAGAATACACCTTAAGCACCGGAGCACCTCAAGGCGCTGCATTATCCGCAACCTACAAAATAACAGCAAACCATCTCACATCAATCAAGCAGCTATTAAACAAAATGAAACTTGTAATAAACATCGAGAAGTTGGAAATTATAACCCCGGATAGAAAAAGCAGGCTATCGCCTCCACCACCCCTCAAACTAGAAAATCGCCTAGACCCAATCTCATCCATCACACTGGCAGGCAACCTTGGAATCATCATCGACAGTGAACTATCCCTTAAAAATCACATATCAAAAAAAAAAAAATAAATAAGAGAAGGATACCACCAACCCTGAGACCTCTAAAACCTTTTCTAACCCCACAGGATTTCAGAACTGTACTTCAACTACTCATTTTCTCCAACATAGATTACTGCAACTCCTTATTATTCGGTCCTACCAAAGTCCACCATCCGCCCCCTACAAATCCTACAAAACACAGCAGCAAGAATAGTAAACAGGAACAAAGAAACCCGAGCACATAACCCCAATTCTTATGCCATTGCACTGGCTACCTAAAAAATTCCGAATAGACTACAAAATTTTAACCTTGCTACACAATGTTATACACAACCAACAAACCGACTGGCTTGACATGTCTATCAAGCACCACATACCTCACAAAAAACTTACAATCTGCCAACAAAGGTCTCCTGAAAATTCCCCCCCCCCCCCCATCGCTCCACACCTTAATCAACGAGCGCACTTTTTCCCTTGCCAGTCCCAAACTCTGGAACACACTACCAAGACTACAACCCAGCCTGAACACATTTAAAAAGGACCTGAATACCTGGCTGTTTACTAAAGCCTATCACGATGCACAATAAACCTCAACCAGCACCAGACTCCTCTAACAGTACTTGGCACAAAGCATGTTTATTAGATTGATAACTTAATGGAACCATGTAAACCGCCGAGATGGGAATACTGAACGACGGTATATAAAACTCTACAAATAAATACATAAAATAATGTTCTGTATATAACCCCCGCACACCAAGTCTGAGCAAACCAGCCCGGCCTCAGTCCCCCTGTCCCTAATGGCGCCACGCTGCGGCCCTGGGGGAGAGACACTCACTTAATATCAGCGATGGATTCCATGACGTTCATCTCACACATTAGGCTCTTAGAGTTCCAGTCCAGAGCCGCCACATGCCCCCGTCTGCCTCCTAGCACCAGATGTCTGCGAAAACACATTGAAGGGAGACGACAAGGGGGGAAAAAGCAAAAAGCACACAGAGGGGCATTAGGGAGAAAGAGACTTGTTAAGTTATTCAGAAAACGCATATAAGAACATAAGAAATTGCCATGCTGGGTCAGACCAAGGGTCCATCAAACCCAGCATCCTGTGTCCAACAGAGGCCAAACCAGGCCACAAGAACCTGGCAATTACCCAAACACTAAGAAGATCCCGTGCTACTGATGCAATTAATAGCAGTGGCTATTCCCTTAGTAAAATTGATTAATAGCAGGTAATGGACTTCTCCTCCAAGAACTTATCCAAACCTTTTTTGAACCCAGCTAAACTAACTGCACTAACCACATCCTCTGGCAACAAATTCCAGAGCTTTATCGTGCGTTGAGTGAAACAGAACTTTCTCCGATTAGTCTTAAATGTGCTACTTGCTAACTTCATGGAGTGCCCCCTAGTCCTTCTATTATTCGAAAGTGAAAATAACTGAGTCACATCTACTCCTTCAAGACCTCTCATGATTTTAAACACCTCTATCATATCCCCCCTCAGCCATCTCTTCTCCAAGCTGAACAGCCCTAACCTCTTTAGTCTTTCCTCATAGGGGAGCTGTTCTATCCCCTTTATCATTTTGGTTGCCCTTCTCAGTACCTTCTCCATCGCAATTATATCTTTTTTGAAATGCGGCGACCAGAATTGTACACAGTATTCAAGGTGGGGTCTCACCATGGAGCGATACAGAGGCATTATGACATTTCCGTTTTATTCACCATTCCCTTCCTAATAATTCCTAACATTGTTTGCTTTTTTGACTGCTGCAGCACACTGAGCCGACGATTTTAAAGTATTATTCACTATGACGCCTAGATCTCTTTCTTGGGTTGTAGCACCTAATATGGAACCCAACATTGTGTAACTATAGCATGGGTTATTTTTCCCTATATGCATCACCTTGCACTTGTCCACATTAAATTAAATTTTAGAGGAAAGAACATGGAGACAGGAACAGAGGAATGTGTGTAAAAAGCACTGGAACACTGTCTCGTCTCCGTATATAGAGTCTGTGTGTGTGGCGGGGGTGGGGGAAGGGGTGGGGAAATAAGGAACACTGGAGCATCACCTGCCATTGCGCGTATAGTTGAGTCTGTAAGGTCCAAACTGATTCAGATCCAGGTTAAAATACTGAAGGGAGAAGGAGAAAAACAGATGACGATGAAACTCAAAAATAACAAAGAGAGGAGAAAAAAAAAAAGGCAATTTATGGAGTGGCCTCTGACCTTGCAGCCACTGGTGATGTCTACGGCTTCGGCAATATCCTCCTGCTGAATAGTGCAGGTATCCTCTCCCTCGTCTCCTTCCAGAAACCTGGTGGGGGGGGGGGGGGGGGGGGGAAGAGACAGGACAGGTGTTCCGGGTTATCAGAAGGAGAGACAAAGGTACCTCAACTCTAACTCCCTCCCTATATCCTCGAGCCCCCCCCCCGTTTTCTTTCAGGAACCTGCTCTGGGGGGGACGGGGACGGTGCATGACAGGCTATGAAAGGGACCGAGCGATACAACAAGAGGGAGAGGGTCACACAGGGAGTCTGCTCGCATACCCGGCCTCCTCGGGCAACAGCAAATCGAAACGAGCAGCTTGGGTCTTCGCCAGCTCCACCTTACTCTCCAGTGTCTTCAAATGACCCTTCAGCTTCCGGTTTGACACTTGGTCCTGTGGCGGGAACATTTAAACATTATGACATAAAACGCATATACTACCCCCCCCCCCCCCAAAGGGCCCTTCCCGATGATGGCAATGGCAACTCACCAGCTTGGTTTTCTTGCCACGTTCAAACTTCTGCACCTTCTCCTGTGGGATGGGAGCAGGTCCCGGGAACGGATCCACTTTCTGCAAGGAGAGACCCCCCCAAGGTATCACCTGTTAATGGGATGCCAAGAGGCCACAGTACAAACCAATTTGAGAAGTGGGAGAACCCACAAGAGCGCAGTTTTACCCCTGAGACAAACTTCCCGCCTCCAGGTCCCTTCTGCTGTGTCTTTCCAGGCTTCCTCCTCCTCCTCTTCTTCTTCTTCCCAACTGGCTTCTCCCCTCCATCTCCTGGCTTCTCATTCCTGGGAGCATCAGTGGGGTTCTCCTCCGTCCGACTCTCCTCCCAGTAACGTTTCAGCCGCTGCAAAGGAGAACCAGATAGAAAGATTAACGCAGAGAAATCAGTGAGAGCGGCTGGTACTGCAGACCATCTCCAGCAAGTGAGGGGCGAGTATAATATACATCATATTACATACTACAGAATACAAAATCGCAAACAAAAAGGAAGCTAAATCCCCACAAAAACATGTTAGCCCAGTGCCAAAAAGCATAAGAATATGAAAAATATGTACACTTGCGGCGGGGGAGATTGGGTTCGTGATGTAATATTACTCAGGAGAGTGCTAAAATTATTCTTTAAGGGGGTACGATAAAATACTAAAAGGATGAAATATTACTTTGCTGCATGTGATTCCCTGTTACACTAGAAGATAATATATTAGTTTGTAAAATATAATTTATTTGAGGACGTGATATAATATTACTTTGACGGTAGGTACTGTATCCTTCCCTGCTTCGCTCCCGGTCACCGCCATGCTGCTGTCCGGAACAATAAAGCCGCAACAACCCAACCCCGGAAGTGCTGCAGAGAAGAAGCGAGGCTACAGACGAGTGTGCGGCTTCAATAAAGTCACAACAACGGTGCACGTGATCGGATGAGACGCCGCTGGCGGCCATCTTTGATGCGGGTAGGGGGGGGGGGGGGTGGCGGCGGAAGTGGCGGCCATATTTGACGGGGGCGAAGAGGCCAGGAGGGAAAGCGGAAACGCCTTTCGTCAAACGTTTGCTTTTGTTTCCGCTTTCAACCTCGTTCATCTCTCTCAATGCAGATCAGCGGAATATAATAAATTAATTCATTCGATCGTACTCCTGCCTCAAGTGACAGGACACCCCTTTTAGCTCCCCCAGCCTTCCACTTCACACAACTAGGGAGAGTTTTGGACGGGTGGGTAGGATGTCCTTTGGCCGCCCCTCGTTACTGTTTAGCATTAAAACGTGTACAGTACAACTGGATTTTACAAAGTGATCCAAAATAAACCTCAAAATAATCTTTGAGACGCGGCCATCCTACTCTTAACTGGGTCTGTACCTATCAGTTGTCAGCAGGGCCACATGAACAGGGCAAAGATTTAAACAAAACTCATCCAGGAGCTTCCCAAAATGGGTGTGGGGAGTGGGGCATTTGGGGGGGGTGGTCACCACTGCTATACAATAACACAACCAGCTGACCGGTTCAAGGGTGTTCATCTGCCAGGTCGCACAGCAAATGAAGCAAAAGAGAATATTTCTTCACAAAAAAAAAAAAAGGGGGTGGTGGGTGCACATAAGGGTCTAACGGGATCCGATTAGGTTGTAAGTTCTAAAGAGCAGGGTCAATTGCATTACCAGGGTGAACTGGGCATAGACTATATGGGCCTTACAGTGTTTACCTGCAGTCATGGTGTTTAAACTGCAATCCGTGCCTCTCAGCGACAGGGCTGTCCACGTAATTGGCTGGTCTAAACAGGCTATACGGGAGAAACTCCTCCGGCATAGATGTGCATGAAGGCGTGTGGGACCCTGGCAAGTTTAGGTGGAGCCCAGCAGTCTGGACTGATCCTGGTACGTACAGGGAATAAGAAATTTAGGGAAGAGCTAGAACACTTTAGTGGGGGACTATACACTAAAATGCAGTATCTGTACAGCAAGAAAAACTAGTGCAGGCTTTACTAAGTGCAGATCAGTGCACCAGTTTAGTGAATCCTGAGGCATTGTTTTGCAGCCACAGCCAGGAACTTTGCATGTTTCTGGCTGTGGAAAACACAAGATAGTGCCCCTCCCCCCATCCCAGGGCCACCATCTTTTAAAAGAGACACAAGGCCACCTAAAAGATCCCCCAGTTCCTTTTCCCGATCCCAGAATCCCTAGGGATTGGGGGGGGGGGGGGGGGCAGCAGCGCAGATGTAATCCTTCCTCAGTTCTGCCCTGCTGGTGCCTTTTTCCAAAGTGGCACCAGCAGTCCCCAGGCCCTCCTGTGCCTCGATGACATGATCGGGGCAAAGGGGAACCTGGAGTCCGCCAGCACTGAGGTGAGCGGCAATTGCACCTGCCCCTATTACAGGAATGAAAACAGTAAGCTTGGGGAGGAGACCCAGGCTTTAAAGCGCAGAGAGAGAGGTCTCGCACATTGGCAGACAGCCCTTTTCTCTTCCACACTACTGGGGCTGTCAAGAGATTCAGCTCACCCAGTATTTTCTTACAGGCTGCAGACACAATGTTTCCTTCTGGAAGTCTTCCAGGGTAAATCACCATCTTTTTATAGGGAGCTCTTCTCATCTACAGTAACTGCCAGCACTTGCGCCTGCCTGCACAACCATGCCTGTGACAGGAACCTCTTTCTCTCCCCTCTCTCTATCCAAGTGCACTGCCCACCCTCTCCCCCATTACCAGAACACATGCCCCCCCTCCCCCTCTGCTGCATCCACCCTGCCTGACTGCCATTCCCCGTTTCCCCTCACTCTCCTAAGGAGAGGAGACAACTAAAATCAGAAGACAGAACGGATGTAAGATACACAAGACAAAAGTGTAGGTTGTTTTTTTTTACTTTTTCAAGATAGAGATTTATTGAAAAAAAAAAGCACTAGGCACATTACTTCTTCTTGGATACACCAACAGTACGGCCCCGTCGTCCAGTGGTCTTTGTGTGCTGACCCCGCACACGCAGACTGGAGGGGAGAAAAGAGAAGGTGATGGTTAAATAGCACCAGCCAAATACACAAAAGAACACACCTTACCCCCTATTCTACCCCCAGCCTCCCCCCTCTCCAGTAAGAGAGAATCTAAAATGAAGCTTAAGAACCTAAATATGTAAACCCTAGAGGAGAAGGGGTCCAGTACACTCATAACTCAAAAGGAATAAATGGAGCATAAAAACCCCCAAACACTTCTCAGCAGAAAGGTCAAGAGGAGGCTGCAAGGGGGAAGACCAACAGATAACAGGACATATTTTCTAGGTGGAGGGCCAAGCAAACAGAATTAAAGATGACCCAGGAACAACGCAGAGGATCCTTTGATAGGAGGATGAGGGTAAAGCCCGAGTCAGGGTAGGCACCGTAGTGCCTGGGCAGATGAGGTGGACTTTATGGTCTTATCTGTCATCAGATTCTGGGTTTCTGCCAGGTTGGGGCTCCCAACCACACAGATAAACCCTCGCTCACGCCTGGATTGTCACACATGTGCAGACAAATAGCTGCACACGATCCCACCAGCTGGAGATGGGGTCAGGGCCAGTTTTTGTTCCCCTCTTCATACATAAGAGGCTTGTCAAATAGGTAAGAACAGTGGCTCAGCTCTCCCCACTTTTTCAAAGTTGGATGTACACGGCAGGAAAAAAAAAATATCTGAAGGCTCAAAAGATTCCACCACCCCCTCCCCACACACACACACAAATGGAGAAGCGGAGCTTGTGGCTCCCTCCCTGTCACCAGGCCTTTCGCTCTCACCCCCAGAAATGCCGCAGACCACGGTGAGCGCGGATCTTCTTCAGCCGTTCCAAGTCTTCACGGAGTTTGTTGTCAAGGCCGTTAGCCAAAACCTGTAGCAGGAAGCAAAGGTCAGAATAGAGCACACAGGTGAGAGTACAGGGACCACACCAGGACAGAGCAGAAGGCTTTATAGTCCAGAAATCAAAGCAGGTACAAGCAGCGCTGGACAGAGGGCTTTCTTACAAAGGTCCAGCACATGCCTGGTATGGACCGCGGAGATACCACACAGGAAGTGATGCCTAAAGACAAACGGGCCAATTAAAAAAAAAAACAGGAACTCTCCTGGGCGCGCGATCTATGCAAATTAGGGCCTCCTTTTTGACAGGAGCGGCGGCTGTCAGCGGGTTTGACAGCCCATGCTCAATTTTGCCAACATCGGTTCTCGAGCCCGCTGACAGCCACGGGTTCAGAAACCGGACACCGGCATAATTGAGCGTCCGTCTTCCGACCCACAAGCCGATTTTTACTTTTTTTTTTTTTTTTTTTTTTTTAGTTTTGGGGCCTCCAACTTAATATCGCCATGATATTAAGTCGGAGGGTGCACAGAAAAGCGCAAATTTCTGAAAGTAAAATGTGTGGCTTGGCTGCACATTTTACTTTCTGTATCGCGCAGGAATAACTAATAAACTAATAGTGCCCGCAACATGCATTTGCATGTTGCGGGCACACACGTGCATTTTCGACGCACTATTACTCCTTATTCAATAAGGGGTAAAGCTAGCACGTCAAAAACGCTCCACCGTAGTGCACCATACTGTATCGGCCTGATAGTGCTTATGATTACAATACTCCAAGCGCTGGAAGTGAAAGGGTTAACACCGTCTCACCTGGCTGTATTTCCCATCCTTGATGTCCTTCTGTCTGTTCAGGAACCAGTCGGGGATCTTGTACTGACGAGGATTCTGCATAATGGTAATAACCCGCTCTACCTGTGAAAGAAGGAAGATACATTAGCTTTGAATGGGTTCAGAGGGGCAGCGGTACATCCAAACTCTCTGTACAACCTAGATCTGTGCTCTCTGCCATCCCACTTCACACTTGGCATAGACGGGGCTGCAGGATTTGGCCAGAGTGTATGCAGTAACAGTGTGCACCAGTCCAGCTCCTCTGCCATCTGTACCCAACACTCCTCCCAAGCACAGCCTGCAGACCCCGGCTGAAAGACGACATGGCTGGGACCTCACCTCATCTTCAGTCAGTTCTCCAGCTCTCTTGGTCAGGTCTATGTCAGCCTTTCTTAACACCACATGTGCGTAACGCCTGCCCACCCCCTGAAAGAGGGAAAGAGCACGTCAGAAACCTTCACTCACAGAAAATGCTGCACTGCCAAGGTACAACATACGTGTAATGTCCATGTACATTAAGAAGAAACATTAACTTCAAAAGGAGTGGGAAACCAGCTGTTGTATCCTGAACCCCTGCAGGTGATGATTTGGATTGAATTACTCGCTTTTCCAAACCCGGACTCAAGGAGAGTTACAATTCAGGTACAGCTGAGACTTCTCTACCTCAGAGGATTTACAATCTAACTGGGTACCTCAGGCAAGGGAGAGCAAAGAGCTTTGCTCAAGATCACAGGGAGAATCAGAAGGAGAAGAGGGATTTGAATCCTGGCTTTCCTGTTTCTCAGCCTGGCTGGGTCAGGGAAAGTAAGATGGGTGCAAAGGTTACACACCGTTCATAGCATTCTGTCGTACCTTGATGGCAGTAATAGCAAAGGCGATCTTTCTTCGGCCATCGATGTTGGTGTTGAGCACACGGAGAATGTGCTGAAACTTCTCAGGAATTACCAGAGACTGGAGGAGAGAAAGAGAAGAAAGATATATATATAAAAAAAGGCCTTACTGCAGCCTGCAACATCACTCTGTAACATCCTCCCACCCAGTTTTATTTCCCCACTGCATCACAAACTTTCTTCCAAGAAGCGAAGGTAACACCTGTCAGCTCCATGCCGCACAGGCACGTAATACCAACAATTCTAAGGCAAACAAGCGACAACAAATTCTATTCATACAGCCAAGGCAGCATGTCCCCAAGCATAAGGGGCATGGTGAAAGGGTAACGGGTCTGTGCCCACACAAACGGTCCCAGCAGGCTGAAGAGGAGAACGCAGAGAAGCCATCAGTTGGTAAGGGTTAGTGGCTAGTGGAGTGGGAAGGGGAGCAATGGGGGTCAAGCCTGGGGAGACTAGGGGGAGAGAAAGGGGGTGGTGTCTCCTTCCCATCTAACCAAAGCATCAGAGGGAGGTCCCTGCGACATTTCTGCCCGGGGGTGGAAGGTGTCCCATAATTTAGACTCCCACCACTAACTACAAGTCCCATCATCCAACAGGCAAACTAGGGCCTGCATCACCTCCTTCCTTGCATGCACTGACAGCTCACAAGATTCAACACCTGATAACTTTATTGACATTAACAATTTTTACATGCGTTGCTCATAAAGTGGTTAAATTACGCCCGCCCGTTCCACAAATACGCCCAGCGTTCCCCGGCGGAGTCTCTCCGGCAGCCACCGATACAGGTCCGGAGCGTCCGTGGCCTCTGCCCGCATCGATGCCCGCGGATTCCGACACAGAACGAGACCGGCACTCACCATCTCTACTACACCCGCCGCCTAGCCCCACTTGGAAAGAGAAAAAGGAAGTGACGCGACGCAGCTTTATAGCTCGGTCAGCCCACAAAGGGCACTTCCGCTCAAAGGCGATCGCTTCCCCGAGACCCTCCGGCCTGGAAACGAGTAGCACAACGATTCAGTTCCGGCGTCACAAAAGAGAAATTAATAGAAATAATAATAATAATAATAAAAGACAAATGGTATCGTGCCATGTCGCGATTTGTCGCGAGACGGGTTTCATCTTTTCGGTGGGATGTCTATGTCACTTTAGCCATGTTTGAAAGCCAATTCTCAGTTCCAGGGTCCAAAAAGTAATTAGTGTTGCAATCTGGGAGAGGAAGAGTCCAAACCCATCCTTGCAGGGGATATGAGTTTCTTATTATGGATGTTCTTGTAACTCGCCTCGAACCGAGGAGTGAGCGAGAAGTAAACGTGTTGTTATTATTATTATTAATACATTTAAACATTTCTTCCGAGCACCAGCCCGCCCCGGACCCCATCGCAGAGCCCCCTGGGAAGGGTAGTTCTCTCGGGTAACAGAAATCTGAAAAGAGGGCAGATAAGCGTCAAGGGAACGAAGGGCGGAAGTCGCACAATTCTCTCTCCCCAGGTCGAGGGCGGAAATGGTGTAGCTTTCTTTCTGCTTCCTGCAGGCTGTCAGGGTGTTACTATGGCGGCGTCGATGCTGCGGCTCCCGGGACCGGAGGAGGAGGAGGTGAGAGCTGAACGCGGTCGCGGAGGCGGATCTCTCCGGGCCCTCAGTGATGGGCTCTGTGAGGAAAGGCCAGAGGGGGGCTTAACGCCACCTCCCAGTGCTTTGTGGGATTTGTAGTGCACATGAACCAGAATGCAGCAGGGAGGGGGAGAGTCAGATGTGCCTGCGAGTCTCTCCTCCAGGCAAATGCCCCCCCAAAAAACTGTGCACCAGCACTAGAGTATTTCTTTCTTCCTCCGAGATCTCCAGTTGCTCACCACCCCACCCACGTCTGCCCCTCAACTACATATTAATTGCTGCTTATCCCTTCATCTCAACTCCCCCCATCACCTGTCCCTCCACCTATTGCATCACTACTAGTACTACTACTTACCACTCCTAAAGCGCTAGTCGATTTAGTCCTTCCACCTCATCTTAGCCCCCTTCACTTGTTCCTCCTCCTCACCTCATCGCCACCTGTCTCGTCATGTCACCCTATAACAGTCCCACTTGTCCCTTCACCTGCCTCTGCATCTCAGCCCATAACCTCCTATCCACATCATCCCAGCCCAATTCCACTTGCCCATCTACCGTCATCACTTGTTTCTCCCTCCACCTTCTCCCACTCCATTCATACTCCCTCAACATCCCTTCCAGACCTGGTCCCATCACATGGTCCCCACACAAAGCAAAGCTTTGGATCAAGCTTGCAGTATCAATGTAGCACATGCAAGTGATTAATGGGGTCAGGTTAGAAGCAGGGAAGGTGTGGGAGCTGGGGCATGATGTGCTTCCTTTGTGTATTGCAGGCAGTGGGTGAAGGGGGAGAGCAGGCACTGAGTCTGAACCTGGGTGACCTGGACCTCACCTCGGATGAGTTTATCCTGGATGAAGTGGACAGTGAGTTTCCTTGTCCTACCTGAAGCATCAGTCCTCTTTTTCCTCTTGGTGTAGGGCTCCGTCTTGTAGCCTGCATTTCAATTCCCGTCTCTCTGTTTCTTGTTCTCAGTTCACATACAGGCAAACCTGGAAGATGCCCTGGTGAAGGAGGCCTTGAAAACGGTAGGTTTATCCAGGCAGTGTCTGATCATCGTTTTCTTTTATTGGATTGTGTTTTGGCATTTCATGTATTTTATGTGTGTAACTTTGGAATCCGCCCTAAATTCTGGAGGGTGCGGGCAAAAAAAGTATTTAAAATAAAATAAATAACTCCTTTGGCACTGGGGATTCTTCACTGCCTCACTCTCATGCCGTAGATCCTGGGATGCACCTCTTGTCCCCCAGATCTGCCTCACAAGCTTTCCTTTGATACATTGCTTCCTTGCTTAGGCTGATGAGAGGTCCGTGGTTCACACTATTTGATGGTTTTGATTCTGTGTGGACAGGCTGACTTTTGATTAGTTATGGTTGGGCTTTTGAGATTAGGTTACATTTCAGCAGCTGGATTATGGTTGGGGGATTTGTGTCTAGGGTTCTTTTGAGATTGGAGATACTGAGCTATTGATTGTAGGTGTTTGCCTAGGGTTGGGTGATTGGGTTTCCCCCTCCTGTTTGCCTCTCTTTCTTCAGGGCTCGTTTCTGATGGCTTCCCTTTCCTCAGATTGCCTTCTCCACACATTCATGGCTTTAACTTACCGAGACTCTCTCCCTCCACCCTTAGTAATGTTGTTTCCCTTTGTTGTGAGCAGGGTGTGGATCTCAGGCAGTACTCAAAGCAGGTGGAGCTGGAGTTATTGCAGATTGAACATGCATCCATCAAGGACTGTATCCTTCCATGGGATCTTATGCCCACACATGGACGTGTCTACTCCTGCACGTGGGGATGCAGGTTGTCTTATCTGTGCACGCGCAGGCGTTCCTCACCCGTTGTTCTTATTATTTCTTAACCACAGTTCTGTGCCAGATATTAAAGAGAGTCAGAACATCACCTCCCTGCACAACCAGATCACAGCATGCGATGCCATCCTCGAGGTGAGGAGACCGCACAGCCCCCTGCCCCAGGGAGCGTAAAGAGCCAGCCCCACCATGCCTCAAAACGAGATCCGGAATCCCTGCTCCCTCTCATCAGTGTCAGATGAGCTATGCCCTTCCTCTCCCCCCCCCCCCCACTCACAAATGTGGGATGAGACATTCCCCCCCCCACACACACACACTCACGAGTGTGAGCTGACGGCTCCTTCCCCGCTCATCAGCGAGAGACAAGATGAGCACTTCTGCACTGTTTGATGCATCTGTGGGGCTCCGGGTGCCTGTTGGTGAGTGACCCCCGTTCCTTTGTCTTTCAATAGCGCATGGAGCAGATGCTCAGCACTTTTCAGTGTGACCTCAGCAGTATCAGCTCTGAGATTCAGACCCTGCAGGAGCAGTCCATTGCCATGAACATCAAGCTGAAGAACCGTCAGTCTGTGCGCAGCGAGCTCAGCCAACTGGTGGATGAGTTGGTTGTACCCAGCACCATGATCAAGTGAGAGAAATAGGGGGGAGGGGGACTGAGGATCATGGGAGAGGGGATGGAGGGGGGAGGAGACAAAACGGCACTGTAGCAAGGGGGTAGAAGCACCGGATCAGCGAAGAGGAGTTGGGGTACTCGGCACCAGAATTCAGGTGATACAGGATGAGGAGATCAGGGAATGGAAGCAGGGACTAAGCACCAAGAGGAGAGGGGACGGGGGGCTGAGTACTGGGATGAGGTGGGGGGACAGAGGGAACTCGGAACCAGAATTCAGGTGGTACTGAGATCAGGGGAGAGGGGATGGGAGCAGGCTCAGCACCCTCCCCCAGTTTCTGTCTCCACTCTTGCAGCGTGATCCTGGAGACAGCAGTGACGGAGCAAGGATTCCTGGAGCAGCTGCACGAGCTGAATAATAAAATAAACTACGTGAAGGAGCAGTCGTTCCGGGAGACCATGGCCTGCGCCGACGTGCAGGACATCCTGGACCGGCTGAAGGTCAAGGTACGGGCCGGGCGTCCTGGCATCTCCGTGAGCATGCGTGCTGCCGTGTCACAATATCTGACCTGTATTTGGCCTCTGATTCTCAGGTCTGTGGCCCCTGTGTGTGTGTGTCCGTGCAGGGCTTTCTCCGGGTCCGTGCCCCTGGGGATGTTGCTTTCGGCGTGCTTCGCGTCACGGTGTTCGTGCAGGCGTTTTCTCCTTTTGCACTCCAATCCCTTTTCTCTCTCTTTTCAGGCAGTGACAAAGATCAGAGAGTTTATCCTCCAGAAAATCTACTCTTTCCGCAAGCCGATGACCAACTATCAGATCCCCCAGAATGCACTACTCAAGTTCAGGTCAGCCCAGGAGCTCCTGGTACACATGAAAAATTAATTACATCAGGCAATGTATAAGCCACAAATCTGCAAGACCCCCAGCCTCCAGATATCTTTTATAACAAAGGATGTGCTCTATGAGTTCATTTTTATTACCACAGGAGGCCACAATGTAGCACATGCACTTCAGACACCATAGGGCCCCTGGAGAAACATCAGTCCTACAAGTCTGTGAGGTCCCCTCAAAAATAGAAGCATGTAAGTTAAATCCCACGGCGTCTGATGTCAGCTTACAGACCAGGAGGGATAAATCCCAGGAGTAGAAGCTCCTGGGATGCTCGTTTGTGGGACGGGTTTAAATCTGGAAGGACACTGTCTATGAGATCTCCTATTATCACACAGGCCACGCGAGCTAAATCCCAGGGTCCCTCTGACAATATCCCCCGTAACACACAGGTCACGAGGGATTAATCCATGTATCCTTGCCTCGCTGCAGCCTTCTCTGCGTAGGATGCCACGGTAACACCGGTGTTCTCCGCTTCTGACTCCCGCCAGGTTTTTCTACCAGTTCCTGCTGGCGAACGAACGCTCGGTGGCCAAAGAAATCCGCGATGAGTACGTGGACACCATGAGCAAGATCTACCTCTCCTACTTCAAGTCCTACACCAGCCGCCTCATGAAAGTGCAGGTGAGAGGCCTGCTCGTCTCTCTCCCTCTCGTAAAAATGTTATCTGCATGTGCCCCTGGCTCCTGTCCTCAATTCTCCCCTTGCCCCTGTTTTGCGTTCGTGTCTCCCGCTCTGGAGTTGGGACTGCGAATAACCTGCTTCTTTTCACTGGGTTTTAGTATAAAGAAGTGGCTGAGAAAGATGACTTGATGGGAGTAGAAGACACGGCGAAAAAAGATATCCTTTCAACCGGCTGGTCCCAGCGGAGCCCCTCGCCTCATTCTCTGCTGGCGGCCTGACATCCGCTCCCCTGCCTCCTTTGCCCTCCATGCCACTGATGGTGCTCTCCGTGGATAGTCCACGTGTGCGCTTGCCCCTGCGAGGTTTCCTGGGCGTGTGCTCAGGTTTGGGGGTTGGGTGGGTAAGGGGAGTCATCAGTCTCCATGCACATTCAGATTCTGGTGCCCCTGTTGGAGGGTTCAGTCTCTGTTTAGGTCCTGGCTTCTCAACTGAGGATGAGGGAGGGGGGAAGGCTCCTTCCGTGCCCGGGCCCACGCCCATTCAGGTCCTGGCTTTCAGTCAAGAATAAAGGTGGCCCAGCAGAGCTCGTGGTAGGGCTACCTCGCCCCCCCCCTGTGAGCTGACTTGAGGTCCAGTCATCATTCTGGCATGGGATAGGGCAGAGGTCTCCAGGACGTGGGCCGCCGTCCCGTCAGCATTCAATGGGGGCTCTCTTTTTCCTTCACTCTGCAACGTTTCTTCTCCAAGCCCTCGCTGAAAAACCGAAACACCGTCTTCACGGTGGGGAACCGCGGGAACATCATAACGTCAATGGAGTTGGAGGCGCCAATCATTGTCCCACACACGGCCCAGAAGAGCGACGTCAGGGTGAGACAATCCAGTGAGGGGTCGGGTGCATTAAACTTAAGATGCCGGTGGGTTGGACGGAGCATGGGCCCTAGGCTAATCCTTATAACGGGCACTCCCTCAAGAGCAGAGGCGAGGGAAGAGCTACAGACAAAATAAAGGAAGCATGGGCTAGCGTGACTGCAGGTCATGGCTACAGCTCCCCGGAAACCGAGCCCTAGTGGCAGACTGGTGGTCATCAGATACCATCCAGCAAGGCCACCGAGACCTTGGGGCTCAGGCGTTTTGCAAACAGTCTCGCTAGTTTTAGATGATTACAAGGCTTGGTAGTAAGACAGGGGGAATGGATTAAGCACGTGATGTTGTATATTCATATACCCAGGAGTGTGGAGAACCAATGAGGAAGAATCAAAAACTGACTGGGATAAGGAGCAAAAAATTCCTACAAATGGTCAAACCTCTATGGTTGGCAGTTGGGATTAATCGTTGGTGGTGAGGCCAGGAATATCTGGGCGGAACGGGTGGACCACTTGGTCCTTATCTAATGCTGTTTCTACCCTACCCCTTTGTCCGTTCCTCCGTCTCTGGCCTCCCCCATTCTTTTCTCGCTCTGCCTCCTCTTCACTCTCCTCTGTCCCCAGTACCCTTTTGAGTCTCTGTTCCGCAGCCAGCACTATGCGCTCCTGGATAACAGCTGCCGAGAATATCTCTTCGTCTGTGACTTCTTCATGGTGACCGGCAACTCGGCTCAGGATCTCTTCAACTGTATCATGGGAAAAACCCTCACTATGTTTCTGGTAAACACCCCCCCTGCGCTCGGTTCTCGTGCACACACACACAGACTCCTTCTGCGCATATACCGTCCCCCTCACTCACAGACCTACTCCTGCACCGTGGAGGCCATTCTGACTTGTACGGTCACATCCTGTCACACTCGCTCACCTTCTCTGTGTCACACACACACACAGGGATAGATTATGTTGCCTCCTGCTCTCCTTCTATCGCACCAACACTTGGACAAGTATGACTGGAAGTGATTGTTTGCTCTCTTGCGTCTCATGAACACGTATGACTGGGACGGATTATTCACGTTCCGTAACTCTGCATACACGTGGTTGGGACTGAGCATTCTCTCTGCCCCTTCTCCATGTCTTGTAGAAACACATGGACACCTACGTCTCGGACTGCTACGACAGCATCGCTATCTTCCTGTGCATCCACATCATCCTCCGGTTCAAGACCATCATGGCCAAGAGGAATATCCCTGCTGTGGACAAGTGAAGTCCTTCTCCTCCTCTTTCACACTACCCCTTCCCTTCTCCTGTCACTCCTCCTCCCCCCACGTTCCTCATCCCTTTCTCATGTCGCTCCTCTCCCACTACGCTCCCTGTCCCTTCCCCAGCTCTCTATCTGCTCTCCCCTCCCCCCTCATTGGCTGTCCCCATCCTCCCTCTAACAGACTTCGTGACTTTCTGTGAAAGTGTGAGGAGGTCATTTCCCAATGCTTATTCCATGTCTGTTCACCCTTCTCTGCAGATATTGGGACACATTGCTGGAGATCCTCTGGCCAAGGTTTGAGTTTATCCTGGAATTGAATATCCAGAGCATCCGAAACACAGACCCCCAGAAACTGGGATTCCTGGATACCCGCCCGCACTATGTGAGGGGATCCCTGTATTTCGTGTGTGTGTGTGGAGGGGTTCCCCCTACATTAGGAGAACCTGCACTGCTTTCTGTTCTTGGGGCGGTAAGAACTGTACAGGTCTCCTCCGACCTCCCATCTTTCTCTTCCCCCCCCTTTCAGATTACAAGACGCTACGCCGAGTTTTCTTCCGCTATTGTGAGCATCAACCAGACCTACCCTAATGAGAAGACGAATGCCCTGCTGGGACAACTCCAGGTACTCGCTCACGTGACACCCAGCACACACGCTCAATGCGGGAACCCTACAGGCACACTCACACTCACACTCATTTTTGGGACCGCTACAGACACTTGGGCTCCATTCGGACACGTGACAGCCGCCCTTACCCACCATGAGCCCCCTCTGTCTATTTCCGTGCAGGTGGAAGTGGAGAACTTTGTGCTGAGAGTAGCTGCGGAGTTTTCTTCTCGGAAGGAGCAGCTCATCTTCCTCATTAATAATTACGACATGATGCTGAGCGTCCTGACCGTGAGAGAGTTTGTCTGTCTGTGTTTTAACGATTGTCCAACCCTCTGCTCTTCCGATTTCTCTCTCGTATGTTGCTAGAAATAAGCGGGTTTCTTAGGTCACGTCCTGCGGCGGCACCTGCCTCCCTGTTTCTTATGTCACGTCCTGCGGCGGCACCTGCCTCCCGGTTTCTCCCAAGTGTCTTTCTCTCTCTCCTCAATGTCTTCCCATTTCTGTGACTCTCTCTCTTCCCCCAGCTGTTTCTGCCTCTTTTTTCCAAGTACGTCCTATTCATGACTCTCTCCATTTCTTATCTTGCTGGCTGGGTGTCCCAGTATTTCTCCTTAATCTCCGGGTGACACTCTCTCTCTCTCCCAGGAACGAGCTGTAGACGATAGCAAAGAGGTAGAGATCTTCCAGCAGCTGCTGACTGCTCGCACTCAGGTGAGTGGCTCGCTTTGTCTTCCCCTTTGCGTGGGTTGACCGTTCCGCGTTAAGCCCTGCGAGTCTCACGGGGGGGTCTTGTCTGTCTGTCTCTTTGTAGGAGTTTATCGAGGAGATCCTTTCCCCTCCCTTTGGAGGTATGATTGCTTTTGTGAAGGAGTCGGAGTCGCTAATAGAAAAGGGGCAGCTCGAGAGGCTGAAGAATGAGGAAGGTAAGAGGTACAGGTGTGAGCTTGAACTCTCCTGTCCTCCTCAGTTTCTTTCTTCTCTCTTTCTCTCCCTTAAGGATTTGCTATACTTGAAGGGGTGGAACATGGCTTCCCTTCCGTGCTCTCTCCTTAGCCTGCTTCTCTCTCCTGTTACTTGTTGAGGGGGGGTGTCCGTCTCCGAGGACTGCGCACGCTCCTCCCCCACCTGTTATTTCTTGGTGTGCCTGCTCATGGTGGGTTCCTGGATGGAGGTCTCCTCGGGGGATGACACTCCCTACAGAACGGGTCATTGAATTGGTCTCTCCTGGTATATTTTTAGCCCAGGGGAAAGAAGTTGGTTTGGCGTCTCCACTAGGGATTATACCCTCCTCACTGTCTTCCCCTCCCCACGCCTCTCTGCTTTATTTTGTACTGGAGATTGTCTAATCGAGGTCTTCCCCCTGGGAATTACACTCTCCTCAGGACGCGTCACTCAGCTGGTCCGTGGATTTGCCGGCACCTGGAAGCAGTCGGTGGAAAACCTGAGCCAAGACGTAATGCGATCTTTTACCAACTTCAAGAACGGCACCAGCATCATTCAGGTAAGGGCAGAGTCGCAGAGAGGAGCCCCCCCCCCCCCCCAGTGTGATGCATATTGCTGAGGGAGGGCAGCAAGCAATGAACTCCTGGCTAGTGATATTTTCTTTATTTATATTCTAACGTTTAGCCACTTCGAAGCAGATCACATTTAGGTACTGGAGGTATTTCTGTCCCCAGAGGACTCACAATCTTATGTTTTTGCACCTGAGGCAACGCTGGCTGAAGTGACCTGCCCGAGGTCACAAGAAGCAGCAGTGGGATTTGAACCCTGGCTTCCCTGGGTTTTGTAGCCTGCTGCTGTAACCACTAGGCTCACCTGGGCCATCTTATCCTAGGTCACACGATAAGACTCCAAGCCAGGAAACTCCACTTAACCTTTCCACTAAACTTTTCGTGAGCACAAATAAAGCTCAACAAGATCTTGGGAACGCTGATAACAATCAAAATAGCCTTGGTAATCCTTAGCTCTATCCAGGATGAGCCAGTGCATGAGACAGTACAGGGGGAAAAGGGATTAGAGTCCCTGCACACCCTCTCTTACAGCCCCTCTTCCTTTGTCTCCTGCAGGGGGCGCTGACGCAGCTCATTCAGTACTACCACCGTTTCCACAAGGTGCTGTCCCAGGCGCCCTTCAAGCACTTGCCTGTGCGCTCTGAGCTCATCAACATCCATCACCTGATGGTAGAGGTGAAGAAACACAAGCCTAACTTCTAGCCCCTTCCCCAGGAAGTGACATCATCATTGCCCAGCGCATGCTCCGCAGGAAGTCAGATTGCAGTGCTGCAGCCAATGGGGAACCTGTGGCCCACTTCTTCTCGCTCCAGATTTGGTGGGGGGTGACCTTACACGCTGCCCCTGGATGGAAAACACCCTGGTTACAGAATGTTTGGGAGTTTTAATTTATTACACCGCACTTTTAAAGAGCAGGAAGTGATGAATCTTTCCTTTTTTTTTCCCCACATTGGTATTTTTTTGTTTGTTTTTTTAAGTATATTTTTAAAAGGGGAAGGAGACATTTTTTTCCTGTTTTGGTGGCATAGCCACACCATGGACTGCTAAATCTACTAAAGCAAGAGGCACACTCACTCAAGGATTACATTTTTGGCTACTGCTGGGGGGGAGTGTCATTCATGGAGGTGGGGGAAGGGGTGTTTAACCTCACCCACACCTTACTCTTGCTCTTACTAAACTGGATTTACTGTGCTGGTGTCTCGTATTGCAGCTGCCTGTTAAGTGTCGGATAGCCTGGCCATTTTTGGCTGTGCAGACTGCGAGATCTTTGTTGATTCTCTCCATAAAAAGGTCACATTTTGGTTTTAGCTCCGTCCTTGCTCTCAGAGTAGCTGTGCCCATGAGCCTGAGAGGTGAGGCACCGTGTTTCATGCAGGGATATTATTGTCTGGACTTGGGGGGAGGAGGAGCTCTTGTTGTTCTTCCCATCCGATGCAGATGTAGACAATGGATGAGAGATACTGCCCCAATAAAGCTTTCACCTGGAAATCTCACGCACTGCTGCCTGCTCTTCAGTCTTTGGGGCAGGGGCAACATATCTCACTGTGGTGACTGCTGCCAAGGCGGCAGACGTTTAAGGGCACATTCTAGCTGCCACCGCTGCTCATGGGGCAAGCCTTCGGTCAGCACTTCTAAGTACTGGATTTTTATATCTAATCACAGCGGTTCACAATAACTAGATTATATTGTCCCTTCCATGGGGGAAGCATTGGGGATTCACATGTAGCATCCCTGCCACCCCTATGCTTTCCAGTAAGTCCCCATACATGGAACAGACATGCTTTGTATCTAAATTCCCTTTGGCCAGGCCTCCCTCTAACTCCCCCAGACATTGACACACACACAAATATGGAACACTTGTGATTTATATCTAAATGTTGTGATGTGTGAAAATTAATAGCTGAAAGATCAGAAAGCAGGCAACCTCATACATATAACCAACTTCAAAAAAACAGGGAAAACCTTTCCCCAAAAGATTAACAGTCCAAATCCTCCCCTCCAAATCATTCTAAAACATTATTTCGGTATTGAGAAGGTCCCATGCCCGCATTTCAGGGAGGACCACCCCCAACCCTCACCCGCCGAGACGGTAATCCCACATCTCCCTTCCGATTTGGCAGCAGACCAAGGACCCAACGGTTCTGTTCCAAAGCAAGTAAGAGCGCAAGATTTTGGATGCCAAGGACATCATCGACCATGGTGCTTCCATCTAACCCAAGATACGGCAGACAGGAAGGAGCGGATCCCTCCCTCTACAGAAAGAAGCAGAGCCAGAGGTGTGGGGTAGCTCAGAGTCTTTTTCCGTCCCCTGCAGAGAGATGCCACGGACAGAAACAGCCGTGGAGGTGGGGACAGAGCTGCACTTTGCATCCTCCACTGCGTGTAGGGGGGGGGCTGCTCCTCACTTCTGCTCCTTGGTGGGGGCATAGTACAGCTCCAGGGGTTTGCTGACCTTCCAATACTTCTCATTCACTAGCTCCAGTGTCAGGGATCCATTCAGCGTCTGCACCCAAAAGAAGGGTAAATAATGAGAAAGAATTAAATAGCAGCCAAGAAGCACCCCACCCAAAAGAGAAGAGGTCAGGAAAGGCACATGTACCGTAAACTGTCCGCTAGCAGTGGTGATGTAGATGGTGTACTGCTTCTCGCTAACCTCCCCTAGGCTGGCAGCCTCGTTCTCTTCTCCCCGCTGCTGCTGCTCTTCAAGAGCAATCCTCAGTGCCAAGTATTTAGACAAATGGTCCACAGTCGCATTTGCCGTGGTCTTTACAAATCTGAATAGAAGGAAGAGAGGACAGGGCTGAGAGACAGCAGAGGTTTGGGGTATAGTGGGCAGAAGAGAGGGGTAAGGAATAGCACTGAAAGAAGGTGAAGAGCACACCAGGTGACACAGGGCTGTTCAAAAACGTGAGGGGCACATGGAAGTGACAGCACAAAAGGGAGGATGGTATAGATTGGAGGAGTGGGGTTTAGTGCTGAAAGACACAGCTCTCCCCCCACCTCACCTGGTCTGAGAATACTCATCCTTCTCCACAAGGAGTGGGTGTGGTCTGAAGACAAGTTCAATCTCACTACTTGACTCACTCCCACCCCCCTCATGTGAGTTGTCCAAGTCAGGGCAGGAGTCGTCAGAGGCTTTGGATCGCTTGCGACTGGGCCCAGCCTCCTGTGTGCTGTGCACAGAGGGGTTGCTGACATGGGAGCGGCTGTCGCAGTTGTCCTCCCCTCCACTGAAGGTGGTGTTGTCTGACTCATGCTGGTGCTTCCTCACCCTCTGAGCTCTGAGGACAGAGAAGGCAGGGTATAAGCTTGGCTTAGCATAAGGGGGGTTCCCTACCACCTCTCCCAAGCAGGGCTATCTCACCTGTGCATGGCCTGCATCTTCAGCCCCTCCTCGATGCTGCTACTTAGCGCGTGCTGGTTGTGCAGCCGACTCAGCTTGGCCAGGACGCGGTCCTGATGTGCTTCGTATTCATCCCGGCTCGGGTAGATCTTGGAGATCAAGGCATCAAAATTTGGGTCAGGCCTGAGGGAGCGCTTGGAAACTAGCTTTTTCCGACAGGTGGGGCACTCCTTGTTTCTGCAAGGGTACATGAGCAATGAGCTTAACGGATTGCTGGAGACCCAAGCTCAGCACCTTCCACCCAAAACAATCACTTCTGAGCAATACCTTATGAATGTAACTTCTGTTCTCCTTCATTGTGGGTCCATGACAATACAATCGTAACAACAACATAGGCACTCCCACCCTCCCATGCTGTACATTAGTGTGACAATACAATGTGTGTCATAACTGCACATGCATTCCTCCCTCTACTGCTCCCCTTACCCACTACGCAGAGCGGTGACGATACAGTCGCTGCAGAAACGGTGTAGGCACTCTTTGGTGGTCATCGTATTCTTCAACATGTCCAGGCAGATGGGACACATGAGCTCACTGTGCAGGCTGCGTGGGGACACAGCTATCTCCGTCCCATCCATAACAGCCTCCTGCAAAGGGAAGAAAGGGACGGTGTCAAAATCTAGTAAGGGCGGCCGCCCTCGGGCACAGACAGTGACAGAAGCAGGTGCCCTCAAGTGACCCCCAGCCAGGAGAACCAAAATGCCTTCTCCAGTTAGTGGCCGATGGAGAAATGTTTAGCCGAGTCTGTGTTTTGTTTTTTTTATTATATTCATGCACGGTTACAGTGTGACAGTATCTTGACAGTCACCCTCCCCGCCTCTTCTTTTCTTAGAGGGAAAAAGCAGCCTCCCCTCCCCCCACGTATGGGCACATACTTTCTAGTCTTAAAGGGGAAAATGGGCCTCTCCCCCCCCCCCCCATACATATCTCTTAAAGGATCGGGTATCCCCCCCTCCCTCATTTTAAAGGGACGGCTGATCCCCCTCCTGTCGTCCCTTAAAGGGGGGGGGGCGTCCCGCCAGTACCTGGGGGGTGCGGTGCAGCTCGTACAGGCTCAGCTCCCAGTTCTTGCTCGCGCTCTGCGCAGCCGCCGGAGCAGCCATGGCGATGGGCCCGGCGCGAGGAGAGGGGGGGTGGGGGGAAAGCGGCGCGTCCCCCTCGGGGCCCAGGACCCTCTTTCCTCTCTCAGGCCACCGCCGCCGCCAAAGGAGCCAACAAACCGGAAGTGCGAGCCCGTCTTCTCACTCCCCCCCCCCCCCACGACGCAACTTCCGGGACTGGGAGAGCCGCGCTCCCGACCAATCAGGGCACAGCGCCGTTCATGTCACGTGCCCGAGTCCCCGGCTGCCAACGGCACCCGCCCTCCACTTCCGTACACAGAGGCCTGAGCCAATGGGCGGTCAGCTCGCGCGGCCGGCGGGAAATCGGGGTCCGAACCAGGTGGAAGGAAATTTAAGGTGAGCGAGCCGGATATGTCGCCCTCAAACTGTGATAAGTGCGTTGTAATAAACCTCCAGAGTCCCGGTTATACCATCTGCGCCATGTGATAAAATAACATTAAATACATACCCTTAGAGACCCGAGTATATCACCTGCACCATGTGATACAATGACGTTATATAAATATCCTTAGGGACCCAAAAATATCACCTGCACCATGTGATACAATGACGTTATATAAATATCTTTAGGGACCCAAAAATATCACCTGCATCATGTGATACAATGACGTTATATAAGTATCCTTACGGACCCAAAAATATCACCTGCACCATGTGATAAAATGACGTTATATAAGTATCTTTAGGGACCCAAAAATATCACCTGCACCATGTGATACAATGACGTTATATAAGTATCCTTACGGACCCAAAAATATCACCTGCACCATGTGATAAAATGACGTTATATAAGTATCCTTAGAGACCCAAAAATATCACCTGCACCATGTGATAAAATGACGTTATATAAGTATCTTTAGGGACCCAAAAATATCACCTGCACCATGTGATACAATGACGTTATATAAGTATCCTTACGGACCCAAAAATATCACCTGCACCATGTGATAAAATGACGTTATATAAGTATCCTTAGAGACCCAAAAATATCACCTGCACCATGTGATAAAATGACGTTATATAAGTATCTTTAGGGACCCAAAAATATCACCTGCACCATGTGATAAAATTATGTTATATAAGTATCCTTAGGGACCCAAAAATATCACCTTCACCATGTGATAAAATGACGTTATAGGTTTTTTATCACATGGTGCAAGTGATATGTTTGGGGCTGTAAGAATATTTACATAACATTTTATAACATGGTGAAAGTATTTCTAAATTAACCCTTTGCTTTTGTGTTTACTAATGAGGATGCTCTGGAGATACAGGTTCCAGAGATGCTTTTCAAGGGTGATGATTCAGATGGACTGAACCAAATCATTGTGAACCTGGAAGATGGGGTAGGCCAGGTTGACAAACTGAAGAGTAGCAAATCACCTGGACCGGATGGTATACACCCCAGGGTTCTGAAGGAACTAAAAAAATGAAATTTCTGATCTATTAGTTAAAATTTGTAACCTATCATTAAAATCATCCATTGTACCTGAAGACTGGAGGGTGGTCAGTGTAATTCCAATATTTAAAAAAGGCGCCAGGGGCGATCCGGGAAACTACAGACCGGTTAGCCTGACTTCAGTGCCAGGAAAAATAGTGGAAAGTGTTCTAAACATCAAAATCACAGAACATATAGAAAGACATGGTTTAATGGAACAAAGTCAGCATGGCTTTACCCAAGGCAAGTCTTGCCTTGGGTAAAGCCATGGTACAGAGAAGGGCTACCAAAATGATAAGGGGAATGGAACAGCTCCCCTATGAGGAAAGACTAAAGAGGTTAGGACTTTTCAGCTTGGAGAAGAGACGACTGAGGGGGGATATGATAGAGAAAATGTCATAATGCCTCTGTATCGCTCCATGGTGAGACCGCACCTTGAATACTGTGTACAGTTCTGGTCGCCGCATCTCAAAAAAGATATAATTGCACTGGAGAAGGTACAGAGAAGGGCAACCAAAATGATAAGGGGAATGGAGGAAAGGCTGAAGAGGTTAGGGCTTTTCAGCTTGGAGAAGAGATGGCTGAGGGGGGGATATGATAGAGGTGTTTAAAATCATGAGAAGTCTAGAATGGGTAAATGTGAATCAGTTATTTACTCTTTCAGATAATAGAAGGACTAGGGGGCACTCCATGAAGTTAGCATGAGGCACATTTAAAACTAATCGGAGAAAGTTCTTTTTCACTCTACGCACAATAAAGCTCTGGAATTTGTTGCCAGAGGATGTGGTTAGTGCAGTTAGTGTAGCTGGGTTTAAAAAAGGTTTGGATAAGTTCTTGGAGGAAAAATCCATTAACTGCTATTAATCAAGTTTACTTAGGGAATAGCCACTGCTATTAATTGCATCAGTAGCCTGGGATCTTCTTGGTGTTTGGGTAATTGCCAGGTTCTTATGGCCTGGATTGGCCACTGTTGGAAATAGGATGCTGGGCTTGATAGACCCTCGGGCTGACCCAGTATGGCATGTTCTTATGTTCTTACCCTCAGAAACCCGGATATATTACCTTGACCATGTGATAAAATGTTATAAAAATACCCCCAGAATCCTGCATCTATCACTTTCATTGTGTTATACCGGTATTATATAAACACCAGGGTCCTGGAAAGATCTTCCTCATTGTGTAATTACAGCATTATATGCATGAGGTTAGGGCTCTGTCCCCTTGACTGTGTGATATCTGGGAGCTATCAACGTGTCTTGTTGAAACAGATGTTGAAAGGGTTTGCTTCCAGCTCATTCAAACTTGCTTCTTCTTGGAAAGGGTGGTAGGATGCATGGACGGTTTCCCAGGGGAGGTCATGGTGGGAAGAACAATAAAAGTATTCAAGAAGACCCAGGGCAGGCCCAGAGGATCCTTGGTTGTCAGGAGGTGAAGGGTAAGATCTCATCCGCATTGTGCCCGGTTATGGAAGCTGTCCAGGGAAGGGCTACTAAAACGGTGTAGAGTCTGCAGCAAACCCTCCGCCCCCATGAGATGAGACTTAGGGACCTGTATATGTACACCCTAGAAAGAAGGGGAGACAGGAAAGATCTGATAGAGACATTGAGATACCTCAACGGTATTAATTTATTTTATTTATTTATTTAGCATTTTTTATATACCGAGGTAGAGCAGAGTAGCCTTCACTCCGGTTTACAATTATAACAACCTGTTACATAAAACTATTGAAGACATTGAAGAAAAACAACATTTAACAATCTGAGAACTGTCATGTCAAACATATGGACAAGGCAAGCTATCCCAAAGGATAGGCACATTGAATATAAACCAGATAATGTGTACCAAAGGAAAGGCACATTACACTATTAATAGTGCGGAAGAAGCAAACCTTTTCCAGTGGAACTAATAATAGAGCGCGATACGAGGCTCCAGGAGGATAGGAGCAGGAGTAAACATCAGAAAATCTTTCTTTTCCAGAAAGGGTGGTAGGATGCATGGAACGGTCTGCCAGAGGAGGCACCGGAGGCAAAAACAGTAACAGAGTTAAAAAAAAAACAAACAAAACAACAAACAGCATGGGAGAGAGAGGATCCTTGGATCTAGAGGGACCCTGAGATGGGGCAGGCTGTGCGGTATTGCACCAGGAAGTAAATTGGGCAGACTAGATGGGCTTTTACGGTCCTTAGCTTCCATCAGATTCTAGGTCTGTGTGTTCTCTCTCAGAGAAGGGCCTCCCTCTCAAGCCAGGGGACGTTGGTTATGATCGCAGTCCCTCGGACTCACTCCGAGTTTGTCCCTCGAGGTTAAACAAGAAACGTGACTGTGCTTGGGCCCTGAAGCCACGCTTGCCTGGTAGGGAAGGGGACCACACATGGAGCTTGCAGGACGTCCCTCCCAAAGATTAACCTTCCTCTTTTTTTTGTATGGGAGCGAGAGGCAGGGGTGGGGGGTGAGATTATCGGAGAGGAAAGGAGAATGGGGGTGATGGGTAAGATAAAGCAGGGGCGCAGCTCTGTGGACAGAGGCTGAACATTTCAGTTTTAAATCTTTTTGCATGTGAAGGAGGGGCCTGGGAGGAAAGGAATTTGACAAAGAGGATTAGAGGAGAGGGCCCAGGCTAACTGTGATTAGAACTCGGCCCCTCTATGGAAATCCTCCAGCAGTCTGTGTACCATTCATCTGCTTTATCCATGTGTCTGATCTAGGCCCCCTGTTGGTCTAGATTCAGATTCAGGAAACTTTCTTGGAGTTACAGTTTGCGCGGGTCACCAAAATAATCCAGGAAGTGAGTTAAAAAAAATGAAATGTCCTGTCATCTCTGTGTCAGTCTGGTAACTTGTCCATCTGTCTCTGTCCATCAAGCACTGCCGCGTCTGTCTGTCTGCCTGTTTACCCGTGTCCCCTGTTCTCTCTTACCAATGCACGATGTCTGTTTTCCACCTCTAAGTGGATTTTGGATTTAATGACCCCCCCCCCCCCCCCCCGGAACCTGAGCTCAAGGCGAGTTATATTGCGGGGAGGGGGGGGGAGCTAGTTTATACCTGAGGCCATGGAGGGTTAAGTGACTTGCTCAAGGTCACAAAGAGCGTGGGCAGGATTGGAAGCCCTGGCTTCCCCGGATCTCAGCCCGTTGCTTTCCATCTGTCCGTCTGCCTACAAGTATCAATCTATTTGTGGTGATCTATCTCTCGCTTTATCTCCGTACCTCTCTCTCTCTCTCTCTCTTGCCACCTGGTTGTCTTGCTATTATTCGTCGTTATTGTTCTTTTTTTTCTTTCTCCCTTAATCTCTTTCCATTCATTTCGCCTTCTTTTCTTTCCTTTCTCACATCCCTCTCTCCTCCCGATTTCTGCCTTCCCACTGGCTCCCGGGACACCCCCTCCCCCCCCCCCCCAAATCACTTTCAGTTGATCCCACCACTGTTTGATCTGTAAACAGAGCCATTGTCCAGACGGGAGCTGAGAGTGGAGTCCTGGGGTTACTGGGTGCCCTTTTCCCATGCTCCAAGGGCTCTGGGCCCCCATTCACTTGCAAATGTGGTGTGTGCTTTCCCAGCAGGGTTAGGCCCCGTGTGTCCGTCCGTCCCCCCCCCCCCCCCCCCCCCCCCCCCGTGTCATTAATCACCCCCTGAGCTCAGGGCTGGAGTGGTCATTGCTCTTGGCCAAGACGCGGGAGCTTCTGACCTTTCTTCCTCCTCGGCCGCCCATCCTGGAACTTCCTCTAGCCACAGTTGCTTGTAAACTCTCCAGTGGTTCCGGTGGGTGCCCCCCAGTGCCCTGCGGGGGCAGGTTCCTCCAGCAGCATGGTGATGCACCCTTTGCCTCCTTATCTCTCCTCAGCCCTTCCCGTTACGCTTCTCTTCTTTTGCTTTATTTATTTTATTTATTTATTTTAAGTTTTTCTATACCGGCATTCGCGATGGATATCGCATCATGCCGGTTTACAATTAACAAGTGGAGAAGGAACAAAATAATAATAATAATAACAATAAACATTAAACAAGTGAAGAAAAAAGATTGCAGTTACAATAAAACAAGGGAGTTACACAACTCGGAACAGAGAGAGAAGCTGGGATTTTAAACATAGATAACAAATATGTTTAAAATGCTTTCTCTCCCTTTTTTTTTTAAGGTTCAGTGCCTGCCACCGGACCCGGGGCAAGTAGAGGTTCTGCCAGAGCAGGGCCTAAGTCTGGGCTGGGCAGAAGAGAGAGACTCCCCTCTGGGAGGGGGACCTCGGTAGAAGGAGGGGGAGGGTGCAGCGGGGAGCAAAGGAAAAAAAGAAAAGAAAAAAATAAGAAAAAAAGAAAATATCTAAAACCGGCGTAAAACAACAAAAAGCATAAAAATGAAAGCTGTAAAGAATGATTTCTCCCCGGCCCGTACAACGTTTCACTTTCCACGCACACGTTCCCTGGGATTATGCGTGTTATACCGGGCTAGGGAGAGGCCACAGACTGGGGCAGTTTATTCAGAAGGGACACAGGGGTAAGTGCTGGACCTGGGCTTGTCTTCCCCGTGCTCCCTGTTCCCTTCAGCCATCTGCCAGTTTCCAGGGAGAAAACCTCACAAAAGGAACAGGCAGGGAAAAATGTGAGCCGAGGGTGAAGAGGGCAGAGGTTAGGGGGTTACCTTCAGAGCCGAGGAGGGTTGTCAGCCCTGTTTTATATTTGGGGTGTTGATAGATGAGGTGGTGGGGGGGGGGGGGGGGGGAGGATCATAATGTGCCTCACCGAGACCCTGTGAAAAGTTTGTATTAGAGCACCCTGTCCCCCTCTCCCAGGCCTTTCTGTACTGTGCCCCCTTTCCTCGACTGTCTTGCACTGTCCCCTCCCCCCTGGTCACGCCTGAGATGCCTCCCCTCTTCCCTATTACCCTGCGCAGTCCACCTCTTTTTAAGGCCATCCTGCACTGTTCCCGTCTTTCTAGCCACGCTTGGGTTGTCCTCCTCTCAAAGGCTGTCCTATGCCGTCCCCCCCTTCTCCAAGGCCACCTCGTGCTGTCCCAACCATTCTGCGCTGTTCCGCCCCCCCCCCCCCCCCGTCGCTGGGCACACCTGGGCTGCCTTCCTCTTCATCTCCGTCTTGCGTTGTTCCCCCCAATGCACAGCCATCCTGCCCTGTCCCATCTCTCTGGTGGCCCTTAAGCCGCCCCTCCCTGACTTATCCAGCGCTGCCCCCTCTACCTGGTCATGCCCGAACTGCCCCCCCCTGTCCAAAGTCATCCTGTACCGACTCCTTCACCCTGACTGTAACTGCACCATCCTCCTCTCCAAAACCATATCCTGTGCTGCACCCCCCCCCCCCCTCCATGTCCATCCCATGCTGTGTCCCCCCCCCATGCCAGAGCCCAGCAGACGCATCCTAGGGTACTGAATTTTGTCTGATATTTCCCAGTCAGGCTGCCCTGTTTCCACGTGCGCGTGGCAGGGCGAGAATCCCAGAGCGAGTGAGGGGGTGGTTAGAGAGCATGTTGAGAGCAAATCAGAGAGAAGGCAAGTGACGGAAAGGCAGACAGAGCCAGAGATGGTGAGTTGAGAGAGCCCGGGGCTTGTTTGCGAGGTGCAGTCCGTCCAATAATAACATTTTGACATTTTCACAGCACTCGATGTACGCAGCTCTGTACAATGCTGATAGCTATTCGGGTAACATTGAGTCCCTGCCCCAGGGGGCTTACAATCTAAGTAAAGTCCCTGAGAGAACAAAAGTTAAGACGTCTCAGAGCGCCAGGGGAGTGGGGTTTGAACTCTGGGTTCCCCCCCCCCCTGGGTCTCGGCCCATTGCTCTTCCCCACTCGGGCCGCTCCACCTGACCCCCAGTGCACGATGATACAGAACCTGCACCAAGAGGACGGGAATCGGAGAACTGGGAAGGTTTTGCAGGAAAAGTTTACAGGGCTCTCAGGTCAAACGCACTCGTCCCTCAGCCAGCCGCAGTCCCGGCTGTGGGATATTGGTGCGACGGTGGCAGCCTCTTCATTTGGATTTGGGGGTTGCTTTTTTTTTTTTTTTTGCTCTTATTGACCCAGCAGTTTCCTCCTTTCCACTTTTTCCTTCCAGCTCAGTGGGAATCAGGGCTGGGATCTGGAGCCCTGAGCTTTCATTCTCAATGACACCCCCCCCCCCGCACCCCTCCCCTTCTGATTTTTAAATCCCCCTTCCACATTACGTTTAAACCCTTCGATCCCTTTGCCACCCGGCCGCCAACAAATCCCCCAGTATTCCTCTTTCCCTCTACACCTCCAGTATACCCTTTAAATAATCTATATCCTAGTGAATACCGTCGCCCAGTTAACACGGCCGGTCTTTCAACACTTCGGTAGTACTACTTAAGTTAATGGTACCTGTAGATACTTCAACTGTACATAGTCTCCCTCTTCTCTATTTTATTTTTTGTTTTTTTACCTCATCTATCTATGCCTTTTTCCCTTCCCCTCCTCATCCCCCCTCTTCCCACACCCCTCCTACCCCCTACCCTTGCTCTGCCCCCCCCTGCCTATCCTCCCCCACCTCTCCTTCCCCTATCCTCCCTTATTTTATTGCTCCTTTGGTTCATTGTATTTTTGGTTTTGTTTTTGTTATTAATGTTATATTGTTTTATTGTATTTCCCGCCTGAGTTCATTGTAAACCGGCATGATGTGCTTCACGAATGTCGGTAAATAAAAGATAATAAATAAATACCTAAATAAATAAACTAACTGGTTATTGGAGTGACCATCCTGGGTTGGGAGGGGGAGGGTCGCCTACCAGGGCTCCTTCTGGAACCCCCGCGATCATGGGGTCTCGGATCCGGCCACCGGGTGTCGCCCTCGCGCAACGGACCTGACTCCCCCCGCCCTGTGAGCTGGCCCTGTTTTGAGATTTTAAACAGGTGGCAATCCCTCTGTTATATCTGTGTGGATTTCTCACAGTCCCTGTTAATGCTCAACGGGTGTGAGAACTGTCCCCCTCCCCCCCCCCCTCGCCTCCCAGACACTTGTCAAATGTGCGGATCGCCTGTGTTCACTGTAAGGCTCGAGTGCGTCAATTCCCCACCCTTCCAAAAAAAAAACCAAAAAAACCCCAAAATCCTCGTATTGGCATGATCCCTCTGATATATATTCTGTATGATTTCTTTGACTCTCGTCAGGCACGCGCCCCTCCACGTTTTTGTTTTTTTTTTTGGAGGGGGGAGGTTCCTGAAATTCATGAAGTGGATGGATCACCCGTGATACTTTTCATAGCTGTTGAGCAGGTGGATTCCCAACGACGCCTCTGATACCCAGGCAAGCGGGTCTCACCTGATCCCTACCTCTCGGGGGGTCTGTCAGTTCCGCGTGGGTCTATCCCCCCATGGTCCCCTTTCAATCTTGGGTGTGTGTCTGGCTCTCCCACCGTCCATAAGCCAAAACCCCCCCCCCCCCCCCCCCCGGCCTTTCGTCTGTTGGTTCACGATGAGAGATGATTTGAGGCGACAGCTCAGGATGTCCAGGCCCAATTCTTGGGCTCGGATCAGAAAAGACACAAGAATTGCGTTTGGACAATCAGGAGCTGAGGCTCGTCAGGTGCACGTTTTCCCTTTGCTAGGCTGTCTCTTCTCTGGGTGATCCGTTGAGATGTCTCTTCCACGTTCTCTCTCTGTGAGACCTGCGAGAATGTCTCTGTTGCTGGGTTTGGGCGTCTGTGGCTCTTCCTCTGGAATGTATTCTGATACCTGCGCCTCTGTCTCACCCTGCATGGTGACCCAGTCAAGATCCAGTCTGATGCCTCTCTCTTTTTTTTTTTTTTTCTGGGATATTGTGATGTCTCTTATCCTCTCCAGCTCTCTCCCCGGGAGAGCATACGGGGATGTCCCTCTCATCGATGTAGCTGTGCTGCACAGCTTCTGCCGTGCACCCCTGTGGCGTAGATTTTCAGCAAGGCATCCAGCTGCAGATTCCTGCACATAGTTTCCTGCTTCTCAAACAGAAGACCCTTGCAGGGGTGCACTCCTCTATGTGGGTACAGAGAGGCATGCGGCTTTACCCTTTGCAAAAGGCAGGGGGAGGGAGAAGGAATGGAAAGCTTATGCTCTTGGCCCATATAACTTTGTAAAACTTTCCTTCTATGCATGCAAATTCTTAACCCCCCCCCCTCCACCCCCACCCCGCCAAAATGCCTCCTGCACCACCCATTTTTTCCCTGCACGGCAAACCTATGTCTATAATGAACTTGCACGTGCATTTTTCGCCTGCTCGCCCTCCGCAGCGTGCACCTTTACCCATATCCGTGCACATGCAGGCATGCATATAGGCATGTACAGAAAGACATGGAACCACACACACTCACGCTCACACTCACGCTCACGTAATGGGACCTGGCACCACTTAGAACTCTCCTCCTGTTGCACCCGCACCCAGGCAGCTCCTGCAGGGGAATCATTCGCACACAGAGACGTCCACTACAGAAATAATAAAGAAATAAATACATAAAAAGCACATCCTGAGCTTTGTGCTCCGGTGTCACTCCGCGGTTAACCCAGTGTGAAACCGCAGGAAGGATCTGAGACGGGGGGACCCAGAGGGGCCGACACGCAAGCACCAGGCAGCACCCGAAGGGACGGTTTATACAGCCAACTGTGTTTCCATAGTGGAGCCTTCTGTGCCCTAAACCAGGAAGACATGACATCAATTGAAAAAAGAAATTAATAACAGTTAATTCAAAAGGTGAAACAGTGAGAGAGGAAAAGTTTGGCACAGGCGTTACGGGCCCTGAGCTCCGAGGGCTGCCTGGCCGAGGTACCCTTCTATCCTTATTTGCTTTCTGCTTTTGTCTCGCTCCGCAAGAAAGCTGCGCCTTCCCTCTGTCTCTTTCTGTTACTGGCGAGGCCACTCTTTGCCTCCTGTTCTGGGCTCCATGGGGGATGCTGATGTGAGGGCAGGTGCTGGGAGTGGGGGGGGGGGGGGGGGCTGCTCCCCTGGGTGCAGTCTGTTCTCTCTGCTTCCAGTAGCAGCAGGTGCTTGTGTGAGGGGGAGGGCGCCGGGGGCTGCTCGTCCCCGGGGATCTGGGTATGATCCGTTCCCTCCGGTTCCGGTAGCAGCAGGTGCCGGCATGAGGAGGAGGAGGGCGCTGGGGGCCGCTCCCCTGGTGAGGTCAGGGCACGATCCGTTCCCTCCGGTTCCGGCACCGGGCTTTTCTTCCCTGGTTCCCGGGGAAACGATCCTGGTCCGGCGCGTTCCTGTGAGGATGATCCCTGGACCCGGAGGCCCTCCCGAAAGTGCCAATTGGAGAGTGATGAGTCGTTGGAGGGGGGGGGGGGGTGCCTCTCTCGGTCCTTTGCCCGCCTTTTATCCCCTGCAGGAACCGTGGGCTTCCCTCTTCTCGCCCTCTGCGGGGACTCTTAAGCGCGCTCTCTCTCTTTCTGTTTGGCTCTCTCCTGGCATCAGGGCCGGACCTCCGCAGACCCCCGAGATGCTTCCCCTCTCTATCCTCATCCTCTTGCTGAGAGTCTGGAGAAAACTTTCCCCTTTTCTTCACCCTCCTTCCCTCCCCCACCCACCCCCTCCTTCCCTCCCTCCCTCCCCTAAAATAAATCCCTTCCTACCTCATATGCAATTCCTCCCCCCCCCCCTCGGCTCCTCTCTTTTTAACTGCTCAGTTAGTGGGCTGCCTGCTCCTCTCCATGGACAATAGGCTTTCTGCACAGCAGCCCAGGCAGAGGGAGGGAGGAGGGTCCCAGGGCGGGGCGGGGGGGGGGGGACACACTGTACAGCACAAACCCCAGGGAAGGGGGTTTCTCTCTCCCAGGCCCCCTTCCATTGCTGTGGGGGGGGGGGTGGCGGTGTGACACTGCTCGGTCCCGGTGATGGGGGAGATGGTGGAAATTCTTTAATTCTCCTGGGACTCAGGCTGGCCCGTGGGCTGTAGGGCGAGGGACTGGGTTGTGCCTTTCATGGAGGGAAACTTCTCGGGAAGAGCCTCTCGCAGGTGGATGTGGTACAGAACCTCCTCCTCATAACTTCTACCGTACGGGAGGCGGGGGGACAGAAAGATAACTTTGCTAGAGGGGCGGCTGCATTGTCAGACAGACACACACCAGAGACAGGCGGAGAAAGCTGCGTTTCAGCAGAGAATTTTATGATAGAGAAACTTAGTGAGCAAACACAGACCAGGGGGCTGTCGCCTGTGGGTCCCTGTATAGCGCTACTTAACGCCTGGTAGCGTCATACAAAAGACAATAATAATAGTGTGAGTGTGTGTGTGAGGCAGGGGGGACTGTTTAACAAGGGGCTACCCCTCGCTCCCATGAACATTGCGTATTGCCTGTTTCTTCATAGGCCTCGGTCGAAGGCTTGTGCAGGCCTGCGGGTCAGGAATTCATGTTTTACAGTGGGTCCTGTTATCGTACGAGGCCCGTAAGGAAGGCACGACCAGCAGAATGCCCTAGCTGTGTATAAAGGTGTGTGTCTGCGGTGGTGGGATTTTGTTTTTTTTGGGGGGGGAGGTTGGCTGTATTCCCTCTGTAGGTGGGGGGGGGGGGAGGGCGAGGGATTGCACATGGCTGTGTGTCATCTGGGAGTGACTGTGTATCCCCCGGAGTAGAGTACCAGTGATCGTGCACTGCGGTATTTGCTCTGGGACTGGAAGTGGGCGGCTGGACTTCCCTGGCTATGTGCATATTGTGGATAATGGATGGCTCGGTTTCCCTGAGTGTGTTGGTCCTCCATACGAGAGAAAGAGAGTGGAAGCTATGCATATATGTGCATTTTATTTTATTTTGGAGGGGAGGGGGGTGGAGCCAGTTTCTGTAACTTGAACAAAATAAATAAATAATGTGTGATAGGCAGGGCCATATCCTGCGCATATATGGGCTGCATGCCCCTACTGTGCATTATATGTGCAGGTAGGATGGGCTGCATCCCCCCTCTCACACGCACATCTGTGTGTGCCTAAGTGATGGCAGATAAAACCAACATGGGCCCATCCAGTCTGCTCAGTTGAGATTTAGGCAGATGGGTCTATAAATTCCCATGTACCACTAAAACAGCAGCTCTCCCTTCCCCAGTGTCTTTCACCTGACCGCTCCACCCTTTTCCTATCAGTGTCTTCCATATCTGCTCCAAGCATGCCCAATAGTGTGATGGCCTCTAACACCTCCTCTGGTACACCATTTCAGGTCTTGCCATCTTCAGTTTTGCTTTTTACAAGACCAACATTTCTAGTCAACATCCATGTCCCTGGCTATATCCCTCTCCAATGTGTGTCTGTTTATGTGGGTTGGTTGGACTGTATCCCTCTTGTGTGTGTTAGATTGACTGCCTCTGCCTCCTGTCTTTGTGTGTGTGTAGTCTGGGGGACTGTATTCCTCCATCATATGCATAGGTTGGATGAGCTGTATTCCTTTCCCATGCGTGTAAGTTGGATGGTCTTCTTTTCCTCTCCCATGATGGCGTTGGATGAGCTGAATCCCTCCATTGTGTATGTAGGCTGGATGGGTTGTTTCGCTCTGTGGTTGTGTGTCTGTGTGTCTAAGCTGGATAGACTGTATTTCTCTTGTGTATAGCTTGGACGGGACTATATTCCTCTCCCTTGTCTGTGTATAGATTGGATAGGTTGTATACCTCCATCTTTTGTATAGGCTAATTGGGCTGTATCGATCTCCTGTGTGTGTAGATCGGATAAGCTGTATTCCTCTCTTGGGTGTGTAGATTGGATAGGCTGTATCCCTCTCTTCCAGTTTAATGTGTAAATTTGATGGGTTGTATCTCTCTCCATCGTGTGTGTGTAGCTTGGATGCACTGTATCCCTCTCTCCTGTGTGTGTAGCTTGGATGCTCTGTATCCTCTCCCTCCTGTGTGTGTAGTTTGGATGCTCTGTATCCCTCCCCTCCTGTGTGTGTAGCTTGGATGCTCTGTATCTCTCTCCCTCCGTGTGTGTAGCTTGGATCTCTGTATCCCTCTCCCTCCTGTGTGTGTAGCTTGGATGCTCTGTATCCCTCTCCCTCCTGTGTGTAGCTTGGATGCTCTGTATCCCTCTCCCTCCTGTGTGTGTAGCTTGGATGGGCTGTATCCCTCTCCCTCTTGTGTGTGTAGCTTGGATGCTCTGTATCCCTCTCCCTCATGTGTGTGTAGCTTGGATGCTCTGTATCCCTCTCCCTCGTGTGTGTGTAGCTTGGATGCTCTGTATCCCTCTCCCTCCTGTGTGTGTAGCTTGGATGCTCTGTATCCCTCTCCCTCCTGTGTGTGTAGCTTGGATGCTCTGTATCCCTCTCCCTCCTGTGTGTGTAGCTTGGATGCTCTGTATCCCTCTCCCTCTGTGTGTGTAGCTTGGATGCTCTGTATCCCTCTCCCTCGTGTGTGTGTAGCTTGGATGCTCTGTATCCCTCTCCCTCCTGTGTGTGTAGCTTGGATGCTCTGTATCCCTCTCCCTCCTGTGTGTGTAGCTTGGATGCTCTGTATCCCTCTCCCTCCTGTGTGTGTAGCTTGGATGCTCTGTATCCCTCTCCCTCCTGTGTGTGTAGCTTGGATGCTCTGTATCCCTCTCCCTCCTGTGTGTGTAGCTTGGATGCTCTGTATCCCTCTCCCTCCTGTGTGGTGTAGCTTGGATGCTCTGTATCCCTCTCCCTCCTGTGTGTGTAGCTTGGATGCTCTGTATCCCTCTCCCTCCTGTGTGTGTAGCTTGGATGCTCTGTATCCCTCTCCCTCCTGTGTGTGTAGCTTGGATGCTCTGTATCCCTCTCCCTCCTGTGTGTGTAGCTTGGATGCTCTGTATCCCTCTCCCTCCTGTGTGTGTAGCTTGGATGCTCTGTATCCCTCTCCCTCCTGTGTGTGTAGCTTGGATGCTCTGTATCCCTCTCCCTCCTGTGTGTGTGTAGCTTGGATGCTCTGTATCCCTCTCCCTCCTGTGTGTGTGTAGCTTGGATGCTCTGTATCCCTCTCCCTCGTGTGTGTGTGTGTAGCTTGGATGCTCTGTATCCCTCTCCCTCCTGTGTGTGTAGCTTGGATGCTCTGTATCCCTCTCCCTCCTGTGTGTGTAGCTTGGATGCTCTGTATCCCTCTCCCTCCTGTGTGTGTAGCTTGGATGCTCTGTATCCCTCTCCCTCCTGTGTGTGTAGCTTGGATGCTCTGTATCCCTCTCCCTCGTGTGTGTGTAGCTTGGATGCTCTGTATCCCTCTCCCTCCTGTGTGTGTGTAGCTTGGATGCTCTGTATCCCTCTCCCTCCTGTGTGTGTGTAGCTTGAATGCTCTGTATCCCTCTCCCTCCTGTGTGTGTAGCTTGGATGCTCTGTATCCCTCTCCCTCCTGTGTGTGTAGCTTGGATGCTCTGTATCCCTCTCCCTCGTGTGTGTGTAGCTTGGATGCTCTGTATCCCTCTCCCTCCTGTGTGTGTGTAGCTTGGATGCTCTGTATCCCTCTCCCTCCTGTGTGTGTGTAGCTTGGATGCTCTGTTAGAGAGGCCGCATCCTCACACCCCCCTTAGCCTGCATTTAGAAGTTCAGTCGTGTGTGGCACGGTGGTGGCGTTTCGTCCCAGCGGTCACTTTACGCCTCTCCTCCCCATTTCCCTTTTATTTCATTCTCCAAAGGCAGAGGCAGGAGAGAGAAGGAGAGGGAGGTGTTAAATTAAATCAGAAGCCACCTCAGTACCTCCAAGCCCAGGGCTCTTTTCTTTCCCTTTCTCCTCCTTTGTTTGCTGCTTTCTCCCCCCCCCCCCCCTCCTGATTTATTAGGGGGCCACCGGCCTCTCGGAGACTCCGCTGGTTGCCCTGAGAAACAGGGGTCTAAAAAGGAAGAATCCGGCACCACACAATCGGCTTTGGGAGAGGAGGAGGAGGAGTCATGGACACGGCTTAAAACTTCCTTTAAGGATGGAGAGGATAAATCTGACAAACCCCTGGAGCACGGCAGAAGTTTCTCCTTTCACAGATCTTTTCCCCTCCCTTCCCCCCCCCCCTCCTGCCAATAACCCCCAGGGCTTTCACCTCACGTTAGACTGTCTTGGTAAATATTGAGGCTCCACATTTTTTTTTGGGGGGGGGGGGGAGGATCTATGTTTCTAGAAGGAGAACACCCCCCCCCCCGGCAGGGCCGCACAGAAAATGTTCTCCCCCCCTTGTGTGTCTTGAGGTTGAGAGGAGGGGATGGTAAGGGGGGTGGGGGAGCACCAGGGATTTGGAGGTGGGGGGGGGGGGGGGTGAGCCGAAGGAGGTGGGAGAAGAGGAAAGAGGAGAGAGAGAACCAGAAGGGGTTGAAGAGACTTGGAGAGAGGGAGGATGAAGAGAGAGTCCTGAGGCAAGAAGGGAGCAGGGAGGGAGGGAGGGCAGGAGAATGGGATAAGGGAAGAGAGAGATGAGGATGTGGGGGAAATGGGAAGGAGAGTTCGGGGGTCCTGGCTGGTACTTTTGAGCTGGGCGGTTGTGGCTGTAGTTGCTGCATTGGGGGTGTTGGGTTGGCAGGGGTTGGCACTTTACTCTGTTACGTCGTTGGCATCGGTACTCAAGGATGCGGCTTGGAGGGCTTGGCACGTTGGTGCGGCGAAGGCTTGGCAGGTTTTGTTCTTCCAAACGTGGTGGGGGTTTAAAGGGTGTCGTATTTTGGCGATTTGGGTTAGAGTGCATGGGTGTTCTGGGGCCATGAACGAGTTGGGGTGCGATACTCTGGTAGGTTGATTCGGCAGGTGGTGCTACTTCATCAGATTGGGTTGGCAGGTTCGCTACTTCCAGGCGATGAATTTCCGGGCTTGGTGCTTGAGTTGAAACCTAATGCTGGGCTGTGTTATCGCGGCCTTGGAAGGGTGGCCGTATATATCTCGAGGGTGTGTTTCACCGGCGTCCTGGCTGCAGCAGGGCATGTGTGCGTGGTGTGTGTGTGTGTGTGTGTGTGACCAGTGTCCTGGCCGCGACAGCAGCCCCCGTCTCCCATTCACTGCTGGCTACAATGAGCTGTTCAGCAGGGACAGAGCTAGCTTGTGTGCTGCCGCTCTGCAGCTGAGTCCCCCAGTCTCAGCACACTCTGTCCTCCAGCCCAGGAACCGGTCCAGCGTGGTACTGCCCTCGCCTTCACTTTTAGAATAACCCTGCAAACATCCTTCACCCGGCACCGACTCCTAGTCGCTCTACAGACACAGTCACACGCATGCATACACCATAAATACATAGTCACACACGTGCACCGTGGTTTAGGCACTCGCCTATGCACAATTCATATCCACAGGAGGTGAATGCACAGGGACCCAGCCGCACCCAGGTTAAGGGGCTGTGCCTCACAGCCCTCGACTGCGCAGATAGTGACACATTGGCTTCAAGGCCCATTTCTTTATTGGAAAGAGTTTAAATCATATAAAACAGTCAACAGGTCTGTTGTTCCTGCGTCACCGATTCCCCCCCCCCCCTTAAGCGTAATCGTTCTGTGGAGATGAACGTCCTTCCATCCCCAGCCTCCCGATGTGTTAACTTTCCTTGGAGGTACGGTCCCTCCGTCTCCGATCCCTGGTAACGTCAACGGGCTGCGGAGGCACTGCCTCGTATTATTATTATTACTTAGAATCACATTAATTTCATCGTCGTAGGATCCGGCGCCGGCCTCCAGCAGGTCCACGTCTCCAAAGGTGCATCTCGGCTACAGGAAGACTCCACCTACAGAAGGAAGCAGAAAAGGCTGGGGAGGTCTTCGATCCCCTTAGACAGAAACAAAACGACAGGAAGGGGAGAGCTGCCATCCCGTACCCGGCGGCAAGAGAGATGATAGGGTGATCTGGGCTGGAGGCAGAGAGGCAGGGAAGCAGCTGCCCTGGGACCGGAAGCAAGAGAGTTACAGGGCTGAAGGACAGAGACAGGATGAAAGCGGTCCAGAGAAAAGGCAAACGAAATGGTGTGGGGTCTGCATTGCTAGCCATATGAAATGAGACTGAATTTGTACACCCTAGAGGTGAAATGGGGGGGTGGGGGGGAATCTGATACACTATGAATAATGCACAAGATGGAAAGGAAAGGAAGAACCAAGATAACAGGTGGTGATTTTGGCATAACATTTCTGCACGGGGAGGTAACCTACACGGAGCGGCAGTTACAACCCTTAACAGAAGGCATGGGGGTAACCTGCACGGAGCGGCAGTTACTGCCCTGAACAGAAGGCATAGGGGTAACCTGCACGGAGCGGCAGTTACTGCCCTTAACAGAAGGCATGGGGGTAACCTGCACGGAGCGGCATTTACTGCCCTTAACAGAAGGCATGGGGGTAACCTGCACGGAGCGGCAGTTACTGCCCTTAACAGAAGGCATGGGGGTAACCTGCACGGAGCGGCAGTTACTGCCCTTAACAGAAGGCATGGGGGTAACCTGCACGGAGCGGCAGTTACTGCCCTTAACAGAAGGCATGGGGGTAACCTGCACGGAGCGGCATTTACTGCCCTTAACAGAAGGCATGGGGGTAACCTGCACGGAGCTGCATTTACTGCCCTTAACAGAAGGCATGGGGGTAACCTGCACGGAGCGGCATTTACTGCCCTTAACAGAAGGCATGGGGGTAACCTGCACGGAGCGGCATTTACTGCCCTTAACAGAAGGCATGGGGGTAACCTGCACGGAGCGGCAGTTACTACCCTTAACAGAAGGCATGGGGGTAACCTGCACGGAGCGGCATTTTACTGCCCTTAACAGAAGGCATGGGGGTAACCTGCACGGAGCGGCATTTACTGCCCTTAACAGAAGGCATGGGGGTAACCTGCACGGAGAAGCAGTTATTGCCCTTAACAGAAGGCATGGGGGTAACCTGCACGGAGCAGCATTTACTGCCCTTAACAGAAGGCATGGGGGTAACCTGCACGGAGCAGCATTTACTGCCCTTAACAGAAGGCATGGGGGTAACCTGCACGGAGCGGCATTTACTGCCCTTAACAGAAGGATTGGGGGTAACCTGCACGGAGCGGCATTTACTGCCCTTAACAGAAGGCATGGGGGTAACCTGCACGGAGCGGCAGTTATTGCCCTTAACAGAAGGCATGGGGGTAACCTGCACGGAGCGGCAGTCACTACCCTTAACAGAAGGCATGGGGGTAACCTGCACGGAGCGGCAGTTACTACCCTTAACAGAAGGCACGGGGGTAACTTGCACAAAGCAGCAGTTAATACCCTTAACAGAAGGCATGGGAGTAACCTGCACAGAGAGGCAGTTGCTGGGCAGACTGGATGGACCATTTGGGTCTTTATCTGCCATCGTTTACTATCGGGCCGATACAGTACAGTGCGCTTCGGTGGAGCGCACTGTTAGTCCGGGTTTGGACGCACGTTTTTGACGCGCTAGCTTTACCTCTTATTCAGTAAGGGGTAATAGTGCGTCGAAAACGAGCGTCCAACCCCCCTGAAACTAATAGGGCCCGCAACAAGCAAATGCATGTTGATGGCCCTATTAGTTATTCCCGCGCGATTCAGAAAGCAAAATGTGCAGCCAAGCCACACATTTTACTCTCAGAAATTAACGCCTGCCCAAAGGCTGGACTTAATTTCAGCCGGCACTGGGAAAGTGCCCAGAAAAGCATTAAAAACTGCTTTTCTGTGCACTCTCCGCCTTAATATCATAGCGATATTAAGTCGGAGGCCCCAAAATTTAAAAAAAATCAAAAATTTAAAAAAAAAAATTTTTAAATCAGCCGCCGGCCCGCGGGTTGGAAGACGGACGCTCAGTTTAGGCAGCGTCCGTTTACCGAACCCGTGGCTGTCAGCGGGTTTGAGAACCGACACCGGAAAAATTGAGCGTCAAACCCGCTGACAGCCGCCGCTCCTGTCAAAAAGGAGGCGCTAGGGACGCGCTAGTGTCCCTAGCGCCTCCTTATTACCGCCGGCCCTGATTTGCATCTTCTTCCCCCCTGAATCGCGACTTTTACTGAATCGGCCTGAATGTTACTATGAAAGAAGACCAAAAGTCTTTCCTTGGTCATCCAGCGGAGGGGGGAAAAAAACCTCTGCATCTGAGGTCTATTCTGCATCAGTGATAGAAACTCCTGCCCAACCCCAAAGCCGCCAGCATACAGCTGTATCCTCAGACCCAAGCAATATCTTCTTCCTCCAAAAACTTGTCCAGGTAACTTCTGAACCGATGTAATTATGTTACATTATTTTTACATTTACTCCTCACCTTATCAGTCCCAAAGGAGTGAACAAAATATAATGAAATACAATCTTTCTGAGAAAAAAAAAAAAAAAAAGTGTCTCTCTCTCTCTTAACCCCAGCCCTGTCTCGCCCTCCCCTGACTCCCCGTCCCTTCTGGCCTTTGCGTTTCCTGTGCTGCTGCCTGCTGGCGAGATGCAGTATTTACCCGTCACTTCGATGCTGGCTCCAGTGATGTAGCCGCTGTCATCGGAAGCCAGGAAAGCACAGACGTCGGCCACATCTGAGGAAAGAGGACATGGCTTTATTGCAAAAGCGCGTTTTCCCCCCTGCGGTCGTACACACACCCAGCCTGGCGCAGAGCCGGACACCTTGTAGGAGCTCGTGTAAACGGCTGCTTTTTGTACCATGCATGTCTCTCGGCCCCTCTCTCTCTCTATAAATCTCTAACCAATTTCTGGACTAGATGGCTCTTTCCAACATTATTTGCTAGATGTGTAAAAACCACTTTTGTTTCTCCCTTTTAATGTCCTTTGTGTCGTAGGGGAGCAGGGGCGCACCGTCCATAGTGCACAGTGATGCCTCCTCAAGCCTGACGTCAAAATGGTGCTGGTCTCAAGGCCAGCCGGTACCATTTTTAAGGGTCCATCAGCGGGAGCAGGAGGCGAGTGGGCATCCCTGCAGCCCCTTTTACTAACCAGGACCCCAACAGAAGGGGCAGCTGGGGGCCGCCTTTTGGGTTCTTTATATTTGTTTATTAAACTTATACACCCACTAACAGCCTGCTGTAAAGTAACAGTGTCTGATAAACCAAACTGCACTGTTTCTGTGTACAACATAAACTAACAGAAGAGTGAAAACTGATGCAGCAATTATGGTGTGTGAGATGAAGTGCTGACAGACACAGAAGGAAACCAACATATCACACCTGAGGGATTCCCGAGTCGTCCCAGTGGTATCATTCCTGCAAACTGAGGAGAGAGATCACAGGAGGTAAAACACATGGACAGCCTAAGCAGATAAATGTAACACCGCATTTGCAGTGCCATAGAAACAGCAGCCCCACAGATACACTCGCACAGACACCCCACACAGAAAGAAACACCCCACAGATCCACCCTACAGATACACCTGTACAGAAAGAGACATCCAACAGATACACCCGCACAGAAACACCCTACAGATACACCCTACAGATACACCCGCATAGAAAGAAACACCCCACAGAAACACCCGCATAGAAAGAAACACCCCACAGATCCACCCTACAGATCCACCCGCACAGAAAGAGACACCCCCACAGATACACCCGCACAGAAAGAGACGCTCCACAGATACACCTGCACAGGAGGAGACGCCCCACAGATACACCCGCACAGGAGGAAACACCCCACAGATACACCCATACTGAAAGAAACACCCCACAGATCCGTACAGAAACATCCCACAAATATACCCGCACTGAAAGAAACACCCCACAGATACATCCGCACAGAAAGATACACCCCACAGATACACCCGCACTGAAAAAGACACCCTACAGATCCATACAGAAACATCCCACAGATACACCCGCACAGGAGGAAACACTCCACAGGTACATCGCACAGAAAAATACACCCCACAGATCCGTACAGAAACATCCCACAGATACACCCGCACAGGAGGAAACACTCCACAGGTACATCCGCACAGAAAAATACACCCCACAGATCCGTACAGAAACATCCCACAGATACACCCGCACAGGAGGAAACACCCCACAGGTACATCCGCACAGAAAGATACACCCCACAGATCCATACAGAAACATCCCACAGATACACCCGCACAGGAGGAAACACTCCACAGGTACATCCGCACTGAAAAATACACCCCACAGATCCATACAGAAACATCCCACAGATACACCCGCACAGGAGGAAACACCAGGCATGCCCCAGACAAACCCATGTGGAAATGTCACAGAAACAGATGTAAAATTCTTCTTACCTGATTATTTTGTTTTCTTGAGCCCTGCTAGACCAGTCCATTACACTTGGGATTTCCCCACTCCTCGACCGTTAGGGACAGAAGGCACACCCGCCTTCATGACCTCATTCTCGGCCATTCCCCCATCACCAATTGCCTTTATGATTTCCCCCTGTGCATCCAAGATCAAAAGGGAACCAGTGAAAGCGACCCTTCAGAGGTTACAAGACTTGGAGGCCATAGTCCCAGACTCTCCCCAGGAGATGGAAAAAAGTACATACTCAATTTATTTTGTAGTCCCAAAGAAGGCCGGCACCTTTCGACCCATCCTAGATCTAAAAGGGGTCAACAGGTGCCTGAGGATATCCCACTTCAGAATGGAGACTCTCAGTTCTGTCTTGGTGGAGTTAAGAAAAGGAGGCCCTACTCCATATACCGATCGGATCTTCTTTTCCCTCACTTTTGCCTTCCAGGCCCATCACTTTCAGGCCTTAACCTTTACTAGCCTTTGCCGAGGTCATGGTAGTCGTGGCAGCAGCTCCACACAAGCAGTGGATAATGGCACATCATCATCTGGACAACTGGCTCCTCAGAGCCAAAAAACCATCTAGGAGAAACCCGAAGGCTTTGTCCAAGGTGATCTGCCTTCTAGAAAGATTGGGCTGGGTGATGGAACTGCGCAAAACGCAACTTGGAACCCATTCCAGTCGCTGTAGCTCTTAAGTCGCCCTTTTCGAAACAGAGGAAGGTCGTGTGACCCTGACACCCAAGAGGGTCACCAAAATAATACAGCAAGAAAGAGTTTTTCACACCAGGATATGGCATTACCTAACTATTGGGGTTGATGACAGCTGCCACAGATTTATCCCCTGGGTCAAGGCACACAAATAAAATGAAAATAAACATGTCTGAGTGCCTTCCCCTTTTATTCTTCGTAGGAAGGCCTGAAGGGCCAGTTTGATGGCCCTTATCTGTAATCCACTGGCCAAAGGGCTTCCTCCGATGACCAACTCCCTTGGGCCAGACGGCTCAGGCAATATGCTCCCCCCCCCACCGCCCCCACACTCGATCATGCTGGCGTCTGTGATCAGAGCAACCCAGTCGGGAAGTTCTAGGTTTAGCCCTTTTATGAGATCGGAGGGATCCAGCCACCGGTCCAGACTCTCCTCCGTCGCAGGCGACTGTCCTAGTCCCGGGAGGCTGGAGAATAGCGGGCTGGCAGCGACGGCTGCAATGGCTGCGCGCTCCGCTTTTCAGCACCTCGAAGCGGGTTACATTCGGGTGCTGTAGGCATTTCCGTACCACCAGAGGGCTTGGAGTCTAAGGAGGTGATCTTCAAGGGAGCCAGGTGCATAAATGTAACTTACTGTCGTAGCGATTTTCAGAAGCCATTTACTCCGGTAAAGTGCACGTACGCGAGTAAATCCTATGGACAATTCAATGGCATATATCCTAGCAATTTTCAAACATCCACTCACCCAAGTAAAGTGCATTTACTCAAGTAAAACCCAGTTTTACTCTAGTGAATGCTATTTAAAATCAGGCCCTAAGTTTGTACCCGAGGCAATGGAGGGCAAAGCGGACCTGCCCAAGGTCGCAAGGAGCAGCAGTCGGATGGCACTGGCATACTTGGAACAAGCAAGGGGGCACTCAACAGCCCCAGGCTTGCGGAGGAAGCGAGAGGGATACTCAGGCAGAGAAGAACCTGCCCCAGTTGTCAGCATTTCACATCGCAAGGAAAGGAAAATATTCAGGCGGAATTTCTCAGCGGAAACAGGCCGGACCCAGGAGAATGGGAGCTCAACATGGAGGGCCTTCCAGTTGAGAGTGGAGTAGTAGGGGCTGCCGGCAGTGGACTTCATGGTAATCTGAGCCAACGCCAAAGCAGACAGGTTCTTCAGTCAGCGGAAAGAGGCAGGATCCCGTGGCACAGATGCTCTTGTATGCATTCCCGCCCTGGCCTCTGATAGGCAGAGTGATAAGGAAGTTAGAGGATCATCCCTTCGGAGGTGATACCGGTAGCCCCGGATTGGCCAAGGAAACCTTGATATGCAGACCTAATGAGGCTGCCAGTGGGGGCCCCACTGCAGCTCTCCAGAAAACGGGGACTGCTCTGGCAAGGTCCGGTGCCAATGGAAGACCCATCTCCATTTTGTCTCATGGCAGAGGTTGTTCCCAGGCAGTCATGATCACCAAGCTGAAAGCAAATAAGAGTTCAACCTCATTAGCCTATATTAGAGTTTGGAGGCTATCTGAAGCTTACTGCTGGGAACATAAGCATAAAGGCCGTGGAAGCTGGACATCCCACGAATTCTACACTTATTGCAGAAGGGCTTGGACAAAGGCATAGCCCTCTCAATTCACCGAGGGTGCAAGTGGCAGCCATATCCTGCTATAGGAGCCAGCATCCAGGCAGCCGCACACCCGGATGTAGTATATATTTTTTGAAAGGAGTGAAGCATACACGTCCACCCTTCAGACTGATTTTTTTTTTTCCCTCAGTGGGATCTCAACCTGGTTCTCAGAGCTCTAGTGGGAGCTCCCTTCGAATCCGTGGAAGCTACTTCTTGGTAGCGAGCTACTCCACCAGATGCATTTCGGAATTACAGGCCCTCTCATGCAGGGAGCTCTGCTTAGTAACATCTGGCTGAAGATGGTGTCTACCTTCCAGCTAAATCAGACGGTGTGGCTACCAACCTTTAATAGAAAAAGGAATATAGGGGGTAAGGACAAAACCCCTTCAGGAAACTGGATAGTGTGTCGGGCTTTTCGGTGGACCATGAAAGGAAGAAGCGACCTTCAAGGTCACGCTAGCTGGATGGATCAAAGAAGCGATCGCCTCGGCCTACATGGTCAACGGTAGGCGAGCACCAATGGCGCTCCACACACACGGTCTGCAAGGGCACAGGCGTCATGCCGGGCAGGAGCATCATTGGTCTTTCCTCAGGTGAAACTTGCAGGGCTGCCACCTGCTCATCCCTGCACTCATTTTCCAAATATTATAGGCTGGACGTGCAAGCTGAGGAGGCCGCGGCCTCTGGCTCTGTGGGGAGGTCCTTAAGGCAGCTCTGTCTTCTCCCAACCAGCCTAGGGGTAGCTTTTGTAACTCCCGAGAATAAGGACTGGTCTATCAGCGAGGGAAAAGGAAGGTGAAATTGTTCTTACTTGAAAATGAGTCCTGTTAGACCAGTCCCAGGCCCCACTTGGGAACATAAAGGCCAGAAACAGAGAGGCCCAGGGTAATTTGTCTCTCTCTTCTTCTTTTCTCTCCTCCAGTAGAGGGAATAAACTCAAGGAATGAAAAAAATAATTACATATATATACATACACACACACACAATATAATATATAATATAATATATATGTAGGTAAGAATGGGGTCCTTGTGTGGTTGTTTTGACAGCAAGCTACTGGCAAGGGCCTATAGCCACTCCCCTCTTATAGCCATGAAAGGGGTGTGCCCTCTGGCAGGAAGAGCGGAGAAATCTCAGGCGTAAGGACTGGACTAACAGGAGGAAAAGGAAGCTCCACAGATACCCCTGCACCAAAACACTCTCACAAACAAATACCCCACAGATGCACCCACATAAAACAAAACACAGGCGTGCCCCCAGACACACCCTTGTGGGATCGCTGTCAGGGAAACAACTACCCCATAGATGCATCTACATGCAGAACATGGTCACAGATGCTCAGCGCAGACAAATTCACAGGGCACATTAACATGCAAGTGAAAAGGTTATCAGCTTCTTACCTTGTCCAGCACCTTTTGTGGAACCTTTTCTGTCATCGGTGTGTCAATGAATCCTGGGAGTACCGTGTTACAGCGGATGCCGTATCTGCTCCGAGAAAAACACAGGTTTCACTCATCTGCTCTGTACCTCACGTGCAGTCACACTGCATAAAAGATGGGCTGCACTCACCTGTACTGTGCATGCAGGGGAAGGGCTGCACTCACCTGTACTGTGCATGCAGGGGAAGGGCTGCACTCACCTGTACTGTGCATGCAGGGGAAGGGCTGCACTCACCTGTGCTGTGCGTGCTCACTCCCTACACCAGGGGAAGGGCTGCACTCACCTGTACTGTGCATGCTCACTCCCTACACCAGGGGAAGGGCTGCACTCACCTGTACTGTGCATGCTCACTCCCCACACCAGGGGAAGGGCCGCACTCACCTGTACTGTGCGTGCTCAATCCCCACGCTAGAGGAAGGGCTGCACTCACCTGTACTGTGCGTGCTCACTCCCCACACCAGGGGCAGGGCTGCACTCACCTGTATTGTGCGTGCTCACTCCCTTCACCAGAGGAAGGGCTGCACTCACCTGTACTGTGCATGCTCACTCCCCACACCAGGGGAAGGGCCGCACTCACCTGTACTGTGCGTGCTCAATCCCCACGCTAGAGGAAGGGCTGCACTCACCTGTACTGTGCGTGCTCACTCCCCACACCAGGGGAAGGGCCGCACTCACCTGTACTGTGCTTGCTCAATCCCCACGCTAGAGGAAGGGCTGCACTCACCTGTACTGTGCGTGCTCACTCCCCACACCAGGGGCAGGGCTGCACTCACCTGTATTGTGCGTGCTCACGCCCCACACCAGGGGAAGGGCCGCACTCACCTGTACTGTGCATGCAGGGGAAGGGCTGCACTCACCTGTACTGTGCATGCAGGGGAAGGGCTGCACTCACCTGTACTGTGCATGCAGGGGAAGGGCTGCACTCACCTGTACTGTGCATGCTCACTCCCCACACCAGGGGAAGGGCCGCACTCACCTGTACTGTGCGTGCTCAATCCCCACGCTAGAGGAAGGGCTGCACTCACCTGTACTGTGCGTGCTCACTCCCCACACCAGGGGCAGGGCTGCACTCACCTGTATTGTGCGTGCTCATGCCCCACACCAGGGGAAGGGCCGCACTCACCTGTACTGTGCATGCAGGGGAAGGGCTGCACTCACCTGTACTGTGCATGCTCACTCCCTACACCAGGGGAAGGGCTGCACTCACCTGTACTGTGCATGCTCACTCCCCACACCAGGGGAAGGGCCGCACTCACCTGTACTGTGCATGCAGGGGAAGGGCTGCACTCACCTGTACTGTGCATGCTCACTCCCCACGCCAGGGGAAGGGCTGCAATCCCCTTTTTCTTGCACATTAGAATCACTGACACTTGTCTGGCAAGTTTCTTTTTTACTTACAGTACACTGGCATCCAGAACCAATATCTCCACCCCTGTGCACAATCACTAACCCAAATACATTTGCCCAATGTCACAGAAACCCACTGGTCCGCTATCTCTCTCTCACACACGCACGCATGCTCACGGGCACTCACCTGGCGAGCTCTTTTGCAGCAGTTTTGGTTAGAGCCTCCACTCCGGCTTTTGATGCAGCATAATTTGTTTGACCCACGTTCCCCACCTAGAAAGATGAGCAATATCATCTTAGTGCTTGGGTTCTTGGGAAGCCCTGTGCTCTTAGCTCCCTGTTGTACCATCTCATTCTCCTTGGGCTTAAAATACAACGTGGGGATTTAGGTTCGACACCAGGAAGAACTTTCTGTGAGGGGGAGCCAAGCATTGGGACAAGACGCTCCAGGTAAGGGGGGGTGGGGAAGGGTTTACAGCAGGTTGGACTTACATCGGCCTGGGATGATCATGGCACAATGGATCCTGCCTGGAGGCAGGGGATAGACGAGAGGCAGGGCCTGAGATCAATCCCAGGATTCCCTGCCTGCCTGTGCTTCTCTTACAGCTGTAATTGTCAATTTTTTTTTTCACCGTCAGCTGAGCCCTTGCTCAGTGTTAGAAAGCAGTCAAGGAAGTAGGTGGAACCTGTGAGTTTGGGGGGGGTGGGGGAGAGTAAAATCACAACATTTTGAGAATAGATTGGATTCCCTTCACCTCACCTTCCCCACGATGCTTCCTATGTTGATAATGGAACCCCGGGTGGTGCCACTGGCTACAAGTGCCCTTGCCACGGCTTGAGTGATGAGGAAGGTGCCCTGGGAGAGAAGAGGCAGATACTCGTGAGAGGGGAACGCGGTGCAGTTGCGGATGCTGTAACAACACTCAGTGTGCGTAGCCAGGCCTCGCTTTACCTTCAAATTAACTTTCAGCACCAGGTCAAAAGCCTCTTCTGTCTGGCGGAGCAGGAATTCGTCCATGGTGACCCCAGCACTGTTCACAGAGATGCAAGGAGGCCGCGAAAACCGAGACTGAGGAAGGAAAGGCATGAAAAGCAAGAAGACTTGCAGGGAGGGGGGAAAATTCCAGTCCTCCATGAGCAAGAGTAATAGGAACTGAAAACAAATGAGTTTGTCCGACTCCCTCCAGGTCTCTGCAAACCATCACCTGCGTCTTTCCATCACTCTCATCTCTCTAATTCCAGCTGGAGACTGACGTCATTAGAGGGAAGGGTGATGACACAGGAAAGGAGGCAGAGATCACTGCAGGAGAGGCTGTGGTCACAGACTGCATTTGTTAGCTTTCCTCTGGTGGGGGGGGTTTTTTTCCCCAGCTGTCTCATCCTTTGGTCCCAGATATGCCAATTATCATGCATTAAGTTTGAGACTCGTGTAATTCGAAAGTGTCTTGTGCTCACATACAGTTAATCTGTCTCCTGCATCTCTGGCAGCCAGAAAAAGCCTGTGCCAAGCTGAGAGAGCAGAAGGCACAGCAAGGCTGAAGGGGAAAATAGCACAAGATGTGGACTGTGCAGCTGCAGCACAAGCACTCAGTACCTTCCTCTTACGCCCTGGAATAGCAGGACAGTACTGGCTGCAGACCCTGACCTGCCCCCCTCAATAGGTAAAGCAGCAGCAGCAGCTGCAAATGGGATGACCGGCCGGCGAGGGCCGTTATCCATCTGGCTTCTCTCTTTCTCCCTTTGCTCCATCCTGTCACTTGCTGAAGAGAAGAAGCAAAGTAGCCTGTTTTGCAATGCTGGCTGACAAAGAGAAGAGGTGGGATGGGCTGGCCAGTGGAGCTCATCCTACAGCTCCCCGGCTGAAGAGCAGAAAAGGCAGAGACGAGGTGGCCGGTAGCCGTCCCATGGTGCCGGCTGCCAAAGAGTGTCCGAGTAGAGTGGCATTGAGTGAGCATCTTTAACCTGTGGGCTGGCTATGCAGGTCTCGTGATGCAAAAGATTAGTATAGTCAGCCTACAGATTTTAATCGTACATGCTTGGTGCCAGCCTGCTCGGATACTTTTTGACAGCTGGTACAGTGGGATAGTTCCACCAGCCACCTCATCCCTGTCTCTTCCTCTCTCCAGCAGTTGGTACTGCAGGATGCCTCCATGATTGGCTACTCTAAAACTGATGCTGACTGGTTGCTTTATGTATATATATATATATATTGAAAAAACTTCTATTCCGCATTATCCAAATTGTCCCCGCCATTTTGTATGAAGACGTGGGGAGACATTAATCCATCATGAAGCTTAGTAAGCAAGCTGGGTATTTTTTTAAGGACATAAGAACATGCCATACTGGGTCAGACCAAGGGTCCATCAGGCCCAGCATCCTGTTTCCAACAGTGGCCAATCCAGGCCATAAGAACCTGGCAAGTTCCCAAAAACTAAGTCTATCCCTTTGTGTCCCATTGTTCTTGTTGAATGAATGTGAGCTTAGTTTATAATTCCTATTATGTCTCTGCAGTTAAAGGACTTGGATGGCCTTTTTTTTGTGTGCCAATGAATGCCATTTGCAAATACAGTGCCAGCCATTATTTGGACTTGGATTGTTTGCAGTTCCTCATGCCGGCTATCACAGATAAGTCTACCATATATTTTTGTTTTATCTTGTTTGCATGATTTTATTTGCATCAAAATTTTAAACAGATTCCAACTAAAGGACACTGATATATAGTGATATATGATTATATTGGGGTGCTGTTCAGGCTAAAGTTTTTGATTGTTGACTTTCTACCACATTTTTGGGACTCTCACATTATTGAGTGTTGTTCATCTGTTCTTTTGATTTTGATTTTTTTAAACTTGTCAAAGAAATCTTCTGGGCATGGCATGTGATTAGTGTATTGATGCTGGACTTTTCCCAGAGTTTAGGAGTAACTTTGGACAGCTACACTTTCTTCGTCAAAGCAAAGTAAACAGATTATTGCAAAGGATGATGTTACCCAAATATACAAGTAAGCAGAGGTGGCATTATAATGGTGGTGTGAAGTAAAAGGGGATGGAGGGGGAGGACATGTTTCCTACCCTTTTATTCCATGAATCCGCCTTGAGCTTATGACAGAGCAGGTTATACATTTAAAAACTTAAATACATTAAGCCAAAAAGGCTGTCATTTTGTGTTGCTCCTTCATTGGTAAAGCAATACAACACTCAAATCTTTCCATGTTTATATCCCTGGCCATGCTCTTTGTGATGAGCACCCGATCCTTGGCATCTGGGTGGGCCCACCTTGTACCTGGATTTGGTTCATAAGCCTCTCGACATTTTCTGAGGCTGAAACATCAGCCACGAAAGCCGCATGCTCATGTCCCAGCTGGTCAGACGACAGCGTTTGCACCGTCTCATTAGCTGCTGAGTCGTTGAGGTCAACCACGGCCACAGCAGCGCCTTCCCTTGCAAGCCTCTGTGCAACGGCGCGGCCAATCCCACTGCCGCCACCTGCCAAGTTTGTGAGGCGAAGGGCAGAGTCACCCAAGTGTAATTCTAACACAATGCAATAATAATGTCAGGTGAAGGCATGCCCCACAAGGAGCAGCAAACTACAGAGACATCATCAGCCTGCTGCGAGGCTGTGACAACTGAGAATGTGCAGTCAATAAGAGCAGGAGACTGCCAGCCATCCCTCCTGGACCTGTAAATTATATAATCCCAGAATTGGGGTACTGTTCTCTGCAGGTTTAAATCCAAGAATGCTTTGTGAAGGTAGTGTTAGGGGGGGGAGATGGAAATGGCAATGGCCCCATCGAGGTCCAGCCTTGGCAGGGAAAAAGACTACAAATCCAAGAATGCCAGCGAGCTGAGGGAGGGCCTCTCAGGACTAGATGTTTTACCGAGGCTCCTCCCTTCCCTGCGGTGATTGGCTGCAGTAACTCCCCTCCCACCAAGTGTGAGGCAGGAGAGTGTCCCGTCCCCAGTCTTGCTCTCGGCAGTGTCCGGGGGGATCCGTTACCTCGGCACCCCACTTCCCTGCGTCCGGAGCTTGGGCACCCACCTGTCACCACAGCCAGTCTCCCCAGCAAGCGCAAGGGCGCCGCCATCACGCCGGAAGTGCGTCACTGGGACTGGCCGACCCCCGCGATAGAGACGCGTCCGACGCTCGCCCCTCAGGCATAGAAATGACGTCATATGGGATGCCCCGCACACAGCAAGCTGCTCCACGCCTATGGCTGACGAGTGGGCGGGGCCCGAGGCGGAGCGTGACGGTCTCGTGCAATCCTTGGCACTCTCCTGCTCAAGCCCTCCGCCCCTTCAGGCCAGAGCTTGCCTCCCCTACCCAATCTGTCTGGCCCATGTTGATCGGTTGGAGAGAAAGGCGCGCTTCCCTTCCCTGAACTGTATTCTGCTCTAGAGCCACCGCTTCCAGCACAAGTCACAGCACGGGTCTATCCACTACGCTGGGCTAAATTTTGCAAATTCCACTTTCCGTGCAAAAACAGCGAATAGTGCATGTCATATGCAAAGCTGATTTCACATACCGAAAAAAAATTACTTCTAAGATTTTAATTTGCCAAATTTTCCTTCGCAAAACAACATGCCTGCTATTGTCCTACCGACCCTATTTGCCTATAAGGACCAGTAGAAAACTAACTGCATGTGGAAAATTAAAATTCTGTATGAAATTCAACCTCCGTATTTTCCTGAATTCAGGGCTTCCGAAACACATCATTCTGCTTCCCTGCAGTCTCTTTCCTCTTGAGATGGCTGCAAGCAAATAACACATCACAAGTGCATGGTTCTTTCTTTTTATTCTCCCTCATTCATTTATAAATCTTTGCACATGCTTTGCATATTGTACACCTGGTTATGAAAGTGTCAGCATAAAAAAAGATACTAAATTTACATCATCTCAAACACAGCAAAAAGTGAAAAAAAAGATTAAAAACCCTCATCCTGTTATGTTTCAATGGAAACATTCTGCACCTGCGTTTAGGCCACCCCCCTTGTCCCCTCATAGCCTTCAAGATCAGTACTTACCAGATTCCATCAATCATCCTTGAGAGTTACAGAAAGGTAATTTACACTCCAAACCAAGTCACTAATCTTAGTACAGTTTCGTTTCCCTTCCCTCGCCCCCCCCCCCCCCCTTCCAACAATCCCTGGTTCAGACACACTCAGCTCTGACCCTATAGGGCAGCAGCACTACATACGGAAGGAGTCAGCCATTCCCTGCTCACTCCTCCCCACGTGAGCTCTCCTTTACTTTGTAAGACTCACAACTTATTGCATAGAAAGTGCATCCTCTCTTTAATCTCCCCTTTGCTTATTGGGGACTCTGTATTTTTCTGTCACACACGGTAGTTGGGGAGGGTCTATTGTCTCCCTCTCTAGGCTAGATACTCCTCTCTTGGTCTCCTGGAGTGTCTTGGCTGGTATGTTAAAGGGGTGGCTCAGCGCTGGGTAGCACTGCTGCGAAAGGCAAGCAGTAAAACGGGTGCACGACAGCCACCTTTTCAGAGTGAGTGGGAGTGCTATGCTCAAGACAAATTACCGCTCCCTGGCCGTAATGAAAAACTGTGCTTAGTATTGGGAGTGAGCAAGCAGCCACAGTGCTAGCCCTGGTGCGTGTGGGTGAGTGTTGCGGGGGAGGGAGAGGAAATAGGCATGCAATCATTCCTCTACAAAAGAAGGAACCAGAGCCAGTCCCAAAACTACAGCTGGGAGAATGCAGAATGTTTCTCTGTTCATTCTCATCATGAGAACAAGATGAGACTACATTTACTTGGTCCTCATTCCAACAAATTAAGAAAACCAAAACAAACAACCTATTATTGTGACATTTGTCCCATTCTCTCCTTAGAAGGAGAAAACTGGAGGCCTGTGTTCCACAGACAAATCCATCCATTTTCAACAACAGCAGCAGATCCCCCCCCCCCCCTCTGTCCATGTAGTGGATGCAACGAAGCCGGGCCCTTCTTCTACTCGTACAGAGCAATGAGCACCATCATGCCCACCCCGAAGAGCAGCCCCAGGATCTCCAGCAGGGACTGGAAAGGCTTGGAATCCTGCAGCAGCTCTGGGATCACAGACACGGTGGCCACGTAAATGAAGCCACCGGCGGTGAAGGGCAGGATCCAGGCTGTGGCGGCTTCCCCAATGCCTTCCGCCAAGAGAGAACAGGTTGTGCCAGCCAGTGCCCCCACGGCGGTGATCAGCTGCAGCATCATGGCCTGGAGAGACAGGAGGGGACAGTCCATTTAGTTAGAAAGGCACAGTGCCCGCAGGGCATTATCATTTATTTCCATTTCTATCCTCTTAAGTCCAGGGCACACTGATTAAACCAAAAGCAATTACCATCATTGTTCAAAATTCCTGAAGTAAAAAAACAACAAAACGCACACAACAGGCAAATTAAATATTTTGAGTTAACTTTATAATTACTTAAATATCAACAGCGATCCCTTGCAAGAGAAGTAGGAATAAAAAGTAAAAAGAGGAGGAAGGGGATGAAAGAAAGGAAGGACAAGAGCGATGGACAGAGGGACAGACTGACCTTCCTCTTGCTGCAGCCCGATTGCACCAGAATGGCAAAGTCTCCGATCTCGTGCGGGACCTCATGCAGGAGGATGGTGGCGGTGGTGATGATGCCCACGTTGGTGCTCACCAGGAAGGAGGCGCCAATGGCCAGCCCGTCTGTGAAATTGTGGGTGAAGTCCGCGGCCAGGTTCAGATAGCCGGAGACTTTCATGTCTGGAATCAGAAAGGTACCCCGCACGGGTTTAGGAGAAACAGGCAGGTTCCAGAGCCACCACACACCAAGACATCGGCTGTGTCATTGGTCCATGCCACGCCATTAAAAAAAAAAAAACAAAACAAAAAAAAAAGTCACCCACCCGTCCTGTGCAATCAACCATAAAATCAATCACCCTTTGTCACTGATGATGAAATCAAACAATTCATCCCTTGCCACAAAAATCAGCCACTAAGCCACCAACCGTGCTTTCGACTATTTCATGCCATTAAATCCTTTTCCTGAGCTATCAACTAAAGCAGGGAACAAATGTCAATAGTCAGCCAGTCCAATACATGCCAGCAAATCACCTTTGTTCTAACCTAACTCAACCAAGCTACCATTACCACATCACGTCCAGACAACATGCCCCAAAACCACATCACACAGGAGAGGACGGCAGATAAAGGCCAAAATTGCCCATCCAGTCTGCCCAGTTGGGTAGACGTGCATATAAATTCCCCTGTGCAACTCAGCACTAACTTCCCCCTGCCCTCGTGCCTTCTACGTGACCTCTCAATCCTTTGCACTCTATATCTATCCCAGGCGCACCCGAAATCTGTTAAAAGTGCTGGCCTCCACCACCTATGCTGGAAGGCTACTACAGTGCTTGTCATCTTTAACTCTTACGGGACTCAGGCTCCCCCTTCCATGTCTTATTACCAAGTTTTTGCAATAATCCCTCACAGCTACCAAGGTTAGCGAGGCTGTTGTCCAACCACCCCCAAAATCCAGCCTTCTCATGCTCGTCAACTTTGGATTTATCCATGGTCACCTACTCAACCATACCATTGAACCACCTATGCTGACCTCATCCACAAATTTCCTGGCTCGTTTCAGGATATCTTACCAGATCCCACCGCCTCCACTGGTTTCTTCTGAATTTGCTTCTTTGGTTTCTCAGGTTCATTTCTTTTCTTTCTCTTTCTGATTCCCTCTCCTTTACTCTCCATCCTCTCACCTTCCCCACTGTCATCGTCCTCCTCCTCAGAACTCACCTTGGTGGCTAGAACAGCAAACAGGAGTCAATGTGGTCAGGAAATGATGGAGGCTGCTTCCGTCAAAACGCCAGGGAAGTGGCCATCACTTCCTGTCATACATACCAGGGAGTGGAACGTGGCTGTGCCCGTGTCCATGGCCTCCTTTCACATGGCGCACAAACTTCTCCACCATCAGGAAGGCCACAATTCCGGCCAGGACCCAGAGTCCCACTGACATCATCTGAAAATGGTCATGGCCTGCCAAAAAAGAAAAGGAGAAAGAGAAAAATCCAAATATATTCTCACCAAGGTCTTACCTGGCAAGAAAACCATCCCAGGAACTGGATGGGTGGAGGAGTTACACTCTTCTGGCCATTTGCACTTACCTTCATGAGAGTGGCCATGACCGTGTGACATCTCAGTATGGGACTGGTCAGCTTTCTCTTCCTGGTGGGAATGGGGCTCTGAGGAGAGAGATGAGAGCCCATCAGATCACAGGACTGGAGGTTTCCCTGAAGGATCAGAGTTAGACACTCAGTCAGACGCTTGGAGGTGTTTTCCTGACATCGGAAGTACTTACAAAGTGGCTAAACCCTAGCATATAATTTAGGAAGTATGCCTATGTTTCTGCATTTCTAGGAAGTACCTGGAGGCGGAAGCTGTGGATTATGACCCAGGAAATTCTTACCGAGAGCATGAGGGATGAGGTGCAGGAAGGCATCTCCCAAAAGTCCACCAGAGGCAAAGCTGAGAAGAAGCTTGAGCAAGGACTGGTGCTTAGATGTATTAGATTCTACGGGAATGAGGAAGAGAATGAGGAAGGGCGCTGCACTTATCAGCAATGTTGCACCGATCGCCTGGAAATGAATAACAAATCTAGCATTGAAATGAGCCCTTTACAGAGGAAGAAAGACAAGGACAGGGAAAGAGACGTGAAGAAGAGCATGGAGAAAAAGAATGGATACAGACGTGGCTCCATAACTCCATGGCATCCAATTTCTCCCTCCTTGTCTGCTGCTGGCTTTGGAGCTTGTCCACAGCTCTGGCTGCCTCCTGGTTGATGCTCTTTACGTTTGCTTCTCGGGAGTATTTGTGTGCAGGTCCATGGTGAAGATGCTCATGTGCATGCCCGTGTCCATGGTGGGAATGGGCGTGTCCGTGAAGGCCCTCGTGCGAGTGCCCGTGTCCATGCCCGTGAAGGCCCTCGTGCGAGTGCCCGTGTCCATGCCCGTGTTCATGTCCGTGAAGGCCCTCGTGCGAGTGCCCGTGTCCGTCCTCATGCGAGTGCCCGTGTCCAGACACCTGCTGCATCAGCACAACCCACACCAGCAAGGCCACTGTTCCACAGTAGAGTCCAGCTCTGCCTCGTGTCCTGGCTGCCAGTCCCATTCTCTGAGGAGAAAGAAACCAAGAGCAGGTTACAGCACAGTTATTGTATAAAGAAGCATGGGAAGAGGCATTCCAGTCCGTGCACCTTAGCATAATAAAAGCAGTCCCTGCTAGAGAATGATCCCCACTTCCAGCTTCCTTTAGGGAGCTCACCCTTTAATCCTCCATCTCAAACCTTTGCACCCCCCTGAGCCTTCCTCTCATCTCCACCTCTCTTCGGGTCAACCCAATTAGCTGTCAAACTCCTGATTTGTCAGGGCATGCACAGAATTCTGGTTCTGATTTTCTTCAGGAAATGAATGAAAAACTATACGTTCTACAAATCCATGTATGCAATAGGACTGGGTCGGCCTGTTCTGTTGACCTGGGGGAAAGGTGGCAATCCATGCACCCCCCCTCCCCCTTTAAACTAACTCCTTCTCCCTCTACGTTTCCTTTCCTGGTCCCTACTTTCACCATAATCCCCGTTCCCCCTGATCTTCTCAGCCCCGTCTCGCCCCTTCCCCAGGTTTCCTCCTCACCCCCATCTCGCTCACAGCGCCTTCTCCTCTCCCCCCGTCACAATATCCTGGAAGAGAACCCTACGTGGCTCACGCCGCGCCCCGGAAACCTCGCGAGAGCGCGGCAAGTCTCGCGAGCGGAACGGGGCGAAGCACAGCTTCGGCGTGTCCTAACCCCACAAGCCCATTCTGCGGGGCGGAAGCGGCAGGAATTTAGGAGGGCGACGACAAGAGGACTCTGAGGCCCCACCCTAAAGGGGGAAGTGTTGGCGTATCGCGCATGGCGTCACTTCCGCCTTCCACAATGTCAAAAAGCTGCTGAGCAGGACCTCTGGGCGGGGTTTTCTCTTTTAAAGAGTTTTAATAATTACAGGCCATCAACTGTCCCTGTAACGAAAGAGCAGGAAGTATTTGCTTTCCAAAACTGTTCAGCTATTGTTTTTTTTTTTTTAGACTGGACGGTTAACAGTTTTTACGGTCAGAAAAACTGGAACTGGAAAAGACGTATGTGGGCTTCAAAGTTCATGTACAACATTGTGGATGATTTATAAACTGGTTCAAAAATAAATAAAAAAAAGACATCGCAGCTACTCTATAAGAAGTGAGCTCTGAGGTCGCTCTAGATCTGCGATGGGAGAACTCTATGATCTATTCTCTGGCTCCCCCTTCCAACAGCCTCTCTTACCCTCGTGACTGAGCTGCGCTCTCTATGGCAGCTGCAAGGCGCGCGGCCGTTTCCGGAGGGGGCCCCGCTCGCGGTGCTCCCTGGGACGGCCTCGGTCCTCCCGGCTGCGCGCTGAGCTCCCTGGGATAGGTGGCGGGCGGGCGAGCGAGCGGCCGCGGCCTGTCTGGCGACGGGGAGCCGCAGGAACGGCGGAAGCGGCGGCGCTTCCCGGGCGAGCGCGCGGGCTGCTTAGCCTTCACCCACGGCGGCGGGGGAGGGGTGGAGGCGCTGCTACCGAAGTTCCGTCCCGGGATGGGAGACAGTCGGGGTAAGAGCCCGAGAAAGACCTCTATAAGTCTGTGTGTTGTGGCGTAAGAGTATGTAGGTATGGGTGAGCGTGACAGGCAGGTGTAAGTACAGCATGAGTGGGAATGCGTATATAGAGTACAAGTGTGCACATGGACGTATGAGTAGCAGGCTGAGCATAGATATAGGTGCACACAAATCTACATGTGTACTATATTTATCTATATCGTGAGTGTTTACATACAGATGCATATATAACATGAGGGTGTGCACACTCAGATGTGTATATATATATATATAAGATGAGTAGAGCCATGTACGTATATATGTACTTAGTGTAAATAGAGGTGTACCTACACTGGTGTATATGGTAGAAGTAAAAGTGGCTATGCTTTTCTACTATCAATGTGTGGGTGTACATACATTTCTGTATCTTCACATGCATAGAAATGCTTTTATGCCATCTATTTCTAAATATATACACACATGTACATTGATCTATAGTCACACAAGTTTATGCATTTTGCATGTTGCTAGCTGGCAGTACCATATGTAGGATGAGTGACCATCTGCATACCTCAGAACATGCAGTCACCTGTTTCAGATGCAGTTCATATATATGTGTGTAGGCTGAGAGGCCTATTGTACTGAAATATCTATATGTATTTACGCTTTGCGTATACAGAAATGTCTGTGTCTCTCCATATTATGTGTCTAACACTTGTACAAATGGTATGTATACTGTGAACTCCCCCCCCCCCCCCCCCAGGCATGCAGTTCTGTATTTAAATATGAAGCTATTTAATAAGATGCTTTAGCAAGTAAAATAGTCAGATCTACAGTTGTTGCACTGGATTTGCATCTTTCACCTGTTTGATGATAGAACTTTCTCCAGACCCCAGGTGGAATAAGTCTGTGAGCCCAGTCCTGGTGCAGAAGGGTCTGGAGATTGGTTGGAAAGAGGATGAAATAAGAAAAGATATTTAGGAAACCTAGGCAGTCAAACAGTGTCAACATTTTTTTTTTCATCTCGCACGAATATAAACTGTTGTGAGTTAATGTGTTAAGAGCTGTAGAAACACTCCGGCTGGACCCTTTCAGGGCCAGGGATGTAAATGGACTTGCGCTAAGACATCATCTATGTAAAATCTCACAGCTGGATGTATCATGGAAAAACGTACAGCAGTTGGCCATTTAAAGTTGATGCAGAACATGCCTGTGTGCATACAGTCATACCACATCAACCCTTGAAAATTAAAGAGAAACCTATTTTGCACACCTCTCAATTCCACTTTTCTTGTTCATCAGACTAGGACCCCTCTACCCCTGCAGAGGTTGGCGGGTGGAGGATGCTGCTCTCTGGAGGAGAGTTGGCAGGAGGTTGGCACTAAACCCCCCCCCCCCCCCCCGAACTGTAAGCTAGCAGGCACTCAGAGCCCTACCTCCTTCCACGGATTTCCCATTTGAAAAGGAAACCTGAGGACGTAGGATCGGTGCCTTCACCTGGGATCTCACAGCCTCGCGCTTGGTGTAACCTTTCCTTCAGCTTTACTGCGGAGAGCAGCACCTCGCACGCCCTGTGCTGGGGCGCTGATCTGCTGACCAGCAGACATATGCAGTGGAGCTGTTGTCACAACTGAACGTCTCTCACGTTTTGAGAGCTTGGAAGTGGTATTGCTTGAGTTCTTTAATGAGGGGACAAAAAGGGTGAAAGAGAGAGGTGCCATAGCTGGACTTCAATAAGGCTGTCAATGCTATTTCATGTGGAAGTAATTAAGCTGGATGGATGGTTATGAGACTAGCTAGAAAGCTGTAAACTGTGCAAGGAACAGTTTATCTGCTATCATCTAATATATAACTATGTTACTATATATTTTTGAGGAATGTGTTTTTGTCTGTATCCATATATATTTAAAATTATCCCCTGCTATTCTAATACTGCAATGCCACTGGCACAGCTGCCAATGCCCTGCAGCAATTCCCGTTGTTCCAGTACTGAGATCCCCCCGACCCCCCCCCCCCCCCCCCCAATTCACCCAAACCCGTGCCCATAAGCACTCCCTGCTGTTCCAGCACAGCTCTGCTGATGCACCTCACTCAGCTGTCACAGTACTCCCTGCTATTCCAGAGCTTTGACTACCCCTACTCCTAGCTTTGCCAATGTACCTCACTCCTGCCCTGCTGCTGTTTCACGCTCTCCCTTTCTCTCCCCATCTTATGCTCTCTCTGCCTCTCTCTCTCTCTGTAGACTGCAGGAGCCCAGACAGTTCCTCGGTGAGTCCCCCTCAGCAGCATCAGAGAGTCCCCTGTCCCTCTCCGCCGCCCCCCGGTCCTCTCCATCCCTCCATGATTGGATCTGCCATGACCTCATCCATGAACTCACCCCTGGGAAGCCTGGGATCCCCTTTCCCTGTCATCAGTTCCTCACTGGGCTCACCCGGCCTGCCTGCCACGCCGTCCATTGGCTATGGACCTGTCAGCAGCCCCCAGGTAAGTGAGGGCTGTGTGGGATGATGTCCGGCACCCAGAACACCTCTTCCATCTCTCTCTCTTTTTTTTTTTTTTCCTTGCAAAATTCCCTGAATCTGTGGTTTCTGCCTGCGGAGTCCCTCCTTTTTTCTTGGATATTACAGGGAGGGCAGAATAATTAGTGTGTAACTTACCAGCGACAGCAATATGTAAAATGAAAGTTAAAATAGCAAAAGCAGAGAGCGAGAGAGAGAGGAATAGAGCTTACATTACATTTATGTTATTTCCACATCATTCTATCTTTCCATACATGGTAACCAGCTTGCAGATTAGTTGTGCCTGTATCCGGTAACATCACTACATTGATCTGATGTTGATTCAGAATTTGATATAATCATCTCAGAATTATTTAGCCTATGGTGCCATCTAACTGACACAAGGCTCATACAACTTTCCAGATCTTGAATGTATTACCCCCCCCCCCCCAAAAAAAGCTATTTAAGTCATTGGTTTTGCACATCTGTGCCTGGCCTCCCTCCACTCGTGATTCAGAATGAGATAATTCGGATGTCCCTTCCTCCCGTGGCTCTTGTTTCTGATTCCCCGAGGCCATTCAGGCTTTTATCATGACCTGGAATTCCCTCTGATTAGCAAAGTTTGGGGGTGAGATCTTTTTATTTATTTATTTATTTATTTATTTATTTTTTGTTTTTATATACCGATCTTCCTGCATTAGATACAAATCAAACCGGTTTACAAAGAACGTAAAACTTGCCTGTAGGCTATACATTGAACCTTGAACATTAACCTTGAAAGAACCTGGAACAACAAATTGAATTATGAAACAATACAGTCACAATAAGCAATTGATTCCATTAAATTGGTCTTAGATACTATTAGGTTGAAGCAGAAGATATGAAGTGAAAAAGATAGGAGAAAAAAGGGAGGAGAAAGGCAGAATATTACCAAAGGGTAATAGGAGGGCTCTTCAAGGGAAATGAATTAGAGAAAAAAGAAAAGTAAAATATGAAAGCAGAAATAAAAACAAGCCTATCTTGAGGTGAGGAAAGAACAGAGATATGTAGCGAAAAGAGGAGAGAATGTGTTAACTAAAATGCTGTTTCTGGAAGAGCTAGGTTGAATAGCCAGGTTTTTAGTTTTTTCTTGAATGAAATTGGGCAGGGGTCCTGTCTGAGGTCAGGTGGGAGAATGTTCCATTGAATAGGACCTGCGGAAGAAAAGGCCCTGTTCCTTAGAGATGTTTTTGCCAGCTTCTATCGATCGAGCTTTAAGGGACAGGGCCCAGGAACCACAGATTTCACCTTTTTGCTCCTCGGTGACGGAGATGCCAGTTCCTGCAATCTCTGAGCCTCTGCAGTGTTATGGGGCATCTTAAGTTGCATTCCTTTACACCCCCCCCCCCTCCCCACTCTGTTTCTCATCTCTCTCCTCTCTCTGCTCTCCCTTTCTATTTGCCCTCTCCCATCTCTACTTTCCTTTCTCTCCTCATCCATCTTCCTGTGCTTTCCTTTCTCATCAACAATTCTTCCTCTACCTTCTCCCCCCCCCCCCCCCCCTCTTCCCCGCCACCTTTGGAGAGCGATTCTCCCCCCCCCCCCCTGACTTGCTTTTCTCTTTCCTGCAGATTAATTCCACCGTGAACCTGTCTGGCCTGCACACGGTCAGCAGCTCGGACGATGTGAAGCCGCTGGTGGGAATGAGGGGCCTCCCTGCGCACCCCCACGGCGGCGCTGTGTCGGGGAAACGCCTGTGCGCCATCTGTGGGGACAGGTCTTCAGGTAGAGGCAGGGGCGCGGCATCTTCCGTCTTCTCCGTCGCCAAGTGTGTCGGTTTGTGGGAGGGAACTGTCGCGCTGTTTCGCTCTTTCACTGCCTTCTCTCTCTTTGGGATTTTACGCACTGCCGTTCCGGGGATGCCTCATATTTCCTCGCCGGAGCTGTCCGTTATAGGCTTTCTCTTGAATTGTCTCTTGGCCTTTCATGCTCTTTCTCTCGACCAGCTCTCCCCCCTCTCTCTCTCTCTCTCTGGGTCTACGTTTTTCATCTGTTTTGTGTCTCTGGCTCTGTCTCATGCTGCCTCTCAAACTCTATCCGATGCTTTTTTTTTTTTTCCCATCCGTCTGTCCCAGGAAAACATTACGGCGTGTACAGCTGCGAGGGCTGTAAAGGGTTCTTCAAGAGAACGATCCGGAAGGATCTGACGTACACGTGTCGGGACAGCAAAGACTGCATCGTGGACAAGAGACAGCGCAACCGCTGCCAGTACTGTCGCTACCAGAAGTGCCTGGCCTCGGGCATGAAAAGGGAAGGTAGGACCGACGCCAGTATGGAGTCTCTTTCCCCCCCCCCCCCCCCTCCTAGGCTGCCTTTTCAGGTGCAAGACCCTTTCTGTGTTTGTGTGTGTGTGAGAGCGTGTGTTTGTGTGTGTGTGTGAGAGCGTGTGTTTGTGTGTGTGTGTGAGAGCGTGTGATTGTGTGTGTGTGTGAGAGTGTGCGTGTGAGAGTGTGCGTGCGTGTGTGAGAGTGTGTGTGTGTGTGTGAGAGCGTGTGTTTGTGTGTGTGTGAGGCCAAAGGCAAGAATTGCAAGGCACAGAAGAGAGAGGAGGAGGACGGTTTCTGGGTTTGATGATGATATTTTGTTTGTCTGGCTGCTGTTTTTCCTGCCCGTTCCTTTGCGGGAAGGCTTCTCATTGGGGGAAACACCCATCCCTCTCTTTCTCTTTGGATTTTCCCGCGGTACAGGAGGGAGTTGCGTTTCCTTTTGTTATTTCTCCGGGGGTTGCGCTGCAGGTTCACAGTTTCGTCTCCACGTTTCTGTTTCTTGTTCGTAGTCCCTTGTCCTGTAGGTGGTGAGGGTCGATCTGTGTTCTGCGTGGGTGAGCGAGGTGAGGAATTCTGCTAGCGTGCGCTTTCTTTGCAGGGATCTGCAGCAGTCTGGCTTATTCTGTTTTCCCCCCAGTAGGAACCTTATTGGTTTTAGAGGCCTGGAGTAATATTTGCAGTGCTGTTTATTCGCAGGTAGGGTTGTCGTCCTTTAAGTGCTGGGAGTTGAGCTGTTTCAGCATGGCAGGTTTGATAGATTATGCATCGGGTGTGCCTTTTTTTTTTGTATTGTGACGAGAGTGCCTGGTTGTGGAGGGAGTTTGTGTCGCTGTCACCAAGGTGGAACTGGAGTTGGAATGTCCTTTTTATTTTGGATGGAAGAACAGTAGGGGAATGCATCCCAGTTCTGCCCTGCATCTTCCCTTGCCCTCTTACTCTTGTTTCCTTCTCTCGGATAAATCTCTCTCTCTCTCTCTCTCTCTCTCTCTCTGTCTCAGCGGTGCAGGAAGAGCGGCAGCGGGGCCGGGAGAGGGACGGAGACATCGAGTACAGCAGCACTGCCAACGAGGACATGCCCGTGGAGAAGATTCTAGAGGCCGAGCTCTCCGTGGAGCAGAAAACGGATCAAAGCGTGGATGGCTCTGGGAGCGGTGGCGGCAGCTCTGTGAGTGGCGTGATATAATCTGGGGGAGACCATTCTAGGCTCGCTCGCGGGGGGCGGGGGTGGGACTCGTGATGGCTTAGAAGGTATAATCCGGGCCGTTCAGTCAGCGGGGACGGTAGTAAACGGTGAGCGATGCGGTGTAACCCGGGGAAGACGCTTCTGCAGGGGGGTGGAATTTGCTGCGCGATGTGGTACAATCCAGAGGCGAGAGCCCCTCTGTGCTCACGCAGGAGGTGGGGGTGGCTCGGTGAGCAGCGTAATCCTAATTTCAGTTTTTGAAAGTGAAAAATGAATAATCCCTGCCAGTTGGCTTCTTCTAGAGTTTTTTGAAATTGTGGTGTATTTTGCCCCCCCCCCCCCATCCTCTATAATTCCCCTCAGCTTCCAGAAGCAAAGCGACGTCCCACAGAGAAGCTTGTGTAAAAAGCACCCTGGGTCTTTTCACCCCCTGTAAACTAAAATGAAGGAGCAGGCCAACGTCCTGTAGTATTTTCTATTCAAGGTTGGTTTTTTTTTCTTGCACAGTTCTTTCTGTTCCAGAAGTTGAGGGGGGGGGGGGGGGTGGAATATCCCATAGAGCAGGAGCAGAATGCCTGCCCAGGGGACTTTCGGAGAGGGCAAACAGAATGATGAGACGGCTGGAAAGCAGCTCAAGAAGAGCCCCAGGTTATACTGAACTCCATGCAGAATACCCAGATCTAGCAAATCTCTAACACCACTGTGGTTAAACAGGCAGAACTGTCCTCCTCCCAAAGGGAGATCCGAGTAATGTCCTCAAATGCTGCTGATCGCCTGCAAAGCTACGAGAACGTACGGTGCCGTGGACTCTAGTAACGTACACCGCAACCGAACAGAAGGGCCACGCGCAGTGGAGCCAGAGACCCGTTTAAAGCCTTCGCGGCCAGCCGTGAGAAAAACCGAAAGCCTCTGACAGCGTCCTCGCACGCCTGGACAACAAACAGCCTTAAAGAGAGTGATTTCACAACGGCTCGCCTAGGGCTGAAGTCTGTGGGTTGCTTCTGTACTCGCAGGCTTTCACTCGGCGCTTTCAAAGCAGACCCTACACCCGCAACGTCCGCTTTGAAGCGTCGTGGGTCGCCGTGCATGCGTGCAGAAAGCCGCAGCTGCCTCCCGCGCGCGATGGAAAATGCTTTCCCCTTTTGGAGATGCTACCCCCAAGGGAGATCGTTTGCGACCGGCAAGATTTGTAATTATCTTGCATTACAATAAATTGGAGACCCGGAGATATTTGGGCATGTCCTCACGGTGAGGTAAATCGGCAGCTGGTAGATATTTAGCTGTGTTTCACAGTGTGTATGATGGGGGTTTTTTTTTTTTTTTTTTTTCTTCTTGTCTGATTCTGGCTCTGTGACTGTTTTTATAGCCCAACGATCCAGTGACAAACATCTGCCAGGCAGCAGACAAGCAACTCTTCACCCTGGTGGAATGGGCCAAGCGCATCCCCCATTTCTCTGAGCTCCCACTGGATGACCAGGTGATCCTGCTGCGAGCTGGTAAGCACCCTTCCCTCCTACCCCCCCACCCACTACCACTTTCTACAGCACTGCACGGCGCACACAGTCCCTTCTCAATAGAGCTTACAATCCAGGAAGACAGACGTTCAGGACAAGGGGCATGTCGTAAAGCAAGACCATGGTTAAAAATAAAAAAACGAGGCTAAACGCAGACAATCGTATCTAAAATTTAAAGCAGCTTCAAAAACGTGGGCCTCTAGATGGGACGTAAACACGTCGTGAGGAGGAGCATGACGCACGGGTTCAGGGAGACTATTCCAAGCACACTGCGCAGCCAGGTGGAGCGCATGGAGTCTGCAATTCGCAGTAGAGGAGAAGGGCACAGATAGGAGTGACTTTTATCCGACAAGCGGAGTGTACAAGGAGGGGTGTAGAGAGAGAGAAGAGAAGAGAGATAAGAACACAAGAAAATGCCATACTGGGTCAGACTGAGGGTCCATCAAGCCCAGCATCCTCTTTCCAGCAGTGGCCAATCCAGGCTGGCAAGTACCCAAAAACCATTTAGATCCATGTTACTGATGCAATTAATAGCAGTGGCTATTCCCTAATTCAATTTGATTAATAGCAATTAATGGACTTCTCCTCCAAGAACTTACCCGAACCTTCTTTAAACCCAACTGCACTAACCACATCCTCTGGCAACAAATTCCAGAGCTTTATTGTGCGTTGAGTGAAAAATAATTTTCTCCGCTTAGTTTTAAATGTGCCCCATGCTAACTTCATGGAGTGCCCCCTAGTCCTTCTATTATCCGAAAGAGGTTCTGCAGTCTGAAGGCATTTGTAGGTGAGAAAGAGGAGCTTGAACTGTATGTGGGAGCGGATAGGAGCCAATGCAGTGACTTCAGAAGGGGGTTTATATGCATGTGGGGAAAGATGAGTCTCGCAGCTGAATTTAGAATAGACTGCAGTGGAGAGAGAAGGCTTGCTGTGAGGAGCAGGTTGCAATAGTCCTTAAGCAGGAGGGGATGAGAGATGACATCCCGTTGATTATCTCTGCGACCACTTTCACCCGTCTTCTGAGAGAGAGCGAGGGCGTTCCGTTGACCCTGCCTTTTGCTTTCTCCATCTCTCTTCTCTATGCCCTCTCTCTGTCTGTTTGTCCATCCCTCTCTCTTGACGCTCTTTACACTCGAATCCCTTTTTGCTTCCTGTGCCCTTTTAATCCTTGTTGACCCTTTGCTCCCCACAGGGTGGAATGAGCTGCTCATTGCCTCTTTCTCACATCGTTCCATCTCGGTAAAGGACGGGATCCTGCTGGCCACCGGGCTCCATGTGCACAGAAACAGTGCTCACAGTGCCGGCGTTGGTGCCATCTTTGACAGGTGAGTCTCACCCCCGAGTGTTAGAAGCTTTCTGAGGAAAGGCAAACAGGAGCTTGGAGCCACATCTTGGCGGAGAGGTCCAAGGGAGGCATGGAGCTGCTTTCTGGGGTAAGCGGTGACTGTCGTGTGTTTCCTTACAGAGTCCTAACAGAACTTGTGTCCAAGATGAGAGATATGAGGATGGATAAAACCGAGCTAGGCTGCCTAAGAGCTATTATCCTCTTTAACCCAGGTCTGTAATGCAGTGCCGAGATCCGCCGAGTAGCTACGTTTCCTTCCTCAAACTTTACCCCGACCTACGCTACAGTCTGTCGGTCACACTCCTCACCTACACCTCAGCCTCTCTCTCGTACCACTTACCTACACCCTAACCTATCCCTCACACTTCCATCTACATCCCAACCTGTCCTTCACACCTCCCGCCTCCTCCACAGTGATCACCTTGGGCTCACAGGATAATGCAGTTTTATAAATGCAAATAAACTAAACTACATCTCAACTTGTCCCCCACCATAAGTCTCCAACTGTACCTCTCTTACCTCACAGCATACATTTTACAGTTCCCTCATAACTCCCAGCCTACTTTCCATACTTCCCAATACAACCCCCATCTTTCCTGTCCTACCTCCCAACCTCCTCCATCCTTACTATCTACCACTTAATCCTCGTACCTTCTTAGCCTGCACTCCAGCCATCTCGGATGCCTCCCAACCTGTATTCTTGCCTGTTCCCTCCTACCCTGCACTGTACCGCTCACACCCTCTACCTTACCACATCAGAGATGGGAGGGAAGAGATAAGGGGAGGGACGGAAGAGAGAATACATGCATCCGCGTATGCAGCTGCAGATTTTTTTTATTTTTTGGTTTCTCCAGATGCCAAAGGGCTATCAAATCCCGGGGAAGTGGAGCTCCTGCGGGAGAAAGTGTACGCGTCTCTGGAGTCTTACTGCAAGCAGAAGTACCCTGAGCAACAGGGCAGGCACGTACCTCTGTGTGTGTCAGGAGACAGAGTGCAAGCAAAACTTCTAAGGACATGCCTCTGCGTGTGTGGCGGGGGGAGGAAGGTCTGGGTGCTTCTTTGGTGTCATACTGCAGTCAGTAGTACCATGAGCAGGTACACACGTATGTGTGTGCTGAATAATGAGAGAGAGTTTGGGGTTGGTGCTTAAGGACTACATTCCCCCCCCTCCCCCACAGATGTGATGCAGGTGTTCAGGTATTGGGATTGGTGCTTAAGGACTACATTCCCCCCCCCCCAGATGTGATGCAGGTGTTCAGGTATTGGGATTGGTGCTTAAGGACTACATTCCCCCCCTCCCCAGATGTGATGCAGGTGTTCAGGTATTGGGATTGGTGCTTAAGGACTACATTCCCCCCCACCCCCAGATGTGATGCAGGTGTTCAGGTATTGGGATTGGTGCTTAAGGACTACATTCCCCCCACCCCCAGATGTGATGCAGGTGTTCAGGTATTGGGATTGGTGCTTAAGGACTACATTCCCCCCTCCCCACAGATGCAGGTGTTCAGGAAATGGGATGGTGCTATTTTTCCATCCTTAGAATTAATTGTGTCTGGGAATGAGATACTGAGCTGGCAGAGGGAGACTGGAAAGGTGTGTGGGGAAAACCTGGGGAGGTTGGAGAGAAGGGGGAAGACAACCTGATCAGCCTAGAGGGGAAGGAAGGAACATGGGGAGATGGGTGGTGTCAGTTCTGTGGATCTGTGCACCGCTGATCCTCTGCCATCTCTTCCACAGATTTGCAAAGCTGCTTCTCCGGTTGCCCGCTCTCCGCTCCATTGGGCTGAAGTGTCTGGAGCATCTTTTCTTCTTCAAGCTGATCGGCGACACCCCGATTGATACCTTCCTGATGGAGATGCTTGAGGCTCCACATCAGCTCTCCTGAAATGTGGACTAGAAAACGACGCCACGCAGTGAGAAACTGAGAGCAGATGCCCCACCAGCACCACACACACAAATACAACCCCTGTAAGCTCAACTGCACCTTCCTCTGAGCCCCAGCTCTGTCTTCACTCTATAACTATACCTTCCCCCTGTGCTCCCTTGCCCCAGCTCCACCGTCCCCTTTTTACATCCTTCAATCCGCATCCTAACCCGATCTTCCCACGAGCTTCCAACTCTGCCCTCTGCCCCATCTTCGCTTAATCCCTTTATCCCATCTTCTTCCTCGCCTGCCCCTATGGAAGGATCTTCTCTGGCATGAAATGCTTGTACTCCCAGAACAGTACATTATTAGACTCGGCAACTGCACAAAGAGGAGATCCTTTTCTCTCAGAAAATGTGGGATTACCACACAGACTCTTCGGAGGGACACTTGGGCTTCCAGAACAGTGGCAGAGATTGTGAAACCCACCCCACAGAGAGACTGTCTGTCTAAAGGGAGACATTGCGTCGTGTGCCCGGCCGTCTCCAAGCGGCGTCGGTGAAATTTTAAGGATGGACTAGCGGTAGCGGACAGAAAGAGTCTTTTAAACATGAAATGCAAACTCGCAGAAGCATGGAAAAGGGAGACCTTGCACGGGGGACTGTGGACTGCTTCGGTCGGGGCCGTTACACGGGGAGCACGGACTGCTTCAGTCCGAGTCGTCACGTGGGGGGGAATGTGGACAGAGCTCCATGGCGGCGCTTTTCAAACAGATTATGAAGTGTGATGTATGTCTAGTAACCCTGCTGCTCTTCTCTGCTCTCTGATCCCCCCCCCCCCCGGTCCCTCCCTCCCTCACAAGTTTGTAAACTCAGGTAGAGGCCACTCTAGCCGTGTCCCATCTCACCTCTCTCTCATTCATAATTCTGGCACCCTCTCTCCCACCTCACCTTTTTTTTTTTTTTCTTTGGCCCTCTGCCTTTTTATCTGTCGCCCTCCTTTTTGTTCCTTTTCTCCATCACTCTTAAGAACATAAGAAATTGCAATACTGGGTCAGACCAAGGGTCCAATAAGCCCAACATCCTGTTTCCAACAGAGGCCAATCCTGGCTGCAAGTACCCAAACACTAAGAAGATCCCATGCTACTGATGCCAGTAATAGCATTGGCTATTCCCTAAGTAAACTTGATTAATAGCCATTAATGGACTTCTCCTCCAAGAACTTATCCAAACCTTTTTTGAACCCAGCTACACTAACTGCACTAACCACATCCTCTGGCAACAAATTCCAGAGTTTAATTGTGCGTTGAGTGAAAAAGAATTTTCTCCGATTAGTCTTAAATGTGCCACTTCCTAACTTCATGGAGTGCCCCCTAGTCTTTCTATTATCCGAAAGAGTAAATAACCGAGTCACATCTACCCGTTCTAGACCTCTCATGATCTTAAACACCTCTATCATATCCCCCCTCAGCCGTCTCTTCTCCAAGCTGAACAGCCCCAACTCCCCCAGCCCCACCTTCTCTTCATATTCTCTGTGCTCCTCTTGTCCCTCCCCCCCAGCTCCATTACCTTTCTTTCTCATGCGCCTCTTCCTTTCGACCTTGCCTCTCACTTTCTCCCTCTCTGCATCTGTCTTTCCTTCCTAGTCCATGGCATCGTTGGCAATGCAGTCATATCCCCTTACTGCCTGTGCATGTGTGGGCTCCCGCTTCACGCGAGGAGGCACACAGCGCAGCACAGACACAGCGAGTGGCATGGTATTGGTGCACACCCAGAACACGACACGCAAACACGCACATAGCACAGATACACAGGCCTGCATGTGCTTTTCTGCCACCGATTTTACGGGACAGTATTGTGGGATCTCGAGGGAGGGGATCATTTTCAGTAGCATTGTCGAGCAGCGGGGGGGGGGGGGGGGGGGGGCGCAGGGCAGCTGCTACCTGTTAGGCGTGACGACCAGACAGGAAGAGCAGGTCATGAGTACGCAGGGTAGCGGTAGGCAAAGCGTGAGCTCTTTTATAATGACTTTTTTTTTGTTGCTCTTTTAGTTTTGATTTTACGCCTGTCATTGAATCACAGAATTCTATTTTAATCTCTCTCCATCTGCTGGGAATTGTCCAGGGAAATATCTTTCCTTCCCTGCCCATGCTGAGAGCACTGGACTTAAATCTTCCCTCTCCCGCCTGCCTACAGTGATAACTGCCCAACTTCTAAGCTAGTGACAGGGGAGAGACGTGAGGAAGCCGGGGACAGCGGGTGAGTGGGAATCAGCTGACAGGGCAATATCGGGGTTCTGTGTCCTGTTTTTATAATTTTTCAGATTGATTGACATTGCATTAATGCGAAACAGCCTGGCAGTGGCCCTAATGGAAGTATGAAGCATGGACATGAGCCTCCTGGTGATAGAATGAGACCTTGGGGTTGCTATTGAAACATAAGATATGCCATGCTAGGTCAGACCAAAGTCCATTGAGCCCAGCATCCTGTCTGACAGTGGGAAATCTGGGTCATAAGCCACCGGTTGATCCAAAAATGTAATTGTTGCTCACTCCCAGGGAAGAGTGATGGCTTTCCCCAAGTGTTTCTGGCTAATTAGAATCCATAAACCAAGCACTGAGCTGGCAGTTGCTGTGTCTGAAGGTCTTGGAAGACCTTGTTGGATGGACATTGCTGTAATTTAGGGTCAGAAGAACTCAGAAGGTCCCATTGGTTGGGATTTACTGTGGCTAGAAGTCGCTGTAACTAAAATATCTGAAGGCCTCAGATGACCTGATTGGGTGGGAGTCATCGTAAATGAAGGTCTTGTTGGGTTGAAGTTTCTGTGACTGAAGATCTTAGAAGGTCTTGGGTTGCACATGTGCCTTCATTGGGAGGGGAGGAATAGAGTTGATGGGGTGGGCATCCATCAGCTAAGAGAAGGCATCAGAGCTAGAGGTACTGAAGGCATTGGTAATAAGCTCACTCTGATGATGGCGCACTGACCCCAGGACTGAATCATGAGTAAGAGTCCTGTGTCAGGGTAGTGTAAAGAGAGAGAGAGAGACAGAGACAATGATGATACAGATGTGCTAGAGTATTAAACCAGAGGTTGAGGGTGAGTCAAAGGCTGTGTTACTGTGGAGGCTTTGAAGGCAGGAAGGAGTGAGAATGATGCTCTAGATGTTTTACTGTATTATCAACCTGTAGGGTATGGGCCTGTACTGAGTGGATAGTGTATGTTGTCATTGCTATCAGGAGGACTTGCCCTGCTCTCTCTCTGTCTCTCTCCAGGTCAGAGTCTGGACACTGGAATCCCTTCCTCTCATCCCTAGGAACATCTGGATGGAGGAGTTGGGGGATGCTGGTGAGAATTCCCCAACTGTTGCTTCCTGTCAGTTCCTTGGGAGATTTCTCATAGTATTTTTGGTTGTATGGAAACACACAGTAAGATTTGATTTGTGCAATGCTGCTGCTGCATGATTCCGTCTCTTCTGACTCTTGTTTTAACTTTTTTTTGCATTGCTTTCTGAACATTAAAGAGCGGATCTAGCACACAAAAACACCCCTCAACTTGGGGGCTGAGGCCTGGTTATTTCCTGTGCATTGTCATTTCTTTACGGGGCATGGAGAGATCCATCTCTTGGAGGTTTGTGCTAGTAGAAAACTTGGGCTTAAAAAGTGAAGATGCCTAATGGCTTACCCCTAGGTGGAGATTCCTTTTTGCTGCTGTTCCATTCCTCTGAAGGACGTTCACATGAAAATTCGGCTCTCATCTGCCCAGCCCTGGCATGTCTCACCCATCAGAGACCCAGCAAATGTGGACATATATGAAAGTCTGTGTACGCGGGAGTTTCCTGGAGCTAGGACTGGGACTGCCAGGACGTGTCCTCTTCATGGGTCATGCATGTAGATGACACATGGCGGCATGACTCCCTAGAAACCTCTGGAATTTGTTCATAAATGAGTGGGTCCTTGGGAGCTACCAGAGTTGACCTTGAATTCCCAGGTGCCTACTTCTAATGTTGGAAACTCTGGGATACATGAGGCAGACTTCCCGGCACCGAGCACAGCAGGGCCTTGGCTGGTGCGTGCTGATGTCATTCGCACAAGAATGAAGAGGTCCTGCAGGAGATGGAAGGTGCATGGAAAAGTCTTTGGGAGGAATCCAGGATAAAGGAACAGGCACTGAGATATGGGAGGAGAGGGGTGAGACCATGCAATGTGCTGAAAGGAGCAAGGATGCGTAGAATGAGAGTTCTGAAACCATGTGTGAAATTCCTCTTCGCCCAGATGCATGGGTTATGCCCAACAAGCAGCAAATGCAGACAGAGATCAACAGGTTTGCTGATATCACCTCTTACAGGCTCCCATGCCTATCTCAGCCTGCCAATATTCTTGTCTCCAGCAACTGGTAGGGGAGCATCCCGGGCTGTGAGCTAAGGCCTAGTTAGGCTGGATAAGAGGAATCCAAATTTGAAGGGCAGTTCCTGAGGTGAAAGGCTTGTACTCTCTCCCTCGGTTAAACATGGCTCCGGGCCAGGGAGCTTCCAGAAATACTGGAAGGACTTTGGGCTAGGTCTTTAACAAACCTTTTTTTTTTTTTTTTCCCTCCTCCTTCCCCTCCTCTTTTGTTCTCACTTAGGGAATCTCACAAGCAACAAAAATAGGAGGGCTTTTCTCTGCTCTGTTCAATTTGATAAAGTTTAAAAAAAAAAAATACAGAGCAGTGAGGAGCGATCCTTGGAGAAAGAGAGCACGGAGCGGGAGAGGCAGTTTGTGTTGGTCTCCTGGCCGCAGCGGTGACTTTCTTGGGGCCCGGGGTGCAGAGGAGGGGGGGGGGCCATGGATGCACAAGAAGGAAAATAGAATTGGTTTTAATGCAAACCTTTGAGGCTTCCAGTATGGCTCTTAAGATAGCAGCGTGCGAGCTCTGGTTTGTGTCTTGCAGCAGGGTTCAGGAAGGAATCCTGGAAGCCAGCGGTTCAATCATAGAGGAAGCCTCTTGGTTGAAACCCAGAGCAAATCCCTTCTTGCCGATGGCTCCTTTTGACTTATTGCACGCTATTCCGTTGGGGCATTTAGGAGGCTGCCGTGGTTGTGAAAGTGGTCAGTGGGGTCAATTTTTAAAACAAATTTCACAAAGATTGCCTTTAAACGGAGTCTTTTTTGTTTGGAGAAGACCTTGAGAAGATGGCAAAGGTTTGGGGAAATTCCGAGGTGCCAAGTACTCCTGGAAGACGAGCTTCATGCCCAATATAGGCCTGAAATAGATTTCTGGATTCCAAGAGGTGCAAACAAGGAAGACCCTCAATTCATTTCAGCTTATAAGAGAAGAGGTTTATTAGATCACTACAGCAAAAGAGGTAAGTGGTACTCCTAGCTTGTAAATAGTTTAATCTTTACTGTTTCTTTCCTTGGAAGCCGCCCCCTGCGTTGGAAGGGGAATGGGATTTTTGTAATTTTAGCTTGTTACAGGTGATGCTGCCAACTTAAGGTCAGCACAGGGCATCTGTCTGCAATGAAATCAGTGAACCTGTTGATCTCTGTCTCCATCTGCTGGTTGGTGGGCATAATCCATGCGTCTGGACTGTGATGGCTGGAGTCAAGGAAAGGAAATTGAGCAGAGCAGAAGCAATTTCTCCTTAAGTGAAAAGTGGTATGAGAAAAGGTGTGAAAAATAGTAAAAAAAAAAAAGGGGGGGGGGGGGGGGGAGGAGGAAGAGGTGGAGGATAGCAGCAGGAGGCTATGGCACTGCACCAGGAAGGAAAGTGGGCAGACGCCATGGGCTGTAAGCTCCTTGTGGGGAGTGGTATTTTATGTTCTCTGTGTAAACAGGAGCGGTGAGAAATAGTATGAGGGGACGAGCTGTGCTATGGTGAAAGGAGAAGTGGGGACCTGACAAGCATCAGTAAGGTGAAGGTCTTAAGAGATGGGAGGGAGAGGTAATAGGGGAGCTCCATCTGGCATGGGAGGTGGGGGGGTTGTGTGATGCTGAATATTAAAAAAAACGTAATAAATCAATGTTGCAGTTCCATTAATAATAGTATAGGCAAGCGAACATCTTGCATAGCAAAGGGGAGGGTGTTTCATAATTGGTGGAGGGTACGGTATGAGCTGATAAGGGCGAGGGTGCCAGAGTAGATCTGGTGTAGTTGATGGCGGGAGACGGCGCATGCCCCGGCTCGCGGCGGATGAGCGAGGCGCGCGCGCGCGCGCGCTCGCTCATCGCAGCGGGTTGCTGAGCGAGACTCGCGCTCGCGCCGCGGGGGACGGTTGGAGATGGCGTGCGTACGCGCGCGGTTGGCCGGCGTGGGGGGAGGGGGAAAAAGCGGCGGTTGCGGGGACGGAGGAGGAAACGCGGCGGTTAGAAGGTGCGGGCGACGCCTCGCCGGAGGTGGGTGCGAGGCCGGAGCTGGAGCGGGCGCGGTGTAAACGGGAGCAGCGCGACATGAGCCGGGTGAGGGGGCGGGCTACGAAAGCTCTGGGGGCGGGCCGTCGGGAAGTGAGATGAAGGTCCCCCTCCCCATGAGTCCCGGGGTCCCTGCCGAGGAGCTGCGTGCCTGGGTTCCCGACTAATGCCGATTTATACCGGAATGCACACTTTGGAATTAAAAAAAAAAATGATATGCATGAATAATAATAATAAAACGAGTCCACGTTTAATCCTGGAATGAGTTTCCCCTCCCCTAGTGTGTAGGGAACAGGAAATAAACCGAGAGGAGCTCATGCAGGCTGCTGCAACCAATTCAGGAGTGGCCCAAGCCCATCAATTTTGGGGCACGGTATTGGGGGGCGAGGAGTGGCCCATTCCCATCAATTTTGGGGCACGGTATTGGGGGGCGAGGAGTGGCCCATTCCCATCAATTTTGGGGCACGGTATTGGGGGGCGAGGAGTGGCCCATTCCCATCAATTTTGGGGCACGGTATTGGGGGGCGAGGAGTGGCCCATTCCCATCAATTTTGGGGCACGGTATTGGGGGGGCGAGGAGTGGCCCATTCCCATCAATTTTGGGGCACGGTATTGGGGGGGGCGAGGAGTGGCCCATTCCCATCAATTTTGGGGCACGGTATTGGGGGGGGCGAGGAGTGGCCCATTCCCATCAATTTTGGGGCACGGTATTGGGGGGCGAGGAGTGGCCCATTCCCATCAATTTTGGGGCACGGTATTGGGGGGCGAGGAGTGGCCCATTCCCATCAATTTTGGGGCACGGTATTGGGGGGCGAGGAGTGGCCCATTCCCATCAATTTTGGGGCAGGGTATTGGGGGGCGAGGAGTGGCCCATTCCCATCAATTTTGGGGCACGGTATTGGGGTGGCGAGGAGTGGCCCATTCCCATCAATTTTGGGGCACGGTATTGGGGGGGCGAGGAGTGGCCCATTCCCATCAATTTTGGGGCACGGTATTGGGGGGCGAGGAGTGGCCCATTCCCATCAATTTTGGGGCACGGTATTGGGGGGGCGAGGAGTGGCCCATTCCCATCAATTTTGGGGCACGGTATTGGGGGGCGAGGAGTGGCCCATTCCCATCAATTTTGGGGCACGGTATTGGGGGGGCGAGGAGTGGCCCATTCCCATCAATTTTGGGGCACGGTATTGGGGGGCGAGGAGTGGCCCATTCCCATCAATTTTGGGGCACGGTATTGGGGGGCGAGGAGTGGCCCATTCCCATCAATTTTGGGGCACGGTATTGGGGGGCGAGGAGGGGCCCATTCCCATCAATTTTGGGGCACGGTATTGGGGGGGGCGAGGAGTGGCCCGTTCCCATCAATTTTGGGGCACGGTATTGGGGGGCGAGGAGTGGCCCGTTCCCATCAATTTTGGGGCACGGTATTGGGGGGGCGAGGAGTGGCCCATTCCCATCAATTTTGGGGCACGGTATTGGGGGGGCGAGAAGTGGCCCATTCCCATCAATTTTGGGGCACGGTATTGGGGGGCGAGGAGTGGCCCATTCCTATCAATTTTGGGGCACGGTATTGGGGGGCGAGGAGTGGCCCATTCCCATCAATTTTGGGGCACGGTATTGGGGGGCGAGGAGTGGCCCATTCCTATCAATTTTGGGGCACGGTAATGGGGGAAGGGGGGAGTGGCCCATTCCCATCAATTTTGGGGCACGGTAATGGGGGAGGGGGAAGAGTGGCCCATTCCTATCAATTTGGGTGCACGGTAATGAAGGAGGGGGAAGAGTGGCCCATGCCCATCAATTTGGGAGTAAAGTAAGGGAGTGAGGGTTGGTGAACTCACAGGAAGGAAGACGCTTGGGAACTGGCAAGTTAATGATTTAAAAAAACCTCCAAAATGTGAAGGAAAACCCAATAACGCTGCTCATACCCAACTTTTTACCAAATCTCTTGTAAATCTCATCCACGTACACAGGCACAGTGGGTTTAATTACTCGCCTTTCCAAATCCCAGCCTTAGTACACAGGTCATTGCCCAATTTACAATCTAAGAGGGCTTACTTGCTACTTTTGTGCTCAAAGTCACAAAGGTGAGCAGTGCGATTTGAACCCTGGCTTCCCTAATCTAATCCTTTAGGCATCCCAAGGTTACAGCCATACCTCACAGATATGCATGCAATAACACTGCCTAAGGAGGAATTACATCATGGCCGGCTGCACAAAAAAATGGTGCTTTATTTACCATCTGCCCTGCCCCATATATTTTCTAATTATGCAAACTGTTCCCAGTGCACAAAACCACAAGTGACATCAAATTTCTTCAACTAAAGATTACTAGATATAAAAGGGACCCTTTTATTGGATCCTTTCCCAGGCACACACTCTCATTCCTCCCAGTGCTGACTGAGGGCTAGAGGGAAGATTTCCTCCAGGATTGAATTCCTTTGCATTGCACATTATCTCCAGGACATGCCACACTCCCCTGTCTTATTCTCTGTCAGGCATGGATCTCCAGCATTACACCCGAGCAACAGGTTCAGCTTGTTTCTATGGTTCCAGTTCAGGTGGAAATGAATACTTCCCACACTCTATCGGTGTAGGAAAAGTTAATTTACTGGAGCCATTATAATACAAGTCTATAGTGTGATGTCCAGTAACTGGAAACAATTTAATGTCCCCTAATCAGGATATTATCCTCTCACTTAGAAAAGCAAGTACAAGAACAGAAGATTTGCTTTCCTAGTGCCTTGAACTGAATGTGAGGGATTGTTTTTGTTATGCCAATCCACTTTGAAGCGTTGAAAAAAGTGCAAAAAGCGGAATATAAAAATAAATAAATACCCTGATGCAGATTCCTTATTTCTAGCAGCCTAGAAAACTATATCCCCATTCTTTTTCTTCCTTAGTGTCTGTGGGATGCAGAGATCACTGTGCATTTTGTGTGTGCCTGCTGTGGAATACAAGGCTAATGAAGTTTTGGGCAAATCATTTTTCTAGTCTGTTAGTTCCTCAGGGTCTCCCCTTCATAAAGCACAAGAGGGCAGCACAACACCACTGCATAACATAGAACTGCTTTCTCTTTTTGAAGCTTTATCCTTTATCCAAAGGCTAAAAGTATTAGGTTGAACTTTCATTAAGTTGCTGAGTCCTAGGCTAGCTGATTATCTTTACTCTGAAAGTTTGCACAAATCTATCAGTCTATAAAATAGCCTGCTATTTCTACGTATAGGGATAGTTGGTTAAATTGATTCTATTCACATTTGTAACGACATATGAGAATTAAATTGTTACATTTATGTATTTATTTATTTATTTATTTTTAATTTTTTTTTTTTTTTTTTATATACCGATGTTCCTGTAAAGAATACATATCGCACCGGTTTACAAGGAACTGAACAGTCGCCTCCAGGGCGGAAATACATTAAAACAGTCGCCTCAAGGCAGAATACATTAACACAAGTATACAGGAAAACTATTAAAAGAGAACTTTCATAAACTCAATTAAATGTAACTGTGAACCATAAATCAGGAACCATAAATCAGGAACATATGTACAGAGGTTACTAAAGACAAAACAATGCATGCTTACAGATGGAAAGACAAATATTCTCTAGGTGTTTCTTTATAAACTTTATAAAGAATGTGTATTTTATGTGATAAATGTATTTATTTATTTATCACATAAAATACACATTCTTTATAAAGTTTATAAAGAAACACCTAGAGAATATTTGTCTTTCCATCTGTAAGCATGCATTGTTTTGTCTTTAGTAACAGGGTCAACAAAAAGTCTGATTTGTTTTCACATCAAGCAGGGAGATTTTGTTAAATGTGTTGACAATTTGTGCTAGCCAACTGGTTTTCCCTCCCACCCACCCTACCCCGATCTAACCATATCTCTTGGAATGCCTGGATTTTGAGTGGCTAAATATAGGTACTAATGAACATAGGTTGGCTATTATTTAACAGCTCTCAGCTCTAGCTGACCAACTCTCGAGTTCAAAGTTCACTGGCCCGGATGCTGTTATTTATTTTACTTATTCACATTTCTGAATCTCACATCCAGATGCCAGTCATGCTCAAGATGATTTACAATAGAGTCATTCATATCAATGACATAGATAGACATCTAATCAAAGAAATCAATCTTTTGCTTACAAATATAGATGATACTTATTGCCATCACTGAGGCAGCTAATAGAACGTTCAGCTCTGTAAATGTGCCTGTTCTTTAAAGAGTCAAGAAACTTTCTTGACCTGACAAGATGTATAGTATGTGTGTTGCTAAAGTAATACATAAAATAATATAAGGAAATAATTACAAACTACATAATAAAAATAGAGTTCATGGGTTCTGGTCCATATTGTCTCTGGTTAGGCTGCAATTCTAGCTTGGTGGGAGGAGACATATTTTGCTTCTTTATTTGCTGTTTCTCCTGTTCTCTCAGACTATATAGAGATTTTCTTCCTCTTTGTTTCATGGGAGGTCTTTTACTTTATCTGTTATATTTGGAAAATGTGCATCTCTTCAATCTTCTAGGCCAATACAATAAAGACATGGAAAATGGGCATTCAGTGTTGAGCACCCGCTTTCCTAACATGCGCCCAGCCACCTCTCCTGGGCGCGCGATACAATATTTAATTAGGGGTTGCACTAAAAAGGAGGCACTAGGGACAATTACATGCCCCTAGCGCCTCCTTGGCAGCAGGTGCCCAGGAGAGGTGGCTGTCAGCGGGTTAGGGAAATGGACACTCAGTTTTACGAGCGTCCATTTTCCTAACCTGTGCACAGCCACGAGTTAGAAAAGTGGATGTTTGTTAATCGAGCGTCCCTTTTCCTAATCTGACTGCCAACACACCTTTTTTTTTTTTTAACCTTTTGGTTCCTCCAACTTAACATTGCCACTTTTTTTGGCTGCTCAGAAATTAACACCTGCTCAGGGCATGCAGTCGGCACAACGTGTTCAGGTATCTCCTGGTTTTGGTGCATGCTGGCCTTTTAAAAATTTACCTGCAAAAGTGTATCAATTAAGAAAGCTATTTGCAACAATAGCTTTTTAAAAATCACTTTCCATCCAGGACATCTGCAAAACAATGACCCGGGTTTTCATCCACATGTTCACAGAGCATTATAGTTCTTTCAGACAAGCAATCCTAAAAAAATTATTTAAATAGGCATTTCAACTCAGCTGTCTCTATTCAATTGTAGGTTGCAAAAAAAAAATAAAAATAAAGGTGATTTTTAAGACCTGCACGTGGGAGCACATGTACATGCATTTGGTGGCTCGCACATGAACATGGCGATTTTATAACATACGCACATACATATATATGCGTGTACATTTGCGCACAATTTTACATTGACATGCACATCTGGGTGCAAATACCTCATTCCCATAAGTGGAGGTTGGTGGGATTTTAGTAGATATGCGCGCTGACGCAATTACCTGTTTCTCAGTTCCCAGTTTGCCCCAGTAAAGGAGAGGAATTCTTAAAAACCCCTAGCTAACTTGTTTCCCTTTTACCCTATTGGCCCTGACCCTTAAAACCCTGCTGACTAGCCTAGTTTTTTTTGTTTCATGACTTACTCGCGGCCATAACAGAAGTAAAGTTACACGGATAGGGACCGCGGTGCACGCTGGTGTGCTTAAAGACCCACTGGTTTTATTCATATTTCCTGCAATGCCCATGCCCCACCTCTTTTATGGAAACCAATTTAACTTGCCTACCAGGAGATATGTTCATTCCTGAGAGCCTCTTAAAATCCACTTGGTGCGCTACCCGATATACACGCATATCTGCTAGCTTTGGTGCACGTAGGGCTTTTAAAATTCATCCAATAAAGTTAAAGTTCCTTTCATTTTTCCTCTTGGTCCCAGTTTTACTCATCCTTGTTTTATTGTAACTGTAACTATTTTATGTTTAGCACCTATTATTTATCTCGTTCATTGTTCCTTTTTTCACTCCACTGTTTATTGTAAACCGGTATGATGTGATACCCTCACGAATGCCGGTATAGAAAAAACTAAAATAAATAAAAATAAATCCAATAAAGTTCACATCTTTCATTGTGACCCTAAGCTTGGGAGTTCCCATTTGTATTTCAGAATATGTTTGTGGAGAAAGCGAGGTTTCTTATCTTTAACGGGGTTCTGTTTGGACAGCAAGACTTAACAGACACACAGTCCCTCCCTCCTTCCCATTGAGTTGAATATTAGCTAGGACTGAGGAGATTTGCTTGCGCACATAGGTCATGTGTGCGGGAATTCCCTTGCATGCTTAGAAATGTTACTTCTGAGCTTGAAAAGAGCTGTCTGGGATCGGTGCTGATGGATGACGTCACCCTCTTATATCTTTGATATGTCCTGCTGTCCATGCAATACCCCAGTCACAGGTAATTCTTTTTGCTTTTTTTTTTTTGTAGTGATTAACCTATCATTTTTCCTTTGTTATCTCATTTAATATAATGATATAATTATAAAATAGAATAGGAAAGGTCCTTCTTTCTCTCTTTATGTTTTCCTTCTCTTTCTTTTTTGTTGTTTTCTATCTTCGGGTATCTCTTTGTACCTTTCTTCTGCACCTCTTTTGTTGCTTCCATGTTTTCTGCATCTTTACAAAATAGGCAGTTTGGGGCTACTCAGCCTCTGTGATTTCAGAGAAAGATAGTTTGGAATTTATTGGCATAGTGGGAATGGCCATATTGCATTAAACACATGGTTCAGAGAGTCAGAGCTCTGCAAATATTATGAATCTCCCCCAAAGTAATTTAGATAAGTAGTTGGGTGGGCTCCCTTTTTCTGTTTCCTATTTGCTTTTATGCCCTATAACCATGCCTCCTCCTTCCCACGACAAGGAAGGTAACAATTTCTGTGCCCAAACTTTGCATTGCCTATAAAGGTGACCACTGTTTCCTCTGGAGCAGATCACCCCACCCCACTTTGTTTATTCTATTGGTTATATCCTAATATGTTTTTATATGCACTTAGAATTTTTCCACTTGCCTGCCCTGTGTCTCTCAGTTGGTTCCATCTCTTACATATGAAAATAATCATCTCAGATTCCTACCTTACCTATTTAGACTCTTTATGCTTAGAGGTAATGGCTGCTGATTCCCCTCCATTTAATAGACAGATACCCCCCCCCAGCCATCATCTCTATTTTCAGAAATAGTGGCACAGCTATTCCCTGAGATGAACTTTTCCAAAATGCAAGAATTTCTGAATAGCTGTACTTAAAACATGAAAGAAAGATCTTATAGCAGCTGACTGTTTTTACAACTTTTAATTGAATAAATAAATACATATGTTATAAAAAGTTAGAGAGGGAGAGACTGCTGGGTGGAGACTGGAGGGAATACTTGTACAAGAGGGACTTTGTTAATAATAGAGAGGGGCATTTGTGCCATGCATCTTGCAGCCATCTCACACTCGCTGGCTAATTTTAAAAAGAAAGCGCGTGTGCGAGCACAGAATCGTTTAAATTTATATCGTAAACACGTATCATTTAAAATATCCTTGCGCGTATGTGTTCAGCCTTTATGCGTATATTTTAATAACATGCTCGCACAAGTGGAAAGAGAGAGAGAGAGTGCCTCTGTAAGAGAGACAATATGACACTATCTCTCACTGTAAGAGGGACACTTTTGACTCAGGGTGGGTTTTGAGGGGGGGGGCAGTGTTACAAGGGTCTACAGACTCTTGCACCCTAGGCAGATCAGTGTAACACTGCCCCCCCCCCCCAATATAAGAGTGTCATATTGTCTCTCATAAAGAGGCTCTCTCTCTCCCCATCTCCCTGTCTCTCTCTCTTCCCACCCCCAATGTTCTTAAAACTCAAAATCTCCAGACTTGCTCCTCATCAGGACCAGCATTAAAGTTACGTGGGCAACACGCCAACGCGTGCCATAATCAGCCTTTGCAATCTACCTTTCATTGATTTCTTGGTAATGACCAACTTTGTATCCCTGTTTTGTGGCTCAGAGAGCTCATCTGCAGTGCCACTGACTCATATCCCTTATCTTTGGAATTGACTATTTGACTAGGGAGTGTAGTGTGTGCATTGCAGCAGGCTGGAGATGTGGTACAGAAAGGTAGCAGAGGCATAGGAAGTGTTTTAGTAGCCTCCCTCTTATGTCACTTTTTAATGGCTTCCAATCATGAAAATATAGCATGGGTGCAACTTTCAACTTTCTCTAGAATATTGACAGAAAACCTGATTGTGCCTTTCTGAGAAATTACAAAGAATTGATAGATTATATGCATACTCAATGGCATGGACCAAGAGAGTAATTTCATTAGCTAGGTTGTTTGCGTTACAATTACATTATTGCACAGTAACTCATTGTTTGAAAGGCTACAATAAATCTCCTCTAGAGGCACAATACTGAAAAGAAGATAACCGTATTATGCTGTGTGCACAACCACAGTGTCTTCCCAAAAAAGAACACATATAACTTGGGGAGTTGTAGTGCAGTTTTGCCTTACCAACAGACAGATACAGTACAGTGCGCTCCGACGTTAACCTGCCATTGGACGCGCGTTTTCCCTTACTCCTTATTCAGTAAGGGGCGGAAAACGCGCGTCCAACCCGCCGAACCTAATAGCGCCCTCAACATGCAAATGCATGTTCATGGCCCTATTAGGTATTCGCGCGCGATTCAGTAAGTAAAATGTGTAGCCAAGCCGCACATTTTACTTTCACAAATTAGCGCCTACCCAAAGGTAGGCGCTAATTTCTTCGTGCACAGAAAAGTGCACAGAAAAGTTTTGCCTTACCAACAGACAGATACAGTACAGTGCGCTCCGACGTTATCCTGCCATTGGACGCGCGTTTTCCCTTACTCCTTATTCAGTAAGGGGCGGAAAACGCGCGTCCAACCCGCCGAACCTAATAGCGCCCTCAACATGCAAATGCATGTTGATGGCCCTATTAGGTATTCGCGCGCGATTCAGTAAGTAAAATGTGTAGCCAAGCCGCACATTTTACTTTCAGAAATTAGCGCCTACCCAAAGGTAGGTGCTAATTTCTTCGTGCACAGAAAAGTTTTGCCTTACCAACAGACAGATACAGTACAGTGCGCTCCGACGTTAACCTGCCATTGGACGCGCGTTTTCCCTTACTCCTTATTCAGTAAGGGGCGGAAAACGCACGTCCAACCCACCGAACCTAATAGCGCCCTCAACATGCAAATGCATGTTGATGGCCCTATTAGGTATTCGCGTGCGATTCAGTAAGTAAAATGTGTAGCCAAGCCGCACATTTTACTTTCAGAAATTAGCGCCTACCCAAAGGTAGGCGCTAATTTCTTCGTGCGATATGGCGATATTAAGTTGGAGGTCCCGAAGGGTAAAAAAAAGTAGAAAAAAAATAAAAAAAAATTTTGAAGTCGGCCGGCGGCTGTCAGGTCGAAAACCGGACGCTCAGTTTTGCCGGCGTCCGGTTTCCGAGCCCATGGCTGTCAGCGGGCTCGAGAACCGACACCGGCAAAATTGAGCGTCGGCTGTCAAACCCGCTGACAGCCACCGCTCCGGGCCAAAAGGAGGCGCTAGGGACGCGCTAGTGTCCCTAGCGCCTCCTTTTGCCCGTTTCTACCGCCGGACCTAATTTAAATACTGAACTGTGCGCACAGGCGAGTGTCCTGTGTGTGCGCCGGGAAAGCGGGCATTCGCCTGCTCTCCCGTGGACTTTACTGAATCGGCCCGATTGAGAGTAAATTTCAAACAACTCTGAGCGACCTCATATATGCACGTATATGGCCGCGCAGAGGAGGACTGCAGTATTTTATAACTTGTGCATATTAGGTACATGCAGATTATAAAATATGCATATGTATGCTTATGTGTGAACACCTGCAATGCATTGAAACCATATATTTCAATGCACTAAACTTTTCTTGCCTATTTTAGAAACATATATTTTATGTGTGAAAAAAATACAACTTGTGCAAAACCTTGATTAGCACGTGTAAATTGCTATATTTAAAACACGCATATAATTTAAATGGTCAGTTTGCTGATACCGCCACCAGTTTACTCGGTCCTTCTCCAGGTCAGCGTAACCCAACTTGTTCTTCACCTTGAACTCTTAGCTCCACCCCAGTATGCCTCTAGACTGCCCCTTTTTATGATTGTAAATGTGCAACAAAAACAAAAATACACGTGTATGTTTGATGTTTATAAATTACTATGTGTTCCAAAAAGAGCTAATTATTTTCCATTCAATACAATCACCAAACAAACAAGGAAAAAGAAAAAACAAATATCACACGGCTGTGCTCTAAAGGTTATATTCAAAAAAGATTTTGTTCAAAGAAAAATTTTTTTGAAATTTTTTGAAATAAGACTGACCGTATCGGCAAGCCTGGCGACAAGTCCCTGGAATCATTCAACAGGGGTTGTCCGGACTTCTCATCATTTACAGTCAACCTTAAATGCACTATTTTTTACTACCTTAAATACGCTATTTTTTACTGTACTTTTTATTTTAATTTTTTAGTTATTTTTTGAATTTTTCAAGGTATTTTCAATAAAATTTGTAAATCCAGAGCAAATTATTTATATTTTTAACTCAGTCCAAGAATTTATTTCCTATGTCAAAGGACAAGAAAATAAAATAGTCTCGACACCCGGCCGATGTTTCGCTGCTGCTTCCTCAGGAGCGCTAATTTTCTTCAAGTATCTCCCGTCGGTATTTATTTCACCGGGAGCATACTGACATCCTTCTTGCCCAGATAGTATTTCAAAGGTTGGAATTAACTTGTGGTGTCTCCCGCCAGTATTTATTTCTCAGGGAGATATCCGCTACAATTCAAAAGCGGTTTAAATCTCCTACACCCGCCAGATTTTCGGCGGTGTCTCCTCACATAATTGCCCGGAAGTGTCCTATAATAAAACACGAATGCATTTCATAGTATTTTAAAACGTATATTCCACTTATTTAAAATTACTTATCTTAATACCGATGAGCACTGCCAAACCTTCATTGTGGACGTAAACCATCTCGACTGACTTCCGGAAATGCAGGAAACAGCAACCGCATTGTCGTACGGTAAGCACTTAAATAGAAGATTTAGACCAATCAAAACCAGGTAAAGGCAGTCAATCAAAAAACTGCATCCTGCATCCTGCATTTCCGGAAGTCATTCGAGATGGTTTACGTCCACAATGAAGGTTTGGCAGTGCTCATCGGTATTAAGATAAGTAATTTTAAATAAGTGGAATATACGTTTTAAAATACTATGAAATGCATTCGTTTTTTATTATAGGACACTTCCGGGCAATTATGTGAGGAGACACCGCCGAAAATCTGGCGGGTGTAGGAGATTTAAACCGCTTTTGAATTGTAGCGGATATCTCCCTGAGAAATAAATACTGGCGGGAGACACCACAGGTTAATTCCAACCTTTGAAATACTATCTGGGCAAGAAGGATGTCAGTATGCTCCCGGTGAAATAAATACCGACGGGAGATACTTGAAGAAAATTAGCGCTCCTGAGGAAGCAGCAGCGAAACATCGGCCGGGTGTCGAAACTATTTTATTTTCTTGTCCTTTGACATAGGAAATAAATTCTTGGACTGAGTTAAAAATATAAATAATTTGCTCTGGATTTACAAATTTTATTGAAAATACCTTGAAAAATTCAAAAAATAACTAAAAAATTAAAATAAAAAGTACAGTAAAAAATAGCGTATTTAAGGTAGTAAAAAATAGTGCATTTAAGGTTGACTGTAAATGATGAGAAGTCCGGACAACCCCTGTTGAATGATTCCAGGGACTTGTCGCCAGGCTTGCCGATACGGTCAGTCTTATTTCAAAAAATTTCAAAAAATTTTTTCTTTGAACAAAATCTTTTTTGAATATAACCTTTAGAGCACAGCCGTGTGATATTTGTTTTTTCTTTTTCCTTGTTTGTTTGGTGATTGTATAAATTACTATGTACATGATTACAGGCTACTTACACGTACATATGCTAATTTTATGCGGGTAACTCCTTTGAAAATTCACCCCACTGTGTGTTATGGTTAAACAAGTTTAACAGTCAACAATGCTATCTTTTCCCCATTTTATCCCACATGCATTCTACCCACTATCACACTTCTACAACTCATTCCACTGTATGTTAACGGATTTTTAAATGAATACAAGCACCAAATTCCTTTCTTGTTGCCGAAGTCAATGATCCATGAAAAACCAGTTTCAGGGTCTGCTGTGAAGACAGTGAGAGATGATACCAAGGACAAAATAAATACAAAATAGGTATTTGTTTTAATCCCTGTCTTTGCTGTGTTATGAGCATTCAGGATGCGAGGGCTTGAAAATGTATGGAGTTGTATAGATGTTTGCAGGTTAAGATCTTGTCCCTACTGTCTTGAAGGTAAAGCTCTGAGTGTATCTTGAGTTGTATATAATTGTTATTTTTGGCCATTTCCTGGCTTTCTGAATGATAACAGTGAATAGACCTACATGTATCCAGCGTTTTGTACAATTGTCCTTTGGCCTTGCTTCTGCTGTTCTGATAGTGCTTGTAGTATAAGGCTGTGGGTATATTTGAACTAGTTATGTGGCAGTTCTCCTTACCCGATTCCTGTCTATGCTATGCTGACGACCAATGCCTGGAATGTTATGCTGGTGGTGAGACAGAATCAGGCTCTGAGGGAGTGTGGAATTCCTTGCCACAAAGGCAACTTCTCTAATGAGCTGAAAAGAATTTCTGTTTATTTTTTTCTTTCCTTCAGAAGGAGGGAGAAAGAGTATGTGTGTATATGAAGAGGAGGGGGAGATGAGGGTGGGTGGCAGCAAGAGAGCCAGGTGCCAGAGTAAACAGATGGGGGACCTTTGGTAGCCAGTTCTCCTATACAAGAAGCTACTGTTTTCCATGCATTAGAGCCTCTAGCCAGGTACGGAGCAGGAAGCAGAAAAAGATATATGTGGGCTGCACTAAGGAGCCTCATACCCGGGGAGGACATTTTTCAAAGCAATTTACATGGGTTAAAAAGTGTTTTATCTGTGTTAATTGGCTGTCCAAAAATTGCCTTTCCTTAATATAGTTAGAAGTTTGTGCATTGTTCCACAATGCGTGGTCTTTTAGCCACATTGACAGAAGGCATTCCCGAGGGTGTGTAAGTCAGGAAGGAAAAGTTCTCCCATGGATGGCATTTCAGATTCACATATGTACCTTTACAGTTTTCTTCCAATTCCTCTTTGCATTGATTGCTTGGGGAAGGGGAAGGGGGCAAAATATGAAGTGTGCGATTATAGATATTAAGGGGACAGAGTCTGTGTGTGCTTTTTACCTGTGGGTTTTGTACCAATTCTCAAAGCAAAAGTATGTGTGTATTTTCACTTTGAAGCTTGCTGCGGGTCATTTGCACCTGCTTTTTCTGCGAGTAGATGAATGCTGGAAAATAATTCCCTAAGTAATAATATGCAAACAGTAATCTCAGATCAGCCATGAGAGGTGCCTCACCCTGGCCTGACCCCTCATGCAGCCCTTAGGAAGAAGATATGACTGTCATGAAATACAGACCTTCTTAGAAGTGCTAGCACATGTTCATCTGGCAGGTCAAGCCAATCCTCATGCATCTGGTTAGAGTGACTTCAAGAAAGATCTTTTCCCTATACATACCCAGATCAGTCCAGACTCTTGGGTTTTGCCTTCCTGCCAGCAGATAGAGACAGAGAAAGTTTTACTGACACTGTACATAACCCAGTGTGCCACCTGCAGTCCCTCAGTATTTCTGTGTCTCCAGCAGATGATAGATGGTGTAAAACCTGCAGTCTGGAGAGAAAGAAAAAAAAAGATTAAAAGACAAAATTTCTGGATCCTCCCAGGGGATTGTGAGGCCCTGGTGGTGCCATCCCCCCTGGTTTGAGGCAGACGAACAGGGCGTTGGTGACCCTGGAGGTCCATGGGGTGGACAGCTTGTGGTCCAGATCCCTCATTCCCCATGAGACAGCAGTGGAATCTGCTGGCAGTCTGCACTGTAAGCCCAGTGGAGCAGGGTTTGTCCTGGGCCGGGTTGCTAAAGTTTGACGAAAGGAGACTGATATAGCCAGTGGTCTGGCTCTTTTCTGATCTCATCAAGTAAAACAAATGGTCAACTGGTCATATATTTCAAAAAAGATTCCAATATAACACACTTTGTGAATTTAGCTCTTTTTCTTACAAAATTTGTGTAGGACCGACACTCACTGGGCTAATAAAATTGTAAAAGCCCCTTTAAGTTGAAAGTCCACTTTTCTTTATATAACAACTTATTTTGTATTTAAAATTCCAAAAACAAGTCCCAATTCTTTAAAGCAATTTGTCTTTTTCTTTTTTAAGTGAGCTTCACGCAATAACTGTACTTATCTTGTCATTCAAAGTCTGATGAAACCCTGACACGATATCATGTTTCGATCGTCCATCTGCCTCAAGGGGTTTCTCATTCCGAACGCTCACATCTCTTTCAAGCTTGAAATGGGATGAATTGAATATCTTCATCTAAACTGTTGGTCTTAATAGCTACCCTTGACAAATCCCTTTATATCTACCTTTAAACATGGCGGAAGGGAGGAACTCCTAAAGCACTAAACCAGAAATGACATGTGAGACAAGGAATAGTTCTCAATTCGGGACACCATCTCTCATTGAATTCCAAACAAGTGTAATAAATTCTTCAATTAGGTCCACCTACTTATAACACCAAATGACTAGGAGAAAAAAACAGTTTTCAATCAGGTCCTCAGCTTAAAGAATACCATTTATAGCTTTATTAGAGATATCATCTCTTTTCTGATCTGCCATGCGGCCTGCGCTCCTGGAACCTGAACCTCTGCACCAAAGGAAAGTATTGGATTCTGTGTATCTTTATTTGTTCTCAGAAAGTAAAAAAAAAAAAAAAAGAGATCAAGGATCTGTGCAGAGGTGGGGTTCCAGGAGGGGAAGCTATCTTAGCAGCTCGAGGCACTCATCGATGGGGTTTTTCAACAGCTTCTCTGTCAGCGGAAGAGACCGATTGTTGGCTCCGTGGAGCTGAGGGACTGTTCCCTGATTGCCATTGAGGTGCTGGTGGTGCCACAGGTGCGGGGAGGAACGGTGTGTGCGTGTGGCAAAAGCAGCATGGCGTTTTGAGGATGTGCGTCAAGCAAGACCATACTGGGAGAACAAGCCTCGCGGGTGATTGGGTCTAGCGCTGAGGCTTTACCTGTCAGCGTGGAAACAGCAGATGTTTTCGATTCCCTAGCAACATCAGCGGGAGAGGCAGGGGAATTCCCTCCTCAACTATCGCCGGCAATTCCCTGTCCCACAGAGGTGCAGTCTCTGGTTCTGGTAGAGGTCTTCTGCCAGTTTTAATTGGCTTATGCACAAAGCATGTTTAGCGGGATGCTGGCTCTTGGTCCTAGTCTCCATGGATTCTTGGCCAGTCAGGAGGCCTGAGCTGTTGAGAAGCTTTTCAGGCCAATGATGTTTTGTGCTGGATGTTAAATGGAACCAGGACTAAACGCACTGAAGGTGCAGGCAGACTTTGCTTAGTTGTGTGGTAGGCTTCAGCAGTGGTTCTTTTCCCGTGTGCATAAGGCATGTGCATGCATTCTCGCCGCGTGGCAGTTGCATGCTTAGGGACCTGTGTGTATAAGAACACGGCCCAGATTTGAGCGTGTGTATCTGCGCATATTTGCTCAAGTACTTGTGCACGTGCGTCCTGGAGGGATGAGTGTATACGCCCGAGTAGCACTGGTGTGCACACAGGAGGCCACCTAGAGCCAAGGTTCAGGAAAGCTAGGCACCGGGGATGAACAGGTCCAAGCGCCTTGCTATATGTAAAGCTTGCTGTCTGATAGTAATTAAGTCCTCGTTCTTTCTCCATTTGTGACAGCGCTGTTTAGATGCTCAAAGCAATTTGACTACTACGACTTTTTTTTTCTTAATTTTTTCTTTATGAATTTGCACAATATATTTCAAGAAAATACTTGAATTTGCAAGCAGAGAAAGGTAACATATAGTGATAGAAAATGACAGAATAGAAACAAACACCTCTGCATATCTAGTCCTTAAATGGTGGATCCAAACACATCCAAAGGAAAAACGTATGCAATGCAATATAGGATCTGATACAGGAGCCAATATTAAATGATTGTTTAAGGTTTCAGATAAATAGCGCTTAAACATCAGCTATAGGAGAAGAAGAGCTTACAGGCAGCTCTTTACACTTCAAGAGGGCAAATAAAAAACATAAGACAAATTCTGATATTTAACCACACATTTGCATGGGTATTTTAGTAGGAAAAGGGCTCCCACTTGTAAAACTTGGGGCCTCAATTGAAGAAATTATCTCTTCTTCAACTGGGTGGATCTTGCGAGATCTGAGAAGGCAATGATTTTCATATCCAGGAATGTCTCTGTACGATGTCGGAAAAAGATCCTCAAGATCCATTCCTTGTCAGATTTTAGTAAGAAGGAGACTATTAAGGTTTGACTTGATCCCTTTGAGATGTTTCCAGAATGTTAGTGATGTCCAAGTCAGGAATAACCAGAGTTAAAACCTGGAATTCTTTGTGAGAGAGAGAGTCCTTTTTAAAGGGGGAGATGTAGTACACTCTGGAGACTAATGGCAAAGCTTGCTCAATTATTTTCAATATTCGTATAAGGTATTTTTTCCACATATCTTTAGGTGGAGTCAGAAGATCTTTTGGAAAATTTATAAACCTTAAATTCTTCCCCCTTATTTAATTTTCAAGAAGTTCCATCTTGTTTAGAAATGATCTGGTTTTTGCTAATAACATTTTGGGTTAAATTAAAGATTCCTTAACCGCTTCTCTCAAGGAAAGACAGGATGCTTTGTTTTCAGTCACAGATTGTTCCACTATTTTTAATCTCTGATCCATATTTTTAATAACCTCCACAACTGGTCTTAACTGTTGGAAAATATTTTAATTTAGAGTTTGAATAGCGTCCCATATTGTATCTAAAGAGATTATTTCAGGCCTTACCAGGTCTTTTTTTAAGGCTGAGGGAATATCCATTTCCTCCCACTGTAGCTGGTATAAAACTGAACGATCTGTAACTTCCCCGGAACAAGCAGAGGCTCTACTTGGCTCTGGTAAGTCTTCCAGAGCACTCTTGCTTTCCAGGCTCACTATGGAATCCTCCCCCTTCTCCCCAAAGAGAGGATCATGGGGCTGGCTGGAGAAATGGGCCTCTGCCGGATTTTCCGGGGCCCTTCGATCCTCCGGGGACAGAGTTGTTTGTGACTCTTGCAGGGTGGTGGGTTCCACTTCCTCCTGAACACCCTGCCGCGAGCTTCCTCCCGAAGCTTTGGCCTCCCGGACAACATGGGTGTCCATCAGTCCTAAAGGTAATGAGCCAGTAGAGCAGTCTCAGACTCACGCTCCCATGCTTGATGTTTCCTTGCAGAATGCGGCATGAAGAAAAAACAAAGAAGGCACCAACAGGAGCAAACTCCAATGCGTCTACTCAGGTCACTATCTTGGATCCACAGTCAACTCCTACAGCTTTTGCCCATATTGGGACATCCTCTCAGCCTATGGTGTCTGTGGTGGGGAGTGGAGTGGGAGGCAAGGCAACGGTCAGTATACAAGGGAGAGTTCTTGGTATTTCTTGCCTTGATAGAGGTGTACCTGCACATAGTCATCAGGCTGGAGCACCAGAGATTCCTGAGGTTCATGGTCCTAAGGGAATATTTTTTGTTTTGAAGCCCTTTGGCTGGCGATGGCTCCATGTACCTTCACTAAAGTGATGGTGGTGAGGGTGGCCACATTGCAAAAGAAGGGTGTGTTGATGTATCTGTATCTGGATGACTGGCTCACTGGAGAGGCCTGCGATACTTTAGGCCACAGATCATCACATTTTTTTTAACATACGGTCAAAATACCTGTAATAATTATATCAGTGCACAAGAAGCCAGAAACAGTGGGTTCTATTATTTATATATATATATATATATATATATATATATATATATATATATATATATATATATATATTTAAGTAAAGATCATAAGTTACACTACCTTACAGATTCTCTTGAATCTTTTAAAATCTAATTTTATGCTTCATTACTTCTAAATCCTGCTTTATACACATGATTGAGGTTCCTGTTTTAAGTAATTTGGAACATAATTTGATTGTACTAGGTGGATTTGGAGAAATCCTTGGTATTGTGTTCTATTTTTGCATAAAAGTGAGAGCCACTAGACAGTGTCACATTCTAAATGTTCAGGAGCACTAGGAGAGTGGTCCCATTTCCGAGGAGATTGTGTACCCTTGGACTTCGGCACAACCCCAGAGGGCTCCAAGGCGGTACCGAGGCAGGCGAGACATGACCGAGCCTGGGCTGAGACCAGGAAGCAAGGCCCCTGCTGACTTGCACAGCCTGAGTGAGACCAACCATGCAAGGTTGGTCTCTGAGTGGTCCTCCGACTACTCCAAGCTCTTTCGGACCTGCCACTGGGAACAGCAAAGCAGCAGGCCAGACAAGGGCAGACGAAGGCTTTGGAACATGAAGACTCAAGACGAAGAACTTGGAGACGTGAAGACACAGATGAGAGGCTTGAGCACGAAAACTCAGGATCAAGGCTCAGGAACAAAGTCAAGTACTGGGTTGAGGCTGCGAAGCAGCACGCCCTATACAGCCCACCACAGGGCGGACCCACGGGACTGGTCGCAGACCACGCTTGAGTGCGGAGCAGACTCCAGACGAATACATGAAAGATGAAGCCGGAACATGGCGAAGATTCAGTAGAAGCCTGCACCGAGACACGCCCTACACAGCCGCCCATGGCTGGTCACGGACCATGCTGGAACAGAGCAGGTTCAGTCATAGGCATGGACGGAGCAGCCACAAGAACATTCGAAGACCAAGATGAGACTTGGCTTCAGACATGAGACACGGGACAAAGAAGAGACTTGGCTTCAGGTGACGATGACCCTCTGGAGGCTTGCGCTGCAGATGAGAAGACAGACCCATGCCACGAGGTGACGAGACCCAACATGGCACACCAGAAGAGATAGCAATGAGGAACCAAGGCTCCAGGAAGCAGAAGCAGAGACAAGGCATCAGGAAGGAACATCAGGAAGACTACGAAACTTCAGGGCAAGACGAGAGACAATCCAGAAGAGACCACAAACATGAAGAACGATGAGGGATCCCATGAACAACAAGAAATACCAGCAGGAGCGAAGACGAGAAGTGCTTGAGAGGAACTAACTCCTTGCGAAGGCAACTAAGGACTGGAAGCTGGGCCCTATATAGGGCTGAAGATCAGGAAACGCCCTGGGAGGAGTCCAGGTGGGGCCAGGAGGCTGGCCCTTTAAATCACTGAAGGAGGCGCGGCTTGCGCCTTAGGAACAAGAAGCAGGAAGTTGTTCAGGACCATGGCCAGCGGCCCTGCACAGACACTGACCCCCGACGCCGGAGGCCAGAGGCGGCTTCCTGCCTCAGAAGGTAGGCTGGGGAGCGGCTCCACGCCGCAAGGGAGCCCAAGGACAGCGGCCTCCGGGCCGTAAGATGGATGAAGGCGTTGGTGGCACTCCCTGCTGTGGGAAGCCCCGAAGTCCGCGGCTCCCTGCCACGGTGAAGAGCAGTGATTGTGGTTCCTGCCGCGAAGGTAAGCGCCTACTCATGGCTAGGCCCGCGAGCAGGAGCGCAACACTAAAATAGCCTGTATTCCGTTTGTATGCAGTATTACCAATGGATGTAAAAATCTATATTCAAAGCTTTCCATATGTAATCAGTTTGGAAATATATTCTGGATTGTAAAAATAGTATAATTGATCATTTAAAAAGACAACATAATCCCTTCATATTTATATTCATTTTCATATACTCAAATTACACCAAACTTCTGCTGTTCAGAGTCAATTATAATCAGACTTAGGTTATCAATAATTACAAAGTGAAGTGCAAGGAAAAATACAGAGAGCAATTTCATAAGAAATGTTATGCAATAGAAACAAGTGATTGAAACCACCACATATTGTAAACAATTGATTACTAGGGGGCTATCTACATTCCAGTTATGCCAATTAAAGGTTATTCTATCCAATGCCTAGATACAACATTTTATAAGAATCAGACCACTGATTGTCAAGATATAATGTATTGAAGTTGACTCTTATGCATGTCTTATTCAATGTTGTCAAAGGGGGGCAGGGGACAGACATACTCAGCCATTTGCTAAGGCCCTGTTTGTTAAGGAAGCAAGGCTAAATATGCATTGGGTATAATAAAGCAAACAAGTTATTGAACCTATGTGCATAAAAACAAAGGGCCTGATTTTCAAAAGCAGGGTTTTACATTTTATTTATTTATTTATTTGTTGAGTTTTTCTATACCGGAGTTTGGAAAATACCGTCACATCGGTTTACAATAATTACATTACATATAAAAACAGTGCATAAGATAATAAAATAATAAAAATTCAGTACAACCCATGTAAGTAAGCTTTTGAAAATTGCTATAATATATTGAATTGTCAATAGATTTTACCTGCATTAAATGCTCGACATGGGTAAATGACTTTTGAAAATTGCTACAATAGTATCTTACATTTACATGCATAACTCTTTTTTGAAAATTCACCTGAACGTTTCTTCATAAATGGAACTGACTGTCCTTGCTATTGCTTTGTAGACACCTCACATGTTAAAAATCTGGGACATGATTGTTGTGGCAAACTCATGCCAGGATGGATATCCGTAAGTTGGATTTTTTCTATATTTTTCCTATCTGATGTAAGTTTCTTTAAGTTCTTCCTGTTTGCAACTTTTTCTATAACAATTACTGTATCAATAAAACTAGTGTCTGTAGCATTCTCTCCCCGAGTCTGACATTCATATCTACCTCCTCCAGCTCCCAGCACCATGACATCATCATCTAAACTGCATCAAGGGAGTTAGGGGCTGTCTGAAATTGAGATGGTCAACCCAGTTTCCACTGTTTTGCTCTTTAAGTGTCCTATTTTTTTGTTAATGGGGAGGTATCACAAAATTATTAAAATACATGAAAGCCTTCTGAGGGAAGGAGTATTATTTTTATATTTTGTAGTTAATGGCACTTTCCTTTTAAATTTACATGAAGAGATCCGGTTGTATATTTTACAAAGGAAATACTATTTTAATAAATAGAAGCATAATCACACACATATATAAAAATACACACATACAGTATTACCCCATCATTGTACATACTATAACCTTTATTAACACTGACCTAATCAGCTGTTATGCTAATCCACCATACCAACCCCACATACATATTAATTTAAAATAATAAATCTGTCAAATCCTAAGCAGCATCTTGCTGTTACAACACTAATTCCATGTATATTATTATTTTAAGGATATTCATACAGTCATCCCAGATTATACTGGTCTCGTCCCTGCAAAGGACCTTTGTTTCACTGTAAACAACAGCTTCATCAGGGGACTGTTAAGTGAGACCAACAATTTAGTCAGGGGATCATTAACTGGAACCAGTCAATGAAAATTCAGTTTGAGCAAGAAGTGGAACTGCATGGCTTTGTCCTGGAGCATATGAAAACATCCAAATATGATTGTAACAGCTGTTGAATGGTGGAACAGGGTACGGCGATGTCCTAATATAGGGTATTTAAGGGAATGCTGAACAGGTAAGATTATATTTCAACAAAAGTATTTTTGCGGCTCATTCATGAGTATGATTTATACATTTACAAGCCGTTAAGCCCGTTAAAACGGGCTACATTACATTTTGTTTTCAGTCCATTTTCTAACACAGCACCCTTCTACACTTTTTCTCCCTCTCTCCCCCTTCCCCTCGTTCACTCCTCCCCTTTCCTCCACTCAGTCTTACTCACCCTCTGTCTCCCACTGCCTTCTTCCCCTCACTCTCACCTCCCTCCCCTTCCCTCAGTCACTCCCACCTCTCTCCCCTTCCCTCAGTCACTCCCCACCCTCTCTCAATCCCATCCCCTCCCCTCAGCCCTCCTCCACTCCCTTTTTCTCTGCTCCACAACTTCTTACCCTTCCACTTACTCACATCCCTGTCTCTCACCTCTCCCTCATTCTCCCTCTCCCCTTCCACTTACTCACATCCCTGTCTCTCACCTCTCCCTCATTCTCCCTCTCCCTCTCCCCCTTCCACTTACTCACATCCCTGTCTCTCAACTCTCCCTCATTCTCCCTCTCCCCTCACTCTTCCCCACCCCCTACCTCCCTCCCACACACTCACCCCACTCCTCCCTCCCTCTCACTCAGTCCCTCCCTCTCTCTCACTCAGTCCCTCCCTCCCAGTCCCTGCCCCTCACTCAGTCCCTCCCTCCCAGTCCCTGCCCCTCACTCAGTCCCTCCCTCCCAGTCCCTCCCCCTCACTCAATCCCTCCCTCCCTCCCACTCAGTCCCTCCCTCTCACTCAGTCACTCCCTCCCACTCCCTCTCTCCGTCCCTCCCACTCAGTCCGTCCCTCCCTCTCTCTCTCTCCTCCCTCCCTCGCTACTGGCCGCTGCCGCCGCTACCACCACCGCCCGCTGCCGCTACCGCTGCTGCCGCCCGCTCCCGCTGCCGCCGCCCGCCGCTACCGCCGCCGCCATGTTTTTTTTTCTTTACGCTGCCTAAGACCAACGTGCTCGCCCGCACATGCGCAGTAGAGCTGCTCTCTACTGCGCATTTGCGGCACGTCGGTCAACCTTCATTTATTAGGTTGATAAGGGCAATTTTCTTTTGATTTATAGATGTGGATGTAGGACGATATATGTCAAGTTTCCCAAGTTCAACAGCTGTTACAATCTATTGTAAAGCCCATTTGGATGTTTACATATGCTCTGGGACAACGCCACGCAGTTCCAGTCTTGCTTGAATTTATATTGATGATTGTACTTTTGAATACTCATTGATTGGTTCCAGTTAATGGGCCCTGACTACATTTTTGGTCTCATTTAATAGTCCTCTGATGAAGTTGTTGTTTACCATTTTTTAATAACTATTTTCATCTGCATAACAAGTATAACTGTACTTATCTCTTTATAGAGCTGACAAGGCAAACAGTTCACATATCCATATCCAAAAACAAGCCCTACACCGGCCATGTTTCATAACCTTCTTCAGAGGCTCTTTAACTGATGAAACAGTGCAAAACTTTCTACAAAAAAATCATAAAAATTATTCATCTCACGTTTGTCATAATCAACATTCCTGAACATACCCAGATCAGTCCAGAGAAGTGGGTTGTGTATCCCTACCAGCAGGTGGAGTCAGAGAGCAAAGAACTTTGGGCACTGCTACATAACGAGAGTGCCACCTGCAGTCACTCAGTATTTCTCTGACTCCAGAGGTGGAAGAGATGCACTCCTGCAGTCTTAGTTAGTTTTTAGTCATTGTGTTTTGATTTTTGTTAGATAGTGATTTTTTTCTTTTTCTGATAGCGCTTCCTGAGGTGTTAGGCACCTTTGTGGGCCATCCCTCAGTGGAAGCTGGGCATCCAGCCTAGGTTTCGCCCACTGCGACTTGGTGGGTGAAGGCCAAGGGGCTCCTAGTGTTTTTCCCCACCGAAGCCACTTCATCTGCTCCCTCGACTTTCCATGCATGAGGCTCCATAAAGTTTAAAAAAAAAAAAAAAAGAAGTCTAGCGGCTGCATTTCTTTTTCTGAAAGTAAGGAGTCAGAGCAGGGAGGGCCTCAGCGGCCATTCAGGGATTTGGTCGGCGTTTTCCCTCAGCTCCCAGCGCTCCGAGTTGCCTCTGAGGGAAGAGGGTAAGCTGTACTACAAGGCCCATTTGATGGCGCGTTTCGTCACGTTTGCAGGCTCAGCTGTTTTTAATTAGGCCTGCCGGCTTGATTTTCTCGCGTCTCCAGCGGTGTGCACTTTTTTCTCTGCAACGGCCATTTCTCCTCAAACTTCCACCGCGTGGCTGATTGGTTTTTTTTCATGGGTCCCGCACTAAATCGGCGGCCTGCCGCGCGTGTGGGGTGTGCGGTCAGGCACTCGATCCGGCTAATCTTTGTTCCGCCTGCTCCTCTGGGATGGAGGGCTCTTCGGGACCGTCCACCCCCTCCGGAGGGGGGGAGGGATTCATTGCGCCGAGAATCGCATGAGGAGGATTCTCCTCCTGTTTTAGCCGCGGATCTGGTTTGCTTGGCTCTAGAGGGTCCCTTGCAGCTAGCTCATCTGCCGCGTTTGCTTCGACAGGGTCCCATATTTTCGGATTGGGAGGATAACTTCTCTTTCATAGCTTAGCTTTTGAGAGGCTACGTTTACGCTTGAAGGGTTATTCCGAACAGGTCATTTCCACGCTCCTGCAGGAGAGACGCCCAGCCACCTCTATAGCCTATGTTGGAGTCTGGAAACTGTTTGAATCATGTTGCCATCAGTGTTGTTGCAATCCCTTAGCTGTGGATGTCCCTCGGGTCCTGGAGTTTCTACAACAGGGGCTCGCTAAGGGTTTAGCATTTAATTCCCTTCGTGTTCAGGTGGCGGCTCTGGGTGCTTTGATTGGAAAGTTTAACGGTTGTTCGCTGGCCGTGTACCCGGATATTGCTCGGTTTCTCAAGGATGTTAAACATTTGCGGCCTCCCGTCCATTCTGTGTGTCCTGATTGGAGTTTGAACCTAGTGCTTCGGCTACTTTGTGGTCCTCCTTTCGAGCCTATCCGAAGAGCTTTGCTGAAGGATCTGACGTTGAAAACAGTCTTTTTAGTGGCCATTTGGTCGGCGCGTCAGATTTCAGAGTTACAGGCATTGTCGTGTCGTGACCCCTTTCTTCGGATCTACGATGATAGGGTGTCATTGCGCATGGTTCCATCCTTCGTTCCGAAGGTGGTATCGTCCTTTCACATCAATCAGACTGGAGCTTCCGGGGTTTCCTCAGTGGTCTCGGGAGTCCTCTCAGGGCAGGGACCTTCATCTTTTGGACGTACGACACATTTTATTGAGGTACCTGGAAGTTACCAATGATTTTCGACGTTCCGATCATTTGTTCATTCTGTTTGGTGGTCCTAAGAAGGGGGACAAAGCTTCTAAGGCATCCATCTCTCATTGGATTAAAGAGGCCATTTGTTTATCATACATAGCCCGCGGACACCAAGTGCCTTTGGGTCTCAGAGCTCATTCCACCAGGTCCCAAGCGATTTCCTGGGCAGAATGTCAGTTGCTGTCGCCTCAGGAAATCTGTAGGGCGGCTGTGTGGTCCTCGCTTTACACTTTCACTAAGCATTATCGGCTGGACATTAAGGCTTCTGATGAATCGTCCTTTGGTGAGAGTGTCCTGCGTGCGGGTCTTTCGGGTTCCTGCCCAGTGTAGGATGGCTTGGGTACATCCCACTTCTCTGGACTGATCTGGGTATATTCAGGAAATGAAAATTGGTTCTTACCTGCTAATTTTTGTTCCTATAATACCACAGATCAGTCCAGAGGCCCACCCCTTTTCTTCAGTTACTGAAAGACTGTCTTGCTAGACTTTGCTATGTTTCTTTCTTTTTTCACGATGCTCCTTTTGCAGATAAATTTGATGGAGCAGCTCTTTGAAGTTTGTTCGGTTTATGTGTTCATGGGGCAAAGTGGTAGTTAGTTTTTGTTGGTTTCTACCCTTTGTTCCTTAGTTCTGTTTGCATGAGTTCCTTAGTTCTGTTTGCATGGGCTTGGGTACAGGTCAATACTGAGGGACGGCAATTGGCACTCTTCTATATATGGCAGTGCCCAAAGTTCTTTGCTCTCTGACTCCACTTGCTGGTAGGGATACACAACCCACTTCTCTGAACTGATCTGTGGTATTACAGGAACGAAAATTAGCAGGTAAGAACCAATTTTCATTTCTGTTACAATTCCTAAAAACTATAATAGAACTACCAATTACTTAAACTTCTACACAGAGATCTAAACTATGCTTACAGCTCTCTGAACTAGTGCCTCATAGACATGCTGTACTGCACCAAATACGCAAACAGATGCCATTTTTAAATGTTTTTTCAAAGCAAGGGATTCACCAATCATTTCCCATAATGCTGTTAACCAATAGCAAAGGACATACGGACAACAGAACACCATATCACTGTTGTTATCCACCAAACCCGATATACATACACACATTTACCCACCTACCTACATAAAGGTGAAATAAAGCTATACTTATATTAACTTAATGTATGCCAATCTGTGGTCTTATTCATGCTCACATGTAATTTGTTTTTCTTACCTATCTCCTCACCTTTGGAATTCTTTACTTCTTAATATTCGTCTTGAGAAAGATTTTTTAAAATTAGGAAGGCACTAAAATCTTATTTGTTTGTACAAGCTTTTTCACAAGCCAGCATATGCTTTCTTATTTGTATTTTATCTATATTTATTTTTTTTGGAATTTTGTTTTTTTGGGGTTTTTTTTAGATTTGATTTGTAGTTTTTATTACTAATTTTGTTTATTTTATCTGTATATTGCTTTGTTAGCTTTGCCTATTTTAATTTGTAATTTGCTTGGTTTTACATTTGTAATTAATTGCGATTAATCAAGTATTAATAAACATAAACATACAAAAGATTTCTCCAAAAGTTGAGTGATTGTTGGCGTAATTGTGGGGTGGACTGGGACTTTTTTTTTCATATAATGGAATTGTGGGACATGGTGATAAAACTGATTCAGGAAATCACCAAGATTCTAAATTATTTTTATTAGGATTTGTAGCATCCAGTGTTGCTCCAAAATTGAGATTACTGGTTTGCAAATCATTATTGTAGCAGCTTGCTGGAAGAAGATAAATTTACTTTCTTTGACATCTTTACTTCAACATATTTGTAGGGTTTATTATATGGGAATGCTGACAGCTATACAACATCATAACCTTATGAATTTAAAAAAAATATGGAAACCTTTTGAACTTTGCTGTGATATTTAACTTAAGTATTTATATATATTTATACTTAGCTATTTGTAAAAAGTATTGTTTTGGAATGAAAATGTTGAATGTAAGAGTTCTTTAATATGTCTGATCAGCCTGAGAGGTTTGGGTAAAACAAGTCTGGGTGGAAGGGGGGAGGGGAGATAGGGGACAGATAAAAGTTTATATATTGCATTAATGAAATAAATGTATCTTCTGTCTATTTTTTGTAATGGTTGTAAGTCGCATATATTTCTTAATAAAAACTAAATTGAAAAAGAAACATCAAATTATGATAGCTAAAGGATGAAATGAGTATCTTTGGGTGGCTATTAATAGAATTTGATTTGGGATATCTATGGGGAGGGAAGGATAGTGACACCAATGGATTGTTTGGTTTGTCTGTAGGAGGACGTCGGAATATGTCCCCCATGAGAAGAAGAAGGAAAGTCCCTATGGCCTCTTGCACTAGGATGTCTATGTTTCTGGAGACGGAGAACACCCTTGTTGAACAAGAGATAAGGATAGATGAAATAGATAGTTTGAGGTACTTGTGGGGTATCAAGGAAAGCAATAGCACAATGTTATAATTGTCTTATCTGCAAAATTATTTTTAAAAAGTCAGTTAAATATATACTGAAAAGGTATGCTAATGCCACTTGTTGCAGGAGCCCTAATGTTATTTGTAGGAGGATAAAACCTCTACACTTAAAAAAAAAAGGCAGAATTTAATAGAGTAACGTTAATATTACTGTGTAATATCAAGTCATCTAGTTTCATTTTTATATCCTATTTGTTTGCCTCTGGCTACTCTGTGACATTTAAGCTTTCCGTTGACAAATAGGGATGAATTAGCCATGACATGTGGGTGTCATCATTTGACGGTGCTGAACAGACCCCTCTCTCTTAGCGCTTTTGCTCTACTGAGCACGTGCAGGATTCCCATGCGGATGTTGCCTCATGAGTCTCTCAGTCTTTTTTTGTCCAAGCTTCAGCATGGATGTGTACCCTATCTCTCTGCTTTTTCTTCAGGTGATATCTCTTAGCATCATTATGTAATGTTTGGCCGGTCCTGTGACTTGCTGCACTTACCTACAAAAGCCTCTGCCACTGCCAACCCATGCTGAAATACCTCCATGCCGCTCTGCCCTGGGCCTCCCTAGGTGTGCATGCATGCACACCATGCCAACACTTAAGGGCCCTGAGGCAGAAAACAGACTGCCGGTGCTCAGTGATGTTGTCACAGTTTGATATTTAAACCAGCCACGCTACCAGAAGATTGCCTCAGCAACTTGGCCTCCTGCCTTGCAGTGTGTGTTGCTGCTCGTTCTTCTGTGCTTTACCTTCCTGTTTCCTTGCCCTACCTTATTTCCTCACCTGCCTCTTCGTTGCTCTGCCTTGCCTTGGTTGTCTGTCCTTGTCCCAGTACCTTGTCTGTCCTTGTCCCAGTACCTTGTTTGCCCTGTTTGTCTCTACCTGTCTCCTGGCTCTGACCCTTGCCTGCCACCTAGTACTGATCTCTGTTTCGGACACCAACTACTCCTTTGGACTTCTGCCTGCCCTGACCTTGGCCTGGATCTGGATACTGATTCTTGCTGCCTGCCCTGAATTCAGCCTGGACCCGCATCCTCCTACTCATTGCCAGCCCTGACCTCTGCCCGTTTCCTGACCCATCTGACTGCTTCTTATGGGACACTTGCCTAAGCCCTGCTGGCCCCTTGAACCCAAGACCTCAACCTGCAGATGCTGGTATAGGTGAAGTTCCAGCTCCAGTTCCAGTAAGGGCATGTCCACCATCTGTCAGTGAGGGCCTAGACGATTTGCCAACCATGCCCCTGCCCATAGGCTCACATCCTTGACACATTAAGTTTTCTATTTTAACATTGCTTGCTACCTTGGCAGTCCTGAAACAGCACTTTTCAGTGCTAAATTAAAAAAAAAATCGAAACTTCTTCATAGAAAATGTCTTGCACTAAGAAGCCTACTATCAGTGGTTTCAAGGACTGTATGTGTGGTAGGAAGACATCCATTACAATGGATGGGATAATTTGTTACCAATGCCTAGGACCAATCTAACTGCTTCCATTGTGGTCAGATGCCTCTGCATTCTTAGAAGTTTAAAACTTGGAAGATGGAGGAACTGTGTTAGTCTTTTGAAGAACTGCAGCCAATCCTTCTGGAGCAGAACCTCTTCTCCCTCTCCTGGTGCCAAGTTGAGCAGTAGCTTCTTGAGCAAGCCTCCCTCTTGTTGCAGTAGGCCTGGGCTCCTTCATCTCAGGCTGCTTTGGTACTGAGATGTACTCTCATTGACAAGGTGCAGATACCTGAAAGGTAAAGGATTTATATTTTGCTTTTCGGCACTTCAAAGTGGATTACACTCAGGTACTGTAGGTATTTCACTATTCCCAGAAGGCTTATAATCTTTGTTTATATCTGAGGCAATGGAGGGTAAAGTGATTTGCCTAATGTCACAAGGAACAGTAGTAGGATTTGAACCCTGGTTCGTAACCACTAGGCTACTCCTATACTGATTCCAAAGAAAACAGGCGACGACCACTTCATCTTGAACCTAGGGGATCTCAATACTTATTTAAAAAGAAAAATTCAAGCTGGCCATTATCTTACTGCTATTCCAGCAGAGCAACTGGTTAACATCATTCGATCTAAAAGATGCTTATACTCATCACTTCCTTATCAATAAAAAGCAGAGGAAATACCTCAAGTTTACTTTGCAAGAAAAGCATTACCAGTACAGAGTCCTACTCTTTGGACTAGCAGCAACCCCAAGGGTATTCACAAAATGCCTAACAGTAGTGCAGCCCAGTTGAGGAAAGAAAATTTGCTTGTGTTTCCATACCTCAATGATTGGCTAATATTGCGTGCTTCCTACAAGTCCTCAGTAATTGATATAAAGCATATAGTTGCATTCCTGCACACCCTTGGCTTCATAATCAACTGTCAGAAATCTTCTCTAAAACCAAAACAATGCATGTAATTCATAGGCACAGACATCAACATGATTCAAGGCATACTTTTTTTGCGGAGAGCGATAAAACTCAAGTTACTCATAAGCACCCTAAAGGGTCTTCACAATATCATAGCACAGAAATATATGAAAATCCTAGGACATATGGCCTCCATAGTGCATGTTACACCTCTAGTAAAGCTCAACATGAGATATGCTCAATAGCACCTCAGAGCAGATTGGCATCAGCAAACTCACATGCTTCATCACACAGTACCAATAACGTATGCACTTTGAACTTCCTTCAGATAGTGACAAAGCTTAAAAAACCTGCAGAGAGGAACACCTATACATCAACTACAAATATGTAAGGATCTGTTGCCGAGTGATCCTCTAGCCTGCAGGTGGCACTGTGAGCCACTTGAACTCTCTGTCTTGCTTCCCTCCCGGTGGCCATCTTGTTTCCAGTATAGATGTGTACACATTGTAATGTTTTGGCCAGCTGTGGAACAGCCCGCGACTGGCTGAACTCACTCCCAACTCCCCATGCTGCTTATGTGGCCAAAATACCATTCTGTCATGCCCCTGGGGCCTCCTTAGGTGCATGCACAGCATGATGTGACACCTCTTAAAGGCCATGTGTCAGGAAACCCATTAGCCAGCGCTTATTGATGATATCATCAACTCTGATATTTAAACCCTGATGCTACAACAAGCAGATGCCTCAGCAACAGATCCTTCTGCCTTGCAGTGCATGTTGCTTGCTGTTCCTGTGTGTTGTCTTGCCTCGTTGTTACCTTGCTTTGCTCTGCTCATGTCTTGGTTTCCAGTGCCTTGTCTTTGTCTTGTCTATCCATTTCTGTCTGTCTCCTGGTTCAGACCCTTGTTATGGACATTGACTATTTTTCTAGACTACCGCCTGCCTTGACCTCAGCTTGGACCTCAACTTGCATGCCTGCCGCCTGCCCTGACCTTGGCCTGGATCCAGATACTGTTTGCTCGCTGCCTCCCCTGACCTCTGCCCAAGACTTGACTTTGTCTGACTGCTCCTTACAGCACTCTTGCCTAAGCCCTGCTGGCCCCTGGACCCCAAGGGTTCAACCTGCAGGGAATGGGGCTGATATAGGTGAAGCCCTTGATCAGTCCTTGTGAGTCCATCAGCTGCCAGTGTGGGCCAAGTAGATTTGCCTGCTAGGCTGTGTTAACCACGCCACAGCCCAATGGCTCACATCCGTGACACTTATACTAAGGCAGTCTCAGTAGTCAGTTGCCAGAGCTTGGAACTACCTTCCTGTCCTCGTGCTCTGGTTCCACTCCTGTATCCAGAAGACTTCATTATCTTCAGCTTCTACATTCAGTGCTGCTGTTTTTTCTTCTTCCTGGATTTCTGGTTCATTTCAGCTCCTTATCCTGTTTCAAGTCTCTGGTTCCCTGCCTGTGTCTGGGCTTCCCTCAGTTTTCATGCCTCACTGGCCACCAGCACTAAAGTGCTCAACAGAAAGGGAAGGTGGCTGGCCTACATGGAAGTCCATCTGTTGTCGGTGGGTTGGATTTGTCTTTCCTGGGATTAGGTCGTTCATTTCTGAGGCAACCCACAGATGACACCTGTTACAAAATAGTCAATCATGTCAACAAATGCTTCCAACTATAGATGGGAAGCACTTATTGTATCACTTTGTACTCATGGTCTCTGGACAATGCAAGAATCATCTCTGCATATCAACATTTTGGAGTTGAGAGCAATTTACAATGACCTCCAACAATATCTCAAAAACAAAGCAGTCCAAATCCAAATGGACAACCAAGTTGCAGTGTTTTACCTGAACAAACAAGGAGGCACAGGTTCATACCAGCTTTGCAAAGAAGCTATTCGAATATGGAAGCTGGCCATAAAATGAAAAATACAAATACAGCACCTCTTCTCTCTGTGGGGAACTCCAACCATAAATCTCTTTGCTTCCCCATTCAATCACAAGTTACAGACATTATGCTTAAAGAGACCAAGCAACTAAGCAATGGCAATCATTCCACAGAGCAAATAACTTCTTTATTTGTTCCCTCTAATTCCATTAATAGCGAAGACCATTTTGAAATTAAGAAGGGACAAAGCAGAAATGACCCTCATGGCTCCATTTTGGCTATGTCAGGGTTCATTTCCCTGGTTACATAGGCTAGTAATAGCTCAACTGATCAAATTGCTATTAATGCCAAATCTCTTAATGTAATACGGGGGTTCCCTTCTCCATCCGAATCTCTGTTCATTAGCGTGGATTGCCTGGATGTTGAAAGTGACCTAATAAACGAACTCCAACTTCCTGGAGAAATTAAGGACATGTTAGGGCGGGCGTGACGTCACGGCATGCGTCACGCCCGCCCGTCCCTGTGCTTTCATTGGCTTGAGCGCCCGTCAATTTGGGCGCTCAAGCCCATGAAAGTACGCTTCGCTTCGCAGGCCGTAACTCAGCAGTCTTTTTGGGGGGGGGGGGGCTTAGCTGTCAGCCAGAAGTCAAGCTGGCTCCCAGAAGAACCAGGACTTGCGTGGGGGGGACCGCTGCAAGCCGCTTTCGAGCTGGCTCCCAGGAGAACCGGGACCTGCGCGGGGGGGACCGCTGCAAGCCGCTTTCGTCGCCACCGGCTGCCCCCTCCGGAGGACGGCAGAGAAGGCTGAAAGGGCTGAAAAACAACAAAAGGTAAGTTGGTACATGTCGAGCCGCTTCGGGAGGAGGGGATTTTAGGTTTTAGGTTTTCATGGGTTAAAGTTGGGATCCACTTCCTGGTGCCTGACATTTCAAATGTCATTTGAAATGACATTTGAAATGACAGGCACCAGCGCACCCAGGATACACTATAGGCGCTGTATTAAGCGCCTATACAGTAAAATGGGTTGCTCCGGCCTAACGCTTCACAGACGCTTCTTGGCCGCGGCATGCATTTGCAAGCTATTTAAATACAGTATCGAGCGGTAGGTGAGCAGGACTGTGCGTGCGGCAAACGCGGGTGCGCCCGGCACTAACGCAGCTCTTCCTACCGCTCCTTACTGTATCGGCCCAATCGGCTCTGCTTTTCACAGAAGATATTTGCAAGTCTGACAGCTGATCCTCTATGTCTTCATTTCTGCTTAAAAATGTTTCACGCCAAGACAACAGTTTTGATCAAGCAGTTCTCAAAGTTTAATTCCTTCAATTTTCCTACCAACGTTTTCATCATACAGGTTGCATATTTTCACTATTGATATAAAGTATAACAAATACTGTTATGCAACCTTTTGCTTGGGAGTCCCCCACTTGTATGGTTGATTACTGTCCTGCTTGTCCACAGAGAAAACAAAGTTGCTTACCTGTAGCAGGTGTTCTCTGTAGACAGTAGGACAAATCAGCCACACAATCCCATCACTACCCCTTGGAGTTGAAGGTCAGTTTGCTACAAAATTTGAGGAGACTCGTACAGCAGTAGCACAAGAATACCCATGCACACTCAGAAATCCTTCTCAGGTTTTTTGAGCGCTGAGAGAGATTTTCAGTCGTGGCACCATCGGATGACATCACCCACTTGTGTGGCTGATTTATTCTGCTGTCTATGGAGAACACCTGGTACTGGTAAGCTATGTTGTTTTACCTTCAGAAATGGCTTTTTACAAAAATGCCTGTCTGATGTGTGGGTAAACTTATATGCATATGTCATTTATGCATGTAATTTTACCCAGACTGAGTGGAGGTGTTCCCAAGATGTGGGGAATGGTTTGGATTTACGTATATACTTTTGGATTTCCAAAAGTGTGCACGTAAATTTTCAAGAAAAATATTCTCTACATATTTTAGCAGATGTAAGTATGTGCAAGTAAGTTTGATGGGATAATTTTCAAAATGGACTTAATCATGCAAGTTCACTTTGAAAGTTGGTGTAACTTATGTACATATTTTCTAATTTATGCATTATATTACAAAATTACTCCTCAATGTGAGATGAAACCCAAAAGAGATTCAAAGCCAGTAGACAATGATATAATCCATGTATTTGTTTCCCAGCTGTCATTCCCTCACTGAATCTTTGCTGACGTCCGGATCTGGATTCAGTAACTACCAAGGCATCTTCAACTTGTCCGTAGTCCTATTGGTAGGTAAAGGGCTAAGGGTCAAAAAGTTACCTGCTTAGGATAAAGTACAGCAGGCTGAACCTACAGACCTTACAAGCAGGCACTGAGGAGATTAAGCATGTCTTAGTTTACTATGAATAAAGGTTAACAAAAAAGTACACTTAAGGTCATACCTTTTATTGGACTAACTTAATACATTTCTTGATTAGATTTTTGGAGCTATCATGCTCTTCCTCAGATTAGAACAGTAAAAGATGACATTACTTACATGAAGTTACTAGGAAATGCCAAGAAAAATGTTTTGTGTTCCTCCTTTCTACCTATATTTCTAGCTAGTAATTAGCTAGGTTCTGACACCCTGCCTCCCTCTAATTGCCTCCCTCACAGCCTGCTCCCCCCCCCCCCCCCCAATCCCATTGTTCTTCTCCAGTTTTTTCCTGTGAAAGGGGCAAGGCGTAGCTGGCTGGAAGGATTGCTAAAACAAAGCTACATCAGATGTTTCATGCACATGCTGAGTTTTACCAAATGGGTACTGTGTACCCTCTTCATGACTCCCCATCACTCTTTCATACCTCCACCTTGATTACTCCCCATTCTTACAACCAGGCTTACTTTTTGGAGAAAGGGCTGGCAATGGATTTCTCCCACCTCTTTTCAGACTCAAGAGGAAGAGCAGCAGGGATTTTCTCCTTCAGCCCCTCCCCTACAATCTGCCTGCAGGGAAGAGGAGGGAATGAGACTGGAGCAGAGAATAGCCATTCTACTCCCTAATTGGCACTAATGTTCACAAGTTTCAAATGTGTGCTAATTCAGCACCGTTTTGTATCCCGTTACCCAGGGTTTAATTTCTGGTGGAACAACTCAGAACAACGTTGTGCCATTTTTTTCGCAGACATGGAGAAAGCAGAGCAGAACCAGGAACATAAATCAATTCTGGCTCTGAATGGGTGTTGATTATTTCTGGTCCCCCAGCCCAGAGAAGAAGCAGAATAAAGCATGAGGTGTTGGAACTACTTAATATAAGAAGGAAGCAGCCACATAGCCTTGATTTTTGCATGATTCCCTGGAACAAATGAGGGAGAATGAACAAAGTGAAAGAGGCACCGAGAGGTCCATATTCAAAAGCCATTTAGATGGATAATGTAATAGTTATTCATCTAAATGGCTTACCAGCTATATTCAGCCCATATTGAACTACAGTTTAGCTGGCTAATAAGTTAGGTATCTAGAATTTTTCCGGATAAGTCAGGGGTGGTCCAAGGGCGTAACTGGGAGGAGTTGAGTTAGTTGGCTAATTTAACCAGCTAACTCAGATATTCAGAGTTGGCCAGATGATTTAGCCAGCTAACGGGCCGATACAGTAAAGTCGCGTGCACAGGCCATTCTCCTGTGCGTGCGATTCAGTATTCAAATTAGGATCGGCGGTAAAAAGAGGCGCTAGGGACACTAGCGCGTTCCTAGCGCCTCTTTTTGGACAGGAGCGGCGACTGTCAGCGGGTTTGACAGCAGACGCTCAATTTTGCCGGCGTCGGTTCTCAAACCTGCTGACAGCCACGGGTTCGGAAACCGGATGCTGGCAAAATTGAGCGTCCGGTTTTCAACCTGCGAGCCGACTTCAAATTTTTATTTTTTTATTAACTTTTTTTAACTTTCGGGACCTCCGACTTAATATCGCCATGATATTAAGTTGGAGGATACACAGAAAAGCAGTTTTTACTGCTTTTCTGTGCACTTTCCCGGTGCCCGGAGAAATTAGCGCCTACCTAATTTATGAAAGTAAAATGTGCAGCTTGGCTGCACATTTTCCTTTCTGAATCATGCGGGAATACGTAATAGGGCCATCAACATGCAGAAGAAGACAAGCGACCCTACATTCAAGCAATGAGTCCACAATACTCACAGTGCGGAGACTCTTCATGGGGGTGGGGGGGGGGGGGAGGTGGATGAAGGAGCTAGGGCGGAATCAAATGCAGGAGGGCGTGGAGTCAGGCTAGGGAGCGAGATCAGTGGAAGAGAGCTGGAGGCTGGCTGAAATTGCAGCTGTTTTTGGCCTGCCAGGCTTGTCTCAGGCTTCTTTCTCACCTAGGCTGCTTTGTTCACAATTGCCAATTTGGTCATAGTCAAGCCACATGGCAGGGCATAGTGGGTTTGTTGCATGCCGAGGTTTCCATGTGCTCTTGAGAAGGGCAATCGTCTTGCAGCGAGGCCTGGGGCCTGAGGCAGCACAGTCTTTTTTTTCTCTTTCCAACAGCAAGTGTTGGCAGGGGAATGAGTGATCACGGTTAATTGGGTCCTGTTCTGGCGCTGACCTGCCTGCCTCTCCTGATTGGTCGGCGCATCATCACCAATAAGTTAAATAAATAGATATATAGACAATAAATTGTGCAATGATAATAATAAAGCTTAGTGAGGTGGCATCTCGGGTGGGATGGGGAGGCAGTTGGATCGCAAGTGCATGTATGTACAGCAGCCCAAGAAGGTAGCGTTCGCAGGAGATTATGAAGGGCTGTGGGTAGGCATGAACCGGCCTCCTCCATTATGGCACATGGGTTACAAGCACGCCAGAAGCCATGAGATTATGTAGAACACCACCTGCGCTAGAGCATAAACTCGAATGATTCCTTTATGCCCCAGGGAGTTGGGAGGGGGTGATGAATGCTGACGGGACGAATGCGCAGTGGGAATTAATAAACAATAGAGATAAAAAAGAAAAGGGGAGAAAAGCAGAGACTGATCATGACAATGGGGAGCCAGTTGGCGGGTTTGGGTTGGGAGGCTGTTTAAACTCTGACCACATGGAAGAGAAGCAGCTCTGGCAGCCACGTTAGGAAGGCCAGCATGGACATACGACTTCCACTGGGTTAGAAAGCTTTCTGGGGGAGGCAGCTATATTACATACAGGCATGGGTTACAGCGGACATGTACTATGTGGCCTTAGTTGTTTTCACCAGAGGAGATCATGGAAATAATTAGGGTAAGATCAGATCTTGAGATAAGATAGCTGCCATACTTGAGCAGGCAGAAAATGACTAGGTAGGGCATGATAAAAAATATTTTGTGTAAGCATTAGCAAATAAAGTAAAGACATGTTGTACACTGGTTGAATGAGGTGACAGCGGGCTAAGGCTCTGCTCAGTTTAGGTCTGGGCGAAGTCACCTATGCTATAGCAGGTGTTTCTAGCATCCAGAATCTCTGTCAATCTCATCAATTTTGTTTTTGCATATTAATATGATTTCAGTCTTACGTTGCCACCGAAAGTGGCTGCGTGGACAATTTCAAGAGCCAAACTCAAGCGGAATGGGAGCAGAGCCTCAAAATGGAAGGAGTCCCTTGTGAAAACGGTGAATAAATTGTGATCTTCCAGACATTGGGAATTGTCTGCAGGATTATCAGCAAAAGGTTAGGCAGGCAAGCAGTCTGCAGGGATTAAATTGGATGAACTAATAAAAAAGATCTGAGAGCAAGCGAAACACAAAGGAACAAAATGGCTGAAACAACAATTTGAGGGCATTGAACCCACAGCAGCAACTAGAGACCAATCCAAAACCGGAAAGAGAAAACAGCCGCCCAAAACTGATGGAGCACATTCTTCTTCCTCTGAGTTGGGTAGGTCCTCTTCATCCAGCTCGAGGGCAGAGTCCAGCTCATCCACAGCTGACTCTAGTGAGAATTCGGCAGCCTTGCCTCTGTTATCAAGAAGGAGCTAAAACCAATTAAAAAGAAAAGAGCAGTAAAGAAGTGACATAAGATATCTGAGGTGTGGGAGCAAGATACTACGGGATCCGAAGACAGTAGTGATTCAACAGGAGGTGTTAAGCACAGGCACAAAGCATCTCGAGCTCTTGCAGCTGAAGATTCTATTTACGGTGTTAATAACTTAGCCCAAGGAGTACAAAGAAAGATAAAAAAAAAAGAGTTGGAAAAATGAATTTTTAGATATCTTTTCATTATTAATAGTGAGGTGAAGGATAAGAATGCAGGTAATGGAGACAAAGACAAAAAAACGCATATATATAAGCTGATTAATAATTGGATATCTGCATCCCACATTTTTATGAGTGTTATTGTTGAAAAAGAACCAGAGCACTATTTGGATACCATCATGAAGGTGCATAGGCATTTTGGTGGTTGAGCTTGGCTCAGCTATGATATTAAGTTTCTGAAGAGCATGGCTGAGATTAAATCAGTTGCATAGAGACTTAGGGTTATGGACTTATGGCTTGATGAGATGACTCTGCAGAGGCCATTTAACAGATAGATCCTCCAACCCGTCATCATTTCCTAGAACAGAAATAATAATTTGGGGACAGGGAGGAGGGTTTGTAGGCAGTATAACTCAGGAGTGTGCTCTTGGAACCCATGCAAGTTCAGACATGCATGTTCTAGTTGCAGCAGTCCGCACCCATGTATTCAGTGCAGGAGTACAAGGGATAGACAGGTTTGACCTGGAGATGTCACTGACTCAGTCACCAATCAGGCTTGATAGGATGGCACTGTGGCTCAAACTGTACCCGAACAGATATGTAGCAGCATTCCCTCATGAGGGATTTCGGTGGGTTTTCCTATCCCTTATAATGGCCCAGTACCTCCTTCAGCAGTGCTCACACGCAGCTCCCCATCTTTGCACCAATATGCAGACGCTGCAAGAGCAAAACTAGACAAAGAGGTATCTCTGGAAGGGTTGCAGGACCCTTCCTGCAGTCACCAATATCATATATGGTTTTATCCCTGAGAGAAGGAAAATTCAGACTGATATATAATTTGTCATACTCAGGTGATTCCTTAAATGACCACATTGACCCTCACCTGTGTTCAGTACAGTATGCCACATCATCAATAAAAGTACATCTGAATGCTATAGTGGCTTATCATATGATAAATGAGGCTGCTTCAGGAGAACTAAAACCAAGAACTAAAAAGTTATTTAAACTCACTAGTGGTTGAAGAGTTATTATTTTTGTTTTGTCAGGGATTTGTACATGAGGAATGGCTTCAAACATTTTTTTTCAATGTTGGTTGATTAAAAAAAAAAAGAGTGCGAGTTGTATGCCTTTTCTTGATGTGGGTTAAATAACTTTTTTGTTCTTGGTTTTAGGCAGCCTCTTTTGTGAGGTGAAACGTGGGCCTATGTCAGGTTATGTGAACTTCTTGATTTGGATGTATTAATTGATTGGTAACAATGTGGAGCTGCTTACTTTATTGATACACATATGCATGAAGAGTCTGAATAATTTGGAGATCTTCTTCTATGCAAAGTTTTATGTTTTTGTACCTGATTCCTTTTTCGCAAATATTTGCAGTTTTTGCATTTGTTTTAGGATTTGTGATAGGAATTGGGTGGGTGGGTTAAGTTTGTTGTATATATTGTTTTGTTTCTAATTTTTTTCTTTTAGGGTGTCTGGCCAGGGGAGTAGGGAGAGATGGTAAAAGGGACACTCCTACAGTATACTTCTAGGAGAATTCTGCTCAAAATATTTAAAACTCCTCTTCTATGAATAATAACTTTTTATATTACATTTTTATATTAATTACTGAAAGACTGTGATGTATATTGTATTATTTTGACCAATATAAAGTACGCAGAATTTTGCAAAATTTTAAATTTTTTTGTGCAGAAGTCCCCCAATAATAAATTTAGAGCTATAGTTTTGTCCATTGCTCATTTGCGAATAATAGTTGTCAAAGACATTTGCAAAGCTGCAACTTGGTCAGTAAATTCAGACAAGCAGTTTTGCATAGTCTATTCTCCCAGTAGCCTACTCTCCACTGTGGAGTCCAGGTTGCTTACGCAGTAAACGCTCTGCCGCATACCTCAGCTTGGGACTTTTCACATGTCATGGCTAATTTAGCTCTGCCTATCAACAGAAAAAGCAAGTTGGCTACTGTAAATGGGATTTTCCATAGATAGCAGGATGAATTAGCCATGCTAAATATCCACCCACCTCTCTGGCGAATTGACTAGCTAGCTAGATTTAGCTCTAAAATTAATTGATGAGGTTCATGAGGCAATGCCCGCCTGGGAATTCCTGCACATGCTCAGTAGAGCTAAATTCTCTACTAACTAGTAGAGACAAGCCCGTTTGGTGCCGCCAGATGACGTCACCCACATGCTATGGCTAATTCATCCTGCTATCTACAGAAAACTCCATTTATGGTATGGAAACTTGCTTTCTTAGAGAAGTGAAAAACAATAGGTTTCCAGTAAGGGATCTAAATTTAATTTTGTCCATGTCAGGTTCTACGTTTGAACCCGTATGAAAAACTTCTCTTAAATATCTCACTATTAAGGTGTTTTTGATGACAAGTTGTTCAGCTAGGAGGATTTCAGTGTTGCAGGCACTTTCATGCAGGGAGCTGTTTTTTGCTTTTATACATGATTTTTAGTATAGATTAATATGGTTCCCTCCTTCCAGTTGAAGGTGTTTTTGTCATTTCATCTTAATCAAGTGGTGCGTTTTCCTTTGTTTCGAATAAATTCATCTGGGTATGATTTTGTGAAGAGAATGCTTTTTCAGTATTTAAAGGTCATTAATGACTTCAGGAAATCAGATCACCTATTTGTATTGTTAAGTGAACCCAGTAAAGGGTGAGGCAGCATTTAAAGCCTAATTGGTGCATTAGATTAAGGAAGTGATTACAGCAGCCAACATAGCTAAGGGACCTTTGCTGCCCAAGAGAATAAGAAAAGAATAAATCCCACTCATGGTGGGATTTTGGATTTGTTCACGAAAATAAGAATACATTCAGCTAGGTTGCAAGTTGCTTTGTGGGTAGAGCTCGGTAAAGTGTCACCGTTGGAGATTTGTAAAGCAGCAATATGGGCTTCTTTATATTTGTTTTTGAAGCATTACCATTTGGATTTTTGAGCCAAGGAGGAAGCTTTCTTTGGTGTGGAGGTTTTGAGAGTGGGTTTGGCAACATCTCGCCATGTTCAGGAGTAGCATAGGTATATCCCATATGCCTGGGCCTCCTTGGAAGTTGGAGGCTGGGGCAGTCTTTTGGTGAGTTGTTTTTCAGCTTGTTACAGGAAATACTGGCAGGCTTAGGTCAGCATGGGATCCTATACGGGGTGATGTCAGCAAACCTGTTAGTCTCTGTCTCCATCTGCTGGTTGGTGGATATAACCCTTACACTTAGACTGTTCTGGCCGGACTCCAGGAAATAAAATTATCAGGTAAAAAATGTCTCCATTTAAAATGTCTATAGAGATATCTCCCCTATGGGGCAAGAGGATAGTTACATAGTTTACATTTCATACCTGTTCACACTTCTGCTGATCCCCCCCATATTTTACTGAGTTACCCTGAGTTTGGTCAGTTAATGTGAGCAATGAAGATTTTTCTGTCACAGATCTCAGCACCCTGAAACTGTCTCTATGAGGCGGCCTCTTTCTCAGCCAGCATAATTCCCTTCCTGCCCACTCAGGTATGCTTTTTTCCTTTCAGGTTCTCATTCACATTCAGACGAGCCTGGAAAATTTCAGCAAGTAAGTATCTCTAGAAAGAAGAAAACCACGTTGGAGAGGTAAAAAAAAAATGCGAAGTTGAACACATGAGCAAAGCTGGAATAACAACAGAGACATAACTTAATACCAAAGGACTCTATAAGATGGGCAGACTGAAATTTGGAAAGCTGAAACTGCATGGTTCAGTATGTTTTCTTGATGTAGGGTCGCCTCAAGACTCACAAAAAAATTTACATCTCCGGTTGGTAATATAAGGGACAACTTTCAAAGCCATTTACATATGTAAATAATGATGTATGCATGTTAATTATTAGCTGAAAATTGTCCTTTCTCGATGTGGCTAAAAGTACATTTCCTTAGCGTTCGGGTAGGTCAGTCCCAACGAGTGGATTATACACCTCTGCCAGCAGATGGAGACGGAGCAAAAGCTGACATCAGCCCGCCAGTATTATCTGTCTCAGCAGATAGTGGACATGCATTTCCCTTCAGGGACCTGTTCCTGCTCTCAGCCAGGGAGGGCTGAGCTCAGGTAAAAGTTTTTAACTTAAAAAAAAAAAAAAAAAGAATCAGCGACATCAAAATAGCAGGAGAAGGGTCTGTTTCCTCGGCGTTCGACTATCCCACTCACATCTCTGGGGAGTTGTGTGAAGTAAGGAGAGAGTGCAGGCATGACGAGTTGAGCAGCTATTTGGCTAGGCCCCACTCCCAGCCTTCTCTCATTTTGGCGAGTGATAAGCTGCAGGGTGCTTTTTCGTGCTTTTTTTGCTGCAAGCCATTGGCTTGCACTTGTGCAGTCATGTGTGTATCCATTCGCGTCTGTGCATTCAATTTAGGTGTTCTTCCTGCTGGACACACATCTTCTGCCATATGTTCTGGCCCAAGGGGGTGGGGTCTGTCCTTTTGCAGAGCCAGAAGGCAGAGAGGGGACTCCATGCTCACTTCCAGGGCCAGTATTTATTTATTTATTTATTTTTAGTTTTTATATACCGATGTTCCTGTATAATATACATATCACACCTCTTCTTGAGATTCCATGGGTTCACTCACTCTTGACACCAGTAGGAGGCCGCCTCAGGGGTGAACCCATATAAAATCTGATCGCTGGGTTCTGCCTTCTGCAGTCTAGCATGCATTGTCCCATTTGGGACACTTTCATGGTTCCCATTGCATGGCTCTGATCAAGCAGTGGGTGGTCCGCAAGACATTCCTGAAGCTGCAACTCCCAGTTTCATGTAACCCTGTTCTATGTAATGGTCTTTGCAACTTTTGTGTTTCACTGTAAACCGATATGATATGTAATTTTCCACATGAATGTCGGTATATAAAAGTCCAAAATAAATAAATAACTCTTGAAAGCAATGATGCTCATGCTCCCTAGAAAGGGGCCAGAGACATTATTCCATTTACTTTGTGGTCCCCGAGAAGGATGAGGCCTTTCATTCAATCCTGGATCTCAAAGACGTGAACCACTGTTTCAGAGTCCTGCATTTTTGCATTGAGATGTTGTGGTATGTTCTGGCAGTAGTTCAACAGGGGGAGTTTCTGTGCTTGTTGGACCTGTCTGAAGCTTATCTGCATATTCCCTTTTGGGGTGAGAATCAGAGATAATTATGTTTTTGTGTGCTGTAGGAACACTTCCCTTCTGAGCCTTACCATTCATTCTTGCAAGCTTATCACAGGTCATCACCAAAGTGATGGTTGTGGTGATGGCGGCCCTGCTGTCCAAAGGAATCATAGTCCACCTGTATCTAGATGATTGGTTAATTTGAGTGCTATCTAACAAAGAAGCGGTGTGAATGACTTGTCATATGATTCGGTTTTTAGAAGACTTGGGTTGGATAATCAATTTTGCAAAAAGTTCTCTACAGCCCATGCAGTCCCTGGAGTACTTAGGGGCATGGTTCGACATACAGGCAGGTCAAGTGTTTCTAACAGATGAGCGGGTAGGCAAGATATTCAGGCAGGTGCAGGGTTTTCTGGACTTGCAGATCCCCACAGCGTGGGATTATTTTCAAGTATTCAGACTAATGGTGGCACCTCTAGATTTGGTGCATGGGCCAGGGCTCACATGTGGCTGCTCCAGGCATTGCTTCAGGCTCAGTGGTGCCCACAGTTGCAGGGATATGGAGTTTGACTCCTCCTAAGTCAGTCGGTGCATCAGTCACTGATTTAGTGGTTGGATCCCTCCAATTTGTTGAAGGGGAATCAGTCTGGTTACACTAGTTTGGATCCTGGTCACCAAGGATGCGAGCCTATCCAGCTGGGGTGCTAATTGTCAGATTCAGGTGGCTCAGAGGAGTTTTTATCCCTAGAATTAAGACTTTTATTTATCAGATTTTGCAGGATTAGCATTTAGAAAATAACAACAGCACATGTCCCTAACATCCTTGCTACTGAACACCAGTTTACTCTAAATAGGGCCCTGCACTATTAGCGGTTTAAACATGCCATTGACCTTAGCCTGCCTGAAAGATTAATACTTCTGGCTAACTTACTATCCCCGGCCCCAGCTTCAGACAATTTCCCTCTGTTTCCCTCTGTGATAGGCTCTGGCTGGAGGTCTGGAGAACTGTCTGAGAAGGAGGCTTGCTTTCTGGTCTGGTACTGGCTGAGCTGCCAGGCTCCTCTTTGCTCTTGGCTGTCTCAGACTTTGCGTCACTGTCAGATCCCAGGTAGGACATTTCCTCTCTCCAGTCTCCTGGCCACACCCAGTCTTCTCCTTCCTCAATAGCATGGAGTGATGGGGCTGCTTCGGGTCCGCTCTTCTTTCTTCTCCTTATTTTTCCCCATCTTATACTTTCCAGCTGCTAAATATGCATAAGCTCATGTATAATCATGTAGTGGGTGGAGGGTCTTTACCACATTGCAGGATTCTTCCCCCTCCCCTTTTCCTTGGAAGGGGGGGGGGTATGTCCTGCTGCATCTGGAACAGTGCTGTCAGTCATGTCAGCTTTTCTCCATTTCAGAGTGCTCCCTTTTGTCCATAGGTGGGGGCATCTCTACCCTATGAATTTTTCTTGGCCAGACAGTGACTTCTGCTTTTTGAGCTAAAGTTGCTATATTTTCCTTCTGCCTTGCTTACAAACAAGCAAGCAGATCTTAATAAGTATCCTTCAGTTCTGGTTAAAGTTCTCATCTGTGCAAAGTTTCTTGTTTCTGCTGAGACACTGTTTTTTAGCCTGCCAGCATACTTGTCAGCATCCCTCTTTGGCTTTTATGATTCATATTGGGTGCTTTCAGTGGTTAAAATGGGATATCTCCCTACATGCCCAGGCAAATCCAATTAGCCCCACACTCGAGCAGTCAAGGACTTGGTCACAGCCAGAGGAATAACACTCAAACTCTACTGTAACTTCAGCTCCTGTGACCCAACTCTTGCAACTGTCAAAGGCGCGGGGCCTTTTGGTTCAGGGGTCCATGGTCATGGAGGATCTGGCCTCTAAGGCTACTTTGGCTCACTGGATAAACACAAGAACATAAGATATTCTATACTGGGTCAGACCAAGGGTCCATCAAGCCCAGCATCCTGTGTCCAAAAGTGGCCAATCCAAGTCACAAGTACCTGGCGAGTACCCAAAAACTAAATAGATCCCAAGCTACTATTCCTTATTGATTAATGGCAGTTTATGGAGTTCTCTAGGAACATATCCAAACCTTTTTTAAATCCAGTTACACAAATTGCTCTAACCACATCCTCTGGCAATGAATTCCAGAGCTTAACTATGTGTTGAGTGAAAAATAATTTTCTCTGATTTGTTTTAAATGAGCTACTTGCTAACTTTATGGCGTGCCCCCTAATCCTTCAATCTATCTGAGATAGTAAATAACCGAATTACATTAACCTGATCAAGTCCTTTCATGATTTTGTAGACTTCTATTATATCCCCCCTCAGCCGTCTCTTCTCCAAGCTGAAAATCCCTAACCTCTTTAGCCTTTCCTCACAGAGGAACTGTTCCATGATCCTTATCATTTTGGTTGTCCTTCTGTGCACAGTTGAGTCAGCTTACCTTCTGAAGGGAAAGCGGCCTCCAGAATTGGTTCACGTGCCGTCCACCAGGGCAAACTCCATGTCCTGGGGGAGGTGCAGGCACTGGCACCGTTCAGTATTTGCAGAGCAGCCACTTGGTCCTTGCTGCACCCTTTTGTGAAGCATTATTGGCTGGACTTCATTGGGCGGGAGGATGCGGTATTTGGGGTAGGGGTCCTCAGGGCAGCCCTCGCTTCCTTCCGCCTGCATAGGTGAAGCTTTGGTACTTTCCACTTGTGAGGGTTGGACTGGTATAGCAGGACAAGATAAAAGGAGAAATGTCCTTAGCTGTTAATTTCCTCTCTATTAGTTCTGCTATTCCAGACCAGGACCCTCCCGGGAAATGAGGATATGTTGGTTTCAGTATGTTTAAGGTGGTTGGTTTTTTTTGTTCTTTTCCTGGTTGTGTTCTGGTTCCTTCCCTCTTGTATATTGCAGGGAAACTTTTTCTCAGAATTGGAGTAAAGGATTATGTGTTCTGTTGCGGGTATAGCGGTGGACCCTTGGGCCGGCCTGAAGGAGTGTGAAGGAGAAGAGAGGAGGAGTCTCCGTAATGATGAAGCAGGCCGGGAGGCGGACACTGGCGAGCAGGGAGCAGAGATCTTCACCCTGGAAGCCGGAGTTCCCCCGGGAAGAGCCCGTGAGAATCCGAGTCGCTGGGACTTAGGAGATCGATGAAGAAGGCTTCACCCTGGAGACCCGAGGTCCCCCCAGGAGGAACCCGTGAGGACCCGGGCTGCTGGGACTTAGGCGAGGATACGAGCTGAAGGAGACGGTCCAAGGTCGAGGCGGGCGGCAGGCACGGAGAGTCGGAGGCAGGCAGGAGTCAGAACCAGAGAGGCAATACCAGGAACAGGAGAAGAGGTTCGGGACAGGAACTGAAGATGAAGATCCGGAATTGGAACTGAAGTGAGAACTGGAACAGACGATGAAGATCCGGAACTGGAACTGCGGAACCGGAGCTGAAACGAAGCACAACGGGTCCAGAAGACAAGGAGAAGAACCGGCAAAGCCAGCAGCACACAGCAACTAGGTACCAGCAGGTAACCTTGTTGCAAGGCGTTTGAGTGAAGCAGACGCCGGCCTTAAGTACTTGCCGGCGTCTGACGTCACTCTAAGGGGCGGTCCGGCGGGAAAAGCCCTTTAAATTGGGCTGCGTCGTGCGCGCGCCTAGGAGGGGAGGGGTTGAGCTTAGAGGCTCGGCGGCGTCTCCCTCGTGGAGACGCCGCCGCAAAGCAGGCACAGCAGGCCTGACCGAGCACACCGAACGCTGCCGGTCTCCCGGGCCTGGAAGTGGCGGCCCAAGCCGCGGATCCCGGAACTGAAGCCCCGAAGGAGAAGGTAAGGGCCCGGTCGCAAAGCCTGCGACTGGGACCGCAACATGTTCTTGCATTGATGGGGGTCTGATTTGAAGCGTGTCAGAAGGATATTGGAGCTCTGCTGCTAGCACCATCTCTTAATGGCTGTGATTTCACAATAGGAATCTGTATAGTTTGCCTCCATCTGCTGGTAGGGGGCCATAACCCACTTGTAAGGGCTGGACTGGTATAGCAGGACTAATGGAAAGAAAATTAACAGGTAAGGAAATGTTTCCTTATTGTAATTTTCTACTGAAAACCGGCTCCTGAATTCATCTAAAAATAGGCACCTAACATAGGTAACTAAACTTAGGGAGCTCATCTTTTTTTTAGTATTAGCGTCAAAGGCGATAAATCTCTACAAATATACAGAAAGCAAGTAGCATCTGTATTTCATTATCTCTTGATATTTTATTTCTGGGGGTTTTTTTTTACCTCATTCCTTTCTTTTCTTACAATGTATCCATCTCAGCTCTCCACCTCTTATTCCAGGTCTGAGATCCGAATCATCCCTCCTTATACCATCCTTCTAATTTTGTTTTTGTTTATTCTTCTTCGAAAGTGCCTATTGCCATTTCTTTCTTTACTCTCTGTAATGTTCACATCTAGTGCATCAAGTCAGCTGCCTTTCTCAACCTTTTTTTTTCCTTTTAATTTGTCATTACTTGCTGTCTTTGAGACTTGGCTTTCTCCTTTCTACACTTCAAAAATTTCTTCTTTTTTCTTTCCTTTCAATATTTTCACACACACACCAAACCTGTAATGGTTGTGGTGTTGGTCTCCTGCCCTTCTCAGCTTGTTTCTTCCTTACTTCTACTATTTCTTCTTTCTGTTCTTTAGAATGTCTCTGTTTTACACTACCCTTTAACATCATAATGATTGTACTTTTCCATCTTCTGGAAATTTCTATCTCTTTCTTCAATGTTCTGTCTCACCTCACCATCTTCCTTCACCCATGTTTTTAAATTTGGAAATGTTAATGGTTATTTAGATAATTTTGTTCATTTACTCTTCTTTTTGTTCTTGTTTCCTTCTCTTTTCTCTCATTCTATTTCTCTCATTCTATTTGTTTCATTTTTTTTCCCACAATGCCAGAACTCGGAAGAGTTATCCCACCCTGGAATTCCCATTATCCCCTCTTTTTATGTCTTCTCCAGGTACGGACTCCTTGTGGACCCTCATCAGATAGTCGCCCACCTTCTACAAGACCCATACAACTTCCCAGCCCTGTACCTGATGATTGGTAAGTAAATGACATGTATGTGTAACTGTGTATCAAAGAAAGTGCGGGTTAACTACACTCCAACAACATCACATTGCTGGCTTCAAACCTCCGTTTCTTTTCCATTGATTTTAGTGAAGAAAGACTGCAGATGCTGCTCATGTCCACTTACAGATTTAATTACAACATTCTCATAAAAAAGCTCTCAAGGTGTCAACAAAGTATTTTTATGTACTCCACAGTGCTTCTTGAGGCTGCAGTTTATTTTTAAGGAGGAAGTTTTCAAAACTATGTAGGTAGTTGCAAAGTCTGTGGGTACTTTTATTTGCGGAGTTTATACTAGTTTTCAAAGGGAACGCTATGTGTATATTTTCCTTTTAAAAACTCCCTAGGGAAAAAGTACCGACAGAGATTTCCACTTGCTTTTCCTGTGAGTACTTTGTTCCCTGTGAAACAATATGCATAGTTTTGAAAATGCAAAGCTACACATGTTGCCTCCCCAACCTTACCCTGCCACCGATCCCATCTACTGCATTCTAAAATGTATATGTTGAAATGATGGATGTAGCTTTTCCAGAATCTGCATTGTACAGTATACAGTAATGCTAATATTCCTGCATTTTAGATTTATACAGAGCTCTTCATCTTCACTCTGGGGGGGGGGGGGGCAGTATTAGCTTCTTCCATCTAAGGGCACTGCATTAAAATGTTTGAAAATAGAAAGTTTTTCTTCAAAATACTAAATGTAATATCTTGGCATTTTGAAATTGGGACATCCTGCAAACTTACATCCCTGCTGATTATGAGAAGCTGCCATAAGGAGGTTTTCTACTGTGCTGTATTAAGAAAAGAAGTTTAAAAAGCCATAGTCCTACAATAGACAGACTGAGGAGAAAAACTATGAAATGTTTTTATGTTGCTTGGATGAATTTTATAAAGAGCTTGATTAATCTGATTGGTACGACGACTGCTTCATGGAGCATTTGGTTCAGGAACCAATGAGAGAGGGAGCTATTTTAGATGTAATTCTTAGTGGAATATAGGATTTAGTGACAGAGGTAACAGTGGTGGGGCCACTTGACAATAGTGATCATAACATGATCAAATTTGAACTAATAATTGGAAGGGGGATAATATGTAAATCTACAGCTCTAACACTAAATTTTCAAAAGGGAAACATTGATAAAATGAGGAAAATACAAAAAAACTAAAATGTGCAGCTGCAAAGGTTAAAAGTGTACAACAGGTGTGAATGTTGTTTAAAAATCTTAAGACGTGCCTACCAGATGTATTCCATGCATTAAGAAAGGTGGAAGGCAGCCAGTTTACCGGCATAGTTAAAAGGTGAGGTGACATAGCAGTTAATGGACCTCTCCTCCAAAAACTTATCAAAACCTTTTTTGAACCCAGCTATACTAACTGTACTAACCACATCCTCTGGCAACAAATTCCAGAGCTTTATTGTGCGTTGAGTGAAAAAGAATTTTCTCCGATTAGTCTTAAATGTGCTACTTGCTAAGAGTCCAACCAACTCCCTCACAGGTTTCTTGCTTCGGATATATTTAGAAAAGTTTTTATTATGAGTTTTTGCCTCTACGGCCAACTTCATTTCAAATTCTCTCTTAGCCTGCCTTATCAATGTTTTACACTTAACTTGACAATGCTTATGCTTTTTCCTATTTTCTTCAGATGGATCCTTCTTCAAATTTTTGAAGGATTTTTTTTTTGGCAAAATAGCCTCTTAATCAAGTTTACTTAGGGAATAGCCACTGCTATTAATTGCATCAGTAGCATGGGGTCGTCTTGGTGTTTGGGTAATTGCCAGGTTCTTGTGGCCTGGTTTGGCCTCTGTTGGAAACAGGATGCTGGGCTTGATGGACCCTTGGTCTGATCCAGCATGGCAATTTCTTACGTTCTTATGACTGAGGGGTTAAAGGGGCTCTTAGGGAAGATAAAGCCATTGCAGAAAGACTAAATTAATTCTTTGCTTCTGTGTTTACTAATGAGGATGGAGAAGGTATAGATGGAAGAAGATGGATGCATCAGTAGCATGGGATCTTCTTAGTGTTTGGGTAATTGCCAGGTTCTTGTGGCCTGGTTTGGCCTCTATTGGAAACAGGATGCTGGGCTTGATGGACCCTTGGTCTGATCCAGCATGGCAATTTCTTATGTTCTTAGGATGTTGGGGAGATACTGGTTCCAGAGATAGTTTTCAAGGGTGATGAATCAGATGAACTGAACCAAATCACTGTGAACCTGGAAGATGTAGTAGGCCAGATTGACAAACTAAAGAATAGCAAATCACCTGGACCGGATGGTATGGATCCCAGGGTTCTGAAGGAACTAAAAAATGAAATTTCAGATCTATTAGTTAAAATCATCCATTGTACCTGAAGACGAGAGGGTGTCCAATGTAACGCCAATATTTAAAAAGGGCTCCAGGGGTGATCTGGGAAACTATAGACTGGTGAGCCTGACTTCAGTGCCGGGAAAAATAGTGGAAAGTATTCTAACGATCAAAATCACAGAACATATAGAAAGACATGGTTTAATGGAACACAGTCAGCATAGATTTACCCAAGGCAAGTCCTGCCTCACAAATATTTATTTATTTATTTATTTATTTATTTATTTATTTATTTATTTTTTATTTTTATATACCGATGTTCCTGTATACAATACATATCGCACCGGTTTACATGGAACTGAACAGTCGCCTCAGGGGCGAGATACATTGGAACAGGTTGATAAAGAACTTTTATAGAGACAATCATAAACACGATTAACTGCAATAAGATACAAACTCTGAAACATATGTACAATGGTCGGGATACCGTCTATCGCAACATAAAGTTTTAGCTTTTTGTTGCGATAAAATCTTCACTTTTTTGAAGGGGCTAATAAACATGTGGGCAAAGGTGACCCAGTGATGTAGTGAATTTTGATTTTCAGAAGGCGTTTGACAAAGTCCCTCATGAGAGGCTTCTATGAAAACTAAAAAGTTATGGGAAAGGAGGCGATGTCGTTTCGTGGATTACAAACTGGTTAAAAGACAGGAAGAGAGTAGGATTAAATGGTCAATTTTCTCAGTGGAAAAGGGTAAACTAAACAGTGCCTCAGGGATCTGTACTTGGACCAGTGCTTTTCAATCTATACTAATAAACGAAGCTTGACCGACGTGCCGCAAATGCGCAGTAGAGAGCAGCTCTACTGCGCATGCGCGCACATCGGCCAGAGCGCAGCGTGTCGGGAAAAAAATGGCGCCTGCTCCTTAGGAGCAGGACCGGCAGCGGCAGCGAGCAGGACCGGCGGCGGTGGCGGCGACGACGAGCAGTAGCCGCGGCGGCGACGCATGCGCGCGAGAGGCAGGGAGGAGCAATAGTGGCGGCGACGCGCGCGCGTACGAGAGAGAGAGGCAGGGAGGAGCAGTAGCGGCGGCAGCGTGCGAGAGGCAGGGAGGAGCAGTAATGGCGGCGGCGCGCGCGCGGGAGGGACACCCCCTGTCTGCCGGTTGTGGATGAGCTGGGAGGAGAGTGAGCTGAGGGGAGGTGGGAGCGAGTGAGGTGGGAGGGGAGGGGAGGGAGAGAGTGGGAGGGGAGGGGGGAGAGAGTGAGGTGGGAGGGGAGGGAGAGGAGAGAGTGGGAGGGGAGGGGAGGGGGAGGGGGAGAGAGTGGAAGGGGAGGGGGAGAGTGAGGTGGGGAGAGAGTGAGGTGGGGAGGTGGGGGGTGGGAGGGGAGAGAGGGAGGAGGGAGGGAGGAGAGAGAGAGGGAGGTGGGGGGAGGGAAGAGAGAGAGGGAGGTGGGGGGAGGTGAGAGGGAGGGAGGGGGGGAGGAGAGAGAGAGGGAGGTGTGGGGGGAGGTGAGAGAGAGAGAGAGTGGTGGGGGGAGGGAGTGGAAAGGAAATGGACCAAAAAAAAAATTTTAATGTAGCCCGTTGTTACGGGCTTAACGGCTTGTATATATATAAATGATCTGGAAAAGAATACGACGAGTGAGGTAATCAAATTTGCAGATGATACAAAATTATTCAGAGTAGTTAAATCACAAGTGGATTGTGGTAAATTGCAGGAGAATCTTGTGAGACTGGAAGATTGGGCATCCATATGGCAGATGAAATTTAATGTGGACAAGTGCAAGGTGCTGCATATAGGGAAAAATAACACATGCTGAAGTTACACAATGTTAGGTTCCATATTAGGAGTTACCACCCAGGAAAAAGATCTAGCCATCATAGTGGATAATACATTAAAATCGTCAGCTCAATGTGCTGCGGCAGTCAAAATAGCAAACAGAATGTTAAGAATTATTAGGAAGGGAATGGTGAATAAAACGGAGGATGTTATAATGCATCTGTATCACTCCATAGTGAAACCACACCTTGAATACTGTGTACAATTCTGGGCACCACATCTCAAAAAAGATATAGTTGCACTGGAGAAAGTACAGAAAAGGGTGACCAAAATGATAAGGGGAATGGAAAAGCTCCCCTATGAGGAAAGGCTGAAGAGGTTAGGGCTGTTCAGCTTGGAGAAGAGACGGCTGAGGGGGAGATATGACAGAGATCTTTAAAATCGTGAGAGGTCTAGAATGGCTAGATGTGAATTGTGCATTGAGTGAAAAAGAATTTTCTTTGATTAGTTATAAATGTGCTACTGGCTAACTTCATAGAGTGCACCCTAGTCCTTCTATTAGCTGAAAGAGTAAATAACCAATTAAACGCTCAAATTTGTTGCCAGAGGATGTGGTTAGTGCAGTTAGTGTAGCTGGGTTTAAAAAGGTTTGGATAAGTTCTTGGAGGAGAAGTCCATTACCTGCTATTAATCAAGATGACTTAGAAAATGGCCACTGCTATTATTAGCATCAGTAGCATGGGATACTTGCCAGGTACTTGTAGCCTGTATTGGGCACTGTTGGAAAGAAGATGTTGGGCTTGATGGACCCTTGGTTTGACCCAGTATGGCAATTTTGTATGTTCTTTTGTACCTTAAAGCTATATGTGAAGTTATAGTAGTATGTGATTGGCTTGGTGTGTTTGTCACACTCAGTAATGGATGCCAGTATGTTTTGCTACAATACTTTGATAGGTGAATTATGTAAGCAGATCATGATGGTCCCTCTTCTTTCTGAAGCTTCAGTCTACAGCTCTGTGGGGAAGCAGCCTTTGATGGACTTCTCCTTCATCTGATGCTCACAATTTGTCCTTTTTCACCTTCTCTCCATAGGTATGAATCTCTCTGTATTTCCTGCACTGTACTTAGAAAAACTCAAGACACAGGTATGTAAAGAATTCTATTCCATGGACCTCTGGTCTTTCAACCAAACTAGCTATGAAACTAAGGCAAAACTTTGTGTTGGACACCGTGCTTTGGTTTTGGATTTTATTAAGAGCTGGATCAGAGCCAATGTTATTGTACTGACTCATTGCTGTTGCACTGGGTTCAGCAAAGAATTAGTAAATAAAGAGGTCAATATTCTAGATTAAAGCTCTTGAAATCTGACTGGTCTAACTAGCTAAATTTAGCCATTTCATTTTCACTAGGTGGCTTAATTTAGCATCATATTCTGTACAGGCCTGGGGGTGGGCTTAAGATGGGCTAAGAAAGGAGACTTTAGTGTTAGCTATTAACTTGCTAGATAAATCCTGGCTGTAGCAAAAGCAGGCCTAAATCTGGCTGGCCAGTTTTCCAAGAACAAGCATCATAATACAGCCACAGAAGATGGTGACGTCTTCTCTCTTTCTTAGCTAAGAAAGTTTAACTGCAATTTCTGAATATGCGTGCTGTTGCCACATGCCTCTCCCTCATTTTTTTTCACCCACATCACAAATGGTCGAAATTTACTCTCTTGTCATTGAAATTTTTTCATGTCGAAAATTTAAAAAAAGAAAAGAAAGATCTTCTGTCTGAAAACTTGATAAAGTAAAAAAAAAAAAAAGACAGAAACCATTTCAAATCACGTGAAAGGTGCCCGCACAAAATGGCAATAGCATTTTTCCATAGCCTATGTCTATGATGCCTCGGACTGGATCATGACAGTGCCAATTGTGGCCCCTGTGGCAGAATATCTCCAAGGTGCTGACATTCCGATACCTCAAAGGTCATCAGAACGAGGTAGTATAAAGCATCAAGGTAAAAAAAACATCTATGATCAACATCAATGGATAGAAAAAAAAATCCCACACAGAAGAAACATTGCGAAAAAGAAAAAAAACAACAAGAAACTTTGGTGTCAAGGTATTGTATTTACACGTTAGGTTCTATCTTAGGAGTTAACACCCAGGAAAGCGATCTAGGCATCATAGTGGATATTACATTGAAATCGTCAGCCCAGTGTGCTGTGGCGATCAAAAAAGCAATCAGAATGTTAGGAATTAAGAAGGGAATGGAAAATAAAACAGAGGATGTCATAACGCCTCTGTATTGCTCCATGGTGAGACCGCACCTTGAATACTGTGTACAATTCTGGTCGCCACATCTTAAAAAAGATATAATTGCGATGGAGAAGGTACAGAGAAGGGCGACCAGAATGATAAAGGGGATGGAACAGCTCCCCTATGAGGAAAGGCTAAAGAGGCTGTTCAGCTTGGAGAAGAGACGGCTGAGCGGGGATATGATAGAGGTGTTTAAGATCATGAGAGGTCTAGAACAGGTAGATGTGAATTGGTTATTTACTCTTTCGGCTAACAGAAGGACTAGGGGGCACTCCATGAAGTTAGCATGTAGCACATTTAAAATTAATCGGAGAAAATTCTTTTTCACTCAACGCACAATTAAGCTCTGGAATTTGTTGCTAGAGGATGTGGTTAGGGCAGTTAGTGTAGCTGGGTTTAAAAAAGGTTTGGATAAGTTCAAGTTGACTTAGAAAATAGCAACTACTATTAATTGCATCAGTAGCATGGGATCTTCTTAGTGTTTGGGTAATTGCCAGGTATTGTAACCTGGATTGGCCCCTGTTGGAAACAGGATGCTGGGCTTGATGGACCCTTGGTCTGACCCAGTATGGCAATTTCTTATGTTCTTATGTTTTTAAATGCATACAATTTTCCCAAAGCACAGTCCAGGTTAAGAAATTCCCTCCCCATGGAGCTTGCAAATCTGATGTTTACTTCTTCTATTCTCACACTTGTAGTCATGTGATGTATGAGAACTCTGAGTCCATAAAGGCCTAGCTTCTGATTACATCCTTAGTCAGAGTAGTCAGACTCAAGCTAATTAATTCCATTACAAGATTCAAGCACAGTGCAGAAACTATGGCGCTGAAGAGCCATGGTAGAGAGAAATTGGCACTGAAGAATCTCAGCACAGAAGAAACCACTACATAGCATGAAAGCAAAAAGGCATCGAAGCACAGAATTGGCTCCATTACTGAAAGGAGTATTTAAAAAGCATAGTTTCTACTTCCAACAAAGAATTCTTCGTTTCGCCCTCATTAATATGGGCTTGAAGCTGGAAAGCACGAAGTCCGAGCCGCTTACGACAATTTTGAAACTGCTTCCAGAGTAGCGGCCTCAGGAATAAGTGCATGTCGCTGGGCATGGTTGAAGGCCTCGGACCTCAGGCCTGAGGTCCAGGAAAAACTGGTTGATTTGCCATGTGTAGGGGACAACCTCTTTGGCTCAAAGGTGCAGGATACTGTGGCCCAGTTGAAGGAACATACAGAAACCTTGCGCCAACTGTTGTCAGTTCCGCAAGATTCTACTGCATCATCATCTCGCCGTCCTCCAAGGAAGGAATCTCGAAGGCCTTTCTACAGGCAGAGGCGTTATTACCCTCCAGCATCAAGGGGCAGATCTTCTCGTCCACAGCAAAGATCTCAGCCCAGACAACCTAGAGCTGCTAGGTCTCAACCTCCACCGCAGACGGGACCGGCTGCAGGCTTTTGAGGCCATCACCAGAGACCAAAGCCATCTCCACAACCCACAACCGGTTCTACCATTAGGAGGCCGAGTTTCCTCCTTTTACAACCATTGGGTACAGATAACAACAGACCAATGGGTGCTCTCAATAATATCTCAAGGTTACCAACTCAATTTTGTCTCAATTCCAAGAGATTCTCCTCCAAAACCTCTTCCATTAAGCGAAAATCACATAATTCATCTACAAGCAGAATTATCCACCCTTCTGAGGGCCAGAGCCGTAGAGGCGGTGCCCCAGACTCCGCAGAGCAGAGGATTCTATTCCCATTATTTCCTCATTCCAAAGAAAACCGGAGGCCTACGTCCCATCCTAGACCTCAGAAATCTCAACAAATTTCTGAAGAAAGAAAAGTTCAGGATGGTTTCTCTAGGCACCATGCTTCCACTTCTTCAAACAGGAGATTGGCTTTGTTCTAATGTTCTCTGGACCTACAGGACGCTTACGCTCATATTCTAATCTTCCATCCTCATTGCAAATATCTGCGTTTCCTGGTGGGTCATCAGCGTTTCCAGTACAGAGTACTACATTTGGACTAGCCTCAGCTCCCAGAGTATTCACAAAATGCCTGGCAGTAATAGCAGCACACTTACACAAGGAAAGTGTCCACGTCTTCCCCTATCTAGACGACTGGCTCATCAGAAGTCAATCTCAACAAGGAGCACTAACTTCTCTCAACCGAACAATTACTCTACTTCACTCCATGGGGTTTCTCATCAATTATCAAAAGTCCCCATCTCATACCGTCTCACCTGCTTCAATTCATCAGAGCAGAATTGAACACCATCCTCTCAAAAGCCTTTCTTCCACATGGCCTCAACAGTTCATGTCACTCCTATGGCATGACTAGTCATGAGAATAATCCAATAGACATTAAGATCACAATGGATCCAAGCCATTCAACCAGTGTCCTCTCCAATTCAAGTCACTCACCAGCTATGTTCATCTCTACTTTGGTGGGCAAACAAGGACAATTTGCGCAAGGGCCTGCCCTTCCAACAACCAGTCCCACAGATAACTTTAACTACAGATGCATTCACCTTAGGTTGGGGAGCTCACATAGACAATCTCCAGACCCAAGGTACTTGGACAAAACTCGAAGCGACCTTTCAAATCAATTTCCTGGAACTTCGAGCTATACGTTATGCGCTACATGCGTTCAAGGACTGCCTTTCACACAAGACTGTTCTGATTCAAACGGACAACACAGTAGCCATGTTGTACCTGAACAAACAGGGAGGTACAGGCTCGTATCTCCTTTGTCAAGAAGCCGCACAGATTTGGGACTGGGCCTTGACACATTCCATGTTTCTACGAGCAACTTATCTAGCCTCAGTCGTCAGTTCCAACCACACGAGTGGTCCCTGGATCCCTTAGTAGTGACCGGGATATTTCAGCGTTAGGGGCAACCAACAATAGACCTCTTTGCATCACGTGTGAATCACAAAGTGGACAAGTTCTGCGCTCTGCACAGACAGAAACACCAGCCAGCCAAGGACGCCTTTCTCGCCCTTGGAACTCAGGGCTTCTATACACGTATCCTCCAATACCGCTCATAACTAAAACTCTAGTGAAGCTACAACAGGACAAGGGGTCCATGATACTCATAGCCTGTATTGGCCTCGACAAGTATGGTTTCCCATACTTCTAGACCTCTCGATCAGAGAACCAATTCATCTGGGTGTAGCTCCCACTCTCATAACTCAGGATCAGGGTCGGTTGCACCATCCCAACCTTCAGTCCCTATCACTGACAGCATGGATGTTGAAAGCTTGATTTTACAACCACTCAAGCTTTCAACCAATGTCTCTCAAGTGCTTATAGCTTCACGTAAACCTTCAACATGAAAGAGTTATTCTTCAAAATGGAAAAGGTTTACTTTGTGGTGCACACAAACATAAGAAATTGCCTTGCTGGGTCAGACCAAGGGTCCATCAAGCCCAGCATCCTGTTTCCAACAGAGGCCAAAACCAGGCCACAAGAACCTGGCAATTACCCAAACACTAAGAAGATCCCATGCTACTGATGCAATTAATAGCAGTGGCTATTCTCTAAGTAAACTTGATTAATAACCGTTAATGGACTTCTCCTCCAATAAATTATCTGAACCTTTTTTGAACCCAGCTACACTAACTACACTAACCACATCCTCTGGCAACAAATTCCAGAGCTTTATTGTGCGTTGAGTGAAAAAGAATTTTCTCCGATTAGTCTTAAATGTGCTACTTGCTAACTTCATGGAATGCCCCCTAGGCCTTCTATTATTCGAAAGTGAAAATAACCAAGTCACATCTACTTGTTCAAGACCTCTCATGATTTTAAACACCTCTACCATATCCCCCCTCAGCTATCTCTTCTCCAAGCTGAACAGCCCTAACTTCTTCAGCCTTTCCTCATAGGGAAGCTGTTCCATCTCCTTTATCATTTTGATTGCCCTTCTCTGTACCTTCTCCATCGCAACTATATCTTTTTTGAGCTGCGGCGACCAGAATTGTACACAGTATTCAAGGTGTGGTCTCACCATGGAGCGATATAGAGGCATTATGACATTTTCCATTCTATTAACCATTCCCTTCTTAATAATTCCTAACATTCTATTTGCTTTTTTGACTGCTGCAGCACACTGAGCAGACGATTTTAAAGTATTATCCACTATGATGCCTAGATCTTTTTCCTGGGTGGTAGCTCCTAATATTTATTTATTTATTTATTTAAAGTATTTTATATACCGAGATATGTTGGGAACATCATCTCGGTTTACAGATAACTCAACATAGCAGTGTGCTGTATGCAGATTCAGAATGATTTTTCTCACTTATGTTGCATATTGTGATCTTGCAGAGCTACAGTGCGGAAACTGCTGGTACAGTGCTGCAGTATATACATTTGGCTTTGCTGATTGCAATTCCAGCTGCTATGATTTATTATGTGAAAGCCATTACTCCAGGTGAGGGAACATTTTTTCTTTATATTATCAGCATAGTTCAGGGCCAGTAGAGGACCTCTTTTTCAAGAGCAGAAAAAGAATATTTCAGCTCTCATGCTTGGAGTCTGAAAAGAACACTCATTGGGAGTGTGAGAATGTACTGAATCTATACCTCTCACTTCATTGTTAACCTCTCACCTCTTCCCCCCCCACCTACCCCCACCCTGTCCGGCTCTTACTCCCTAGAAAAACTTGCCACCGTATGTTGGCCCATATTTAGATCAAACTTCCGGTATATCGTGTTACATACAAGTCAATGATACCTATTTGAGTTTTAAAAAAAAAATGGTACTAGTTGCTAAGTTGATTGTTAAGCTTGCTGCATGTCCTGCTCCGTTTAATATCTTATTGTAAAGCCTGTTGCTGAATTATTGTTTGCTGTAAACCGAGGTGATGTGCTGTACGTGCCGCGGTATATAAAAATCTCTAAATAAATAAATAAAATTAAAATACCTCCTAAGAGTTGTCCACAGCCATAGAAGTCTTGGAGGGATCCACTTACTGGGGAAAAGAAACAGCACAAAGCATCCCATGTAATAAAACGTATGCTAAAAAATGTTTAGCATGTCCATTCATAAAAATGTAAGGTGCACACAAAAACAAGTACTTGCTATGCCAAATATTTTAGCCTCCAGAGAATGTACAGAGTAGTAGTCTAGGTCTATGTATGTAAACCCAGTAACATATCACATGCACACTGCCTGCCTCTGGAAACCACTTATGTTAACCAGCCCAAACTGAAAGGGACAAATGAATGCAGGACCAGTTTCAGAAGAGAGGCTCGCTCTTTCTGGCCCCAGTTGTCTTTGGCCTACATTGGACGTGATGGGGGGCTACTTGATCTTTGGTCTGAGAAATTGGGGGGAGGGAGGGGGCCATCAGATCTTTGAACTAGGGCTATTGGGCAAGCCCCTGCTGGCATTATTGTGTGTGTGTGTGTGTGGGTGAGGGTGAGGGGCGGGGTGGGTGGGTGGTCAGATGTTGGGGCTTCTGAGCACTTCATCGTATTTGCGGGGTGGGGGAGCAGGAGTGGGGATCAGAGCATGCAACTTAGGTGTAGGATGGGTAGAGTATTGGACATGCTGTCCCCTCCAATTGTCTGTGCTGACTGACTCAAAGCGAAAGGACTGTTCCCTGTACGTACCCGGATCAGTCCAGACCTGGGTTCCCTGTACGTACCCGGATCAGTCCAGACAGTGGGTTGAGCCTCCTTTCCAGCAGGTGGAGACAGACTAAAACTGAAAGGATATCCTATATGAGGACAGAGCCTATCCTGTAACCCTCCAGTATTTGTCTGTCTCCAGCAGGTGCAACAGCTCACTCTTCGGTCTCCTGATCTAGGCTAGTCAGCCTTCTTTTTCTTCCTTTCTTCTTGGATCAAGCAAGTACTTCTTCCTTAGGGATCTAGTTTGGTTTTCTTCCTGTAAAAAAAACAAATAAATAAATACTAGAAAGGGAGTTTAGCTTTTCTTTTGTGCAGGAGACTGTCCCGTCTCCTGGCTCTTGCCAGACTCAGGGGGGCTTCGCCCCTTGTGCAGAGCATAGCCTGAGTCCGTGAGTGCTTCCAGGTGTGGGGACTGAAGCTGGTGGTCCAGTTTTCGTCTCTCCCCCCTCTGGCTGCCTAGGGAATTTAGAGCTCCATTGCTGTGCTCAGTCTGTGTTTGGGAAAAAAAAAAAAGATCACACTTTAAAAAGGAACAGCAATACAATTTATTGGCAATTTTTTAAATTTTTTACTTGCCTGGGATTTGAACCGGCAGCCAGACAGGCAGGAGTCAGCAGGTTTCTCTCCCCTGCTTCACTTCTGCCGGCGGGCTGTCAATCAAGGCTATTTTTACTTTTTTTTTCTTCAGCTGCGGTTCCTCTTCAGTGCGGATGCCGCGGCCAGCAGCCTGCCTTGCCTGTGGGCTCTGCTCAGCCTGCCTGCTGGGTGAGGAAGGTCCCTCCCCGGCAGGGCAGGCAAATCCAACCCGGGGATTGATTCCCCAGTGCATGGCCAGGCCGTTCCCGGTCGTCAAAGCCCAGGAATGGTGGCCATTTTGGATTTTTCTGCAGCTCCCATTTTGGAGCTGCCTGGGGCTGGGGAGCCGGACTTTTGCTTTACCTCCCGATTTGAGCTCTGAGGCCTCCCAGGACGTGGTCCCTGGTCTCCCCTCGCCCCCTTTCCCCCCCCTGGGAAATCCAGGGGCTCATTTTTCTTCGGCTTTGTCCTCATCCGGCGGCGATCTTCGCAAACTGGATGCCAAACAAGTTCTACTCAGGTATCTCCAAGTCACCAATGACTTTTGGGTCTCAGACCACCTCTTTGTTTGCTGGAGTGCTCCCAATCAGGGCAAACCGGCTTCTAAGACCACTATTGCGTGGTGGTTGAAGGAGGCCATTTCCTTGGCCTCTCTTTACCAAGGTCGGGTGGTTCCGGAGGGCCTAAAGGCTCATTCGTTACGTTCTCAAGCTACTTCCTGGGCGGAGAGTCAATCGGTCTCCACGCATGAGTTTTGCAGGGCGCCACCTGGACGTCCCTTCATACTTTTGCTTGATACTACCTTCTGGATGTACAGGCTCTGGTTTTTTGGCTTTTTTGGGCGGCAAGTGCTTTGAGTGGGACTGTCTCGGTCCCACCCGGGATAGGGAAGCTTTGGTACATCCCACTGTCTGGACTGATCCGGGTACGTACAGGGAAAGGAAAATTAGTTCTTACCTGTTAATTTTCGTTCCTGTAGTACCACGGATCAGTCTAGATGCCCTTCCCTGTTTGACTTTCTTTTCTGTCCTCTCAAAGCTTGTTCTTGCAGATTCACAGATTTTGATACTTCATTTTTTGCAAGAATACTGAGCAATTACACCGGAAGCCTTGGATGTTCAAGTACCAAGTATATGCAAGAGCGGTTAGTCATACCATGTTTCTTACATTGTTCTACAGTTGCTCCATTGAGCTTTATGGTTACTTGCTTGATCCTATTCTGGTTTTGTTGTTTTCTGCTTTGACAATGGTTATACTGAAGGGCTACAGGGTAGGCTCTGGCCTCATATAGGATAGCCTTTCAGTTTTAGTCTGTCTCCACCTGCTGGAAAGGAGGCTCAACCCACTGTCTGGACTGATCCGTGGTACTACAGGAACGAAAATTAACAGGTAAGAACTAATTTTCCTTTGTCTCCTCCTTCCAGCAGATGGAGTCAGAGCAAAAACTGAGAAGGCGGACCTTTAATAGTAGGGATGTGAATCGTTTTTTGACGATTTAAAACAATCGTCAGATATATTTTAAATCGTCATAAATCGTTAAGAGTCGCGATACAATAGAAATTCCCCTGATTTATCGTGAAAAATCGTAAATCGGGGGAGGGGGAGGGCGGGGAAAACCGGCACACCAAAAAAACCCCTAAACCCACCCCGACCGTATAAAACGAATCCCTTACCTTCCCCCACCTCCCGAACCCCCCCCAAAGCAAAAATAAGGTGCATAAGCTGCCGGAAGATCGCCCTTGAAGTTCAATGGTCTTCAGTTTTATGTGCAACCGTTTCCAAGGACAGCAACATTTTCGTCAGTTTAGACCACCTGCTCACAAGTCTCCTTCATCCAGGTCGCAGTCTTGGTCTCAGTCCTTTCGCGGGCGGTGGCCCGCTCGAGATAACCTTGCCCAAGGAGCATCCTCTAAATCCTCCCAATGAAGTGTTGCTGGTCCACTCTTTGACTCCCAGAATAAGGGGATGTTTCTCCCTCTTCCTTGGGGAGTGGGCCGAAATCACCTCGGACCGCTGGGTCTTGAGTATTCTACAATACAGTTACACTTTAGAATTTGCTCGGCCTCTTCAACATCGGTTTGTTTTCTCACCATGCGGTCCGTCCAGGAAGCGGGAGGCTGTCTCCATACCCTCGGGGCAATCCTTCAAGTGCTCCAGCAAAATACGGGCTCGGCCACTATTCCGTCTACTTCGTGGTCCCCAAAAAGGAAGGATCCTTCCGGCCAATCCTAGACCTCAAGATGATCAGCAAGGCTCTCCAGATTTCTCGCTTCCGGATGGAGACCCTGCGTTCGGTGATAGCAGCGGTACGCAGAGGAGAGTTCCTCGCCTTGTTGGATTTGACCGAAGCTTATCTTCATATTCCCATCCTGAAGGAACATCAGCGCTTTCTGAAGTTCAATATCTTGGGGCAGTACTACCAATTTCAGGCCCTGCCCTTTGGCCTTGCAACTGCACCTCGAACCTTCACCAAGATTATGGTGGTTGTAGCGGCGACGCTGCGGAAGGAAGGAATCTTGGTCCACCCCTATCTCGACGACTGGCTCATCCAAGCGAAGTCCAGCGTCCTATGCCAGCAAGTGATCGACAAGGTTATGCACTTTCTTCAGTCGCTAGGCTGGGTGATAAATTTTGCCAAAAGCCAGCTCACCCCATCACAGTCTCTCGACTTCTTGGGGGCGCACGTCGATACCACGGTGGGCAAGGTCTCTCTCCGGGTGGAGTGAGCATTCTCTCGTCAGTCTCAGGTATGACGTTTTCGGCTCCTCCTGTTCCCCACCGCCTGGGACTATTTACAGCTTCTGGGTACCATGGCCTCCACGATAGACGTGGTGCCGTGGGCCTTTGCTCATATGCAACCTTTACAAAGAACTTAGCTTTCCCGCTGGAAGCCGATCTCCCAAGAATTTCAGGCTCTGCTACCGATTCCTCCGTTAGTCAGAGCCAGTCTCTCGTGGTGGCTCAGTCTGGACCACTTACTGCAGGGGGTGGACTTGGAAATCCCACAATGGATAGTCATCACCACGGATGCCAGTCTCTTCGGCTTGGGAGCGGTGTGTGGCAGGCACAGGGCCAGTGGACGTTGGAACAAACTGCCTGGCCCATCAACCGTCTGGAGATGAGAGCAGTCCGACTGGCGCTCAAGCGGTTCCTTCCACAGGTCCAAGGCCGAACGGTTCGCATACTCTCGGACAATGCATCAACAGTTGCTTATATCAACCGTCAAGGAGGGACCAGGAGTCATCATGTGTCACTGGAAATGGACAATCTCCTTTCTTGGGCGGAAATCCATCTCTCCCATCTGGCGGCCTCGCACATTGAGGGAGTGGACAATGTCCAAGCGGACTTCTTGAGTCGTCAGCACATCGACCCCAGAGAATGGGAGCTGTCTGAGATGGCAGCTTCACTTCTCTTCAAGATGTGGGGGTGTCCCCATCTAGATCTGATGGCCACTCAAAGAAACGTGAAGGCTCCGCGCTTCTTCAGTCGACGAAGGGGGCAGAGGGCGTGGATGCCCTAGCCTTGCCGTGGCCACGGAACATCCTTCTCTACGTGTTTTCACCCTGGCCTCTGGTGGGAAAGGTACTCCGGAGGATCAAATTACACCCGGGGCCCATCATCATGGTGGCTCCGGAGTGGCTGCGTCGTCCATGGTTTGCGGACTTGATCAACCTGGCAGTGGGACTGTCCTTTGCATCTGGGGCACCTGCCAAACCTCCTGCGACAGGGTCCCGTACTTTTTGACCAGGTAGAACGCTTTTGACTTGCGGCCTGGCTTTTGAAAGGCACAGGCTAAGAAAGCGGGGGTATCTTGAAGCGTTATCTCTACTCTCCTGAAGGCTCGGAAGACTTCAACCTCGGTGGCCTATGTCCGGGTCTGGAAGGTTTTTGAATCCTGGTGTGTATCTACGAATATCTCGCTGCGCCAGGCGTCTATAGCCCAGGTCCTGGCTTTCTTACAACGGGGTCTCGACATGGGACTGGCTTTCAATTCACTGAGGGTTCAAGTGGCAGCTCTCGGGGCTCTCTTGCATCTAGTAGACACCCCGCTTTCTTCTCATCCAGATATTGTTCGGTTCCTTAGAGGAGTGAAGCATGTCAAGCTGCCGTTTTGAACTTTATGCCCCTCCTGGAGCTTAAACTTGGTGCTCCAGTCCGCCTTTTGAACCCTTAAAGAGAGCCACTCTCAAAAGACCTCACTTTGAAGATGGTGTTCCTGTTGTCTATTTGTTCTGCCCATCGGATCTCGGAGCTGCAAGCCCTGTCGTGCAGGGAGCCTTTTCTCCGTATTACGGATTCGGGAGTAACGTTAACCACGGTGCCTTCCTTTTTGCCGAAGGTGGTCTCTGCCTTTCATTTGAATCAATTGGTGGAGCTCCCATCTTTTTCTGATGAGGATTCCACACAACTGCGACGGCTTGATGTCAAGCGCGTGCTCATGCGCTATCTGGAAGTTACTAATGAGTTTCGCCTGTCGGACCATCTATTTGTCCTCTGTAATGGTCCCAAGAAGAGCCACAAGGCTTCGAAGACCTCCATTGCCTGCTGGCTGAAGGAAGCTATATCAGTCGCATACCTTGGTGCTGGTCAACAGCCTCCGGTGGGCATTAAGGCGTACTCTCTTCGAGCTCAAGCAGCTTCCTGGGCAGAGAGCCAGGCGGTGTCGCCGCAGGAGATTTGCAGAGCGGTGACCTGGAAGTTGCTGCACACCTTTGCTCGTCACTATTGTTTGAACCTTCAAACTCAGGATTTTGGTTCCTTTGGTGCTCAGGTAATCCGAGCTGGGCTTTCAGGGACCCACCCTACTTAGGGAACCTTTGGTACATCCCACGGTCTGGACTGATCCTGATACATACAGGGAAAAGAAAATTATTCCTTACCTGCTAATTTTCATTCCTGTAGTATCATGGATTAGCATCCATACAAGTGCAAGAAGTAAATAAATTCCTGGTTCACTTTTTAGAAATAATATTCTCTTTTATTTCGGCAACTCCTTCTTTGTGATACAAGCTTTAAATGCAGGTCCCCCCCAAGCTTTAAATGCAGGGGGACCTGCATTTAAAACTTGTATCACAAATAAGGAGTTGCCGAAATAAAAGAGAATATTATTTCTAAAAATTGAACCAGGAATTTATTCACTTCTTGCACTTGTATGGATGCTGTTTACTGAGAGTGCAAGTGTTGTTGGTACCATGGATTAGTCCAGACGCCCTCCCTTGGAATGTTGGGGTTTTTTTTTCTGGGAAGCACATTGCAGTTTGTCTGTCTACTGTTTTCTAGTCATGCCCAGAGGGTTTTTCTGACTAGGAGTTCATTCTGCAAGTTTCTTTCGTTGATTTACTCTTCAAGTTGCTACGCGTTTGGTAGTTTGTTCCATTCGCAGTTCAAGTTCATTTTTAGATCCATCCAAACTGTTTTTGCTTCTTGCTTGGATATACTTAATACTGAGGGGACACAGAGGGTGCTCTTACTATTAAGGGTCCGCCTTCTCAGTTTTTGCTCTTGACTCCATCTGCTGGAAGGAGGAGACAGTCCACGTCTGGGCTCATCCATGGTACTACAGGAACGAAAATTAGCAGGTAAGGAATAATTTTCTTGTAAGCACAAGGGATTTCAACATTTTCCATGCAAATAAAGATAACATCTTGTCTGAAGCAGGTGTTACATTTTAGACTTTAGCAAATGCTCACTAAATAGTGTATGGAGAAGAGCATACTATGCTATTTACAGTACACATAGGATTACCAACCGGTTTTAGATTTTCAGTACAAGCTGATCCATTGCTGGTTTTATCCCACTGCCTGTGTAGACTTCTGGTTCTGCTTTTCTTAGAGACACCAGATCTACAAGTCCATTCAGGCAGTGGTGTAAAACCAGGTTGAGATAAACCTGTTCTGAAAAAAATAGAGCCAGTTGGCAATTCTACATGCACATGGTAAAGTCTCATTTGCATGTGGCATTCCTTTATTTATATGGGTGGAAACATTGTTTTAGCTCATGTACAATAATTGGATCATTGAGTGTGCATGATAAGACATTACCATATTCCATTTATTAATTTAAATTTATAACTCGCTTCTTTCATATCATCATGTTCGTAGCAGGCTTACACAATGCCACAACAAGATAGAGCGGAGAAAGAAGAGTTGCTTACCTGTAGCAGGTGTTCTCCAAGGATAGAAGGATGGCAATCCTCATGAATTCCTCCTACCTCCCTGTGGAGTTGGTTTCCTGTTTTTTTTAATGCTAAAATACATGGATGCAAGGCATAATAGCATGCATGTGCATGCTCAATGAGGCACAGTCAAAGTTCTAGAAACTTTGATATAAGTTTTCTTTTCCGAACTCCATCGGATGATGTCAGCCCATGTGTGAAGGCTGACATGCTGCTGTCCTTGGAGAACATATGTTACAGATAAGCAACTCTGCATTCTCCATGGAAAGCAGGACAATTCAGCCATTTTGAAATGACTGAGGAAACTTGTTCTGCAGTGGCTGCGCAGGAATATCCATGCATGCTCAGAAAAACTTCTAGGTCTTTCTGAGTTCTGGGGGAGCACGTCCAGTGATGGCACCAACTTGTGTAGCTGAATTGTCCTGCTGTCTACAGAGAACACCTGTTTCAAGTAAGCACGTACATTGATGATGTTATATAAATAAATTGTATTTTTAAGTCTCCAAAAAGGGAATGATGGAATTTAGAGAAATGGAATAATTGTTGACCAATTTTCTGTTCTTTTATAGTAGTTTGAATATCTAAAGTATCAAAAGTAAGGAAAAACCAAGCAGGATTTGTTTTCTTACCTTTCCTTTTAAGTGTTTATGATTTTATGTTTTGATATCTTGTTTTATTTTACCTCAGCAATAGGTTCTTCCAAGTCCAGATAAAAAACACTCTTTCAAAAAAACTTAAACTCGAAACCGGAGTACCCCAGGGTTCAGCTCTCTGCCACCCTCTTTAATATATACATGCTGCCACTATGTCATCTACTGGCATTTACATTTACGCTGATGACATTCAGTTAATTCTACCAATAGATGACACAATTGAAAAAACACTAGGGCTAGCAAACATGTATCTTGACATAATAAAACAGCTACTAACCCAAATGGAACTGGTTATTAACATTGATAAAACAGAATTCCTACACCTTGAAAGAAGACATACTGAAATCGTCAAAACCCCAATAACTCTAGGAAATAACCAGAAAATAGAACTAGCCGAAAAAGTGAGAAATCTGGGAGTAATAATGGATCCAGAAATCAATCTAAAACAACACATATCCATAAAAGTAAGGGAAGGTTACACAAAACTCATGATCCTTAAAAGATTGAAACCATTACTCACACCTGCCCACTTCAGAACAATTCTACAAACACTTGTTTTCTCCAGTACTGATTACTGCAATGCACTCTTACTAGGACTCCCCAGCTCATCAATAAGACCACTTCAAATACTGCAAAATACTGCAGCCAGAATACTAACAGGAAAAAAAAGAAGGGACCATATAACAGAAACTTTAGCAGAACTACATTGGTTACCGATCGAATACAGGATAAAGTACAAAGCCTTATGCACCATACACAAATTAATATATGATAAAGAAGCCGACTGGCTAAATACAACCCTACAAGTCCATGTCCCACAAAGGAACCTTCGTTCAGCTAACAAGGCACTACTAACAATCCCTACAGTAAAATCGGCAAAACTAACCCAAGTAAGAGAAAGGGCTTTATCACTGGCTGGGCCCTTTCTATGGAACACAATGCCCACTGAACTCAGACTACAGAGTGATATCAAATCCTTTAAGAAAACCTTAAAGACATGGCTCTATAAGCAAGCCTTTCCAAATGAAACAGTGGGGTAGAGAGGGAGAGGGAGAATGAAAAATACAGGAAAGCGCAGCTAAGAATAAATGACATCACGATATGATAAATACATAACACAGTTAAGAAGTAAACCGAAATAAAAGTATCTCAATAACTTTCATGGACTAATCTACCACTACCCAAAAATTTGATTTTATTAATGTTATTGTAACCGTTCTTAATTGGCACTTGTTAGAATGTACGATAAACTACCTATATATACCTTATTTTGTGCCTATTTGTAAACCATTGCGATGGTACATGACTTAGCGACGGTATAGAAAAGTTTTTAAATAAATAAATAAATATTGTTATCCGCTTAGCATGAGGGATTATAAATATTTTAAATAAATAATGTCTAATTTTGGGACTCATAGCTTAGGGCACAAGAACACTGCAATTCAGCAAGAGGTTTTAAAATTTAGTTTATTTTGGCTTTTTTAAAAAAGAGGCAAAGACAAGTGTTCTGGGAGATGCAATATGCCCTCTATCTATACCAACTAGCATCTCCGTGAAGCTCTGCCATGCTCTGACTTATATAATCAAAATACAACATTCTCGAAGCTTCCAGAAAAGTGTAACCGCCCACAAACACATGATACTGTTTGTCATGACAATCTATCCTGTATAGGAAATGCTTGTGAGGACCTCCCTCAACTAAGAATTCTTCTAACCCTGTTTCTCCTCCCACTGTAAACAAGTTCCTGTATCATGCTGGCTTTGATGCAAGTATTCTCTTCTTGTCTTCTGTTGTTCTTCTTTGTTTATTGTAAACACCTCACAGTCTGGGTCTTGAATAGAGCTTGGCACCAGGATTCATTCAAAACTGTCACCTCACAAGATCTCCTTTTCACATTGGTTTCTGTTGCATCTGCAAGATAAAAGCTTGCATCCTGGACTCAGTTTCTCTGCATTGTAAAGCAAATACTGTCATTGATGCCTTCCTGGCCTATAATTATAGGCTTTGCAGGGTTTACCAGTTTCCCAAAATCTTCTGCATCCTTTGAATCTGTGATAGTCAGAAAGTCTCTCAAAGTTCATTCACCTCTGACAGGCCAGTACAGCAGAGGAGTCTGGGTATTCTTGGTTATCTTAATCAGACATATTCTTCAATAAATAAATGTGCATTGTATTGACATTTAGTATGATTTCTTACCTTATCCTAAGTACCAGGTGTATGACTGTAAATGCATATACACTCAGAGGTCAATATTTAAAAAAAAAAAAATCTTTCCTTTATTTATGGTATTTAGTTTTTCAGTTGTTTTTTCTTTAGTTTCTGGACAGGATTATTCAAATTTGTATTTCAAAAGTTATAAATACAAAAAGTCTTCTGAGTCCACTAACCAGCAAAATATAAAAAAAAAAAATGTGGATCATAGCAACCCGAGGCTAGCCACTCACCCTCCATGATATTACATGTAAATTCACCAAGCTTCCTTCTGTCCCTCAACCCCCCTTCTCTCCCCATCCACCCACAATCTCAGCTCCACCCTCCCCTGCAGACCCTGCCAGACTCCAGCCAGGAGTATAGTACTGTCTTATCTGCTCCCAGCCATTTCCATCATTGCTCTGACTGCAAACAAATGCTGCTGTGCTGTCAGCCAGGAGCAGGTAAGAAAGTATGGTACTCTTGGCTAGGGTTTGGGGTGTCAGGGGAGGGTGAGGGTGATGCTGAGGTTTCAGGTTGGTGGGGAGATGTAGTGGAGGCAGGAGGGGGCGCACTGAATTTACATGTAATAATGGGGGTCTGTCTTATCCTGCATTTTTTAAACATTTTAGTGGTTAAGGGGGTTGAGAGGGAGATCGTGTGCTAACCCACGATACCTTTAAGAATTTTGTTGGGGTGGGAGGCTGGGGGATCTAGCCTCAAAGCCCAGAAGGTTTTTGTTTTTTTTCCCAAGGTACCCAGCTATATTCTGAATATAGCGGAGTAGGGTTAAACCTATCCAGGTAAACTTACCTGGACATCTATCTGGATATATTTAGAATATATGCGACTAAAGCTAGCTAAATAACTTTAGGTAAGTATATTCAGCAAAGGACTTGTCCCGCTGAATATTCATGATAAGTTATCTGGCTAACTTTATCTGGATAACTTGTCATTTTGCTGGCTTACTGAATATGTGCCTGACAGATTACAGAACTTGTGTTAATAAATTTGAATGCTCCTGCCCATTTAAAGACCCTTTTCATCTCCAACTGGTCCAGACCTCTTCTTGATCTGCATTTTCTCTCTGCCTTTTCAGTGGGATCAATGCTCATCCTGCTGCTATCCATTATTCTGGTCTTCAAGCTTTACTCCTACTATGAGGTTAACCGCTGGTACAGAACCTGGCATCCCAGAACATCTCGAGGAAGTCTGAAAAAATTAGGTCAGCAAGCTGAGAACTTTGGACAGATACAAGAAGGGAAATGACCAGAGATGGAGGAGGGTCTGTGATGACAAAAGTACAGTATATAGGGGTAGTAGGACAAATTAGGAGGGCCAAAATGTCCTTATTTGCTGGCAAACTTTGTTACTATTGGAAGAGAGGATGTATCATGTCCCCATCAGAAAGAACTGCACATCAGTTGTGAATGGCTGCAACAGAAATGTAATACTATGTGAGTGCTCTTTAGCGGCAATAATCCAGCTAGATCTGGAAGTATATTGCTTGTTATTTATTTAGGACTCAGTTTTCAAGTGCCTAATTTAGGGAGTTAGATTCCTAAATGAACTCCTCTGAAAATTGGACTAGAGCTGAGCACCTAAATTTCACTAGGAATCCAAATTTAAATACCTAAAACGTAGACAGCTATGGGGTGGAGTTAGGGCAGAGAACAAAAGTTAGGTACCTAGCTCTGGTTTTCAGCACTAGCCATCTAATTTACATGCCTAAATCTGGAAAATGAATTGCAGGCCTAAATTTAGGTATCCAGAAGCTAATTAAGGCAGCAGCTTTCCACATCCCAAACTTTTATTATTTATTTATTATTTAATTTTTCTGAGGACAAGCAGGATGGTAGTTCTGACACATGGGTGACATCATTAGATAGAGCCCGATGCGGAAAAGGTTTCTAGAACTTTGACTAGGCATAATGAGCATGCCCAGTATCACATGTTCACGCGGAGTCCCTCGCCAGTCTCTCTGTTTCCGCGGTGTGAGTGATCTCATTTTGGCTGGTTTTTTGGCTATGTGGAAAACTTCATTTTTCTCACATTTTTCACAGGTTTTTTCTTGTTGTTACATCGCCGGGTCCCTCTCGGTGCCTTCCCGTAGTGTCTCCTAGTCAGGGTTTGATGATTAGGGTAAGCTTCCTTTCGTGGTCAATTCCCCCATTGAGGTGATGCATTGGTGCCCGTCGGCTATCAATGCCCTGCAACCATCGTCTTCCATTAGTGCCCTTTTGTTTAATCTTTCATGGCCGGTTTTCTGTAATGTCCCCAGTGCCCGAGGACCAGGTCCATAATGAATCCGCATGAGACATGTCCTCTGCCTAGGGGAATCGTATGATGTCTGGGGTTGCCACTTATGCATCCAGATGATCCCAAAGGAATATCGACTTTGACTCGACAAGATGGAGCAACTCTTTTAAGTTGAAGAAATCTGTGCTATTGGCATCGGCAGCGAAGGACCAAGAAGTCACACACACGGACACCGAGCCATCGACATCGGTGGGACCATCAGTTCCATTGATGTCACCAGTAGACAGGTGTGCTGGAGACCGACCATGGTCTATCTCCTCCAGGCCAAGACGTCAGGATCCTCGTTGTCAGCTTTGGCACCAGGGAAGGACAGAGATGAGCATCGAGGGACGCCAAAGAAGCATCTGTACCGGTCCCTATCGATGCACGATGCCAGGCATGGGGATGTACCGATTTTTGCCACGATGTCCCCGAAGTGACCCCGTGGTGAGGAGTGCCATGCCTCTGTCAGTGCCGGAGGTCCATGATGGTCTCCACCAGTCCCAGCAGGGCACTGAGATCTCCCTCTCCTAATTCGATGGTCATCGCCGGTTCCTCCGAGGAAGAAGCTCCACAAAGGCCAGTGGAGACACCAAGGTCTGCCGCCTCCTATCCAATTCTACCAGTGCCTGAACCTCTGGACATATGCCAAACACCTAGGGACTCATCCCCTGTTGCTTTCAGTGAGAATGAGGAACCCTATGACCCCTGGGGGTTGACATTTTGGAGTCCTGCTCGGAGGGTTTCTCTTTAGACCCTTCTCCTCCAGAGGAGCGAAGGAAGTCTCCATCTGAGGACTTGACCTTCGACAGGTTTGTGAGGGTTATAGCGGAAGCCATCCTGTTTCAGTTATTGACAGAGGAGGATGCCGGGAATAAAATGCTTGAGATCCTTCAGTTCGTGAAGCCTCCTAAGGAGATTGTGGCAGTCCTGGTACATGAGATCCTTAAGGAGTTGCTGCTGAGGATGTGGGAACACGCCCTCACATTGCCTCCTGTCAATAAGAAGGCAGACAGATTTTACCACGTCCAGAAGGCTGCCAGATTTGATAAGTGATGAGCCACGTCCCAGAACTAGACTCATTCACGCATTTCATAATCACGTTAACCAGATGTCTGATGCCGCAACTCTTAATTGTATTTCTTGGTCTCATATTCCCAATCGTTAAATTTACAGCATGCTACACCAATACCTTTTAAGTCAGATGTAACCTCAGCTTTGAAGTCTACAAACTTTGAAGATGTAACCGTTAGTTCTTGTAGATTTAAACATTATTCTGAAGATGTAAACTTAGATTTTGAAGACTGTAATCCGTAAGCATTTGTATTCATTGTAAGAATTTGTATTTATTATTTAGCTATTTACATTGATCTGTTACCACTTGGTCCTGTTCTCTCCTTTACCTCAAGTTCTAAGTTCCTACGAAGTTAGCCTTGTTATTTTATACCCACTTGTTTGATGTAATTTTCCAATATTGGTTCTGTGTAAACCGAAGTGGTATGTACTAGTACATGAACTCCGGTATATAAAAGCCTTTAAATAAATAAATAAATAAATAAGTGTCAAATTCAACTGCCCCACCAGTTGGTGGTGGTTGAATCTGCCCTCAAGAGGGCCAAGCGCTCTCTAACTCATTCCTTGGCACCTTCGTTTAAGAACCATAAAGCGATGGACGCTCTTGGGAGGAAAGTGTTTCAAAGCACCATGCTTATTACCCACATTGCCGCTTACCAGCTCTACATGAGCCAGTATTTGCGGGACATTTGGAAGCAGGTGCAGGAAGTGGCTAAGCAGGTGCCTCAACAGCAGCAGGACATCCTCATGTCTCTGGTGCATAAGGGCCTGGAGTGCGGAAAACATGAGGTCTATGCGACCTTTGATGTTTTCGAGATGGCATAGAGAGTCTCTGTAGCAGGAATCGGTACCCGCAGAATGGCATGGCTGCGGGCCTTGGATTTCTGACTAGATGTACCAGAATGACTTGCTGATGTGCCATGTATTGAAGAGAATCTCTTCGGAGACAGGGTGAGGGATGCTGTAGCCCAATTTTGGGCCCACCACAGGACCCTTCAACAATTCTCTGCAGTATTCTGGACCCGTCCTTTTCATCCAGGAGGCCAGCGAGTCGGGAGCCAAGGAAGAGTTTCTTTTGCCAAAGGAGGTACTATCCTCCACTTCCTTGCTCCTGTTAACACCATCAGGGCTCCTGCGCTGGCCAAGGCAGCAGAAAGCCCCCAAGCCCGAGCCAGCTTCTCAATCAATTCCAGGGATGGGATTTTGACTGGGCTGTTGTAGGGGAGTGTAAGCCAGTGGTCCATACCTGAAACAATGGACCTTCCGGTTGGGGGAAGGCTGCAGTTCTTTGCGAACCGGAGGCCCAGTATAACCTCGGACCAGTGGGTTCTGTTCATCATCTGTCAGGGGTACCAAATGAACCTATTGCGTGTCCCACCAAATTGCCCTCCCTGCCCATTTTGAGGGCTGGTAGCGCATCAGGAGGTATTACTAACAGAGCTCTCCTCCCTCTTAATGGCTAGAGCGGTCGAGCCTGTACCACCAGGGCAAAGAGGGCAAGGATTCTACTTCAGGTACTTCCTGATTCCAAAGAGAAGAGGAGGACTCCATCCCATTGACCTAAGGACCTATTCCCTAAGTCAACTTGATTAATAGCAGTTAATGGTATTAGAAAAGAGTGTTTAGTGTGCCCTTGGGCCTCAGCCCGACCCCAGATGGATCCAGAAATGAACCGAGGGTTGGCGACGTGTCCCAGCATTGCAGAACACGGTCTTACTCTCTGCCAGGCCTGCAAGCTCCCAGAGCCAACAACAGATGATGTTGGTAGGGGAACGGTCCTCCGACTGTTCCGAGCCCTTTCAGACTTGCCGCTTGAATTGGCATAGAGCAGCAGGCTGGCCTGAGTATGAGGGCAGACGGAGGCCTTGACACGAAGACATGACACCAAGGTTGATGCGATGGCATCACAGACTAGGGTTGAAGCAAAGACATGACACTAGGGCAGATGCAACGGCATCAGAGATGAAGAACTTGACGAAGTCCAGACGAGACGAGAAGCTGGGAAGGAAGACATTGGCACTGTCTCTCAGGGCACCCTACACAGCCCACCTTCATGGGCGGACCCAATGGCTGGTCACGGACCACCCTGTCCCACAGCACGCCCTACACAGCCTAAGGAGACTGGTCACGGACCAAGCGGAGAGCGGGACAAGCGCAGGGAAGGAATCCAGCTGGCAAAGGCTCCAGTGACCGGGAACAGGAACCAAACGGAATGGATTTACCCTCATGAAGGTCACCTGGAGGACTAGGAGAGCTGGAACATTGCAGGAACAGACATCAGGAAGATCAAACACCAGGACACCTGGACAGGGACCTCAGGCAATGAAGACATGGTTCTAGACACAGATGAGACGAGGAGCTCCACGAAGAAGACAAGGGCCTGTCGGAGCGCTGGACAGCAGGAGCTTCCAGAGACAAAGTAACTCCGATGCAAGGCAAGGCTAACTGAAAGTTGAAGTCATGTTATAGGGCTGCAGACAGGCGACTCCCAGGGAGGAGTTTGGATGGGCCACACCTAGCTGGCCCTATAACTAAGGAGGAGTGCTGCGGGCCGGCCCGTAGGAGAAGGGTGTGGTCCAAACCAGGAAGTCCATGCAGACACAAGCAAGCCTCAGGCAGGCCCCAAGAACATTGAGGCTTCCCAGGCCCTGGAGCAAATCCCAGATAGTTTGCAGGCGAGACCCCGGCTTCGGAGCAGCCTCCAGGAAGAGGTAAGGAGCCTCCCGTAGCACCGCTACAGGAGGGTTCATAACAATGGACGTCACCTCCAAGAACTTATCCAAACCTTTTTTAAACCCAGCTACACTAACTGCACTAACCACATCCTCTGGCAATGAATTCCAGAGCTTAATTGTGCATTGTGAAAAATAATTTTCTCCTATTAGTTTTAAATGTGCTACTTGCTAACTTCATGGAGTGCCCCCTAGTCCTTCTATTATCTGAAAGAGTAAATAACCGATTCGCATTTACCCGTTCTAGACCGCTCATGATTTTAAACAACTCTATCATATCCCCACTCAGCCATCTCTTCTCCAAGCTGAACAGCCCTAACCTCTTCAGCCTTTCCTCAAAGAAAATAAATAAAACTTAGGATTCTAAATTTAGCTAAAATAAGCTCTTAATTTAGAAGCTCCTCTTTTTTAAGATTGGCTTCCTAAATTTTAGGAACCTAAATTTTGGAAACATTTTCAACTCACCTAAATATGGCTGAAAAACTTCCTAAAACTTAGGCACCTAAGTAAAGCATTGAACATATTTTGATTATTGACCCCCTTAGTTTATAGCACAGACTAGTAGGTAAACATGCCTTGAACAGAAAGCTGGATAATTGACAGCTATGTCTGCCAACAGGAGGTAAGACTTTCTGTTTACCTCCACTGCTCACATTAGAGCAATACAATATGGGTTCTTATGTTGATCACTGCCGAGCTCCTGAAAAAGTATATCCTCCAGTCTCTTATGCACCTCCTGTCAGAAAATAAAAAGGGAACATGCTAGTGTAGTACTGGTGATATACTATTCAAAAAAATACCCGAATTATAGCATGAAATCAAAACTCAACATAAATCAAACTTGCTATATAGACGACTTATCTAATATATTAGTGACCTTCATATAGTGCCACTTATGACTTTTTGGCTTGTGTCAGTGGTAAGCCCTGAGAAAGCACTAGGACTTTATAATCATGAGGTTACTAACTAAGTGAAATTCTAGGATCCTTCGAAGTGAAGTTATCAAATGTACTTATCTTTGAAAAAAAGTCCACTTTGTTAACATTCCGTAGTCAAGCCGACACTGCAATGTTTCGGAGCTGGAAACTCCTTCTTCAGGGTGACTCGGTATCTGTATAAGTGGACGGCAGTGGACTGTTTTCTTGTTGTATAATACTGTGCAAAATGAATAAGAATGTCCTTAAGATACTATTACATAATTTACACAAGTGGCTACTAGAAATGGTAGGAACATTACTATCATTATCTAAGATTTAGCCCTACTCACAAAAATGTCTTCCCATGCGCATCTATGTAATATACCACTATCCTGCTGTTAAGGATCTCTATGTTCATCTGATGTTGGCTGTTTTGTTAACCTATTTTTCCATGCTGCACTTATGTTATCCCTTTCCCAGTTCCCATTACCTGTTATGATGTACTTTCTAAGCTGCAGTTCAAATGTGAACCGGTGTGATGTCCCTACTAACACCGGTATATAAAATTAATTAATTAATTAATTAATTTTGCCTCACCATCAAGATATATAAGGGAAATAAAAATAGATGACCTGAATTTAAATCTTGAAACGGACCTTACTGCTTTTTTAGAAGCTCCAACTGAAGAACAATTAGAATATCGGGGAACTTTATCAGTATCATTTATTTATCCAGTAGATAGAGATTTAGTTCTAAGCTTATTTTTTAAAAATCATAATAAATTATATTATGGACAAAAGGTCAGGATGTATCCTGATATCGTGAAGGATACACAAACCCGTAGAAAAACTTTTGTGGGATTATGTCAAGAAGCACAATCAATAGGAGCCCAGATAAATATTAGGTACCCTTGTAAATGCTTGATGCAACACAATGGTAAAAGATATATTTATTATGATCCCCAACAATTAAGGAGTTATCTAGATAAATATAGAAATGAAGCTAGTACCCCCCAATCTGCTCAGGTGCAAGTAGATAAGTAGGTTGTATTATCCTCCCTATTTGTTTGATGTTTAAGTAAGAAACAGTGTTCCAATGGCCAGAGATCCTTTTGTTTCTTTATATTAAAGGAGAAGGAAAATAAGCTTACAATACTTCATTGGACTAGTATAGAAACAAATTGTTCTTCTTTTCTTTTTTTTTGTTTTTTCTATATGATGTACTAGAACTAAGAAATGCTGTAAACGTTCCTGTTTGTATAAATGAAAAATTGATAAATAAAAAAAAAAAAGAAATGTTAGGAACACCTACTTCTTGTGAGACTCTGGCGATGCAGTCAGCTAACGCTAAACATGAATTACTGCAACATAATGATAATGAATAATAACAGGAAAAATACATTCTATGGTGGTTCTAAAATGGATCCTTTAGAGTCAGAGTGAGGCTCAGCCTGTACTTACATTTTCGATGCTGTGAAGCTACCTGTCACGGTTGGGGTGCTATACCCTTAACTGACAGTGGCTGATGTCAGTTAAGTGATGATAACTTCACTTCGAAGGATCCTAGAATTTTGCTTAGTTAGTGATCTCATGATTATAAAGCCCTAGTGCTTTTTCAGGGCTTACCACTGACACAAGCCAAAAAGCCATAAGTGGCACTATATGAAGGTCACTAATATATTAGATAAGTCCTCTGTATAAACTTTGAATATTTCTATATTTGTTACCTATTGCTCCATCTTTCCCGTTTCTCTTTGCTATTTTAGTTTGTCAGGTCCGCTGTTATGGAACCTCATACTGTTTGCCTATCGGTTGTCCACCCCCCCTCCCCTGTTATTTGTACTTTCCACCTTTTGTTATTATGTAAACCGATATGATGTGTACTTTAATGTCGGTATAGAAAAGCTGTTAAATAAATAAATAAGTATAGCAAGTTTGATTTATGTGGTGTAGTATTGGTGCCATTTCTGTGGCTGTGTGACTCTGGCTCAGAAACACTGTTGGAGGGTTGCTAACTTTATAGAAATTTTGCTGGGTGTGTATTTGCCCTGATTCTTTCTTTCTGGCAGGTCTCCTGTCCCATTCAGAGTTTGTCGCATGAGTTACATTGGATTCTAGAATTGGCTTGACTCTGTCCATTTTGAATATTAGGAACCGATCCGCCTTCACGACATAACAAAAGGTGCGATAGAGGACAGAAGCAGGTCATGTACCCTTTGAACCTCACGGTACCAGGTAACTTCCTTTTATCCAAGGGTTTTCTCTTCTTGATAGTTGTCAGTGGAGAGGGAGGCAGTGTGGTTGGTGCTAGTATTCACCATGTCATACCTAGTAGAGATGGTTTGTTCCCTGTACATATCCGGATCAGTCCAGACTCCTAAGTTTATTCATCCCTGCCAGCAGATGGAGTCAGAGAAAAGCCTCGCTGATGCTGCTTGATAAACCCTGGTGCCACCTGCAGTAGTTCAGTATTTCTCTGTCTCCAGCAGGTGGCTGGTGCATAAACCTGCAGTTCTTTTTTTACCCTTTTTTTTTTCTAGCCTTTTTCTTTGGGTGAGCCTTCCTCCGAGGGGACTGGTTCCTTTGGGAACCATTCTCTGTTCGGTTGAGGTGGACCAGCTGAGGTCCAAATTGTTCCATAGGGGGTAAATCTGGTGGTCCAGATCCCTCCCTTCACAAGGCCGGTCTTGTGGCTTTCAGCCCTTTTTAATTCTTCAGGGGTTTCTCTCCTTATTGCTTAGTGGCTGATCTGAGCTGGACAGCTCCTTTCAGCTCTAGGAGAGGAACTTCCTTGCTATTTTTGTTAAAGTTTAAAAAAAAAAAAAGTTGAGAAAAAAAAAACAGAAGAAGACAGGCAGTAAGGCTCTGGGGCGATTTCCCCCCCCCCCCCCTTGTTTTGTTAGATTTTTTTCTTTTTCTTTTCTGGTTGTTTTTCTGTTCTGTTTCCTCGGCATGGTTCGCAGCTCGGCTTGCTGCGCATATGGGGCAGTCCCGGCGCGTTTCGGTCTGGTCGGACTCTGTTCTGGCTGCATTTCGGGGGGGAAGGGCCCTCCCTCCTCCCGGGAGTCTCTAAACGGTGGCGCTTTAATAAGCGCACGGCTGCCGCGGTCGGGCCAATTTTAAATGCCCCTGCTGACTCCAGTTCTGCCGGCTCCCTTGAGGCGGGAGCAGCGGCCATTTTGGTGCCAGATTTGCACGTGCCGCCATTTTTGGATGGGTGGGAGATCTCCCTCCATGGCTCTTCCCGGACCATCCAGGCCCCCTCGAGGGGCAGGGGCTCTCCAGAGGCGCTAGTCAGCAGGTCCCTTTGCCTCAGGGTCCTGGGGGAGACCAGGTCCTGATTTTATCTCTGGGCTCGCGCCCCTTCTCCCCTGACTTTATTCTCCTACTCCACCAGGCCTATCTGGCATAGCAGGAAGGTTTAGGGCGCCCACAGTTGCCCCTGGCACCTCGGGGTCCATGTTTGCAGCCTCCGGGAACCGAGTCAGGGTTCGCGTGGTCGCGTGATGCGGGGGTCCCGCTTTTGCTTAGTCTGGGGGGGGGGGGGCGGCGGCGGGAGGCTTAGCGGTCCCGATCCCTCTGGCAGGGGCAGCGACAGTGTTGGCAGCACAGGATCTGGGGTCCCCGAACTTGGATCAGGGAGATGGCATGGGGACACCTTCGGTGGCAGAGGGTGATGACCTCAAGATTCTCCGTTTGTTCTGGAGGGAGGAGTTGGACCCCCTTCTTCCTCAAGTTCTTGAGGAACTTGGTTTGAAAGCTCTTCAGGAGGTTCTGGAGATGGATGGGTGGACCCTGTCCTAGATAGTCTTAGGGCTCCTCCTCCTGCCTTTCCTTATCATAGGTCGGTGCAGCAATAGGTAGAACGTGAGTGGGATTCCCCAGACTCAGGCTTGAGGGTGGGTAGAGCGATGTCGAAACTCTACCCCTTGCCAGAACAAACCTTGGAGCTTTTTGCGCTTCCGTAGGTGGATGCGGCAGTTTCTGCGGTCACTAAGAAAACTACTATTCCAGTGGCGGGGGCCACAGCACTTAAGGATGTTCAGGATCGAAAGTTGGAGCTTCATCTCAAGAGGATATTTGAGGGGGCGGCCTTGGGGCTGCGGGCCACCATTTTCTCCGGCTTTATGCAAAGAGCATGTTTGTGCTGGGTTCAGAGTTTTCAGGATGGGCAAACGCTACCTGCATCTGACACGTCGAATGCAGATCGCGTTGAGGCATCGGTCGCATATGTGGCTGATGCCCTTTATGATTTGGTGCGTTTGCTGTCTCGAGTTATGAGTTCTGCGGTGGCGGCCCAATGTTTGCTGTGGCTCCATCACTGGTCTGCGGATGTGTCTTCTAAGGCCCAGTTAGGTTCCTTGACCTTCAAAGGTTGTCTGTTGTTTGGGGAGCAGCTGATAAAGCAGTTGAGTGAACGAAGGTACACAAGTTGCCAGAAGAGAAGCCTAGGAATCATCAGGCTTTTCAGGCCCAGTCACGTTTTAGGGACGGTAAACAATCTTATCCTTCTAGAGGTCCCGTTGGGTCGTAGTCACAGAAATCCTTTCAATCTCAGGGTTCGAATTGGGGTCAGTCCTTTCGCAGTGGCCGAAAACCTTTCAGGGCCCCCACGGCTGGGGGGCCCACTGGGGTCACGTCCTCCCAATGAAGCGAGGCCGGTTCACTCCACCGTTCCCTATATAGGGGCCGTCTGGCAGAGTTTTATGATGAGTGGACCAAGATTACGCAGGGTCAGTAGGTCCTCTCGCTGATAAGAGACGGTTATGCGTTAGAGTTTGCACGTCCCGTTCGAGACCTATTCTTAGTCTCCCCTTGCGGGTTCTCGGCGAAGCATCGCGTGGTTTGGGAGACTTTGCACAGGTTGCGTGAGTTGGGGGCGGTGATCCCAGTGCCCCCGCATGAGCGGGACAGGGGATGTTACTCCATCTACTTCATGGTGTCGAAAAAGGAGGGTATGTTTCGACCCATCCTGGACCTCAAATCAGTCAACGTGTCCTTAAAGATACCACGCTTCCACATGTAGACTTTACGTTCAGTGATTGCGGCGGTGAGCTCTCAGGAGTTTTTGGCTTCCCTGGATCTGATGGAGGCATATCTACATATTCCCATTCGTCCGGATCATCAGCGCTTTCTGAGGTTCGCAGTGCTAGGTCAGCATTTCCAATTTTAGGCTCTCCCCTTTGGACTGGCCACAGCTCCTCACACGTTCACCAAGGTAATGGTGGTGGTGGTGGCAGCTCTTTGACGTGAGGGGGTGCTGGTGCACCCTTATCTCGATGATTGGCTAATTCAGGAGAAGTCGTTGGATGGATGCCGTTCTTCAGTTCAGAAAGTCATTTGTCTGCTAGAGTCTCTCAGCTGGGTGGTCAATCAAGCGAAGAGTCATTTGGAGCCATCCCAGACACTAGACTATCTCGGGGCTCGTTTCGACACGAGGGAAGGCAAAGCGTTTCTCACAGAGGAGAGAATGATCAAGCTACAGTCACACGTTCGCCACTTATTGGCATTGAGGGTGCCCCAAGCCTGGGATTTTTTGCAGGTTCTGGGATCGATGGCCTCAACGCTGGAATTGGTGCCATGGGCCTTCGCACATATGCGCCCACTTCAGAGGGCCCTGTTGGAGAGGTGGAATCCTCTGTCACAGGCTTTTCATTTACCGGTCTTGCTGGATGCATCGGCACGGAGCAGCCTCTTGTGGTGGCTACAGTTGTCCAATCTGTAGCATGGTGTCAGTCTCGAGGTTCAGGACTGGGTGGTTCTCACTACCGATGCCAGTCTCTCTGGTTGGAGGGCAGTCTGCGAGCGGCAGTCGGTCCAGGGCACTTGGTCGGCGGTAGAAGCCTCGTGGCCTATCAATCGGTTGGAGACCAGGGCGGTGCAGCTGGCCCTTCGAGCATTCCTCCCTCTCGTTCAGGGTCATTCTGCCATGACGGTAGCTTACATCAATTGTCAGGGCGGCACCAAGAGCCAGGGGTGGGGTGGCCCTGGAAGCTCAGGAGCTGTTTCTCTGGGCAGAACTGTACTTGGTTCAGTTAGCTGTGCAGTTAGCTGTGTCTCATATAGTGGATGTCGACAACGTCCAGGCCGATTTTCTCAGTTGTCAGAGCTTAGATCCAGGCGAGTGGGAATTGGCGGATTCTGCAATGCGGCTCATCCGGAAGAGATGGGACTGTCCTCACGTCGATTTGATGGCGACTCGGCTCAATGCGAAAGCTCCTCGGTTTTTCAGCCTCAGGAGGGAGTGCGGGGCAGAGGGGTTGGCATTCTGGTACTGCCTTGGCCTTGGGGGATCTTGCTTTATGTCTTCCCTTCATAGCCTCTAGTAGGCAAGGTGTTGTGCCACATAGAGAAACACCCTGGAAAGGTGGTCCTAGTAGCTCTGGAGTGGCCACGCCGACCGTGATTCACAGATCTCGTCAGTCTAGTAGTGGACGGTCCGCCGTGCCTCAGCCATCTTCTGGATCTTCTCTGTCAGGGTCCCGTATTTTCTGACCAGGCAGATCACTTTTGTCTAGCGGCTTGGCTTTTGAGAGACGTCGCTTGAGGCGGAGAGGATATCCAGAGCTGGTGATCACTACTGTTTTGCAGGCTAGGCATCAGTCTACTTCTCTCTCTTATGTTCGGGTTTGGAAAGTGTTTAAGGCTTGGTGTACCGACCGAGGGATACAGGCAGTTCATGCCTCGATTTCTCATGTCTTGTCTTTCCTACAAGAGGGTTTGGCTAAAGGCCTTGATTTTAATTCTCTTCGGGTACAGATAGCGGCTCTTGCTTGCTTGCAAGGGAAGATTGAGGGGTACTCTTTATCTTGTCATCCGGATGTACAGAGGTTTCTGTGGGGAGTTAAGAATTTGCGTCCTCCGGTGCAGTAGGACTGTCCCCCCTGGAACCTTAATCTAGTTCTGTGAGTATTGTGTGATGCTCGAGCCAATTCTGAGAACGACCCTTAAAAATCTGACTCTCAAAGTGGTGTTCTTTGTGGCCATCTGTTCCGCCAGGAGGATTTCTGAATTGCAGGACTTGTCGTGCAGGGACCCGTTCCTTCAAATATCCGATTCTGGAGTCACGTTGCATACAGTTCCTTCCTTTGTCCTGAAAGTGGTCTTTGCCTTTCATGTTAATCAGACTATTGAGCTCCCAGTTTTTACAGAGTTGGAAGATTCTGTGCAGCATGCTCGGGAGCTTAAGCTGTTGGATGTCTGCAGGGCCTTGCTTCGCTATCTCAAGTTTACTAATGATTTCAGGAAGTCTGATCATCTTTTTGTTTTATGGAGCGGATCAAAGAAGGGTACCCATGCCTCCAAAGCAACGATTGCCAGGTGGCTTAAGGAGGCTTTTGGTTCGGCGTATATTCTCAAGGGCCGTCAAGTCCCTGAGGGTTTGCGGGCTCAGGCGGCTTCATGGGTGGAGGCTCAGTTAGTGACTCCACAGGAGATTTGCAGGGCTGTGACTTGGAAATCGCTGCATGCTTTTGCAAGGCATTACTGTTTGGATTTGGGAATTTTTGATTCCTGGTCTTTTGGTGAAGGTGTCTTGCGAGCAGGACTCTCCAGGTCCCACCTTCTCTAGGAAGCTTTGGTACATCCCAGGAGTCTGGACTGACCCGGGTATGTACAGGGAAAGGAAAATTGGTTCTTACCTGCTAATTTTCATTCCTGTAGTACCAACGGATCAGTCCAGAACCCACCCGGGTTGGAGGGGGAGAGTCTTCCGCTCAGCTATAATCCTTTCAGCATACTTCTGTTTTTGGTTTGTTCATCTCGCCGCATCTCAAAAAAGATATAATTGTGATGGAGAAGGTACAGAGAAGGGTGACCAAAATGATAAGGGGAATGGAACAGCTCCCCTATGAGGAAAGATTAAAGAGGTTAGGACTTTTCAGCTTGGAGAAGAGACGGCTGAGGGGGGATATGATAGAGGTGTTTAAAATCATGAGAGGTCTAGAACAGGTAGATGTGAATCAGTTATTAAGTCTTTCAGATAATAGAAAGACTCAGGGGCACTCCATGAAGTTATCATGTGGCACATTTAAAACTAATCGGAGAAAGTTCTTCTTCACTCAGCGCACAATTAAACTCTGGAATTTGTTGCCAGAGGATGTGGTTAGTGCAGTTAGTGTAGCTGGGTTTAAAAAAGGATTGGAAAAGTTCTTGAAGGAGAAGTCCATTACCTGCTATTAATTAAATTGACTTAGAAAATAGCCACTGCCATTAGCAATATTAACATGGAATAGGCTTAGTTTTTGGGTACTTGCCAGGTTCTTATGGCCTGGATTGGCCACTGTTGGAAACAGGATGCTGGGCTTGATGGACCCTTGGTCTGACCCAGTATGGCATGTTCTTATGTTCTTCTTATGTTCTTAACTTACCAAATTTTTTACAAGCTTTTTGCAAGTTTTTTGCACATAATGTTTTCAGCTTGGGTACAGGTTAATACTGAACTACTTCAGGTGGCACCAGGGCTTATCAAGCAGTGTCAGCGAGGCTTTTCTCTGTCTCCGTCTGCCGACAGGGATGAATAAACCCAGGAGCCTGGACTGATCCGTTGGTACTACAGGAACGAAAATTAGCAGGTAAAAACCAATTTTCTTTCAGGTCACTGGGAATCTGTGTGTGCAACTCAATAGATCTCTTACCAGAAAAGAATTATTCATTAACTCATGAAAATACGAAATGTACACCACTTGCTGCTCCTTTTCAGGCTTTCATATTTGTTTTACAATTGTTTTTTAACTTCTTTTCAACTGAAAAGACTATGAGAATGTATTCTGTGTGAAGACCTTTAAAAACTTCATTTCTTTTTTTCTCTCTTTGTCCTAAGATTTTTGCTACTTTATTGTGGCCCCCACACTCTGCTACCAGCTTAATTTCCCCAGGAACAAACGGATTCGGAAACGCTTCCTATTTTGGAGATTGTTTGAGATGGTAAGTCACACTGATGCTGGACATACACCTATTGATGGCTGGGTTAGTGGCATGATTGAAACAGGCAGAAAACATACAAGGAAAAGAAAACACATGGAATCAACACGTAACATGTCTCCACTTCCTTGATTGGAGCCTCAAACAGAGTCAGCAAAACTCCTCTAAGTCCAGGCATCCTACCACAATAACCAATACAGAGTGGCATGCCTTTGTGAAAAAATGATGGGCAGACTTTCCAAAGACATACATGAAAGAAATACCAAAAATGAAAAATGTCTCACACAACCAGTACAAACTTAAAATGACAAGACTAACCAATTTATTGATGCATGAGTTTTCGAGGACAAGAGATGCATCTGGCGAAGTGGACTCTGTGCTCAAGCCTCAATAAATTGATTAGTTGGTAAAGTGCCACTTGCCATTGCTACACCAGACTAACATGGCTATCCCTCTGAAGATTTTCAGCAATGGAAATTCACTTTTCTCTCATTTATATGTCCTTGGGAAAATACCTTGATGAATCAGGCCCTTAGAATAGATTGTAAGCCCTCTGGAGGTAGGGAAATACCTATAGTACTTGAATGTAATCCACTTCGAATTACATTCGAAGTGGATTACATTTGTTATTTGTTATTTGCTATTTGTTATTTAAATTCCACCTGAAAAAGTGGAATTTAAATAACAAATAGCAATACTAGAAAGGTTGAGAGAGCCCCTTCAAGCAAAATGTCCACCTTCTTGTCTTCTCTTTAAAAAAAAAAAAAAGAGACAACTTCATTCATAGAGACCATGTCTGATGATTCATTGAATTCATATGAAACAGATTTTCCATCACCGGATCTGCCATCAACTGTACACCCAAACAACCCAGGTTTTTAACCCTACCAGAAGACTCTACATACCCCAAATTTCTACAGAAAATGTCGGAATCTCTAACATTCAGCCTAGAAGAGGATGCTGAAGAAATTAATGACTTAACAAAGGTATCCTAAGAGTCATCTAACCATCGAAATAGTGTAAAGCGCTTCCAATGCATGATGCGTTAATGAAAGTTCAGACAAAAATCTGGAAAACACCTTTCACTGGACTACTAGTAGCAAAAACCATTAATATGAAATGAAGGATAAAAAAATACCCTGGACATGAGAGAGTACATATCCTTCATGACTGCTTAATTGTGGAGTCTGAGATGAAAAAAGCCAAGAAAGCAAATTCCTATTCAAACTCTCCTCCAGGAAGAGACTCAAGGTTCATTGATACAGTGGGAAATAGAGTATACCAGGAAGCTACCTTGTAAGTAAGAATTGCTGCACACCAGGTACAGATGATTCAATATCTTTACAATAACCTTGAAAAGCTTCAAGAGTGTTCAGGAAAATTACCTGAAGACAGAGCTGTAGCTAGCCTACAGCCAATATGCCCATGGCAATAGGCGCCATCCCAATGGGGCGCCACCACTCTCTCATACAATGTGGTTGAAAAGTGCCTTTCTTCCTCCCGATACAATCCTTGACCTCAACAGCTTTGTCTCCATGGAGAGAAGATGAGCTTCTGTGCTGCTCTTGGTGTCCCCCCCTCCCCTCTGGGCCATCTTTGTAGGAGGAGGAGACAAATCAGAACAAAAATACCAACCCTGCTGCTCAGCAGAGGTGATCTGTGCAGGATCCCCTCCCTCTGCAGTCAGGAGCAGCGAGGTCAATGGGGCTGTGAGAATAATCATCGGAAGCAGGAAGCACAGCTCGCTAGCTGGAAGCAATGCATTAGCCCACCCTGCCCAACTGCAGCTGGAACAGCGTGGCCCGCGGGACCACAGAAGGAGCATCAGCCTTCCTTTACCCAACATTCAGGAGCAGAAGAAGCGGCGTGGCTGTGGGGTTGCAAGAAGAATCTCCTCTTCCCCCTCAGTCAGGAGCAGTGAGGCCTTTGACCCAAAGGTGCAGCATCGGTCTTCCTTCAAGAGCAACGGCAGAAGCAGCACACACCGAGGCTAGAAGGAGGAAAAATCTGGTAAGCCGTGAGGGTGAAGAGGGAGGCTGCTGCTCCTTGTGCTTCGAGAGGGGAGAAAGAAGTAAGAGACAGTATGTGTGTGTTTGTGTGCTTGAGCCTGTGGTAGAGAGAGATGACCTCTGTTTGTGTGTGTATGACTGAGCATGGCAAAGAGAGTCAGCCTCTGTGTGTGTTTGTATTTCTGTGTATGTGATTGAGTGGCAGAGAGAGACTGCATGTGTATGATTGAGCACGGCAAAAACAGACCGTCTTTAGTGTGTGTGGGGGGATTGAGCATGGTAGAGAGAAACAGCATGTGTGTACACATGTAATTGGGCACTCCATGAACTCCTTAGAACTCATCCAAAGTTCCTGCCAAAAGTGGTATCACAATTCCACCTGAATCAAGAAATAGTATTTCCAACTTTTTTTTTCCAAAACTGCATGCAACACTGGCTGAATAGGTATTACATATCCCGGATTGCAGAATAGCCCTTTTGTTCTATTTACACAGAATACAAACATTCAGAAAATAAAACTCAACTTTTCATATCCTAAGACACAACTTAAAAAAGGCATAGCTGTCAAAAATCAAACATTATCAAGGTGGTTGATTCAATGCATTTCTCACTGTTATGCAACTGTTTGTTTGGACATTCCACAAGCAATAAAGGCACATCAGGCAAGAGCAATGGCTGCAGCCATGGCTCATATCAACTCAGCATCAATCCAGGATATCTGTAAAGCTGCCACATGGATGACAAATCACACCTTTACAAAGCAGTACAGTCTGGATATGGGCTCATACAATGACAGTATGGAAAAACAGTATTTTAAGAACATTTTTAAATAATCAAACCAAACTTCCTGCAAAACACCAGATGGGTTGCAGGACAAACAACAAAAATCAAAGACTATTTCAAGCCACCCTCAGCTAGGGAGTGCCATCTTGTGTGACTGTTTATTGGGCTTGTCCACAGAGAAAGCAAAGTTGCTTACCTGTAACAGGTGTTCTCTATGAACAGCAAAACAAACTGCCACACAATCTCGCCCTCTTCCCTGGGAAGTTTACCTAGCTTGGGAAAAAATGGAGACAGACTCGCACATGGTGATGCTAGCACGTGAAGTGCCGAGCAAACTCTAAAATCAAAGTTAAACTTTCTGCACTATGAAAGAAAAAGGATCCAACTCGTGGTGTCAGATGACGTGTCCCATCTTGTGTGGCTGTTTGTTTTGCTATCCATGGAGAACATCTGTTACAGGTAAGCAACTTGTTTTTCATAATAGTTACAAACAGTAGCCAGCCCTGCTCTCTGCAAGCTCTGATGACATTTTTTGAAAGCTCTCACACCCACCTGTAAGCTCAGGTGATCTAATGTGTAAGACTGTCCTTCCATCGCTCCTATATTTATTGTGTAAGCCCTGCTCACCCCTCAATTCCAACTACTATTTTAGTTGATCTCATGTGTAAAGCCTGCCTTCCCCCTTATTCCCACTTCCAAGCTCATGTGATCTCCTGTCAGGATCGTTAAAGTCACTCGCACCAGGATATTGATGATGATGATGTGGCACAGAACATCTTGTGAGATTTGCATTGGTGTCCATATAAACTTTAAATTTCAGTCACAGGACTCACTTAGAATAAATTTTTGATCTCTTTTGCTTTTTCTTTTCTTTGTAGGTATTCCTGGCCCAGCTCATGTTAGGACTGGTTCAGCAGGTATGGATTCATGGAATATCACAATTTAGCAGGGCTTTTGAATGCAGGGCATGTTGAAAATTTCTGCCTGGAATGCCTTTGTTAGACCTACTCTTAATCTGACTGCACACACTGGATCGATCAATAATGTATGCAAACCATACCTTTCTCACCTAGAAAAATAGGAGACTTACTGGAGTTGACAGAAGGACCCACTAGGGGTAGTCCTTCTCATTGGAGGAACAGCAGGAGGAAAGCAGACAGGTGGCAGCTAAGCTGTTGGCTTTGGCTGCTATCTCCCCTTCTCAGTCAAGCAATGTACATAAAGATGTAAGTCTGCATGTTTATACTGTATCCAGCACCATTATAATGCAGTCATTAATCTGGGGATTATATCTGTTAGGCTTGATGATTAATGGGCGGAATATGTAGAACAAAATGAAATTTGTCAAGATGACTATTTTGGGAAGAAGCAAAAACAATACTGCAGGGATATATTATTTCATAATTCAATAGTAAACGGAAAAATATAATGCAAAACATCCTGTATTTGGAATTTCAGTTTCAGGCAGCATAGAAAGAGTATGAACAACATGCATCATTGTTAAACAAGGAGAAATACTTAGGGGTGCAGATAACTTTAAATACCCTTTTGCACCAGATGTTGCGATCCTGCCCGCGAGGAGCGCGGACAGGCTCTTACCTTCATGTGGCCAGTTGGGCCGCTAACACTATCTTCTTCGCGGAGAGTGTGCCGCCGTCGTTGGACTCCTCCCTGGCTGCCTCCGGCCCTGCGCGGCAGGGTCGGGCCTCCGGGAGCTCCCTCATGCGGCTGGGGACTGCTGCTCCTGCTTCCCCGAATCAGCTGGGGCCGTCCCTGCAGCTGTTCCCAGGAGGCCGGGGTTTTCAGCCGGCAGGGAGGCCGTCCCTGCTGGTGTCTCTACAGTCTGGGTCCTCGCCCGGCAGGGAAGCCGTCCCTGCCGGTGCCTGCAGCCTTCTACAGCTCCCTGCTCATCCTGCAGCCAACCCTTCTTCTGCTTCCTGCTTCTGTCTTCGCGGCTGGGAGCCGCTCCTGCAGCCTGCCACCTCTCCAGCTTCAGGGCAGGGCTGCTCCGCTACCTACCTTGCTCCTTAGGCCTTCCACATGGCTGAGGACGCCACCTGCGGATCCTGCTTCTCTTCTTCCAGTTCTCCTAGGGCGCGGGCGTGCGCCTCTCTCCTCCTCTTCAAGGGCCAGCTACATGTGGCCCTCTGCTGACCCCTCCCTGGGCGTTGTCCTCTTCAGCCCTACAAAAGGGCTCAGCGTCCATTCCAGCTTTGCCTTCGCAAGGAGTTGGTCACTCCTGGGATCCTGCTGTCCTTCGCTCCAGGAGTCGTCCTTGTTCCAGCACTTCTTCAAGGTCCTGTGTTTCTTGTTCTTCGTTGGAGCTCCTCATCTTGTCCTGTTGTCTATGTTCCAGTCCTGATGTTCACCTGCTGTTCCAGATGTCCGTGTTCCAGCCCTAAGGTCTGTCTCCTGATCCAGTATCTGTATGCCAGTCCAGATGTTTGTTCCTGATGTCCGTGACCCAGCCCTGACATTGCTTCTCCTGATCCTGAAGTCCGTGATTCTGTCTTGCTCTCCTGTACCCCTGGTTCCTCGTTCCTGAGTCTTCTGTAAGCTTGGCACCCCGCGGCAAGCCATGTCATGGTCCGTGACCAGCCCCACGGGTGGGCTGAGTAGGGCGCTTCATGATTCAAGCCTTGTACCTTGTTCTTGAGTCTTCTGATAGCCAAGTACCTTGTTCCTGAGTCTTCTGAAAGCCAAGTACCTTGTTCCTGAGTCTTCTATAAGCTTGGTACCCTGTGGCAAGCCATGTTGTGGTCCGTGACCAGCCCCATGGGCGGGCTGAGTAGGGTGCTTCATGATGCAAGCCTAGTACATTGTTCCTGAGTCTTCTGAAAGCCTTGTACCTCACTCTTGAGTCTTCTGAAAGCCTTGTACCTCGCTCCTGAGTCTTCTGAAAGCCAAGTACCTCGTTCCTTCCTGCGCTGGTCCCGCTCCCGCGGATGTAGGGCGGGGTAGTCCATGACCAGACCAGTAGTACTGGCTAAGTAGGGCACCCTGAGGGATCGCGCCACTGTCCATATACCCGAGTCTCGTCTGTGCACTCAAGTACCTCGTTCATGAGTCTACGTCTATTCCTGAGTCTACATCTGTGCATCCAAGTACCTTGTCTCTGAGTCTCGTCTGAATCTCCATGTTCCGGTCTTCGCTGCCCTGGCCTCCATCCGGCCTGCCGCTTCTTGCCGTACCCTGCGGCAGGTCCGAAAGGGCTTGGAACGGTCGGAGGACTGTTCATAAGACCATCATTCCGAAGCGTGTAGGTCTGGAGGAGGGTCAGTATCTCCAGTCTTCTGTCCAGCCTCGCTCCTGTCCAGCCCATGCTCGGGCATGCCTCGCCTACTGCGGCACCTCTTCGGAGTTCCTCTGGGGTCGAGCCGTGGCCCAAGAACACACATCTCTTGGTAAGTGGGACCGCTCTCCTAGCGCTCCACAACAGATTGCGAAGGCCATGTGTTCGGCGTTCATGTCCTTGTGATGGGTCCATGCCTAGTTCTGGAGTTCTTTGCCAAGAGATTTTTTTTTTAAGGAAAAAACTTCTGTCCCAGTTTTTTCGCTGTGATCTACCGACCTGCTGGAGGCGCCAGTTTGCTTGAATTTTTTGTTTTCCCACACCGCTAGAGGCTTTAGCACCTGCTTCCACCAAGTGCCTTCTTGAGACTTTGTTTAGCCTGGGTACACTTGCTGTACGACCTGCTGTTCCGATCATTTGTTCATTCTATTTGGTGGTCCTAAGAAGGGGGACAAAGCATCTAAGGCATCCATCTCTCGTTGGATTAAAGAGGCCATTTGTTTGTCATACATAGCCCATGGACGCCAAGTGCCTTTGGGTATCAGAGCTCATTCCACCAGGGCCCAGGCTACTTCCTGGGCAGAATGTCAGTGGCTGTCACCTCAGGAAATCTGTAGGGTGGCTGTGTGGTCCTCGCTGCACACTTTCACTAAGCATTATCGATTGGACGTTAAGGCTGCTGTTGAATCGTCCTTCGGTGAGAGTGTCCTGCGTACAGGTCTTTCAGGTTCCCGCCCAGTATAGGGTGACTTGGGTACCTCCCACTTCTCTGGACTGATCTGGGTATGTTCAGGAAATGAAAATTGGTTCTTACCTGCTAATTTTCGTTCCTGTTATACCACAGATCAGTCCAGAGGCCCACCCAGTTACCGAAAGACTGTCTCGCTAGACTTTGCTATGCTTCTTTCTTTTTTCACAATGCTCCTTTTGCAGATAAATTTGATGGAGCAGTTCTTTGAAGTTTGTTCAGTTTATGTGTTCATGGGGCAAAGTGGTAGTTAGTTTTAGTTGGTTTCTCGATATGCCTCTGATGCCAGCACCGAGTCCGCCATCGAGGCCAGCACCATCGCCAGTACCGGTTCCACTTTCGTCACCGGTGCCCATACCAATACAATTACCGACTCCATCGCCGATTCCACCGATGCTGATGCCAGACATATCCTTTTTTGCGCCAATTTTAGCAAAATTGGACACACTCATCTGTGCCGTCCTAGTAAAATCACCAGAGATACCGATACCAGCACCGAGAGAAGAGGAAATAGTAAAGGAAATACCGATGCCTGAACCACTCCCAGGTCCATCGGGAATCACATGCCCACGTCCATCGTTTTCTCCGCTGTTTCCGTCGAAGCCACTGGAGAAACCGTCGATGCCAATTGTACCCATTCCATCGACGCCTCCTCGTCCACATTCACCGGACACCTGGGACGATCCCAATACTGATACTTCTTCAGAGGAAGTCCTCTCAGAACCTTCTCCTCCAGAGGAAAGAAGGAAATCCCCTCCAGAGGACCTTTCCTTCTCAAATTTCATCAAGGAGATGGCTGACACCATCCCCTTCCAGCTTGAATCTGAAGAGGACACCAGACAAAAAACTCTGGAAGTGTTACAATTCGTGGACCCACCTAAAGAGGTGCTGGCAATTCTAGTTCATGAAGTCCTCATTGACTTGCAACACAGGCTATGGGAGCATCCCTGCACCATACCACCGATGAATAAAAGGACTGATGCTACATATCTAGTCCAGCACATCCCAGGCTTCCAAAAGACTCAATTACCTCATCAATCAGTAGTAGCTGAGTCAGCTCAAAAGAAATCCAAACGAATAAAGCCTCATTCATCTAATCCTCTTGGAAAGGACAATAGATTCTTTATTTATTTTTATTTATTTAAACATTTTTATATACCGGCATTCGTTGTGGACATCATGTCGGTTTACAGTAAACAGGTTAAGTTTGGAAAAATGTTTCAGGGTTCCATGTTAGTCTCCAGAATTGCGTCCTACCAACTATATATGACGCAATATCAGCATAATTTATGGAAATAAATCCAAGAACTCTCTGAAACTCTCCCTCAGTAATTCCAAGATTCTTTCACTTCCATCATCCATAAGGGCCTGGAAGCTGGGAAACGCAAAGTTCGTGCAGCTTACGATAGTTTCGAGACTGCATCAAGAATGTCGGCCATGGGTATAAGTGCCCGCAGATGGGCCTGGCTCAAGGCCTCTGACCTGAGACCAGAAGTACAGGAGAAACTTGCTGATCTCCCTTGCGTAGGGGACAATCTCTTTGGAGATAAAGTAAAAGAGGCAGTTTCTCAGTTAAAGGAACATTCGGAAACCTTGAGACAGCTTTCCTCTGCTCCTCAGGAGTCTCAACCATCATCACGAAGACTCCTAAGGAAAGATTCCAAACGGCCATACTACAGGCCACGACGTTATTATCCACCTCCTGCCCGTGGAAAGTCATCTAGGCCAGCTCAAAGACCGCAGACCCGACAACCAAGAGCACCTAGAGCTCAACCGCCTCCGCAAACAGGGTCAACTTTGGGATTTTGAAATCACACCAGTGAGGACTGAAGCATCCTGCTTGTCCTGGGATAAAGCAAAATTGTTTACCTTGTAATAGGTGTTATCCCAGGACAGCAGGATGTAGTCCTCACGAAACCCACCCACCACCCTGCGGAGTTGGGTCCGATACGTTTTATTTTTTTATTTTTGGCTAACGCTCATTGCTACAAACGAGACTGAAGGGAGACCCCTGTGGCTCGAGGGATCATGGCATGCTGGGCATGCTCAGTAGGCTCAGGATGCCAAGCAAAAGTTTCTAGAAACTTTGACAAAAAGTTTTCCGGGATAGGGTCTGTCAGTGACGTCACCCATATGTGAGGACTATATCCTGCTGTCCTCGGTTAACACCTATTACAAGGTAAGCAATTTTGCTTTACAGCGAGTAGTGGATCTTATGAACTTTTTCAATGTGTGTTTGGTTACTTTACAACACCAATCAGGTGGGAGGTTGAGCTTTAAGAATTATTTGGGGGGGGGAGGGGACATTTTGTATGCTTTTAATTTTTCCTCTTTGTGCTTTGATTTTTAACCCAATGTTATGTCTTAATATACTGTTTGTGGCATGTTAGAATATTCTCTTAGTTATTCATGAAAATCAATGAAACCCAAGTTCAAGAAAACTGTTAATAAATAAATCCTACAATTGCCATTTATATTTGATTCTATTATACATATTTAGATTTATGAATTGCAATATAACAAAAATCTCAGTGCGATTTATATTACGAATAGAAACAAAATCAGATCAATAAAATACAATAACATAACCATATTACAGTAGCCCAGACAGGACACCACCTTGAGCTTTATAAAGAAACATAAAATAGGATGGCAATATCTAAAGATCTTCTGTGCTTATCCTGGGCTTTTTTGAATTCTATTACTGTTTTTGTCTCAACCACCTATCCTGGGAGGCCATTCCATGCATCCATCACCCTTTCTATGAAAAAATATTTTCTGATGTTACTCCTGACAGCTCCTTTGAACCTCACATCATGACCTCTTGTTATATAATTTTCTTTCTACTGTATCTAATTTTCTCACAGGACAAGCAGGATGGTAGTCCTCACATATGGGTGACATCATCAGGATGGAGCCCAATCACGGAAAACTTCTGTCAAAGTTTCCAGAACTTTGACTGGCCCCTACTGGGCATGCCCAGCATGGCACTAACCCTGCAGCCAGCAGGGGTCCCCCTTCAGTCTTCTTTTTTTCCGCGCAGCAGTAGCCTTGCGGTTTAGGAGCTCTGAAGAGATTCCTGACAGGAATTTTCCTCACGGACTTAATTAAAATTAGTTTGCCCCACAGGGGTCCCTCCTCTAACTTTTCTCAGGCTGTGGTACTCCGGTACGTTTTTCACCGATTTTCATCGATTACTGTCGAGTTTGGCCCTCGCGGCCTACTGGCCGTTGACCTACCGCGGCTTGATTTTTTCTATGGCCATGGCGTCGGGTTTTCGTCGGTGCCCGGACTGTACTCGTACCATGTCTATCAAAGACCCTCATGGAGTCTGTGTAATGTGTTTAGGTCGTGAGCATGATGTCCTGACTTGCAACAAATGTGTCCTTTATGACACCAAAAGGTCGCAAAGCCAGAATGGAGAAGATGGGACTCCTTTTCCGTGCTCACACCCCGACGCCGTCCATCGCATCGACGTCATCGAAACCGGCACCGTTGAAGTTGCACCACCATCGACAACCGTCCGGTGACCGCCCGCCATCGACGTCTTCACGGCCATCGACTCCCGTTTCTCCCCCTCAAGATCGAGGGGATCGTAGGGAGAAACATCGGCATCGTAAGTCTCGGACCGTTGAGGGAGCGAAATCATCGACCTCGCCACCATCCGAGCCACCATCGAAGAAGCCCCGTCCAGGAACGGCACCAACCACTCCTGCGACCGGGACATCGAGGCCACCCTCACCCGATCGGGGTTTGGGAGTCGCGATTCCGCCTGTAAAGGTGGTCCCTCCGACTGTGCCTCAGCCTCCCTCTTCTGTCATGGAGCCGGAGCTGATTGCCCCAGGTCTCCGGGAAGAACTGGACCGGCTGGTCCAGGAGGCCATCGACAAGGCGATGCAACGACTCCAGGTTCCTCCGGCACCGACACCGGCACCGAGAGTGGAACCGGTCACCAACCCGATTCCAGCAGCGCTGGCACCGCTGCTATCCCGGATGGAGGCGCTCATGACTGCCCTTCCACTGGTGATTCCCAGGTCTCCGATGGCTCTGGTGCGCTCCCCGATGACTGCTTCACCGGGAGGAGAAACACCGTTCCGCATTCCTCCTTCAGGGGTATTGCCTCAGCCATCAATGCCATTTCGTCCCTCGCCATCGATTCATTCATCGGAGGTGATACGCACATCGGCACCATCGATTCCGGCACCGATGCCCCCCAGGGCGTCCACGGTGCCCCCGGTGATTCCTTCGATTTTCTCGGAGCCTCAGCCGGGCCCTTCGGGTATCCAACCCCCTTCTCGTCCTACAGGTCAGCCTGCTGATCCTTATGACACCTGGGGTGATGATACTTCCACAGACACCGATGATTTACCTTCACCTTCTTCTCCTACTGAAAGTAGAAAGCGTTCTCCTCCAGAGGACCTCTCTTTCATTAATTTTGTGAAGGAAATGTCAGAATTGGTCCCTTTTCAGCTTCAGACGGAGCAAGATGATAGGCACCAGATGATGGAGCTTCTCCAATTCCTGGATGCCCCTAAAGTGATCACTTCTATTCCCATTCATCAAGTTCTTCTTGACCTCCTCAAAAAGAACTGGGAAAATCCTGGATCCATTGCCCCAGTACACAGAAAAGCTGACACTACTTATCTAGTACAGTCAGCCCCGGGCTTTCAAAAATCTCAGCTTGACCACCACTCAGTTGTGGTAGAATCATCTCAAAAGAAAGCAAAAAGGATGAAGCCACACTCCTCTACCCCTCCTGTCAAGGAACACAAGTTCCTAGACAATATTGGTCGACAAGTGTTCCAAGGGGCCATGCTCATCTCCAGAATTGCTTCTTACCATGACACAATACAATAGGGTCATTTTCAAGCAAATACAGGACTTCTCTGAAACCCTGCCTGACCAATTCCAAGAACATCTTCAAACCCTTGTCAACAAGAGGTTTGAGGCAGGAAAGCATGAGATAAGAACAGCTTTCGATATCTTCGACACCTCCACTAGAGTGTCTGCAACTGCCATTTCGGCAAGACGCTGGGCCTGGCTCGAGTCTTCTGAACTTCGCCCAGAAGTACAAGACAGGCTTTCTGACCTGCCCTGTATAGGAGATAATCTATTTGATGCACAGATTCAGCAAATAGTGGCTGAGTTAAAGGACCATCATGAGACCCTCAAACAGCTCTCATCGATACCTTCTGACTTCCCTTCTAGACAGCCCTTCAAGAAGGACTCTAAGAAGTAATTCTTCCGCCCAAGGAAGTACTATCCCCTACCAACAAGGTCCCGAGTTACGAGGCCTTATCAAAAATCTCAGCCTCGCCAGCCCCGGAAGCAAAAGCCACAAGCAGCTCCCCAGCCGGGGCCTGCTTCAGGTTTTTGACTTTCACTTGGAGAGCAGCAGCCTGATCCCTCTGCCAGGCATACCAGTGAGAGGTCAATTTATGCCACTTTCATGGAATGTGGCAATCAATCACAACCGACCAATGGGTGCTGGCAATCATTGCTCAGGGTTACCACCTGAACTTTCTTGCTGGTCCCACCGGACTCCCCACCTCTACAAGCGTGGAAAGTAACCGACCACTCTGTCCTTCTGGAGCAGGAGGTTTCCCTTCTTCTCCAGTTAAGAGCAATAGAACCCGTTCCTCTTTCACAACAAAGCCTAGGGTTCTATTCCCGGTACTTTTTGATCCCCAAAAAATCCGGGGGGCTTTGTCCAATTCTGGACCTACGTGCCCTCAACAAGTACCTCCAGCGGGAAAAGTTCAAGATGGTAACCTTGGGCTCGCTTCTACCTCTTCTACAAAGAGGAGACTGGCTTTGCTCTCTGGACCTCCAGGACGCATACACCCACATTGCAATAGCTCCAGCTCATCGCAAGTACCTCCGGTTTTTAGTAGGCCCAAGGCACTATCAATACCGGGTGCTTCCATTCGGCCTAGCATCGGCACCACGAGTCTTTACCAAATGTCTCGTAGTTGTTGCAGCCTTTCTCAGGAAAGAAGGTGTTCACGTCTACCCCTATTTAGACGACTGGTTGATCAGGGCCCCAACCCAGCAAGCCGCTCGATCGGCCCTGGATTTGACCCTACACACTCTAATCTTTCTAGGATTTCTCGTCAATTACGAGAAATCCTATTTAGTCCCATCTCAAACCTTGTCCTTCATTGGGGCAGACTTGGACACCTTACAGGCAAAAGCCTTTCTACCTCAACAACGAGTGCAAACCCTCGTGTCTCTCGCTCACCAGTTGCAGTCTCAGTATACAGCAACGGCTCAGCAATTCCTTGTCCTTCTCGGACACATGGCGTCTTCAGTCCATCTCACACCAATGGCCCGCCTGGCCATGAGAGTCATGCATTGGACTCTGAGGTCACAATGGATTCAAGCGACTCAGCCTCTGTCAACCATTGTCCACATCACCGACGTACTCAGTCTGTCTCTCGCCTGGTGGAAAGATCAGAACAATCTCCTCCAGGGACTGCCTTTTCATCTACCAGATCCTCAACTCATTCTCACCACCGATGCTTCCAACCTCGGCTGGGGAGCTCATGTGAACGATCTCCAGACACAAGGATCTTGGTCTCCAGAGGAAGCCAAACACCAGATAAATTTCCTGGAGCTTCAAGCAATGCGATATGCTCTCAGAGCTTTTCAGGATTGCCTATCAAATCACGTCATCCTAATTCAGACGGACAATCAGGTGGCCATGTGGAACATCAACAAACATGGAGGCACAGGCTCCTTCCTTCTGTGTCAGGAAGCTGCGCAGATTTGGGTGGAAGCACTCTCCCGCTCGATGTACCTCAGGGCCACCTACTTGCCGGGAGTGCACAATGTCTTGGCAGACAAACTGAGTCGTGTCTTCCAACCGCACGAGTGGTCGCTCAATCCCTCGGTAGCGACCTCTCTCTTCCAGCAATGGTGTTATCCCCATATATATCTCTTTGCATCCCCTCAGAACCACAAAGTGGACAATTACTGCTCCTTCATTCAGAGCGAGCGCTCTCAGCCCAGAGATGCATTCTCCCTCTCGTGGGCAACCGGTCTGCTCTATGCATTCCCTCCACTTCCTCTTCTCTCGAAGACTCTCGTGAAGCTCCGTCAGGACAAGGGAACCATGATCCTGATAGCACCTCACTGGGCACACCAAGTGTGGTTTCCAATACTCCAGGATCTCTCCATCCGCAGGCACATTCCCTTGAGAAAGGACCGCTTCTGATCACTCAGTACGACGGATGTCTACGCTATCCCAATCTTCAGGCCTTGTCCCTGACGGCATGGATGTTGAAAGGTTAATTCTTCAGCCACTTAACCTTTCAGATTCGGTCTCTCATGTCCTGATTGCTTCACGGAAGCCTTCCACAAGAAAGTCTTATTCCTATAAATGGAAAAGGTATACATCATGGTGTTCTTCACAGTCCCTTGATCCCTTTTCCTGTCCAATCCCAAGATTTTTGGACTATCTCTGGCATTTATCAGAATCAGGTCTAAAGACCTCTTCAATCAGAATGCATGTCAGTGCGGTAGCCGCCTTCCATAAAGGTGTCGGGGATGTCCCTATTTTGGTACAACCCCTCGTAACACGTTTTCTTAAAGGCTTGCTCCATATCAAGCCACCTTTACGTCCTCCAGCCCCTTCTTGGGACCTTAATCTGGTTCTCGGTCGGCTCATGAAACCTCCATTCGAGCCTCTTCACTCCTGTGACCTAAAATATCTCACATGGAAAGTGATTTTCCTTTTAGCTATCACTTCAGCTTGCAGGGTTAGTGAGTTACAGGCCCTAGTTACCTATCCGCCTTACACTAAACTCCTGCAGGACCGGGCGGTACTCCGCACTCACCCTAAGTTTTTGCCTAAGGTAGTTTCGGAGTTTCACATTAATCAATCCATCATACTACCTACCTTCTTTCCCAGGCCCCATTCCAATCCAGGGGAACAGGCTCTGCATACCCTTGACTGAAAACGGGCTCTAGCGTAAACGGGCTCTAGCGTTCTACCTAGACCGTACAGTTGCCCACAGGAAGAGCACTCAGTTATTCGTCTCTTTCCATCCCAACAAATTAGGGCAACCTGTGGGTAAGCAGACTCTCTCCTCCTGGTTGGCGGACTGCATATCTTTTTGCTATCAGCAAGCAGGCATTCCTTTCCAAGACCGTGTTAAAGCACACTCTCTGAGGGCCATGGCGACTTCAGTAGCACACCTACGATCGGTGCCGCTTCCTGACATTTGCAGGGCTGCCACCTGGAGCTCACTCCACACTTTCGCAGCCCACTATTGCTTGGACAAAGCCGAAAGACAGGATTCCATCTTCGGCCAATCTGTCCTACGTAACCTATTTCCAACGTGACGTACCAACACCCTTCCGCCTGCCCAGTGGGGTTCAGGATGCCCTGTACCAAATTCCACACCAGTTGTTGTGCCTGTTGCACGCCGTTGGTGCATGTTCGGACATCCTCAGCTCGGTACTCACCCATATGTGAGGACTACCATCCTGCTTGTCCTGTGAGAAAGCAAGTGTTGCTTACCTGTAACAGGTGTTCTCACATGACAGCAGGATGTTAGTCCTCACGAAACCCACCCGCCGCCCCGCGGTGTTGGGTTTGTAACGTTTTGTTGTTTTATGTTTTCGGCACTGCCTGTAGCTATCAAATAAAACTGAAGGGGGACCCCTGCTGGCTGCAGGGTTAGTGCCATGCTGGGCATGCCCAGTAGGGGCCAGTCAAAGTTCAGAAAACTTTGACAGAAGTTTTCCATGATTGGGCTCCATCCTGATGATGTCACCCATATGTGAGGACTAACATCCTGCTGTCCTGTGAGAACACCTGTTACAGGTAAGCAACACTTGCTATCATGACTATCTGCCTACATATGAACCATCAGTAGAAATGGAAGTGAAACAAAGAAAGGAACTTTAATCCTGATGGCAACGTAGGAGCTGAGTGCAGACGTTTTATATTCTCTTTATCTTTCTGTCTTAGTGGATTGTGCCAATCATCTTGAAATCCATGAAGCCCATTAATGTAAGTTATGCTGCTTTCTGTTTGTTTTCCAGAAACGACACTATCTAATTTGTGCTTGCTAAAACAACTGTTCTCTTTGTTTCTACAGGACATTGAATCCTCTTTGTTAATGGAATACCTTCTGAAACTAGCGGTAACCACAAATGAAAGATTAGTTTTAGAACTATGGGGCCAAGGAGCATTAACATCAGCCATTAATGCACATATTAATGGCCAGTGTTAAGGAGATGCAAATGAGGCATGTGTTATCGCATTGCTAAAGTATCCGTGTATAAGCACGTGTGTACTTACGATGGTATTGTAATAGCTTACAGGTGAATTTTCAAAGGATGCAAATGTAACATACTAACGTGCACTTTCACTGGTAAATCCTATAGACAATTCAATGGCATATATTGTAGCAATTTGCAAGAGCCCATTTATATTTACATGTGTAAAACCCAGTTTTAAGCATGTAAATCCTTTTGAAAATTACCCCCTAAATTACTCTCTGAGATGTAGTTGGGTTTTGCATTAAGGAGCCTGTAAAAGAATTAGCATGCATACTTTTTCAGTGTGGTGAGCTGTTTTGTATAGCTTGGTATCTCATTACCTTATAAGCATACTTTTTGCATTAAAAATTTCACAAACTAGTTTACGTGTGTTAAAAGCACTGTTAGCATGCATAAACTAGATGGGGAATATTAACACTTAATAACATTAGCTCACCTTAATACATTACCCATTACATTTGTTGAAGATTTGTATATGCACAGATTGCCCTTTTTCATTACAAGCAGGTCAAAAGAAATTCTCCTAGGACAAGCAGGATGGTAGTCCTGAAACATGGGTGATATCATTGGATGGAGCCTGCCATGGAAAACTTATGTCAAAGTTTCTGGACTTTGACTGTACACATTGAGCATGCCCGATACCATGTGTCCACACAGAGTACCTCTTCATTCTCTTTTTTTTCCCATGTAGCTTTCACCTCGTGGTTAAATGAGCTCTTGACTTTTCTTCAGAAAATTGCCTTGGAAAACATTTTTACCGATTATTTTTCGGATTTTGCGCATTCCATCAACGTCTGGTTCCTCTCGGTTCCCCTTAGATTCCTCAATCAGATTTTTCAGCAGTTCGGTAAATTTATTTTCCCTGTATGTACCCGGATCAGGCCAGACTCTTGGGTTTTGCCCCCGCCTCTAGCAGATGGAGACAGAGAAGTTTTCAAAACAAAACTCTGTCTTATATAGGATGGTGCCACCTGCAGTCCGGCAGTATTTCTCTGTCTGCAGCAGATGGTGGAGGTGCAAGGCCTACAGTCTATGCTGATTGCTTAGTGGAGTTAATTAGAGTAGTTAGTTCTGAACTTGGTTCTCTCAGCTCTGTGTCGGTGCCCTTTGAGCCTCTGAAAACGGCTACAATAAAGGATCTCATGTTAAGTGATTTTACTTATCGCTATCACATCTGCTCGCAGGGTATTGGAGCTCCAGGCTCTATCCTGTAGGGAGCTGTTTCTGAGAATTTCGGATTCTGGTGTGTCCTTGTGGACGGTTCCTTCCTTTCTTCCGAAGGTGGTGTCTGCTTTTCACGTGAATCAGTCAGTGGAGCTTCCGTTGTTTCCCATTTTGGACTGGTCAGACCCTATGTCTAAAGACTTAAGGAAGCTGGATGTTCGTTGGGCGTTGTTGCATTATCTGGAAGTTACTAACGCGTTTTGTGTGATGGACCATCTTTTTGTGCTGTGGGCTGGTCCAAAATGAGGAAATATGGCATCTAAAGCTACGATTTCGCACTGGTTGAAAGAGGCTATAGGCTCGGCATATTTGCTGCGAGGTAAGCCTGTACCGTTTGGTCTTCGGGCTCATTCTACCCGTTTGCAGGCGGCTTCCTGGGCGGAGTGTCAAATGGTCTCACCGCAGGAGATCTGCAGGGCGGGGACTTGGAAGTCTTTGCATACCGTTGCCAGACACTACAGACTAGATGTTTAGGCACTGGGTGAAGGAGGCTTTGGAGAAGCAGTGCTTAGAGCGGCCTCTCCAGATCCCATCCCAGGTAAGAAAGCTCTGGTACATCCTAGGAGTCTGGACTGATCCAGGTACGTACAGGGAAAGGAAAATTAGTTTCTTACCTGATAATTTTCATTCCTATAGTACCACGGATCAGTCCAAAGTTCCGCCCGGGGAACGCATGGAAGTAAGGGAGAGTCCACTCAGTTATTGATTGATTTGTTTTCAGATCCTCAAATGGTTCTTACAGGTTCAGTTCCTAGGAGAGTTAAGTGAACCGGTTATTTCTTTTTCTTGTTGAATGGTTATTGTACATAGTTATAGTGGATTTTTGAGAGCCATTCTGCTTTCACATTGAGTAATACTGCCGGACTGTAGGTGGCACCATCCTATATAAAACCGGTGTGATATGTATTTTATACAGGAACCTCGGTATATAAAAACTAAAAAAAAATAAATAAATAAATATAAGGCGGAGTTTTGTTTTGAAAACATCTCTATCTCCATCTGCTAGATGGGGGGGCAAAACCCAGGAGTCTGGACTGATCCATGGTACTACAGGAACGAAAATTATTAGGTAAGAAACTAATTTTCCTTTCACTTCCGTTCCCTCCCATGGCGGCGGTACCTTAGTGCCTGCTGGCTTCGACCACCCACCATCACTGTTGTTTTTTCTCTTCTTTTCGTTCATCATGGCCTCGTCAGGTTTTCATCGATGCCTCCAGTGTCCAAGGACCATGTCAATCATGGAGCCCCACGAGGTGTGTGTCCTCTGCCAGGGGGCATCGCATGATGTCCAGGGTTGCCATATGCACCCAGATGACCCCTAATGGACGTCGCACTCGACTCGATAAGATGGAGAAACTCTTCAGGTCGAGGAAGTCCAAACCATCAACATCAGCATCGGCAGCTTCTGCACCGATGGACCTTGTAGCCGCACCAATGGACACCGAGCCATCAACGTCGGTGGGGCAGTCGGTTCCGTCGATGCCACCAGCGGATAGGGGCACTGGGGATCAGCCCCTGTTAATCTCTTCCAGATTGAGGACTTTGGGTTCATCGTCATCGACTTCAGAACTGGGGAAAGACCTAGACAAGCATCGAGGGAAGCCAAGGAAGCATCGACACTGGTTTCCTTCAATGCAAGGTGCCAGGCTCAGAAAGGCACCGGCTCTTGCCGTGACGCCTCCGAAGCGACTCTGCAGCGAGGAGTCCCATCCTCCATCAACGCCAGGGTTCCATGACGGTCTCCACCAGTCCTGGTGCCAGTTGCCGATCCACCTCAGGGATCTTAGGAAGCTCTGGCCACCCCCTCCTGCCTCCCACTTGGCTTTTGGCATCGGCAAATTTCAAGAAGGAGTTGGAGCGCACCGTCCAGCTGGCAGTGGAGTGGGTATGGCAGGCATCAAGCCAGTAGCACCGACTGAGCCAATCCCTATGCTTTCTGTGCTGGAACTGCTGCTGGAACAGCTCAATGTGCTTATCGGTGTGATACCGACCCAGTTGGCATCTGTTCCCAGGAGGCCATCAATGCCTGGCAGGGCACTGATACTCTCCCCGACTGATATGGTGCTCACTGCTGGTTCCTCTGAGGAGGAAGCTCCATTGAGGCCTGCAGCCCCCCATCCAGTTTGCCGGGGTCAGCGCTGGTGCCACCAGCCTCTGGATGAAGGCTGAGCACCTAGGGACCATACCCTATAGATTACAGTGAGGATGAGGCCCTGTATGACCCCTGGGGGGGATGACACTGTGGTGGGTCTCACTTCAGAGTCGTCTCCTCTAGCGGAATGAAGGAAGTCTCTACCAGAGGACTTGACCTTCACAAGTTTTGTGTGGGTGATGGCCAAGGCCATCACTTTTCAGTTGATGGGAGGCAGGAGGGGGTGGCCAGAGCTTCCTAAAATCCATGAGGTGGATCGGCAACTGGCACCAGGACTGGTGGAGACCGTCGTGGAACCTTTACCCCCAAACCAAATAAGCCTGATACTTCACTTTCAATGCTTCAACGGCAAGGGAGAAAGACCAATACTTCACGCATATCCAGCATAGCTCTCTGCTTCAGCGGCAGGGGAGAAAGACTGATTCTTCAAGAATATCCAGCATAGCTTTCTGCTTCAACGGCAGGGGTGAAAGTCTGATACTTCATTTTCAATGCATATCCAGCATAACACTCTGCTTCAACGGCAGGGGGTTGAAGAAAGGTGGATCTATATACAGACAACAGCCAACAAGGACTGAATTATTTAGTCTGGGTGGGCAGGTGGGCGTGGGTCTGGCTTGCTTATTGTGGCAGTTGCTACCCTAACTAATTGGGCTAGATATTTCACTTAGATGCAGTTCCAACACTGCTCTCTCATTAATGGTGGTGGTGGAAGGGAAATAGAACCAAAAGGTTACTAAGAGTCAAGAGTAACATAAGTATGAGAAAAAAAAAGTGCAAAACCTTCTGGGCAGACTGGATGGACCGTTTGGTCTTCTTCTGCCGTCATTTCTATGTTTCTATGTTTCAATATGGAGGAGGATGCCAGGCACAAGATGCTGGAAATCCTCCAATTCATGGAGGCTCCTAAAAAGATTTTAAGGATTGCTGCTGAGGATCTGGGAACACCCCTCATGGTACCTCCCATAAACAGGAACATGGATGGGGTTTACCTCGTCCAACAGACTACCGGATTCGAGAATTGTCAGCTGTCACACCAATCGGTATTGGTCAAATCCGCTCTCAAGAGGGCCAAACGCTCTTAGACACATGCCTCTGCCCCAGGGGAAGGATCACAAAGCGATAGATGCTCTTGGGAGGAAAGTATTCCAGGGGGGCCATGCTTATTGCCCGCATCGCCTCTTACCAGCTCTGCATGAGCCAATACTTGTGCAACCTTTGGAAGCAGGTGCAGGAGGCGACCGAGCAGCTGCCTCAACAGCAGCAAGACATCTTCTTATCGCTGGTGCATTAGAGCCTGGAGTGTGGAAAACACAAGGTTCATACAACCTACAATGTTTTCGAGATGGCATCAAGAGTCTCTGCAGTGGGAATTGGCTTCCGCAGATTGGCATGGCTGTGGGTCTTGGATCTCCATCCGGAGGTACAGGAAAGACTCACTGATTTGCCATGTACAGGAGAGAATCTCTTCGGAGATGAGGTGAGGGACATGGTGGCCTAATTGTGGGATCATTATGAGACCCTCCAGCAAATCTCCACCAGCATTTCAGACCTTCCCTTCTCAGCTAGGAGGTCTGTGAGGCAGGGTCAGAGATAGTCTTTCTATCACCAGAGGGAGTACTATCCTCTGGCCCCTCGCTTCCATTCACAGAGGTTGAGCTCCTGCAGCTGTCCCAGGTAGCAGAGAGCTCCCATGTCCCAGCTGGCTCCCCAACCAAATCCTGGGATGGGGTTTTGACTGGTTCGTAGGGAGCATGAGCCAGCCACCTGTACCTGAGATGTTGGACCGGGGCAGGCTTTGGTTCTTTGCAGATCAGTGGCCCAGTATAACCACGGACCAGTGGATTCTGTCCATCATCCGTCAAGGGTACCAATTGAACCTTTTGGGTGTCCTGCCAAACTGTCCTCCCTGCTCGTTTTGGGGGCCAATAGTGCATCAGGAGGTACTGTTAAGGGAGCTCTCCGCCCTCTTAACAGCCAGAGTTGTTGAACCTGTCCCACTAAGGCAAAGAGGGCAGGGATTCTACTCCCGGTACTTCCTGATTCCAAAGAGAACAGGGGGACTCTGTCCCATCCTAGACCTGAAGGCTTTGAACAAGTTTCTAAGGAAAGAAAAGTTCAAGATGGTTTCCCTGGGCACCTTGATCACCATCACCCTTTTGCAAACAGGGGACTGGCTATACTCCCTCAATTTAAAGGACACTTAACACTCACATCAAGATCTTCCAAAGTCACAGGAAGCATCTCCGATTTGTGGTGATAAAACAGCACTTTCAGTACAGAGTGTTGCCATTCAGACTAGCATCAGCCCCCATGTGTCTTTACAAAATGCCTGGCCATGGTTGGGGTGCACCTCTCCAGGCTGGGAGTGCATGTATTCCCTTTCTTGGACGATTGGCTGGTTAAGAGTGCCTCTCAGGCAGGGGCCAATCGGTCCACGTGTTTAACCATCCAGGTGTTGACGTCACTAGGGTTCGTCATCAACTACCCAAAGTTCCACCTCAGCCTCTCACCTCAATTGGAATTCATAGGAGCCCTGCTAGGCAAGAGCCTTCCCGCCGCAATCCAGGGCGGTCACCTTGGCGTCCATAACAGCGGTGATTCAACAGAGCCAGCACATGTTGAGGCTGTTGGGCCACATGGCTGCAACCGTCCATGTTACTCCCTTGGTTCGCTTACACATGCGTCCAATGGACCCTGAGATTGCAGTGGCGCCAGGCCACGCAGAGCCTACAGACTCACATCCAGATTACTCCGTCTCTCCGGGACTCTTTGTCCTGGTGGCAGGCTCTCTTGAATTTGGTTAGGGGAATACCTTTCCAAAATTCCCCTACCCAAATTGTCCTAATCACGGATGCATCCACCCCGGGGTGGAGAGCTCATGTAGAGGGGTTCCACACCCAGGGCCTATGGTCCGCCCAGGAAGCACAGTGTCAAATCAACTTCCTGGAGCTATGAGCATTCAAGTTCACACTGTGGGCTTTCAGAGATTGGCTGTCTAACAAAATTGTCATGATCCAAATGGACAACCAAGTAGCAGGATCATACCTCCTGTGTCAGGAAGCAGTCCAGATCTGATCCTAGGATCTATCCTACAGGATGGTACTTAGGGCCATGTATCTGGCCGGAATGGAGAACGTGATAGTGGACAGACAGTCGTGCCTTCAGACCTCATGAGTGGTCTCTGGACCACAGGGTGGCAAACCGGATCTTTCACCTCTGGGGAAACCCAGATGTGTACTTGTTCATGTCTCCCTGCAATAGGAAGGTGGCTCAGTTCTGCTGCCAGAACCAGCCTCGGACGGGTTTACCCACCACTGGAGCAAGGGTCTTCTGTACACATATCCTCTGATTCCTCTGGTGACAAAGACTCTCTTGAAGATTCACAAGGACTGAGGGACTATGATCCTCATAGCCCCTCAATGGCCAAGACATATCTGGTTTCTATTACTTCAAGAGTTGTCCATCCGGAGACCAATCAGTCTGGGGACTTTCCCAGATCTCATCACGCAAGATCAGGGCAGGCTGCAGCATCCCAACCTCCAGGCCCTGTCGCTCACAGCTTGGATGTTGAGAGGTTAATTCTTCAGCCACTCAATCTCTCTGAGGATGTGTCTCAGGTCCAGAAAGCCTTCCACTAAAAAGTCCTATGGACTGAAGTGGAGGAGGTTTTATGTGTGGTGTGAGCAGAAGGTCTTAGATTAATTCTCCCACCCCACACAAAAGCTGCTTGACTACCTTCTACACCTATCGGAAGCTGGCTTAGAGACCAACTCCGTTAGAGTTCATCTCGATGTAATTGGCGCATACCACCAAGGTGTAAATGGTATGCCTATTTTTGTACAGCCGATAGTTGTGCGTTTCATGTGGGGCCTGCTTCAATTCAAATCTCCCCTAAGGCCTCTCACTGTGTCTTGAGACCTCAACTTGGTGCTAGCTCACCTGAGAAAGCTCCCTTTGAGCCACTGCGCTCCTGTGACCTGAAGTACCTGACCTGGAAGGTCATGTTTATGGTGGCTGTCACTTCAGCGCACAGGGTCAGTTAGCTCCAGGCCTTAATGACTTGTCCACCTTATACTAAGTTTTATCATGACAGGTTGGTCTTGTGTACACACCCTAAGTTCTTGCCTAAGGTAGTGATGGACTTCCATTTTAACCAGTCAATTGTCCTGCCAACTGTTATGCCTAAGCGGGATTGCATCTTGGGGGTCATGTCAAGGCTCATTCTGTCAGAGCCATGGCAATGTTGATGGCCCACTTGCAAGCAGTTCTCATGGAGGAGATCTGCAAGGCTGTAACATGGAATTCTCTCCACACATTCGCATCTCACTACTGTCTATATAGGGATGGCTAATGCGACAGTAAGTTCGGCCAGTCTGTCCTTCAGAATCTTTGATGTTTAGAACCCAGTTCTCCCTGCCTAGGTTCCATTGTTTGGGTTCAGGCTGTCTCCCCCTCTGTTACCAACAGCACTAGTTGGTGCTTGTAGGTCCCCTTTTTGTGTTGGGGAGCACCCTGCAGCTAGGGATGTACCCATATGTGTGGACTACCACCTGCTTGTCTTAGGAAAAAGCAGAGTTGCTTATCTATAACAGGTGTTCTCCTAGGATTTAAATTGAGTACAGTACAGATAGTTGGGGTTGAAGTATACAGTTTACCTTATTTGAGTACTATGTATTTTTATTTGTTTTTGAATTTGTACACATTGATTGTATTTTTATTGGATTTTATTGTAAACTGCTCTGGCCAGATCTGGTATCTGATGAGCGGTATATAAGAAATAATAATAAATAAATAAATAGGACAGCAGGATGTTAGTCCTCACGAAATCCACCCACCACCACACGGAGTTGGGTTTCTCCTGTTTTTTTATTTTAATAGTATGTAACGAGAATGAAGAGGGACCCCGCATGGATGTGTGGTATAGGGCATGCTGGGAATGCTCAGTGTGCACATAAGTTTGACATAAGTTTTCCGTGCTAGGCTCCATCCGATGATGTCACCCATGTGTGAGGACTAACATCCTGCTGTTCTAGAAGAACACCTGTTACAGGTAAGCAACTCTGCTTAAGTCATTCCTTGTCGTCCCACCAGACCAGTCCAGATGCATGGGTTTTTCTCCCCCTACCAGCAAAAGGAGGCAAAGAACAAATGTTTTGCTAATGTCACCTTATATAGGGTACTGTGCCAACTTTGGCTCTTCTATATTCTCTGTCTCCAGCAGAAGGTGCAGCATGAACTGTTGGGGGTAAATTCACTCCTGGGGGTTACATTCTTTGGGATGGCCTCCCAGTTGAGTAAGGACAAGCAGGGATTGGTGACTCTTTTCTGGCTTGATCTGCATCTATGAAGGGGGTTTGATAGCTAGTGGTGCTGGTTCCCTCCGTCTCTTCAGAGGGCTGGGTGCCTTGAAGGAGCTAAGGGTTCAGCAAGGGAAAAAAGTGTTCCTGAAGAGCATCTGGTCATGTAAATAACAATTTTTTTTCAATTTTTTATTCAATTTAGATAAAAATAATATGAAATATTTGCATGATAGAAAATAAGCCAAAGGCATACAGAGTAATATAACATAAGAAAAAATTTTATTATGAATTCAAATTCTATATTACCCTCTACTAAGCCCCCAAAATAAAACAGGGAGTCCCAACAGAAAATTAGGGAATAAATAAAAATCAAGAAATAACTATATAAAAAGAAAAAAACTGGCATATGAGAAGTCCCGGGGAAGTGCATGCTGGCAGCCGACACACCCTCCAAATATGGCCCATGGAATCCTCTTCCCTGCAGTCCTAAAGAGGACAGTTTAAAGTGTTGTTTGCTTTGTTATAGAAATACTGAGGAGCTGCAAGTGCCGAAAAGTGGAATACAAATCGAATAAATAAATAAATAAATGGCAGCAGAAGAGTTGTTCTCTGCCTTCATGTGCTAGTAGGGGGAGGAAAAACTCATACATCTGGACTGGTCTGGTAGGACTCAAGGAAAGAAAATTAGCAAGTAAGAACCAAATTTTTCTATATCCTAAGACTCTGCAATACAGCTTCTGTTCAGAAATACATTCTTCACTGCACGCCCAATGCAATGCTAGTTAAGAAAGTCTAGATTCTAGATTGTCACTGGGACTGGTGGCAGTGATGCTGCTTTGCTAAGGGGTAGGGTAATGTCTGCATCCTATTGAGAAGGTACAAGGAATCCAGACACACTCCCAGCAGCAGCTTACTCTAAACATTGCAGATATACTAAGTGACTCTACTCTGTAGTAAAAGAGCTAAGGGGGAAAAATCACCAATAAGTGAATCCTTACTACACAAAATAAAGTGATAAAATAATGTCACAAAAATATCTATACATAGTTCATTTTTCAAAAAATTGTATAAAAAAGTAATTTAAAACATAAAAATGAAAAAATAGTAGTGAAAAGCAGTATGTTCATACATAGATTGCTATAATGGCATCTGAGTGAAGATTTCATGTTGTTCAAGGAGTATGCTTGTAATGGATTTATTTCCATCCGATGTGGAGACAGTATGACAAGTGATTTCGCTCCCTAAGAAGCTTCTTCAAATGCATTTGTAGCTGCGGGAACTTTATCCACATAAGTGCTTATGAGAATGGACAAGCTTATAGTGTTTATTACCCCCCGCCCCCCTGCCGATGAAGCTGCACTACCAGTGAAACAACGGGTCTCTTGTTGGGATTTATATAATCATTTCTAAATACTGAATTGCTAATTCTTTCAGTGGGCTTAATGTCCCTGTATGTAACTAGATCAGTCCAGACTCCTGGTTTTGCCTCCCTTCCAGCAGATGGTGACAGAAAACATTTCTCAGGCACCATCTCTTAACCCTGTGTGCCACCTGCAGCTCCTCAGTATTTCTCTGTCTCCAGAAGATGGAGGAGGAACCTAAGGGAAAAAAAGAACATAAGAACATAAGAAATTGCCATGCGGAGTCAGACAAAGGGTCCATCAAGCCCAGCATCCTGTTTCCAACAGAGGCCAAACCAGGCCATAAGAACCTGGCAATTACCCAAACACCAAGAAGATCCCATGCTACTGATGCAATTAATAGCAGTGGCTATTCCCTAAGTAAACTTGATTAATAGCCGTTAATGGACTTCTCCTCCAAGAACTTATCCAAACCTTTTTTGAACCCAGCTACACTAACTGCACTAACCAAATCCTCTGACAACAAATTCCAAAGCTTTTGTGTTGAGTGAAAAAGAATTCCTGAACATACCCAGATCAGTCCAGAGAAGTGGGTTGGGTCTCCCTACCAGTAGGTGGAGTCAGAGAGCAAAGAACTTTGAGCACTGCTATATATAGAAGAGTGCCATATACTGCCAATACTGTCCCTAAGTATTTCTCTGACTCCAGCAGGTGGTAGAGATGCACTCCTGCAGTATTAGATAGTTTTTAGTCAGTGTGTTTTGTTTTTTGTTAGATAGTGATGTTTTTCTTTTTCTAATAGCGCTTCCTGAGGTGTTAGGCACCTTTGTGGGCCATCCCTCAGTGGAAGCCGGGCGTCCGGGGGGTTGGACACCCCTGCCTAGGTTTCGCCCGCTGTGGCTCGGTAGGTGAAGGCCGGGGGCTCCTAGATTTTTCTCCACCGAAGCCACTTCATCTACTCTCACTTTCCCTGCATGAGGCTCCATAAAGTTTTAAAAAAAAGAAAAAGTCTAGCGGCTGCATTTCTTTTTCTGAAAGTAAGGAGTCAGAGCAGGGAGGGCCTCAGTGGCCGTTCAGGGAGTTGGTCGGCATTTCCCCTCAGCTCCTGGGGCTCCGGGTTGCCTCTGAGGGAAGAGGGTAAGGTGTACTACAAGGCCCGTTTGCCGGCACGTTTCGTCGCGTTTGCAGGCTCAGCTGTTTTTAATTAGGCCTGCTGGCTTGATTTTCTCGAGTCTCTGGTGGTGCGAGCTTTTTTCACTGCAATGGCCATTTCCATCGCGTGGCTGCACGTTTTTTTTCATGGGCCCCCACACTAAATCGGCTCTCTGCTGCGCATGTGGGGCGCGTGGTCAGGCTAATCTTTGTTCCGCCTGCTCCTCCGGGATGGAGGGTTCGTTGGGACCGTCCACCCCTCCGGGGGGGGGGGAGTTCATCCCGCTGAGAATCGCATGAGGAGGATTCTCCTCCTGTTTTAGCTCCTGTGGGACAGGAGCTTGATTTGGGGGCTGGTGATTCGCCTCCAGACGATTCCCTGCAGGGGGATGGGGTCCCGGAGGGCTTTTCCCCAGAATTCATTCTTCTGATGCACCAAGCCTTCCTGGCTAGGAAGCATTTGGCGCTTAGAAGACTCTTGACTGGACGGAACCTCCGGCAAAGAAGTGTCGGGGTGCAGAACCTCGGCAGCGGCCTGTGGAGCAGCCTCGTCCAAGGAATGACACCCCCCCGAGTGTCACAGGATCCAGTTCTGGGGTCAGGGGCACCATTAGCCCCAGATGCTGACATGGGTGCAGATCCAGATCCAATTCGTGATACATGCGATGTTGATACGGACGACCTGGATGGTGATGATATCCCGCCCGCTGAGGGAAATGATCCCAGCGTGGTTCACCTTTTTAAATGGAAAGAACTGTGGCCCCTTATTCCTCAGGTTTTGGATGTTTTGGGCCTGAAGGTTTCTCGGTAAGAATCCGATAATGAAGGTGTTAATCCAGTCCTCAATGGAATTCGAGGTCCCACATCTTCTTTCCCGTTGCTTAAGAAGGTCCGCAAACTAGTAACCCATGAGTGGGATGCTCCAGATTCCGGGCTAAAGGTGGGCAGGGCTATGGCAAAGCTTTATCCCCTGTCGTCCGTTGTTTTAGATCTTCTGAAGAGTCCGAAAGTGGATGCGGCTGTTTTGGCGGTCACTAAGAAAACCACTATCCCGGTAGCTAGAGCTGCCGCTTTAAAGTGTGTTTTCGAAGTGGCTGCTTTGGGCCTTTGAGCGACAGTTTGCATTAGCGTTATGCAGAGGGTGTGCCTCTGCTGGGTTCAGGAGACTGCTTCCAGTTCCGGGTCAGGTGGGGCATTGCAGTCCACCCGGTTGGAAGCGGGTGTCGCATATGTTGCTGATGCACTTTACGATCTGGTGCGGACCTCTGTTCGGAGTATGGTTTCTGTGGTAGCAGCACGGCGACTCCTGTGGCTGAGGAATTGGGTGGCGGATTTGTCCTCAAAGTCCCAACTTTGTAATCTACCCTTTAAGGGCAAGCTTCTGTTCAGGGAAGATCTTGATCAGCTGGTTAAGCTGCTCAGGGAATCCAAGGGCAATAAGTTACCAGAAGATAGGAGATCTTCTAAGAAGGTTTTTCCCCCTCGGTCTCGCTTTCCGGATTTTCGCCGTTTTTGATCCGGCAGATATTCCAAGCCTTCTGGTCCTAAACAAAATTCAAACGCCAGCAGTCCTTTCGAGGAGGTTGTCGCTCTGTTAGGGACTCTGGACACCTCGGTACAGGAACCAGTAAACCCTCCGAATGAAGCTACGAGCACCCATTCCGTCATCGAAGCTGTTGGTGGCAGATTATCCAACTTTTACGCAGAATGGGAAAGGATTACCTCGGACCATTGGGTTCTAGAGGTGATCAGAGATGGCTGCGCTCTAGAGTTTTCGCAGCTGGTTCAGGAGATTTTTGTGGAATCACGCGAGAACTCAAGCTGCAAACGAGACACGAGCTTCGAGCGATTGTAACAGTTCCGGAAACGCAGCAGGGACGTGGACGTTACTCGGTTTCATTTGTGATTCCCAAGAAGGTGGGCACGTTTCGTCCTATCCTCAACTTGCAGAAGGTGAACCATTATCTATGGATCCCTCGTTTCTGGATGGAAACTCTGAGGACGGTAATGGCGGCCGTATGAAAAAGGGGAGTTTCTAGCATCCGTAGATCGCACGGAGGCGTATCTTCACATTCCCATCCGACTAAGCCACCAGCGGTTTCTACACTTCAAGGTCTTGGGTCAGCACTTCCAATTTCAAACCCTTCCATTTGGCCTCGCAACAGCTCCTCGGATGTTCACCAAAGTGATGGTGGAAGTAGCGGCTTTCCTTCACAAAGGGAGGATTTTAGTCCATCCTTACCTGGACAACTGGCTTATTCATGTGAATTCTCGGGAGGACTGCAAGAGATCGGTTCGCATGGTGATGGTCACCTTACAGTTGTTCTGGTGGGTCATCAATGTGCAAAAGAGTCACTTGGAACACACCCAAGAACTGATTTATTTGGGAGCACTGTTCGATACCTTGCACAGCAAAGTTTTTCTGGCTGCGGACCGAGTGACAAAGTTACAAGGACAGATCCATTCTCTTCTTCAGAGGAAGAGTCCCACAGTCTGGCATCATCTGCAGGTCCTGGGTCCCATGGCTTCCACTCTGGACCTGGTCCCGTGGGCGTTCACTCACTTACGACCTTTACAATGTGCACTTTTGTCTCGATGGAGTCCGGTCTCGGAACAGTTCCACCTACCAATGCCGCTGCTTCCAGAGTCCTCAGTCAGTCTGTCGTGGTGGCTATCGCATGACAATCTGGAACAGGGTGTGGATTTGGATCCTCTGAATTGGCTGATAATCTCCAACAATACCAGCCTGTCCGGTTGGGGAGCGGCGTGTGCAGACAAATCCGCTCAAGGTCTCTGGTCACTGACGGAGATCTCCTGGTCTATCGATCGACTCGAGACAAGAGCGGTTCAGCTCACCCTACAAGCTTTCCTACCCGAAATTTGGGGCAAAATGCTAAGAGTATTCTCAGACAATGCGATGACAGTGGCTTACATCAACCGGCATGGCGGAACAAGAAGTCTCGCGGTTGCGCTAGAGGCATGACTCCAGTTCACTTGGGCGGAATGGCACCTCGGGGGAATTGCCGCCTCTCATGTCGCAGAAGTGGAGAATGTGCAGGCGGACTTTCTCAGCAGGCAATAACTCGATCCAGGAGAATGGGAGCTGTCTCCTGAAGCCTGGAATCTAATTTGCGCCAGGTGAGGCGTTCCGCAGTTGGATCTGATGGCAACGTGGACAAATCGAAGACAGATCGCTTCTTCAGCTGTTGACAGGAGCACGGCTCGGTAGGCTTGACGCTATGGTGTGTCCTTGGCCCACCGGAATTCTACTTTATGTATTTCCGCCTTGGCCCCTCATCGGTCGGCTTCTCTGTTGCATAGAACTTCACCCAGGTAGGGTGGTGTTGGTGGTACCAGAGTGGCCGCGTTGCCCGTGGTTCACGGATCTGGTTCGCTTGGCTCTAGAGGGTCCCTTGCAGCTAGCTCATCTGCTGTGATTGCTTCGACAAGGTCCCATATTTTCAGATTGGGAGGATCACTTCTCTCTCGCAGCTTGGCTTTTGAGAGACGATGTTTACGCTTGAAGGGTTATTCCGAACAGGTCATTTCCACGCTCCTGCAGGCGAGGCGCCCAGCCACCTCTATAGCCTATGTTAGAGTCTGGAAACTGTTTGAATCATGGTGCCATCAGCGTTCTTGCGATCCCTTAGGTGTGGACGTCCCTCGGGTCCTGGAGTTTCTACAACAGGAGCTCCCTAAGGGTTTAGCGTTTAATTCCCTTTGTGTTCAGGTGGCGGCTCTGGGTGCTTTGATTGGAAAGTTTAACGGTTGTTCGCTGGCCGTGCACCTGGATATTGCTCGGTTTCTTAAGGGAGTTAAAGATTTGCGGCCTCCCGTCCGTTCTGTGTGTCCTGATTGGAGTTTGAACCTAGTGCTTCAGCTACTTTGTGGTCCTCCTTTCGAGCATATCCGAAGAGCTTTGCTGAAGGATCTGACGTTGAAAATGGTCTTTTTAGTGGCCATTTGCTCGGTGCGTCAGATTTCAGAGTTACAGGCATTGTCGTGTTGTGACCCCTTTCTTCGGATCTACGACGATAGGGTGTCATTGCGCATGGTTCCATCCTTCATTCCGAAGGTGGTATCGTCCTTTCACGTCAATCAGACTGTGGAGCTTCCGGGGTTTCCTCAGTGGTCTCGGGAGTCCTCTCAGGGCAGGGACCTTCATCTTTTGGATGTATGATGCATTTTATTGAGGTACCTGGAACTTATCAATAATTTTCGACGTTCCGATCATTTGTTCATTCTATTTGGTGGTCCTAAGAAGGGGGACAAATCGTCTAAGGCATCCATCTCTCATTGGATTAAAGAGGCCATTTGTTCGTCATACATAGCCCGCGGATGCCAAGTGTCTTTGGGTCTCATAGCTCATTCTAGGCTACTTCCTGGGCAGAATGTCAGTTGCTATCACCTCAGGAAATCTGTAGGGCGGCTGTGTGGTCCTTGCTTCACACTTTCACTAAGCATTATCGATTGGATGTTAAGGCTTCTGATGAATCGTCTTTCGGTGAGAGTGTCCTGCGTGCGGGTCTTTTGGGTTCCCGTCCAGTGTAGGATGACTTGGGTACATCCCACTTCTCTGAACTGATCTGGGTATGTTCAAGAAATGAAAATTGGTTCTTACCTGCTAATTTTTGTTCCTGTAATACCACAGATCAGTCCAGAGGCCCACCCCTTTTCTTCAGTTACCGAAAGACTGTCTTGCTAAACTTTGCTATGTTTCTTTTTTTACAATGCTCCTTTTGCAGATAAATTTGATGGAGCAGTTCTTTGAAGTTTGTTCGGTTTATGAGTTCATGAGGCAAAGTGGTAGTTAGTTTTAGTTGGTTTCTACCCTTTGTTCCTTAGTTCTGTTTGCATTTGTTCCTTAGTTCTGTTTGCATGGGCTTGGGTACAGGTCAATACTGAGGGACGGCAGTTGGCACTCTTCTATATATGGCAGTGCCCAAAGTTCTGTGCTTTCTGACTCCACCTGCTGGTAGGGATACACAACCCACTTCTCTGGACTGATCTGTGGTATTACAGGAACGAAAATTAGCAGGTATGAACCAATTTTCATTTTTCTCCAATTAGTCTTAAATGTGCTACTTGCTAACTTCATGGAATGCCTAGTCCTTCTATTATCCGAAAGTGTAAATAACCGATTCAAGGATATTATAGGAAAAGAAAAAGGATTCTATTGGAGGAATTCCCTCCTAGGAGGTTGGTAGGTCCTGGTGGACTGCGCTTATTTATATAAATATAAGGGTTTTTTTAATAATATATAAGGAGTGTTTTTCAAGGTATGCAATGATTGAATGAAATTGATCATTGTTTGAAAATCTTCCTGCTTTTTTAGCAGTTTATATACAAACATACTGTTTTTCATTCCTTATTTTTTCATTGTTTGAAATTATTTTTGATATTTTTTTGAAAAATGAACTACATTTAGATACTTTTGTGACAGTTTATCACCTTAATTTGTGTAGTATGTATATCTGCAGTAGCCAGCACTATACATGTATCCATCCAGTTCTGAAAAATGGGATAAAATTGCTTTTCATTATGTATTTGCCTTGCAGGTGCCAAATCATTTTGTCTGGTTGATCTTTTTTTACTGGTTCTTCCACTGCTGTCTCAATGTAATTGCAGAGCTGCTTTGTTTTGGAGACCGGGAGTTTTATCTTGATTGGTGGTAAGGATTCTTTCATCTCATGTAAGGTGGGCTGCGAAACACAAGATATTGATAGGAGTTGATCATAGGTATTACTTATAGAACAATAACAGCAATTATGAATGGCCAGGCTGTAATTCCAGGGTAGTGTCCAGGAATATCATAATTATACTTTGGTTAATGCCACCAGGAAAATGTTAGCACAAGTAAATATCTCGAAACCTGGGTCCCTAAATAGAAATGCTGTTAAAGTTAGAGGAATTCAGGAAGCAAATTAAGAAAAGTAGCAGTGATATAACAACTTAGTAAATGACAGATAATGCCGCTGTGCTATTGAAGAAAATACAATTTTCTTCCTTCTCCTAGGAACACAAATAACATCATACATTTCTGGTCAAGCTGGAATAGGCCACTTCACATGTGGCTTATCAGGTATAGTATCATTCTCTGAATCTAGAAAATATGATGTAGAGTTGGCTTGAACAAATTAAATTGGTAATATCCCTGACAAGGATTGAGTCAATGTGCTTTCAGAGGGTGTGCAATCCTTGCAATAAACTCTGATATAGCAAAGTTAAGCTGCTAACATTCAGAAGAACTTAACAAGTGAACTTCCCTGATGAATGTAACACCTGGAAAACAGGGAATGAGTTTGAATTCATGTCCAAATCAGAAAAAACATTTTCACCTTTCATCATGGGTCCCAGTCTATATCGGGTTGAAGTGAACAGAAATTAAAAATCTGTTAACCAATAATGAACACTAGAAAGTAAAATTTAGAGGTCGGTATGTAGCAGCGTGGTGAGTGACAAATTATTGTAAATATTCAGTGGAGTGCTGCCAGCTAGGTGCTCTGCTGAATATAGCTGGATAAAGTCATAGTTAACTGAATAAACTTAACTGGTTAATTTTAGCATTGCTCTTCGGCATGAACAGACTTAGCTAGATTACTTATCTAGCCAATTCTGAATATCGGAGTTAGTCTACTTTCTCCATGGACAACCTCAACAGTAAAGTCACACAAGATGAATGACATCATCCAATGGCACCAGGTCCGATCTCTTTTATCTCCTAGTCAAAAAGCTTCATTGTACCTTCTGAGCATGCACAGGTTTTCCTGCACTGGTGACAACTGCGCACACATCTCCCTCAGACTGTTTTCGTCTGTTTCATGAAAAATACTCTCCTGCATTGCCACGAAACAAATATAAATATCAAACCGATTTCTAAAATGTTGATGGGAAAAACATCTACCGACAAAAAGGGTAAAAGCCCATTCAAGTCGCGTGAAAAATGTCAACATAGGGAGGATAACTTTAAAATGTATGCATGTGTATCCATATACCCAGATTTTTTGACTGGGTAACCAAGGAATTGGATCGAGGAAGAGCGCTCGATGTCATCTACTTGGATTTCAGCAAAGCTTTTGATACGGTTCCGCACAGGAGACTGGTGAATAAAACGAGAAGCTTAGGAGTGAGTGCTGAGGTGGTGACCTGGATTGAAAACTGGTTGACGGACAGAAAACAATGCGTGATGGTAAATGGAACTTTCTCTGAAGAGAGAGAGGTTTTAAGTGGTGTACCGCAAGGATCGGTGTTGGGACCGGTCCTGTTCAATATCTTTGTGAGCGACATTGCGGACGGGATAGAAGGTAAGGTTTGTCTCTTTGCGGACGACACTAAGATCTGCAACAGAGTGGACACGCCGGAAGGAGTGGAGAGAATGAGACGGGATTTAAGGAAACTGGAAGAGTGGTCGAAGATATGGCAGCTGAGATTCAATGCCAAGAAGTGCAAAGTCATGCATATGGGGAGTGGAAATCTGAATGAACTGTATTCGATGGGGGGGGTGGGGGGAAGGCTGATGTGCATGGAGCAGGAGAGAGACCTTGGGGTGATAGTGTCTAATGATATGAAGTCTGCGGAACAATGCGACAAGGCGATAGCAAAAGCCAGAAGAATGCTGGGATGCATAGAGAGAGGAATATCGAGTAAGAAAAGGGAAGTGATTATCCCCTTGTACAGATCCTTGGTGAGGCCACACCTGGAGTACTGTGTTCAGTTCTGGAGACCGTATCTACAAAGAGACAAGGACAAGATGGAAGCGGTACAGAGAAGGGCGACCAGGAAGGTGGAGGATCTTCATAGGATGACATACGAGGAGAGATTGAAGAATCTAAATATGTACTCCCTGGAGGAAAGGAGGAGCAGGGGTGATATGATTCAGACTTTCAGATACTTGAAAAACTTTAATGATCCAAAGACATCGACAAACCTTTTCCGTCGGAAAAAAATCAGCAGAACCAGAGGTCACGAGCTGAGGCTCCAGGGAGGAAGACTAAGAACCAATGTCAGGAAGTATTTCTTCACGGAAAGGGTGGTGGATGCCTGGAATGCCCTTCCGGAGGAAGTGGTGAAGTCTAAAACTGTGAACGACTTCAAAGGGGCGTGGGATAAACACTGTGGATCCATCAAGTCTAGAGGGCGTGAATAAAGTGGAGGCATTCAAACACTGCACGGAGCGGCAGTAGCCACAGCGGCATTCAAACACTGCACGGAGCGGCAGTAGCCACAGAGGCATTCAAACACTGCACGGAGCGGCAGTAGCCACAGAGGCATTCACGGAGCGGGATGCCAGTGGCCAGTAGTTGGTGTTCCACCTTCACAGAGCGGAAGGATGGAGGGCTGCTATTTCCAAAAAAATAAAAAAAAAATTAACAAAAAAATAAAAACAGGGGTGGGTAAGAGTATGGGGCAAGGGGGTGGCCTGCTTGTTACAGCGGTTGCTACCCCCAATTGAGCTGGATGTCACTTGGATGCAGATTCAAAGCTGCTCTCTAAATTGGGTGGAGGGGAATTAGGGCTGGAGGGTACTGGAAGCCAATAGTAACAGGTGGGAGAGAGAAAAAGGGAAAAAAAGAATGGATAAAGTGCGTAGCTTGCTGGGCAGACTTGATGGGCCATTTGGTCTTCTTCTGCCGTCATTTCTATGTTTCTATGTTTCTATATATATGGGAGCATGCAAAACTCCAGTATTTTAGAACCTGGGCAAACTATGTAACCCATTCCATTTATAACTCTTCTGATAACTGCCACAAGGGTATCAGCTACTGTCATAAACAGCAAGAAGACTCACTTGGTTAAGAACATAAGAACATAAAAGGTAGATTTTAAAGGGGCTGCACGCGCGCCCATAAATGCGCATATCTCGCTGTCCACAAAAGCACGCACCATTTTATGACCTACTTGTGTAGGTTATAAAATACTCTCCATGCACATGTCTGGAGCTTTACGCCATGATACTTGTTAGGTGCAGGAGTTCATGGTGGAGGGGGGGAGAGAGAAAGAGCAAGACTCAATCAGATACTCTATATATGGACCATTGTATCCGGGCATTTAGATTCGGAGTGAGTTTTTGGGAGGTGGGGTTAAGGGGGTGTTACAGACAAATTCAGAGGTATCCATTGTAAAATGGACCTCATTAAAGAATTTTTGACCTTATAAGTGATGAAAAGGAGTTGATTTGTACAATGCTATTTAAAATTTGCGTAGCTTCTGCTCGGGCCACTTATGCTTATAAATGGCCATTTTTATGCGCACAAGGCTTTTAAAATCTACTTTTAAGATTTGCTATACTGAGTCGGACTTTTTTTTTCAGGAACTTGTTCAAACCTTTTTTTAAATCTAGCTACACTAATAAGCTTTTACCACATCCTCCAGCAAAGAATTCAAGAACTTAATTTTCTCACAGGACAAGCAGGATGGTAGTCCTCACATATGGGTGACATCACAGGATGGAGCCCTGTACAGAAAACCTTTCTGTCAAAGTTTCTACAAAGCTTTGACTGACACTGGCACACTGAGTGCACTGAGCATGCTCAGCCTGCAATTATCCCTGTGAGCCACAGGTGTCTCCCTCAGTCTCGTCTTATAGCTAAAAGCGCAAGCAAAACTAAAATAAAAGTAAAAACGTATACAGACCCAACTCTGCGGGGTGGCGGGTGGGTTTCGTGAGGACTAACATCTGCTGTCCTGTGAGAACACCTGTTACAGGTAAGCAACACTTGCTTTCTCACAGGACAAGCAGGATGGCAGTCCTCACATATGGGTGAGTACCGAGCTGAGGATGCCCAAGAGTGCACCAAATGCACCCAAGACGCGCGAAAGGCACAATGACGGGGCTAGAATTTGGAACGGAGGGTATCCTGAAATCCGTAACGGGTTGGTGGAAGGATGTTGGGTAGTCAAACTGAAAAGAATAAGAGTAGATGGATTGGCCAAACATGGAGCATGCCGGCTAGTCGTATCTAAGCAGTAATGGGCTGCGAAGGTATGGAGAGAGCTTCAGGTTGCAGCCTGATTAATATGTCCAAGCAGCAGCGGCCAAGGGGAAGCTATTGAGGCTGGGACGGACGCAACAGTGTGGTTACACACAGTGTTGTAGTGAAATGCTTGCTTGTTTGTAGGAAAAGAGATACAGACCGTCAATTAGGAGGAATAGGTCTGTTTGCCCACTGGAATTCGCAGCTTGACTCTTGCCACAGAAGGAAAGAGTTAGGTGGAATTCCTATGGAGTTTAGTGTGATCTAGATAGAATGCAAGTGCACTATTACTGTCCAAGGAGTGGAAAAACCCTCTCGCTTTGGTGAGAGAGAGGTGATGGGGAAAATGGACAGAGTATATTCTGAGTAAGGTGAGATGCAACGTCTGCCTTAAGAAAGATATGAAGTTGAATACGTAAAACCACTCGGTCACGGAGGAGGGCAGGGTCGGATGAGTATGTAACAAGGTGTGTAACTCACTGACCCTGTTGGCAGAAATGACATTAATGAGGCAAAGAATTTCCCATGTCAAACTGTGAAATGAGAGGAATGGAAAGGCTCGAACGGAGAACGTATGAGACTTATAAGGATAAGATATAGGTTCCATTCCGTGACTAGTGAAAATAGAGGCGGCTTGATCAGTGGATAATCCATGGTAAGCTGACTCAGAAGGGGTTTACCGTTAATCGGGTATCCCCACTCCCAAACGATACACCAATTGGAACAGAGGTGTACATATGTGGAGGATGTCTGGGGAGCAGTATCTGAGGGAGCAAGAGAAAAGAGTGGTGTAGAAAAAAGAAAAAGGGAAATACCCTTTTGTATGCGTCATCTGGTAAATCATGCCATTTTGAATGGTAGGATTTAGGTGTGGAAGGTTTTGTGATGCTACCAATACCTAAGAACATCAGTGAGTCTACGATTTGAGACTGACTTGTGAGAAGGCGAATTGGTTACTGGTATGATAGATTGAGAAGTATGGGAAGCATACTGGTCTCGACCAGGACGTGGGTCTGAGGAACAGTGAACCCCGTCCCGGTTCAACATTAGAAGAGTGCTGGCTATGAGAGGCAGCAGAAGAGACACATTTAAGAGGCCCTTGATGGAAGAAAGGCGTCTATGGGAACGCATTGGAAACGTGTAGGGAGTAGAATCTGTGCACTGTATGGTTCGATTCAGACGCAGAGGGCAAGTTCAGTTGACCTCAGCGTTAGAAGATCTTTCCCGCTACACATGTAGCCCGAGGCCATTTGAGAGGATGGAAACCTACATGGAGAAGGTCTGCTAGTGCGTTCAGTAAATCTCTTAGATAAGTGGCCCAAGGATACATGGAGTGAGCAAGGGCCAAGGGTAGAGCTGCACAGCTTCCTTGCAGAGCAGCTAAGAGATTATGCATGCTTGTGTGTTGGAAAGCACATTGTCCCTATGCTGTCTGTTTGTATGCACAAAGATTTGTTGCAGAGGCAGTATTGGAAGGCATAAGGGTATAACGCATGGCTACAAGCTCCAGGAAGTTCATGTGAAACTGTGCCTTGAGTGGAGTAGACGCATATTGCTTTGAGAAGCTTTTAGGTCAAACTTTACAACTCTGAGTAAATGCGAGCATGAGCAGAATCAGACTAGGTTTTGATTCTAGATCTGCAATATGGATGAGGGATGAAAGCGGTTGAACAGCTTAGACCCACTGATAATGGAATTTCACTAAATCTAACTCAAAGCAGTTTTGGATCTATGAGGAAAGTGCATAGTGAAAAAACCCCATGGCCCAAAAATGAAGAATTGAGGGGCTGAGGATATGGAAAATACACGCAGGGACATGTAAGAATTTATTAGAATGTCTGCGCGTATGCTGGACAGGAAGGTCATTATGACTGTGGTGTCCAGAAGTGTTGTATAAGGGATTTATGGCAGTGACAGTAATCCCAGTCAGTAAATGTATAGTGAGTCATAAAGAAGTTAGAGCTTCTTGCATAGACTGACTGTGGTTATGAAGCTGTCCATGCAAGGAAAAGCGTGAATGATGTTGCACTCCGCAGAGAAACAGCAGTCACCAATAGTGATTCAATGAATACCCCATTTGCCGAAGCTGGTGCAACCAGCAGAGCTTGGGATTGTAATAATGTTGACTCACCATGAAGCATATAGAAAGATTAGAGGTAATGTACTTACTGCGATATGGAAGCATGGTAATGAGAGATACCATTTTATCTGGATAAATTATGATTTATCTAACTAAGGAGGTTATTTTCCAAGCCACGTTATGGGCTTTTCGCATGCGTTAAGGTGTTTTCGCATGCAAAAAAACACCTTAACGCATGCGAAAAGCACCATAACGCATGGTGCGATGCTAATTTGGAAAAGGGGCAGGATTTCTGTCCCAAGTGGGCTGGCTTCGCAAATTGCGAAGCCATATCGCACAGTTTTAATGCGGGAAATAACTACACCTTTCAGCCTAGCTTGATGGACTCTCTACCTGGGTAACATCAAGCTAGGTTGAGAGAATATTGTACAAATCTCATCTTTCACTCCGAAGGACATCAAATCTTCACAAGAGTGTACTGTTCTGTTCGTACATCTCACTCTGAATGTCAAAGTGGCCCCTAACCCCTACACTACTACTTAAACCTCACTAGGTGGGCCTCATATAGAGCTATAAATACCTAACTACCATAAGGGCCTTATAGCTATGCTCTCTCTCTCTCTCTCGTTGTGTCTGTCGAAGAGTGTATACTCTTTTTATCCAGTAATCCATTCTTCATAATGGGGAGGGTGCAGGTCTGGGTTGTCTTTCCAGTAAGTGCTCCACTGTAACTTTCAGCTTGGGACTCTATGTGTCATGGCTAAATTCATCCCTGTTTGCCGATGGAGAAAGCATAAATGGCGTTCTCTGTAGACAGCAGAATGAATTAGCCTAGCCATGCTTAATACTCAAACGTCTCCCCGGGGAGGCAGCTCCCTAGCTAAAGCTAAGCTCTGCAATCAGCTGAAGAGCTATGAGAAGAAGGGTCCTTTTGCCACTATTGGATGATGTCACCCACATGTCTTGGCTAATTCAGCTTGCTGTCTACGAAGAACCCCATTTAAAGCACATAAACTTGCTTTCTTGCCCTGCCAAGTCTGTCTGATATTCTACAATGGTCAGTACCAGCTCTGACAGTGAAACAAGAAAATAACATCTAGTTATATTGTGCAATGTATTTAATTTGATTCTCCTACCTTATACAAACAGACATGTGTACAAGCCCATGCTGCTGAATGGTTATGAAAAACTGCAGGCTCAGACAGTAATATTCCTCTTTTATGCCCTTATCTATGAGGTAAGTGATAGAAACTCTGGTCTATTCCCTGCTGGTATTTTAACCAAGAGTGAGATGCATCCTGAGTGAATTTATTTGAACAGGATTATCTCCAGTCCTCATCACCTAGAGTGACCAGATGTGCTCACATTATCCACTGCAACTTTTTGAAAGCCCATTGCATAGTAGTTTTAGTATATTTAGGTAAGAGAGACAAGGAGTACTAGATTGTTGCTACTGGAAATAGTAACTTACTTTTACAGAGAACTGTAATTTAATTTGCATAGAAATGTGATGACATATATAAGGCAATATTCAAAAGCTCTTACCTAGGTAAAAGTAGATTTATCTACATAAAAATATGGTTTCAATATTGCCCTCTTACGGTAGGTAAAATATGTTTGCCTGTAGTGGAAAAAGGGCAGGGTTAGGAGAGGGAAAGTGCACGCAGTGATTGCATTTTCTGGCACACGCATTGCACCTCCTCCCATGCAGGTGTTGCAGCAATGTCCTGTGTTAGGATTGGATGGCATGGTGAAGAATCGCATGCTGAACAGTGGAACTCCTCAGGGTTCTTCTTTATCCCCTCTTCTTTTTAATGTTTATATGGTTCCTTTGGGTAAGCTTTTATTTATGCGTATGACATCCAGGTGGTGGCACCTTTTGGCCATAATCAGCAAGATATCACGATATGGTTGAGTGCTTGAGTGCAGTAGGGGGGGGGGGGGGGGATTGGTTAAAGTGAATTGGGTCAGTATTTAAAACAAAAAAGACAGAACTATTAGAGGTGGGAAAGGTAGTGGCTAGATCTTTTTTGTAAGTAGAGGGAGTATCTGTGAGGGAGGTGGATGAGGTGAAATCTCTAGATTGGACAGTGAATTGAAGATAACTCAAATAAATAATAAATATGGAGAAACAGCTGGATCAGATTGCCCCGAGTGCTTATTGGAATCTTAAATTGGTGAGGAGCTGAAGCCATTTTTGGAGTTTTGTGCTTTAGAAGCAGTAGTCTATGCATTAGTATTATCATGTGTAGATTGCTGCAACACTTTATATTTGGGGCTGCCAGATAGATTGTTTAAGAAACTACAAGTGATGCCGAATACAGCTGCCAGAGTAGTGCTGGGAAAATATAGATGAGACTCAGAAGGTCCATTATTACTGAAATTGCACTCGCTGCTGATTAAATTATGTTGCAAATTTAAATGCTTAGGGCCAGATTTTATAACATGCGCGTGGGCGTAGATTTGTGCACAAATCTACACCCAATTTTATAACATGCGCGCGCAGCCACACGCATGTTATAAAATCCAGGGTCGGCGCGTGCAAGGGGGTGCACACTTGTGCGCCGAGTGCTAGGGGAGCCCCGATGGCTTTCCCTGTTCCCTCCGAGGCCGCTCCAAAATCGGAGTGGCCTCGGAGAGAACTTTCCTTCCGGCCCCCCCCCCACCTTCCCCTATCTAACCCGCACCCCAGCCCCACCTAAATCGCCCCCCACCTTTATTTTGTGATTTACGCCTGCCTCTGGGCAGGCGTATCTTGTGCGCGCCGGCCAAGGCCCGATGCGCGAACCCCCGGCACAGCCGCTGTGCCGGAGGCCTCGGTCCCGGACTGGCGCCCCGTCCCCTTCCCACCCCTTTTTCAAAGCCCCGGGATATACGTGCGTCCCGGGGCTTGCGCGCGTCTTGCCGAGCCTATGCAAAATAGGCTCGGCACATGCAAGGACAGGTTTTCAGGGTTACGCACGTAAGTTACACGCGTAACCCTTTGAAAATCTGCCCCTTAGTGTTGGCATTTAAAATTTTGAGAGGGGTAGGACCACAGCAGCTGAAGTTGGCAATGTTCAGGGCAGAACTTAAGATCTAACTTCCGTTGTCTAGTTCAGCTTCCTCCAGGTTGAGAAACCAAGGCCGGTTGGGTGCATTGGATTAAGAAGGTCATTACTGCTGTTTATGTGGATAATGGCAAATCATTGCCCAAATATATCAGAGCACATTCTAAGAGCTCAGGCATCTTCATGGGCAAAGCTTCATTTGATTTCACTGCAGGAAATTTGTAAGGTAGTGACTTGGTCTTCCTTGCATTCATTTTCTAAATATTATCTTTTAGACATGCAAGCCAGGGAGGAGACTTACAAGTGGGTTTGGCAGCATCCTGCCCTGGTCAGGAGTAACTTGGGTACATCCCATGCATTTGGACTGGTCTGGCTAATGAAAAGGAAGGATAAAGGTGTTCTTACCTGATAATTTCCTTAATCTTATGTATTTTGGCAAGGCAGTAAGTTACATAGTACCTGATTCACTAAGGGTTTTCCCCATAGACATAAAATGAGAGGAAAGCCTTTATGAATCTGGCCTATAGTTTGTTATAAAATTACCCTCATACTCTACTAACTCGTGTTTCAGTGACAACTAGAGACAATTTCAAGCAAAATATTGTGGCATCCTATATGAGATGTATCCCTTTGTTCTATGCTAATGAACTGACAGCAACAACAAAAAACAATGACATATTGTGAGAGTTCAGGCTTTCCCATGCAGGTTTTACTTTCTCTCTCTCTCTCTCTCTTTTTTTTTTTTTTTTACAGTCCCTGATCTCTATCCCACTAAAAATATTCCAGTTTTTTGATCTTTTTTACTGTGCTGGCCCAGGTATGGTATGACTTATATTTCATTGACTATTGAAAAATGTTGTGAGTGAGATCTGATTGCTTCTCTCGGTTGAGTTTTCTCATTCCTTGATTTTACATCATGTTGTGATTTAATATAAGCAGTATGGGACCTCAGGATACTGCATCTTAATATGGGTTGATTTAAGTACAAAAGGCCAATGGGTACTTCTTTCACTGGGCTTCAGTTATATTATTTTACTAGATTATAAGAGTGGTGAACACATCTGGGCTGTAGGGGAAACTGGGAAATAAATCATGCATGCTAAAGCCTTTCCAGGTATCACTAACACACGATATCACCTCCAATATTGAGATTTAACTATTTTACTACATCTAAGTGATTTCATATGACAAACGTGTCTACCCAAAAAAATTTTTTTCCAGGAGCATGCCTAAGGAGCAACCACAATTAGACCAAATTTAGAGAAGGCTGCAGCTTTCTCTTAGCCAGAAAAACTTGGCTTAGATCAGTACTAAAAGAAAGGGAAATAATTAAATAAGGGAAGAGGAACTGGGGCGATCCAAATGGTGATGCTATTAACTTCTAGGGGAAGAAAGATACATTTGCAGTTATTAATGTGTGCGCACACACTGTAGTTTAGCCAAGGTGCTGCCTTCCATCACACCTTAAGTAGAATAATTACAGGTAAAGTCTTACTATGCATTGGGCTTTGCTTCCTTCTCAGGTTCCAATCTTTTGGCTGATTGAGAAGATTTTTGGTGGTAATTATGGCAATATCATCCTGTGGCTGAATGTTGTGCTTGGGACTCCGCTGGTGGTGTTTTTGTACTTCCACGATTACTATATACAACAGAAACTCTGTGGATCCACCTGGGGATTGTTCTTCTGATGTTCTGAAATTACAGCACCCAGAACGCTTTCTGAACTCTGCATGTATAACAACAAGTGGAGTGCTGCTCTGAACCTTACAGAACATTACTTTGAAAAATCCCTCACAAGACCTCTAGAAAGACCAGCTAGAATCTCAGTATCACACACATTCAAAAAAAGTAATAAAATTGCACTTCTCTCCTATTAAGAGTTCTGTTTTCTTACTTTCTTTAAGTTGAAAGAGAAATTCTAATGAATGTAATCCCAGGCTGAATTCTTAATAGGTTGTGATATCTTTTAAAAGACCAACAAAAACGATGTTAAGGTATGTGAGTTTTTAAGATTACATAGATAATGAATAAAGCTGATCTAAATCTTTTTAAATAAATAAACCTGCTATGACTTCAGTTTTCTCAGGGGTCAAGCAAATACAAGCAGCCAAACAACTGGGGATGTCATCTGGCGATGCTGTCACAGAAAAAAAATCACTCTTCTCCTAGCTTCAAAAGATCTATAAGTTCCCATGCTGCTTCCGTTGCTTGAGCTACCCTTAGTCTTTTTCATCCACTCAAGCAACCAAACGAGAAAATATTTTGTGCTCTCTCCTGTCAGTGTTGCCAATGTGATTTTTTGAGAATCATTTAATTTAATTTCTTTTAATTTTCTTTTACTTTAATTATCGATTTTCACCCAGTTCACAATTGCATCCAGGTGGAAAACGAATCCTAGTTCAAACAAGAGCTATAGCTGATATTGAAAGGCTACAATATTGTCTGATGGATCATAAGAATAAATATTACATTTGGGAATGTTATTGGAAGTTCTATGGTGTACCTTCTGTGTCCCGATATTCCTCAATTTATTGGAAATGTGGTTTACTATCATCTTGCCTTGAAATTTTTATGGCATATACAGACCTGCATTATATGTTCACATACATCTAGCTGTATGCGCTTTGTTAAATAAAAAGTTTAAAAAAATTATCGGTTTTCAAGCACTGAAGAAAACAAGTACAAGAAAATAAACTTTTTGTATACCTCTTCTTGACAGAAACATGTCAACAAAGACACCGAGATTGGATAAATTGTGTACGAGATGTAGGCACAAAATGGGCATTCAGGATTTCCATGATCTTTCTCTCACAATATTTGGACCCTTCTAAAATTTAATCTCCTCCATGAGACAAGACCAACATAAAGCAGAGTCTCTCAGGAGTAGCCAGCCCAGTAATGCTAATGGGAAAGTGACTAAAGGAAAAGGTGACTCCGGTGCAAGCTTCAAAACAGCATCACACTGAATCAAGGCAACACAGATATTTGGTATCATACTCGAAGAAGAACTGTGCCAAAGATCAGGAAACCATGCAGAAATATACTATATGGAACTGAATGTATCAGCATGAGAGTCTCCAGCACAGAGGTCATCAAAATGAAGCCCGTTGGTGCCATACAAGTCAGAGCTGCTTTTGGCACAGAAGGTTTCTCATATGGCACTGATCCTTTTGAAAGAAGGAAAAACAAGCAAATTATCACCTCTTCAGGGAAACCCATTCCAGCATTGCCTCCCTTTCTGGATGCTTTCTTACATAGGCTGTGGGAGGACTTTGTAAAAAAAAAAAAAAAAGTACATGCCAGTGCCATCTACCTCAAAGGTAGGACTATAGTACCACTATATCTTTTTTGTGATGTGGCCAAAACACACAGTACTCAAGGTGCAATTGTACCAGAGGCATTATGATATTCTCTGTTTTATTCTCCATTCCTTTCCTAATAATTCCTAGCATTCTATTTGCTTTCTTGGCCACCATCGTACACTGAGCAGAGAATTTCAACATATCTATGATGGCTCCTAAATCCTTTTCCTGGGTGGTGACTCCTAATGTGGAACCCTGCATGGTGTAGTTATAATTTGAGTTGCTCTTCCCTACATGCATCACTTTGCACATGTCCACATTAAATATCATCTTCCATTTGGATGCACAGTCTCACAAATTCCTCTTAAAATTTTTCACAATCTTTGTATAATTTTGTATCTGCAAATTTAATCACCTCACTTGTCATTCCCATCTCTAAGTCATTTATAAATATGTTTCCCTGTATGTACCCAAATCAGTCCTGACTCTCTGTCTTCATCTGCTGGAAGGGAGGCAAAACCCAGGAATCTAGACTGATCTGTGGTACTAAAGGAACGAAAGTTAGCAGGTAAGAACCAATTTTCCTTAAAAAGCAGTGATCCCAGTATAGGTCCATTGAGAAAATTGACCATTTAGCTGTACTCTGTTTTCTATCTTTTAACCAGTTCTCAATCCACAATAGACATTGTCTCCTATCCTATGATTTTTTCTCTATACATACCCAGATCAGTCCAGACTCCTGGGTTTTGCCTCCCCTCCAGCAGATGGAGACAGAGAAAGTTTTGACAGACTCTGCCTTATATACCAAGGTGCCACCCACAGTCTGCCACTATTACTCTTGTCTACAGCAGATGGTGAAGGTGAAAAACTCACATCCTGTATTGGTTACTTAAAAAAAAAAGAGGGGTCCTTCCGGCCCATTCTTGATTTAAAGCAGGTCAACAGATGCCTTCGAATACCCCGCTTCCGCATGGAGATGTTACGATCTGTCATTGCGTCGGTTCAACCAGATTAGTTCTTGACGGAGGTGTATTTACACATCGGGCTCCTGTTATGTTCTCCTCCTCCAGAGGGGAGGAGTTAGCAATCTGCTGTCGCTCACCCCGCCAGGAGGGCGGAGTTAGCAAGCTTGTTCTGCTGTTCTCCTGAAAGGGGAAGGAGTAGCGATATGACATGACCTGCTCCTCCAGAGGGGAGGAGCTAGCTATCTGTAGATCTGTTAGCGAACTGCTGTTAGATGCTCCTATAAGGAAAGGAGGTAGTACTCTGATACCAATCTGTTAAGGAGTAGCAATCTGTTATTTATTTATTTATTTAACAGCTTTTCTATACTGACATTAGAATACACATCATATTGGTTTACATCTCAACAGTAAGTGGAAAATACAATGAACAACGTGATCGGGAGCTTGGGACTCCCATGACAGCATGGCTAATTCAGCCCTGCTATTGACGGGAAAAAGCAAGTTTGCTTACCGTAAATGGTGTTTCCGTAGATAGCAGGATGAATTAGCCATGTTGACCCACCCTCCTCCCTGGCAGTCACCGTCTTTGCGAACTACAGCTTAATCACAGACTGAGGAGAATCTGTTACTTTCCTGCGTGGGAACACACGCGCAGCCGCAGAGAGCTAAAATCTAAATCTCTGCTTTGTAAAGCTCCGCCTCCTGGACCTGATTGACAAATCCCCTGACAGCATGGCTAATTCATCCTGCTATCTACGGAAACACTGTTTATGGTAAGCAAACTTGCTTTTATTTGCCTCAGTTTAAGAAGAAAGAAGCAGAGGGACAACAAGCAGATTCTTTGCAAGAAATGGATATTTTGGATTTGACTGGTTTCTTGGGAAAATCTGATTCTGAGCAAGCATGCCCTTCCACATTACTGATCCACTTGCCACTGGACTCAGACTTTTCTTTAAATGTAGAGATATCACTTTTTTGAATTCCAAAGTGAGAATGTTTCCAGATGTTACTAGGAGGCTTTATTTTTTTTTTAATATCATAAGAAGAAGAATATCCTTGCAAATGTATAATTAAATATCATTATGTTTGATATTTTTTTATATCTCAGCTTATGGCTTTTATGAGCCACTAAGAAAGAATTAAGATTACATATCCCTTGCCGAGTTCTCTGTTATTGGGACAGTAGGTTTAGACATGCCTAATTGAATTATCTGGATTTCGTGTCATCACTTCTGATTTTATATATATATATATATATATATATTGATGAGTTCCCTTGACAATTTGGATTGGATCTTCCCTAATATTTTTTGTGGACTTGGCTAACAGAGCACTTTACTGTTTTTTGTGGTTACTATGTTAATCTAGGCTTTATTTCTTATGCTCCTTCTAGTTTTTCTAAATCAAGTGTCATTACTTGTAATGATTATGTTGAAATTCAATAAATAATACATTTAAAAAAAAAGCAGACCCTTTCTTTGTGGACGTTTTCAAAGTGCATCAACTCTTCTGTCATAGTGCATTAGATCAGAGCTATGGCAACTTCCATTGCCCAGAAGAGACCAGCATCTTCACAAAACATCTGTAAAGCTGCGATATGGTCTTCTGTTCACATCTTTACAGAGTTTTATTTCTTAGATTCCCCCCAAGACAGCCATTCTTCTTCACAATGTATTCAAGTAGTACCTTCAACTTCTCCTTCTACTTTTGGGTTGTATTTCTACCCACTTTTAATTTAATGCAACCCTTCATCTTGGGAGTCCCCACTGTGTGGCTATTTCTGTAAGCAAGGTTGCTTACCTGAAATGGGTGTTCTCTGTTGATAACAGGTCAAATTAGCCTGCCTCCCAGAACTTGAAGTACATTTTGTAAATGACTGTTAATTGCTGAGGGAAACTCATGTGACAGCAGCAGCAAAAGAATTTCTGCACATGCTTAGGTCCTTCAGAAATTCAGAGATCACAATTTTTTCCTGTAAAGTGCCATAGGATGACATCCCAATTTCTGCAGTTGATTTGTTCTGTTGTCCATGGAGAACACCCCTTACAGGTAAGCAACCTTGCTTTCTCCTGGATAATTGTGACTACTAGACCTATGTCCCAAACTGACAACCCTAGAGACTGGAATCATTCACGTGTGCATAGAATAGGAAGATCACAAGCATCCACAGAATAGGTGTCCCCCACCCTGTGTGTCAACAGCTCTTGGGGTACATGTCCTCTGTTCTGCTCCTCCGGTGTGTAGTGAACAGCTCTTGAGGTAAGAGTGTACGTCTATAGAAGCTTTTTTAGTGCATTTATACAAGCTAACAAATATAAAGATCCAATGAACCGATTCCAGAGATTAAAGCTAAAATACATCACATATAATCGTTAGTTTAATAAAACAGCATAAATCAATAATAGAAATACCAAGTCAACTATTGGGCAAGAAAGTTAAATTGCAAATGTAATATTTATAAAGGCTATACAATTCATAACTATGAGATAAAATGCAAGACATAAAAGCAAACTTTCTAGTTCATGTGCTATTCAGAAGTATTTGCTGGAAAAGTAGTCTTCCAGAGATGCTAAGCCAATTTGTTCAGGTTCTTCTTGGAATCTGCTTTTCTGGATTTAATAGAGGGATTCTATTCATTTGTTACAGGAAAATAATTCTCATTAATGGAGGCAACATTATTCCAGAAATTTTGTTAGGGTCTATATCCTTATAAGGATTATAAACCAAGGGAAAAGTATCACCAGCACAGCATTACTCAGACCCTTGAGTGACTAAATATTTGTCTCATCTTTCTTTCAAAACGCCAGTCAAGGGAGTGAGTAAACCTAGAAAGCTTAAGGTAATAAGCAGCAGAGTGGCAAGAAAATAGATTTCACTTTATTAAAGAAAAACAGCTTCTCTGCTCATTGCTTTACGTTTTTTCCTTTGCTTGTAAAGACAAGGAACTCTGGAGCTGCCAGCAATGTGCAGTGGCTCCCCTTCTGGGCCTAGACGTTGCAGAATGCGGGCACCTGGAACATACCTGGGAACTTTGCAGTTGGGGTTACCCTGAGGTTTGTACTTTCACTTTGAGAACTGATACAACGTTATGCATGGTATTTGTCCTAACTTGGACAACTTGAAAATTGGCCCATGCTGTCATTTTCTTTCTGAAATTTATTTTTGCAGATTATACTGCTATTGAATTCTCCAAAACTGGCGCCAAACATGTTCAGGGGCCTGATGTATTATGTGTCTCACAAGATGTGAGCTGTGTAATGTTTGGTCTACAGTTTCTGAGAGGCAGTGCATAATCCAGGGTGCAGACTAGTGTGAGAGCTAATGGAAGAGGAACTGAAAGGTAATTTTAAAAAAATCCCTCTTTCTGCTCATGCAGAGCTTCAGATGTCTAATGTAAGAGCTATAGTTTGTATTCCTGTCAAGCAAATTTAAGCAGATGAATAGCCAAAATGTTTAAACGCAATCTGTAAATTCTGGCCACACATTTTTCAGCAGTCAGTATCTCCCTCAGAGATAGAGGTCTGTATGTGTAGTGTTACAGAATAAAGCACATGCCTGTATAGCCTCTGCGCCCTCATGGGAGCAGTGCACAGCTGGAAGAAGCATTTCAGATCCATAAGAGGGTAGATCCAGCCACAGAGATGAGCTCGGCAGCACCATCCTGTGGCTAGCAGAATCACTGAAATAGAGAGTTCTTATTTCTGCTAGAGACAGCCAGATCCTAAATGTAAAAATTGTAACAGGAGAGCCAACAAAGTTCTGGCCAGTACAGGTAGGTTGTTGGAAGGCTAGAATCAGTCACAGTAATCCATGCTGGACTATTGTAATATGTTATACAACAGTCTGAAAATGAAGCACCTGCAACTAGAACTAATAAAAAAAAATGCCGCAGCAACACTTTTAGAAACATAGAAATGATGGCAGAATAGGACGTGGCTATATCGATTTTTGTATATTATTTATAAAGTGTTTTTTTTAAAGTCCCATTGAAAAATGATGATTATAAAAGTCCCAAAACCTTAGGAACACACATCTGTGCCCTAAACCGTAGTTGAGAAGCCCTGCCATGTGATGAGAGACACATCTTCTTTATATTTCGCAAAAATTGATTTCACCTTTGTTTTGAGGAATTTTACAGATTGTCGATCCACGGGGGTAATTTACCTCATACAATGCCCATGTAACTTATGGTATGTGGGCAAAACTCAGCGAGCATTGAAGACCCGTCTTATAGAACATCGATCCTGCATTTCAACGGGCCGACTGACAGCTCCACTGACAGCACATTGTATTCAACATCATCACATTTTTGATAACTTAAAAGTGTGTGTACTTGAGCAGCTATCCCCTAACTGGAGAGGAGGGGATTTTAATGTCCGGCTTTTACGTGCAGAGCAAAGATGGATTTACCGACTGCAGACTGTTGAACCCAATGGTTTAAATTCAGCACTAGAACTTCAAGTGTTTTTATGAATAATCACATTTTTTTATTTATTATTACACACTAGGAATCATGATAACCACCACCTTAAATTGGCCTGTCACAGATTGTTTATATATTACCATAACAACGCGAGTCAAAGATGGAAGCACGTCATGACATCATTACGTCGAAAAGCGCGGGCTTTTTAAAGGGAAAGCAGTTCGGGCTTCACTTGGTCCCACATATCGCGAAAAACTTTTTGGAGACGTTCGCGTCCGGGAAGAAGGTTTGTGCTGTGGACATCTTGAGCTAAGTATTTATTTATTTATGGTTTTTTTCTGGAAATCACTATGTTTGTAATTTTTTAAATCATTAGCATCTGTCCTAAGATTGAAGCTTAAAATTACTCCTGAAGAAGCGATTCAGCCATCGCGAAACACCGGCCGTTGTCGGGGCTTCTCAACTACGGTTTAAGGCACAGATGTGTGTTCCTAAGGTTTTTGGACTTTTATAATCATCATTTTTCAATGGGACTTTAAAAAAAACACTTTATAAATAATATACAAAAATCGATATAATACGCTGCAAGTGACGAGTAGTCCGGACGGCAAGTTATATCACTGCCGTTGTCTGGCTTGCTGATGCAGCATCCTTCAATTTAAAGAAATTGTATAGTTGACACAGCATCGAGAAACAACGATACATTTTGGGTCTTTTTGTTATGTTTAGTTTTGATGGATAAGACTTTTTTTGTTCTTTTGGTTTGGATTAGAATAGGACGTGGCCCATCCAGTCTGCCCAGTAAGCCTGTGCTGTGTAGGTTATTTATTTTTCTTTAATTTATTTAAAACATTTATAGCCTGCCTTTCCTACGTTCAGGGTGGGTTACAATATCACATTCATAGATTTTTTTTATACATGGCGGCAAAGTCACATAAAATAAAAATTGCAGAGCAGTGAGTAGTCAAACAATAATAGACCTAGATTTAGACATTAAAATTGAGTTTAAATAAAAAAGTCTTTAAAGCTTTCTTAAAATACCTAGGAGGTTTCTCAGTTCATTTGGTAATGAATTCCAAAAGGTTGGACCTGCTATTGAAAGTGCTCTTCCCCTAGTGTCATCCAGACGTGCAATTTTAGGGGAGGGGATATCCAGTACATTCTGATTTGCTGATTGGAGGGATCTCGCTGGGGAATGTATTTTCATGATGGTGTTTATCCATGGTGATTGAACATTAGGTATGAGAGAATGTACGACTGTGGCAAGTTTATACTGCATTTTGAATGCTATTGGTTACTGTGGAGTTACTGTAAAATTGGGGTAGTGGGCTCACGAACTGGTGTGTCAGTCAGTAAGCGAGCTGCAGAGTTTTGGATAATCTGTAATGGCAAGAGAGTATATTTAGGCAAGCCAATGAATAAAGAATTGCAGTAATCTATGCTAGAGAACAGCAATGTCTGTAAAGCTGTGCGGAAATCAATGGGATCCAGAAATGGCTTGAGGTGTCGTAACAGCTTCAATTTGTGATAGGAAGTCTGGGTTAGACTTTTAATTTGAACATTCATGCTTAATGAAGGATCAATTTGCATGCCAAGATTTCAAAGAGATTTCATCATTTGAATACTTTGACCATTAATAGTAAGTTCAGATGGGGCGTTGCATAATGAGAATCTTGTGAATTGTATTATTTCAGGTTTTTTGGATGTTCAATGATAGCTTATTTTGAGATAGCCAATTTTGAATAGTAGTGAGATAATTCAAAAGAACTTGTTCAGTTTGTGTCCATGTTATTTTATTAGCAAATAAAAATTGTACATCATCTGCATATAATCCGTAGTGAAGGTCAAGATTTGCAAGTACTCGGCACAATGGTGTCATATAAATATTAAATAACATCGCTGACAACGCAGAGCCTTGGGGAACTCCAGATGTAACTGTCTGCCAGGATGAGGTGTACAATTCAAATTTAACTTGTAAAGCGCAGTTTGACAAAGAGTTGAACCAAGCCAATACCTTCCCTGTTAGTCCTAGTGCGCTCAAACGGTTTAGCAATATGCTATGGTCAGTTGTATCAAATGCTGCAGAATGAAGCTAGTACCATGTTCAAAGCCACGTCTTTTGATATCAAAACTAGAGAACAATAGTAATTCAGTACTATGAAATTTGCAAAAAACCAAATTGATATTGGTCTAGTACATTATTACAGTCAGTGAAGAGGGTCAACTGAGGGTGCACATTTCGAGGATCTTGACAACGTATGACAAGGAGGATATTGGCCAGTAATTTGTCAACACTGAGGGATCGGCGTTGTGTTTTTTAAGGATAGGCTGAACTACGGCTCTCTTAAGGGAGTCTGGGATATAACCTTTACTAAGTGAGGCATTGATCAATTGCATATTAAAGTTACAAGTGTCAGTTTTTATTGATTTTAAGAGTGTTGTAGAACAGGGGTTTAAGCAGTAGAATGAGGAGTTCATGTTTGAAATACATTCAATTATGTCTTCTTCTGTGACAGTATTAAATTCAGCCCAAGGAGCGTTGTCAGGATGGAATTCATTATCCATTGTGTGAGTTGCAGTTGTAATGGAGCTTCTAATTTTATTCACTTTTTGTCAATAAAGTACTTGGCAATTATATCCGCGGTATTCAGATTTGAATCTGTTACAAGGAGTGCAGATGAGTTTGAGGCGGGCTTAATAATTTGATTTATCATTTGATATAATTCAGCAGGTTTATTAAACGATTTTGCTAGTTTCTAATATATGTACTTTTTCGTTTTCAGGATCTCGTTTTGGTAAGCTATGAGATGATTTTTGTATAAGGATAAGTTCTCGGTGCATGGATGAAAGTGCCATCTCCATTCCAGCCTCCTTAGTTCACATTTTTTACACTGGAGGGTGTTAGAAAACCAAGATGGATTCTGGTGATGGTTCTTTTTAAATTCTTTAATAGGACACAATTTGTCGAGGGTGGATTGCAAGGCATTTTTCCACAGAGTTAGAAGACCTGTAGCTGTTTCATCTGTATTTTTTGCAAGTAGAGAAGAAAGCTCACTGGCTAAGTCTTGAGGGTCAACAAAGCCATGTTTTCTTATTATACGGTTGTTATTAGAGGAGGATGACTGCATCTGATTAGATGAAATTAAGATTGAAATAAGAAAATGGTCAGACCATGGGACAGTTTTGGTGGAAGTGTCTACTGCAAAATCAGGGGCGACGTTTTTATTTACAAAGCATAAATCAAGAGCATGGCCCCTTTACACGTGTCAGGGATGAGATGTTTTATTACCATCCACAAGCTAGGAAGGTGTCAAGAAAAGTACGGACGGTGTGCAATGGATGAGAAATATCTACCTGAAGATTAAAATCACCTAGAACAATAGTTTTTGGTGGACCTAATTGCAGATTAATAATGGCTTCAAGAATCGGAAAAGAATTGTAATCAAGTAGTCTGGAGTGGGCAGTAAATGAGACAAATGTTGATCGATTCAGGTTTTAAACACAGAATCTCGTACTGATTCGGTAAGGAGATGTGTCTACTTCTTTTATAGAATATGGCTAAGCCACTACTTCTGCATAATTATAAATTGTAGGGCAACCGGTTAAGTAGAGGGATGTCATAATCTTTAAGCCATGTTTCTGTTACACTGAAACAATCAGGATCAATGGTGCTTAACAGGTCATATGTAATAATTAATAAAATCAAGACGGTCGAGAAAACTGATAGAGCTGATGAAATTGGTTGGAATATTTTTCAAAACTCTGTTACGAGGAGGTGGTCACCAAGTACTTGTGATAGTTCGAGTATTGTAGCGGCCCTGACCAGTAATAACAGAAATACAAGACATTATAGTCTACAGTTGTAATAATCAGTAGAGAAAACTCAACACAGGCATATGAAAATAACAAGCTCACCAAGGTGGTAAGGTGCACGCAACGCATGTGCCTCTGGCGTCCGGCCCCAGGTTAAGTGCCCAGCGCCCGGTAGATGATGTCAGGTGTGAAACATCTTAATGTCAACTGTGTCTATTTTGAACCCTTTCAGCTTAGATTTTTTTTGGATTCTCGTGTTTAAGAAGCCTCTTAAGATCGCGTGGTGCTTTGGAATTATGAAGTCTTGATCGGTCTCTCTTATTCTTTTTCTTATTTTTTTTTTCTCCTTTTATTTCTTCACTCGTTTTCCCTTTTCTTGGGTCTCCCAACTAAAAAGAACCACCTGTTCACCAAATGAGACCACAAAACACAACTTACCATAGTAGAAGTCTCAAAAACACTCAGGAAGTTCTCACACCACCAACATTAAAAGACAAACAGCCATTCAGATGCTGTGCATGCACAGAAGCTTATGTGGTGTGTGTGGTGTGTCTTTAAAGCAACTGTATGCCAAACAAAAACCCTCACTCACTGTTTAAACCATTCGGTACAAGAGAACCCATTTCATAAATCCACCTCTGCCCTTTCTGCACTAATAAACAATTGACATCTTCCCCTATTGTTACAAAACTCAAAAGCGAATGCCTGATATAACATGGCCCTGTTATACCCAATGCTGCATGTGTGGAGCTTCCACGATTCATATGGATTCCACTGCATTGCTCTGTTAATCTCATTTTATTAGGTCGCTTTGTCTTATCCATGCAAATTAAGTGACATGGGCACATAACTATATAGACAGCCTCGGCAGTTCAGGGTATGATTTGCATGAGTTATGCATCTACAGTGAGGGGTATTGGAATGAGAGTGAAAGGGGGAAGACTCAGGAGTAATCTTAGGAAATATTTATTTATAGAGAGGATAGCGGATGCTTGCAACAGCCTCCCAGTGGAGGTGGTGGGGATAAAAACAGCCTCTGAATTCAAGAAAGCATGGGATAAACAACACATGGGGCTCTCTAAGGAAGTGATGGGAATTATAAAGCTAGATTAGTTGGATGGATGAGCAGACTAGACAGGCCATAAGGTCTTTTTCTGCTGTCACGTTTCCATGTTAAAAGCGTGTAAAGTTGCCAGCGGAATTAATGGAGAGCTGGAATCTGGGCAGCGTTTTGATGCCTGCCTGCCTTGCTTTGGGGGGGGGGGGGGGGAAGAGCTCAAATTACAGGTGCTGCTATTCCAGGCTCTCTCTCTCTCTCTCTTCCTGGGAAGCAGTTGGTGAGGCTGAATCATTCTGGAATATCCCAGGGACTCAGAGCTGTGGAAGCGCAGTTAAAGCCCATATTGTAGCCTGCGAGCACCCAGACAAAGACCACTTTTCACTGCTGGCGGGACCTAACTTCAGCTTCCCATTCAGCATGTAAACACTCAGCGTTCCTGCAGCTCCTCGCCTCTTTCCTTGCTCAGATGCAGACCCAGGGCACCTGAAGTCCCTCTACCTCTCACCTGCTCTGCTTCCGCTCCTCGGTGACATGAAAGCTTAGGCCAGGATGGGGAATGACTTCTTATTTCATGGATATTTTAATGTTTTGTTTTTTTTTAATTCGTATTCCACCTTTTGTGACTGGTCGGCCACTTCAGATATCACTCAGTTACTGTAGGTATTTCCCTATCTCCGGAGGGCGTTTGTACCTGTAAGGGTACAAGGGGGGGAAAAAAGAACTTGTACAGCTTCCAGATTAGCAACGGCTGCCCCCTTTTGGCACCAAAAAGCTTTCCCTGTGCTCCTTCAAGGTCTCCTAAAGCACTTAAGGTTTCATTATTCTATCCCTGAGCTACAGAACTTGCGGTAAGCAGGCACAGTCTCTGAGGACGAGCAACCTTCATCATAATGGGTCAGGTACGCCCTGAATGAGGTTTTGCCCAGCTTCTGGAAAATCCTGGAAGGGGCTTTCTAAGTACATGCAGGGTTTTGTGCAACCTCTCATGGCCTTGCAGCAGTCAGTACACTGTGCTTCAGGTTACTTTCAGGCATTTTCCCTGCACTTCAGTGCTGAGCACAATTTTCTTTCTGTTTTACATCAAGTCTCTTTTTCACATTGGCCATGGGCTTTTATTTTGCCTTCATAGGTTGACAGCACTTTTAAAGATTTTTATTTTTTTTTATTTTCATTTAGCTCAGCAGTCCTGCGGTGCTGTGCCCTCAAGTGACCATATAATGTTCATGTTCAGTGCGTCTTTCCTCCATGGACAAGCAGGAAAGGCAGCATCTAGGCATCTATTTTCCTCGCCCTGCCCAAGAAGCAAGCCAGCTGGCTTCAAGCAGTGCCCAAAGTGCACTGGGAAAATGTCTATGACTGATCATCACTCCAAGTTACATGAATTTTTATTTCTTTCTTGGTTTAGTCACACTTTTGTACAGTCAATAAACTATACTCAAGGCCTGTTACAATACATTATAAAAGATAACTCACTGCATCATAATAAAACAAAAACTAAAAATATATTAAATATAATCAGACAAATTAAAACATCATTATAATACAATTAATACAGCAAAATAAATACAATAAAATAGTAATAGAAGCTAAATACCCCATTATACAATATATTACCTAACTTTCTTAATTATAACCAAACTCCCAAAGAATCCAGCACTATCCCTTCCTCCTCTTCTCCCCCTCCTCTCCCCCTCCCCCCACCCAAAAAAAAGGGAAATCCTAAACCCACTTCTCACTAGCCAAAACAAAAAGAACCTACACTCATCCCCAAAAACACGCTTCCCCGTCCCCAGTACTGGAGAGAAGGCCACAAGATATGATCAAGGATGTCACCTAGAGTGCTGGGGTCTTGGGGGGAGAGGCTCCAACACTTTCTGACTGGTGAGAATAAGTCCAGCAGGAAGCTGGCCTCAAAGTCCCCTACACAAGACCCAAGGAGCCAACTGCGGTCCATGTTAACAGTAATTGGTATTGGGACTTTCCGATGCTATAACGATAGTATTGCAGCTCTCTGATGGGACAGGATAATGAACGATAAGCACCAAAACACTCTCCTCGATAACGTAAGCAGTCTGATAAAGAGAAAATGTTGAAAGTTTGCAGAGTGACAAGTGGAATGCTGTTGACTTGTGTTGCTTGAGGACACTGGAGTAGAGCATGGTTGTTTCTAGATCAGTACAGATCTCCTAGGTCATCTTCATAATCTTGCACACGGGTCCATCTCGGTGTAGAGGGGGGGGGGGGGGGCAGGACTGTGAACCAGGGAAGCCAGGGTTCAAATTCTGTTCGCATTCCTTCTGACCTCGGGCAAAGTCACCTTCACCACTTCATTGCCTCAGGTACAAAACTCATTTACGAAAGTTTTCCCCATTCTGTGTCTGAACGGGAAAACTGCTCAGTAAATAATGAGGCCCTTAGATCGCAAGTCTCTGGGGGCCAGGGAAATATTTACTGTTACCTGAATGTAACCCACTTTGAAGTGTGTCTGACAGCCCATGAAAGGCAGAATGTAAATCAAAAAAATTAAATGGGTGTGCAGCCATATATTCTAACTTTAGACTAGAAGAGCTGCCTGCACCCCTCCCTGGAGGGCCCCATCCTTCTCCCTTGCATGGGCACTTTGTTCTCTGGAGGTTCCTATTCTTAGCAGCACAGTGGGGCTTGTGGTGGCCAGAATTGCTGTGGGAGTTAAGTAATGAAAGAGGCATAAGAGGGGGCGTGGCATCTGAACCCGCAGGACAGAGTGCAGTCCAGTCCAGACAGCCCCCACGGTTACAGGAGCCTATTCCTGGAGTTCGCAGCGAAGGCTGTTGTCGATCCAGAAAGAAGGAAAAGAAACCTGTGTTTTATTTCCGTTTGCACTCGTTGGATCTCGTCCTTGTCGCCTTTCGCTCGTGGCAGGAAAGCAGCAGCCAGGATCAGTGAGAGAGCCTGCTGATGTTACACTTTTTTTTTTTAAAGCGTCTCCATATAGCGCTGCCTGCATCTGTTATAGCGCTATAAATACAATAGATAGCAGGAGGAAAGAAGAGACACCCTATGGCTGGGACAAAGTAGAAAGTGAACGCCTACATCTCTGTGTATCCGCCTGCAGATGTGTACCTATCTGTACGCATGTACGTGCGTGTGTGTGTGTACAGTTAGTTTATATATTCCTAATACAGATGGCATTCTGTCAGTGCTGTGGCTGAGGGGCATCAATGCTGCTCCTGTTGAATGTCTCTCATCTTAGCTTTAGGATTACCACCAGGGAGTTTTTTTTTTTTTCATGTCCCCAGCTGACACAAGAGCTTTCAAGTAAGCAGGCTGAAATGTTTGTTAAGGAAACATTTCCATTAAAAATAGTTTGGGAACTTTGAAGGTTGTTTGAAAAGGTTCTCATTATGCATTTTCTCTCCCCCCCCCCCCCCCCAAACTATCAAAACATCACTGGCTACAGTCCGTAAGCACCAAGGTCTGAGTGTCAGGATTCATATTCCTAGCCTCTGGATGCAACAGGATCCACACATGCTTGCTCTAAAGCCAGATTCCTCGTGCATAGAGAACCGTGGGCTTTGGAATCCCAAGGTCCTACAGAGCCAGAATTTCAAGGCCCTACAATGATGGGTTTCAAAATCCCCAAGCACCTACAGAACCACAGCCTACATAGTAATAGTCGGCAGAAGACCAAGCGGTCCATCCAGTTTGTCCAGCGAGCTGAACGTAGTGGAAACTGCCACTCCATGCAGATCACCCCCAAGCCCTCTGTCAAGGGTAGTAACTGCCACTCCGTGCAGGTTATCCCAAGCCTTATCTTAAGGGTAGTAACTGCCACTCCGTGCAGGTTTCTCCAAGCCTTATCTTAAGGGTAGTAACTGATGCTCCGTGCAGGTTACCCCCATGCCTTCTGTTAAGGGTAGTAACTGCCGCTCCGTGCAGGTTACCCCCATGCCTTCTGTTAAGGGTAGTAACTGCCGCTCCGTGCAGGTTACCCCCATGCCTTCTGTTAAGGGTAGTAACTGCCGCTCCGTGCAGGTTACCCCATGCCTTCTGTTAAGGGCAGTAACTGCCGCTCCGTGCAGGTTACCCCCATGCCTTCTGTTAAGGGTAGTAACTGATGCTCCGTGCAGGTTACCCCCATGCCTTCTGTTAAGGGTAGTAACTGCCGCTCCGTGCAGGTTTCCGCAAGCCTCGCTCCATGCAGGTTTCTCCAAGCCTTATCTTAAGGGTAGTAACTGCCACTCCATGCAGGTTTCCTCAGTCCTTAACTTAAGAGTAGTAACTGATACTCTGTGCAGGCTTCCCCAAGCCTTACCTTAAGGGTAGTAATATTTGCAATCAAAGCCAAGCAGTTGTCAAACCCATAACAAAATTACTGTTAGCAACAATTTTACGGGGTGACCAGCTTTCTTGATAATTCAAACAATGCTGCTTGAACATGCTTTGCTTTTGGACTTGGCTGTAGAAGCAGTCCTTTGCTACGTAATACTTTTTCCCAAATGCCGGCTTATCAGTACCCTGAACCATAAAAATCATGGGCCAGCACTGGCTGTTGTCTGAATCCAATTCAGAATCTCAAGCTCCAATAAAAAAAAGCTGTGGACTTCAAAATCTGTTGGCCATGGTAATGCAAATGTTTATTAGCTGATTCAGAATGCTGATATATTTTAGTTTCCATTACTCTGTAGCAATCCCCTTTGCCCCATCGATTCAGTGATGGGGCTATGAGCTACATCTCCCTCACTCCAGCTGCAGGGAATTGGGGTTAGCTGGCTGTACGGTGCTGATCACATGGATTGTCAACACTATCACGGACTGATGGATCGCACAGGCTGCTGGCAGTACCGCATCCAATCACTCTGTACAAACTCTTTTCCCAGACTGAAAGGTTCTGTATAATTCATATGAAAGATCTTCTTGATCTCATTAGTCCCTCCTGATGCAGCCTCCCTTGAAACACCGTGTCAAGGGACTGACTCTGCATCACCAGCCAGTTTGTAACAAATCTGTTGATTGCTCTGCTAGATACTGATGAATTAACAAAATCCCATGGATTTACACTTTCACTGAAGTGACTGAATTTATAGATCTCTTCCCTGTAATATAATCACACTCCTGTTCTTGGATTACCAGACTGATGACACAAATCGATGGTACACCACACCAATGACAGAGATTTGGTTAAAAAAAAATTAAAGAAAAGGTCCAAATCGTATTTTATGAGCTGTAACATACTGCTGATCAAAGCAGCTCTTGTTCCCATCAAGTTGCATGTGATCACGCTTCATTACCTTAAGAGTGAGTGAGTGTGTGTGTGTGTGTGTGTGTGTGTGTGAGAGAGAAAATATGTATTAGAGATCCATGCATCCTCTGCGATTCTTGCCTTTTAATTTCCCTGTTTAACCTGTAATTACAGAACCTCAGTGTGGGAGCTGCACCAAAGCAGCATGCACACTATGAGAGTAAGGGCCCGGGAGGCCTCTGTCTAACCTGTCTCTTGTGGCATGAGGAGGGCGTGTGCCTGCACTCAATCCACTGGGCTGGCAGGAAGCTCCTTCAGCCATTGTAATTACAAGGACTAATTATATCACTGCCTGGTAGAGGCAGCTCCAAGCCACAGTGGGCTACTCGTGTGCTTCCCCTCTCACCAGAAGATCCAAATATAATCACGGAGGACAGTTAATGGATAGGTACAAAAACTCAACTCTGTGGAAAATATTTACATGGTCAAAGCTTTGCTTTTCTGTTCTCCGAGATTCACCCTGTGCGATGAAATAGCATGCAGAACCTGCAGCCCAGAGAACAAACTCGCATATACATTGTATGTGTGTAACATGCAGGAACTGTGCAGTATGAATATGTATAATATGCAGTGAATGTAGCGTGCCGGCATGGTTAAAAGGTGAGGTGAAACAAGCTATTTTAGCCAAAAGAAAAAAAGACCTGAAAGAAGAATCCATCTGAAGAAAATAAGAAAACGCATAAGCATTGGCAAGTTAAATCTAAAACACTGATAACACAGGCTAAGAGAGAATTTGAAAATAAGTTGGTCTTTTCACATAATAGAAACTTTAAAAAATATATCCGAAGCAGGAAGCCTGCGAGGGAGTCGGCTGGACTGTTGGATGACTGAGGAATTAAAGGAGCACTTACGAGCACGTCATGGAAAGACTAAATGAATTCTTTGCTTCTGTGTTTAATAATGAGGATGTCGGGGAGATACCGGTTCCGGAGATGGTTTTCAAGGGTGACTATTTAGATGAACTGAACTAAATCACGGTGAACCTGGAAGATGTAGTAGGTCGGATTGATAAACTGAAGAGTAGCAAATCACCTGGACCAGATGGTATAAACCTCAGGGTTCTGAAAGAACTAAAACATTTCAGACCTATCATTATCACAGTGTTCCTTGTTTTCCTGTGGGTTACCACAAAGAGATAAGCATAGGGCAGTCAGAAGAAGGCAGGAAACTATGCACACCGCTGGTTACCTCTTTCTGCATTATCTGCCATCAAATTTTACGATGTTCGTTTCGGGCCTCCGCTTGGTAAATAACACCGGGTATTTGGATCTGATGAGTATCAACTTTCTCAAAGGGCTTTGATGGGGGGGGCAGGCGAACATCAGTTTGGCATGGCTTCTTCTCTGCTTTCTAAATGTAAACCTCCCCCCTCATTTGGCTTCCTGCCCACTTCCAAATACAGTTTAAGGTTCTCTCACGCGCCTATAAATGCATCCGCTCTGCAGCTCCTCATTACCTCTCCTCTTTCCTACCCTCCTCATTAACTCCATTCACTGGGCAAGTCGACCTTATCTGTGCCCCATTCCCCTCCACCACCAGGCTCCCTGCTTTCCACCATGCTGTGCACGACACCTGTTGGTGCGCCATGCTCCTTCTCCAGCAACGTTCCGATCCAACCTTTTCTACCATAAACATACCTCCCACAGACCTTTCGTGCTGGCTAGACTGTAGCCTCCACGCAGAAGGGATGGTCTCTCTTACGCATATCTGCACAACGTCAGCACTTTAGAAATGATAACTAGTAAGCAGCAAGTTAGTGAGTGAATCGACCTATTTCATTTTTACATTTCCCTTCCATTCTCTTTATGCACACTCAGGCACAGCTCTAGGCGTGAAGGAGTTTTGTAATGTAGCGTGTGCTTAGTTGGTGGCGCTGATACTCGCCGTTTTGGAAAGGTGAGCCTCATGCAAGCCCACCCACAGGACACAGTCATCGATTTAGATCATGTTTTAAAAGCGTCTGACTGGACCTCTTAAATAGAAACAAGCACTCACGATTTAAATCTGGTTTTAAAAACTGCAGGGGAGTGGAGGGGAATATATTATTTGGAAATAAAAAAAAATAGCTTGAAAGCTCTCCTTCAAGGAACTAACCGAAGCCAAACATTCTGGAATAATCTGTGAAACCAAATGCATACAAAATACGTCATGATAACTTTTCCCTCTGATTGTGCCATTGGAAAATGAGAATTCCTCCTGTATGCCGTGTTTTCATCCAAGCTATTCTGAGAATGTACTCCTCGTGCAGAAGCACGTATTATTGCATTTAGGTGCCTTATGAGGACACATCAGCTCTGAGTCTATGAAATGATTTATACAGCCATGCAGAATGGAGGTGTGCCCGACATGAGAGGGGGGATGGAGATGAGGGATAGTGGGATGGGGGATCAGGGATGAAGTGTGGATCAGGTTAGAGGCAGGATGGTGGGATAAGGCAGCGAGATTTGCACGAGGCTCAGGCGTGGACTGGAGATTAAAGGAGGAGATGAAGATTGGGGGATGGGGTGGAGAATGGAGGTGCGTCTGAAATTAGTGGAGAGAGGCTTAGGCTAGAGTTTGGAGGTGCATCTGACACTATATGGGGGGAAGGGATGGACAACAGAAGTGCATGCAAGATGCAACGGACTCGGAGGTGGGATGGAGGCCCAGGGTGGTGACAAGTGCAGGGTTTTTTTCCCCCCGAAGACGACGTGCAATGCACAGATGGGTAACATCATCACTTGAGACCAACTGGATCTTTTTCCAGATAATTCTTAGAAATACTTCTGTGCGTCTGCACTCCCACATCTTCACAGGACGTCTCACGTCGTCTTGCTTGCCACGCTGCATTACAGATGTTACTTTCTAATCAGGACATCATTCCCCGACTAGATGTTAAGGTTTGGTTTTTTTTAGGCTTTTTTTCCCCCAGCTTTCGGCATTCTTGGGTCGCAAGTGCGCCTCAGAAAACATTTTTGCGCCCCCATGTTTTGCCTGCATTCGTCGACTGTCCGAAGACCACCCTCCCTCAATGGGGTTAAAAGTGCCACGCGTCGCTTCACGAAATGACACTTGCTTATAACCATATTAGGAGGAGGTGTTCCCGGGGGGCGCGTTCGGATCAGAGGAAGAAAATTAAATGGGGCATAGAGTGTGCTTTCAAACTCCTACATGCGACATTTCCGGGGGGGGGAACCGCCTGCTCAAAATGCAGGGGTGTGGCAAGGTTCAGAGCAAGAGCACATGCATCGCTTCCCTCTGAAAATGGATGCAAGGTCCTGCAGGTTGAAAGCAACGGCGGACTTTGTCCCAACGAGGACAGGGTGAAACTTGTCCACGTGCAAGGTAGACATGGGCCTGCAAGGTCATTTCCAAAGGGAAACAGGCACCGCTCATGGCCCCACCGCGTCTCTGCTTCTCTCGGCCGTGAGCGGGATAGACTCCGCTCGCGGCCCCCACATGGCTGCTTTTTGCCGCCCCCTAATGGATGACGCCCTAGGCAACCGCCGAGTTTGCCTATTGGGAACGCACCGGCCCTGCCTGCGCGTAGCTTTCAACATGTTCGAGGGAGAGCGATATTTGGACGCACGATTTAAGAACATAATGCATCCCCCCCTCGATGATCAATGCCCTCCCCTCCGCTCTCTGGATAAAATATCTGCACAAGAGTAGTGCGCCCTCGCACACCTCCTCCAGGAAAAAAAAACCCAGAAAAGATAAACTAACACGCAGAACCGAGAAAAGAGTTTTAAGAATTCCATGGGAAAAAGGTTCAGTCGTTGTCCAGCGGCGATGACGTTACTCCTTCGGAGGGTCACCTGCTACAGGTAAAGCAGCTTTGCTTTCTCAGAAGAGGGAGGGGGGTGGAGAGTGGGAGTGGGGGGGGGGCCCGTCAGAGGTTAGAGAGGAAAGGGAGATCAGATGGGAGATGGTGAAAGGAGGTGTGTGAGATTAGAGGGGAGGATGGGGAACCGAGGGGGTCTCTGATGTTGGAGGGGGGTGACTGAGATCAGGGATGGGGAGTCGTACCTGATATTATCAGACACTTAGGGAATGGCATGCCTGCATATGTAGTTTGGTGGGGTTGGTATGAAGGTGTGAACCTGAGCTTTAGGGAGTGGCTGCCTGTGTGTTCAGAGGGAAGGAGGAGTGAGTGAGCCAGGGAGTTGTGAGTTTATACTTCAGATGGATCTGGCGGTCTGGCGAAGAGAGGGGGTAGGAGCAGGGGGCAGCCAGACAGCAGCTGAGTGAAACATGCAGCGAGGGCCGCCCACTCCCTGACTTAGCACACACCCTCTCACCCCTGCAGCCCTCCCACCCTGACCATCCCTTTCCAGCCTCCCGATCCCCTATCCATTCATCCACCCCTCCCTCCCACCCTTAAAAAAAAAAGCGATCTGGCCACCAGCAGCTCGGTGCCTGATGGAGCTATTCTAGCCTGGGCAGCCGAAAGTCCAGCAGCTGCTGCTCCGGGCATCCTTTCTGCGGCCCAGCTGCCTCTGCCCTCCCTCCTCCTGCTGCCTGGGAGCCATAAGGGCATCTGCAGCAGCCCCCCCCCTGCCTGGCAGCATGCAGCAGCTGGGCCCCGGCCCCGGGAGGCGTCTCTGGGACTCAGGACTTCCCCTCCTCGCCCTGGTGCTGATGCTCTGGAGATGGTCTCCAGCCCAGGCAGGTAAGCGGTGGGCTCCGGTCCCCATCGTTGTCTTCTGCCCCGGGCACCCTTGGGAGCGGCCGCGCACCTCCAGAGGCTGCGGGGGGGGGGGGGGGGGGGGGGGAGAAGGCAGGGTGCCACTGTCAGTAAGAGGGGGCACGGAGGGAGGGAGGGAGGGGGTCACTGTCGGGAATGGGGATGCTGATAAGTGGGTTACTGGAGTGGGGGGGGGGGCACTCAGGGAGGAGACGCTGACGGGTGGGGAGAGGGTACTGAGGTGGGAGCACTGTCAGTAAGGGGGGCACTGACTGGGGGTACTGAAGGAGGGGGCTATTGTCAGCAAGAAGGCATTTATGGAGGGGGGGGGGTACGCTGACCAGCGGTACAGAGATTGGGGGCTGCGGGGACATAGCGGTTGTACAGGGCAGGGGAAGGTTTAGATTGTTATTAGGGGTGGAAATAATACAAATTTTACAGCAGAATGCAGCACAGCAATAGGGGCCATCCTCAAAGACTTAAATTGCCATAAGTTTGGAATGGGGGAATACATGGTTTTTTAAATAAGGCTTAACTGTCATGCAAAAGAGAGTGGGAATATAACTGGTAGAGGCGTGAGCTCCTGCCGGCAGCCCCGAGAGGCTGTAACTGGGTTTGAATCCCGGCTCTGCCGCTGACAGGGGTCCCGACTCTACCTGTACTTCCGAAATGTCCTGACTGCGAAGCGCACGTCGGGGCTATATAAATGCTAACTGGGCTAGGTCTGGGGAGCTGTCATGGGCTCTATGATTTGAAAGATCAGTGCGTGTACCGGGCTATCCAGGAGCTGCTGCAGAGAGTCAGAGGCAGACGGGATTTAGAAGCAGCCAGAAATGGGGAGATGTGTTGTGAGGGGGGGGGGGGTCTGTCTGTAGCACAGGGCGTGCACAGTTTGCAGCTGATACCATCCAGAAAAGTGGGGAGGGGGCCTACTTATAGGAAAGGATGTGCTGGCAGAGGGGTTGGTAGCCAAGGATAAAACGTTAAGTGACATTGTAGACAAACACCAAAGTGGGCCCCATCCTGGCATGTCCAGCTGAGATGCGCCTTCTTTCCGTGCACAGAAAATTCCCAAATGCAAACCCAATGCCAACTCCTCCCCCCTTCCACCTGATCTCTCCACCCCCTCCTATCACCCTCCCGTCCCACCGAGCATGACCAGGTCCAGGTATGTTTGTCGGAGCTCAGGCTGTGGCCTTGCAGATGCTGCAGGAAGCACCAATGGTCCTTTTCCTCCATTTGGGTTGCAAGTCGGGCCTGGGTGCCCCTGAAGCTGAGGGGGTAGAGAGGGGGGATCCAGTACCATCGATGGACCAGATGCATTTCATTTGCAAATGCCCCAGCATGGAATCCCCAGGGGAACGTCAAATAATTTTTTGCTAGCTCACCTCTGTATAGTTGGCCTCCTGGTTCCTCTCTCTCCCCATCCCAGGACCTGGGTGGCTGCGGGGGGGGGGGGGGGGGGGGGGGTGTGGAATGATTATTTACATTCCAGTCCGGCCCCACCGCCTTCACCTGTCACCCCATATCCGCTTTGACTTGCGAGGACAGCCCTGCCACTGGGATAACTGAAGCACACACAGGGCTCTGCTTACAGAAGGCTCTGTGTGTGTCCCGCAGGGGCTGGGGGGTGGACTGGGGCTGTCAGATGCAAGAGAGGGACACTGGATATTTATTTTGGTTTTAGGAAGCAAGTGTCAAACGCATTCCTCTTTGGGAACCCTTCCCGGGCTATCTTTAGCCCCCCTCTCTCCCTGATATTTTGGCAACTGCTTCCAATATCTCAAAGCACCCCCCTCACACACACACACACCACCCCCACCTCCCATCCTCCTCCCATCCTCCTTCCCTCCAAGCCGGGAAATAAAACGTTAAAAGCAGCATTTCCAACTGTTGGGATTGCACAAATATGGTCTGTTGAATTAACTTTGCCAGGGGATGATAGTTTTGAATTCACCATCTCCTTTGCATGGAGGGGGGGGGGTGGGAGATCTCTGGGGCTTGGGAGCCCTTTAATAAAATGTCACAGTGAATGACTCATCTCAGTTGGGCTCAGGCAGTCAAAACATCTAAACTCTCTCTCTTCCAGGCAGAAGACCCTTATCGCTGCCTGAAAACAGGATGAGTTCTTCCTGGATGTGTCTCTCTCCCCCCCCCCCCCCCCCGCTCTAACGCTTGCCAGATTTCCCCCTCAGTGCCTTAGTTGCAAAGCGCAGAAGGTATTTGGGATCTGGTTGCTCGTCTTTTCCCAACCCAAGCTCAAGGCCAGTACAATGCAGGTCCCTGTCCCAGAGGGCTTACATTCTAAGGGCCAGATTCTTTTTTTTTTTTGTGGAATCGGTAACTAAGTTGTACCTGACTCGGCCCAAGGTCAGAAGGAATCTCAGCAGGATCCGAGCCCCGGCTCCACCAGCCGCCGGCCCCCTCGGACCACTAGACTACCTGCAACCTCGCAGCCAAGTTTTCAAAAACAAACGTCCTGCTTTCCGTGGGCTTGCATTTCATGCAGGACACTCACCCCTCTTCCCTTGCCACTGGAGCCACAGGCTCGGCCCCCTTCCACGCTTCCCTGCTGCAGACTACCTGGGGGGGGGGGGGGCCAGGGGGCTAAGCCCTCTGTGTCCCGGCCTGGACTAGTCCCCAAGAGCCTTTCCTAGCCTTGTCCCTGTCTGGACCTGCTCTCCTTTTTTTTTTTGGGAAGGATGGAGCCTTCCAGCTCTCAGTGAATGGTTCACATACAGTCCCCTTCCCCCCCCCCCCTCCCTTGCCCCTCTGGGGGAGGGCAGGGCAGGGCAGGAAACCTTTAATGACTGCCGCACATCTGCACACTCCATCCTGGGCTCGGCACTCATCAGCCACGCCGCTCCGGCTCTCTCTCTCTCTTTTTTTTTTTTTCTTTCCTACTCTTACCAGTTTTTCATCCTCCAGACAAAGAAAACTTTTCATAAACTTGGGAAAAAAAAAAAAAAGCTGCAGGAGGAGGAAAAAAAAAAAATAAGAAATGCCGTCTGAGGCAGAATGCATTAACTTTTCATAAAAATGTTAAAACTTTGGCACTTGAGAAAGAGAAACTTTACTCAGCCGGATGCGCCCCCTTTATAAAGCAAACTGTGTGCTAGAGCTGTGCAGCGCTCCAGAGGGACTGCCCTTACAGCCTTTTCTCCTGTCCTCTTCTGCACCCATCCGCCCCTCCCTGTGACCCCTATCCTAACCCTGGCTCCCCTCCATCCCCTTTCCCCCTACCTGTTTCTCTGAGGGTCTCTTTCTTTCCCATCAAGCCCACCCTCCCTCTCTCCTCTCCCCCCCCTCCCCCTCCTGTATCTGGCAAGGACTGGCGGACAGAAAGGATACGGTTTGGGGGGGGTGATCTGTATCTGTGGGATAAATCGTGCATCCTCCCTCACCCACACACACACACACACCCACACACATGCACACACACACGCACACTTCCCCCAAAGAAAACACATCTATTTCTCCTTTACAAGATAACCGGACAGAAAACAGGGACAGCGGAGATGGGGGATCGATCTTTGATGAGAGAGGCCTTTGGTGGGAGGCAGACACCCCTCCCCCCCCCCTGCACCCGTCAGATCCCCCCCCCCCCCCCCAAGCAGGGAAGGCCGGAGGGAGAGAGGAGAGGGCTCCAGCAGCACGGACGAAGCGTGGGCGCGATTGTCTTCAGCGCGCGCAGGCCAAGGGACTTCAAGATTTCGGCGTGTTCTCCCTTCCAGCATCCAGAAAAGGGGGTTATAGGGGGGCGTGAACCGAAACGGGCGGAGGAGGCATAGAGCCTTGCGCCGGGCGAAAGGGTGGCCCACCGCCGGCCACTTGTCTCTCTAGCCTGGGTGGGGGTTTAAAAAAGAAACAGCAGGCAGTGGGGTAAAACCTTGTCCCGAAAATCCGGATCCGGATGGCAGCCCTACACCCCCCCCCCCCCCCCCCGCACCCCCAAATCCCACGGCGGCCCTGCTTCCTCCCCCCCCCCCCCCCCCCCCCCACCTGGCTTCCACAGAGGAGGTGGAGCCTGGGAAGGAGCGCACGCTGGCTGGCACCTTGGCGATGGAGCTACTCCGGCCGCCGCCATCGCCATCAGGGTTCGGAGCAGCCCCTGCGGAGGAAATGGAAAAGAGCTTACAGGGGCCAGGGAGGGCGGGGTGACTGTAGAGAGAAGGAGCATGGGGTCATTTTTTTATGTGGAAAGTTGGGTATCCATGGCAATTCATCAGGTTGGTCAATTGCTGGAGGAATTTCCCGTCGCTTCTCCAGCAGTCCCGGCGAGACTGAAAGAAGAAGACTGCTTTGATATATTTGGCGAACATCAAGGTCATTGGCCGCTCGCGTTCTCTGCTTGGCTCTGCTTTCTGCTTTGGCGCCTGCATTCTTCCCGCCCTCGCTCTTTTCGGGAGGGGGAGTAGGCGGGGCCCCTCTGTCCCGCGCCGACAGCTGTGAGCTTCCTGTGGGCCCCGAGGGCCCACGCCCGGTCCTGCTTCTCCTCCTCGTTCCTCCACCTTGCGCGGGTTCGTCCTCTGCGATGCATTAGGGAATAGGAAAGAGTCAACCAGGAGTGGATGGGCAGGTTGCGATGACCTGGAGTTAGCTTGGGTCACGCGGGTGGTGCTTAGAGCCCTTTCCACGGCTGCCCAGCCCGTGCTGTGAAGAGTTAGGTCCTGCCTAAGCAATTCCATTCCGTGGCCTGCAGGATGGCCCTGTTCGAAAACCAGGTCTGTTTCCACCTAATGAGAGGGTGGGAGCCTGGGAGCCTTGTTAATACAGCCGAGCAAGCGAGGGATGGATTTAGACGAGCAAATATGAAGCCATTCATTTTGTGGCGTAAAGCTGTTGAATAAAAGGGAGGTGATGCTTGGATTGATGGGCTTGGGTTAGAGACTGGGGGAGGAGGACATCCCGGTCTCCGGGGGCCGCAGAGCACATGGGTTTTTTTCCCAGGCTGTCCCTGATGAGCATGCGTGAGACGGATCAGCACGCACGGTCTCTCGATGGCATGCACGTCCGTTTCGTCTGCATTCGTTAGGGATGTCCTGAAAACCCTGCCTGCCCACGAGGACCGGAGTTTCCCCACCTCCGAGTCACAAGGCGATGGAAGTCGATCCTGTGTGTGATGTTGGCAAGCGGTGAAGAGTTCATGTGGATAAGGGGGGGGGGTTTGAGAAATGCAGAAGGACCTGGGGGACTGAAGCTGACCCGCTTTTTTGTGGTGATGCCGGGTTTCATTTGCTAATAAGGGTGGATTGTGCAACAACAGAGGAGAAGAAGTGAGAAGGAGACGATCCAGCAGATGGAAGACACTGGGGGAGGGAAAGGAAATTATCCTACTTCTGATGATTTTTGGAATACAGAGTCAAGGAACAGAGGTGGAAAGTGGGAGTCATTATGGTGGAATAGAGAAATGAAAACTCCAGTCACTTTGAGCAAGGGTGGGAATGGAAACTCGTGGGAGGAACCGTGGTGGAATAACTGAATGAAGACTCAAGGGCAGAGAGAGAGAGAGCAGGAGGGCTCGCTCGCTACCTGGATGAGACACGTCCCCAGAATCTGCAGTGTGAATGAAAGCTTCCTTTCTTGCAGTGCCCACTGAGTCCCTGGGTCCCTTCTGCCAGCCCTTGTGGTTACCGTGCAGCATAAATATGTCAGTGAAGCGGGGGATCCTAAAAATAACCGCGGGATGTCCTCTGCAGACGTGGCGGTGGCAGCAGCAGCAAAGCTCATCTCCGTGGAAGGGGCACAGAACGGCTTGTGCAGACCCTTGAGCAAGACACCTCTGCTCACCACCTCCGCACTGCTATTCTGCCATCAGTAATAAACCAAAAACGCTGTCATTAGATAAACGCACGGCTTAAAAAAAACAACAACAAAAAAAAACCCCCTCTCTGAAACGCAGCTCCTTGAATTCAGCTTTTCACCCCGGTACATTGGTAAATCTGTAGGAGATACACACCCCCCCCCCCCCCCCCGGGGTGGCTTACAGAGGTTTACTGTTACTTCTCTCAGGTGAGACGCGCTCCGTCCTGTGCTGACGGAGGCCATCGGGGAGCAGCGGAGTCCTGGGCCCCAGGGCTCGCGTCTCCTAATCCGTGTAAGCCGTGCGCAGAAATGCCGCCGGCTTACGTGTGCCTTGCCCAGGCCTCGCCTGGAGCTTCTGCGCCGGAGGGCCATACCTTCACCAGGGGCTCTCAAAACGCAAACCGGGGGTGTGTGTGTGAACGAGAAACAGAAGAGGGAACCGTGCGGTCCATCCACGGCAGCCACCTGCCGCACCACGCGGGTTACCACCCCCCCCCCCCCTCGCTGGAGGAAAGACGAGAAAGGGAGGACGTTCACGGAGACATTCGGATATTTCAAGGGCTTCAGGAAATTACGGGAATTTTAAGGACAGGGGGACTAGCGAATTTTTTTTGGGTAGCTTGGTAGTGAGACGTGCTGGGGGTGGGAGGGGAAAGGGGACCGAGTGCTGAATTAAGTATGAGAACTTGCATGCTCATCTTTCCAAAATGGCAGAAAGCCAATGACGAAGACCGAAGGAAACCCCCCCCCCCCAAAAAAAAACCCGACAAACACGAAACGATATCTACTAGTGGTCAGGCTTCTGCATCCGGCAGCTGGGGACATAATCCTGGGGGGGGGGGGGGGGGGGGGCAGTGCTGGATGGGTCTCCATTAACCTTTGCCATGCGCGGGGGCCGGTGGAAGGGTGTCCAGCCACCCTAAGCTCACTCATTCCCACCGCAGACAGCCTTACCTACCTACCGACCTCCCTTCACCCAGGCCAGCTCCTCCGCGCAGCCTCTCCTGCCTCGTTGGATTTAAAAAAAACCTGCTGCACTAGGGCGCCCTGCCCGCCTGCAGCGCCCTGGGCGACCGCCGAGATCACTTCCTTTTGTCTCTTAGATTCGTGCCAATTAGGTGAAATTTAATAGAACTCGGCGCGTGCCAGAGCCGGGAGATGCGTGCGCGCGCGCCTCGGGCTGGCGCGGATTTTAAAAAGCGCGCGGGTATGCGCACAAACCAAACAGCTAAAAAAAAGGGGGGGATGGGGCATGGGCGTGGACTGGGTGGGGCATGGGCGGGACACGGGCGTTCCGGGAAGTGAACTTGAAATCTGCGCGTATTTACGCGCACAGATGCGAGCCGGGGTTCCCCTATCGCGTAACTTCACCTCAGCTACGGACGGCGAGTAAGTATAAAAATTAAAAGAAACTAAACGAGTGAGCAGGGTTTTAACAGTCGGGGTGAAAAAGGTAAAAGGGAAGCAAATTAATGGGGGGGGGGGGGGTTTAGGAAGCCCAATCTGTTAATAGGGCAAATTGGGGCTATCGCGTTGGCGCACATACCTAGCAAAATTCCCCCACTTTATGCGGTAGGGTCGGCATTTACGTGCACATGTGGGCGTCCATATAAAACTGCGCGCACATGCGAGCGAGTCGGCATACTCGTGTGTGCACTAGTACTCTCGCGCGGCTGTTTAAAAAAATTTACTGCCCCCGCCAACAGCCTCGCCCTGTTTAGTGCGTCGATCCCGTGGGGAGACCGACCGACATGGCGAAATCTGACTATTGATCACTGTAATTGACAAGGTTGCTCCAATGAAGACTCTTGGACTTCCTTTAATGCGTCCTTGTCTTCCTTGGTTCAATGCCACTCCGGTTCACAAGAAGTGGGAGAGGCGGCGAGCCAAGAAAGCTTGGAGAAAGCTTCCTGGGCTTTTGGAAAAGGTGCTTGAGTCAACTGACAGATTTTTTTTTTTTTTTGGAAGACAACAATAATATCCTTAAGAGGTTTTCAGTTTGGGTTTTGCCACGATCACCAGCATCGAGACCTTGCTGGTGTCCGTGGCGTATTTGTCAACTGGATCAGAAAACATCCCAGCAGTTGTTGTTTTACCAGGCGTCTCTGCCACCTTTGATTGCAGAGGATAACGGAGATAAGGTGTTAAGGGTGTAGTTGCGGCGATGCGGTGGGGCTAGAGTGGGAAAAATCATCTTTGGCTTGGGAGTATCTGCTCCCACTTTTGTCGTCAACTAGAAAATCTGGGGGTGGGGGGATGGATTCCCTTTTGAATTTACACTGATGGCATACAACTTTTGTTCCCCCTTACCAACTCACTGGAAGACACTGTCAAATTAGCAAAATCATCCTGATTGTGAATAGCTGGATGAGGAGCAATGGTTTCAAATTATTAATTGTTGCTAAAACAGGGCTTCCGTTGATCGCTCATTCTCCTGTAAGCGTCCTACCTTTGGAAGGTTTGAATACTGTATTCTCTGACTCAGCTCAATTCTACTACAAGAGTTGGGATAGAATCGATTTTTTGGTTTCATGCCCCAACTTGTGTATTGAGGTGAAAACGGGGATTTTTTTTTTCAACTTCGCAAGTTACGACATTTGAAGTTTTTTCCTTGATAAGAGCGATTGTAAATCAGTTGTTCGGGCATTTGGTTATCTACAGTTGACTATTGCAATGCTCTTTATATTGGTCTGCCTAAATGTTACGTGCAGGCTTTGCACGTCATATTGAATGCTGCTGCTGGGCTGGTGTTTGGCTGCCCCCTCCCGAGCATATCTCCCTCTGTTTTGCCAATTCTACGTTGGCTCCTGATGGAGCAGAAAGTAAAAGTTCAAGATCCCGACTTTAGTGTACCGGGTTTTGCATGGGGAGGGTCCTGTTTATTCAGAGGAATTAATGGTGAACTATTGCCCTTCTCGTACTTTATGCCCTGTCAGTCAACAGTTGTTAGCTATTCCAGACGCAAAGGCAGCGCGTCTTCAGAAGACTAGCCATCGCACCTTTTTGCAAGTTGAGCCTTCACTTTGGAATAGTTTGCCTTTCCAGTTATGTCACATGTTGGACTTTCAAAAATTTTTAAAGACCCATTTATTTAAAGAAGCTTTTTTTTATCACTGTTTTTTTTTTTTATTATTTTAGCTTTGTTTTGTTTATTTTGTTGTGTTATTTGTATTGTTTTGTTTTTATTTTTTGGTCTGTTTTTGTATATTGTAATTCGCCTAGAACAGATGTGCTGGTAATTGGGCCTAATATAAATTTACTGTCAATAAATAAGTCTGGTGTTTAATAATGAGCCAGTCTCGGCCAGATCAAGTTAGTGCAAAGCCAGTCTCTTTTCTGTTTTTATGGGCTTGGGGGGGATGTGATGGATGCTTAGAACAGGGGCCAACGCGATCCCATCAAAGGAACCAGATTTTCGCTCTTGGCCTCTTTTTTTTTTTTTTTGGTTGAGATTCAAGTGCAAGGGTCTGAGCTATGAGCTAAGGATAGTTCCTTCTTGGCCTCTCGACCGAGATTGCGAATCTGTGCAATACGGGGAAGGGGGAGGGGCTTGCCGCACTACCTCACTGGAGATGCAGCGATGAAACAAAACATTCCTAAAGCTGGAGGATTAAACCTGTTTAAAAAAAAAAAAAAGTCATAGTGTACCACAGTCATGTAACAATAGTCATCCTTTGGCTAAGATCCAATGTGTAGGTTCTTAGCCATGAGACAAGGATGAGCCTTTCTTGGCATTTTGGCTATGATTGAAATCTTGTATGATATAGAGAGATTAATGCCCCATCACCTGACTCCCCCTTTTGGGGACACCTCAATCTTATGATCATTGTCAAAGCAGGAAGATTAATCTCCCTGCTTAAAAAAAGTATGTATTAGCAATTTAAAAAAAAACCGATAAGAATTAAAAAAAATATAAATAGATAGAAAGAAAGATAGATAGATAGAAAGAAAGATAGATAGATAGATAGATAGGAAGATAGATAGGAAGATAGATAGGAAGATAGATAGATAGATAGATAGAAAGAAAGATAGATAGGAAGATAGATAGATAGATAGATAGAAAGAAAGATAGATAGGAAGATAGATAGATAGATAGATAGATAGGAAGATAGATAGATAGATAGAAAGATAGATAGGAAGATAGATAGATAGAAAGAAAGATAGATAGGAAGATAGATAGATAGATAGAAAGAAAGATAGATAGGAAGATAGATAGATAGAAAGATAGATAGATAGATAGGAAGATAGATAGAAAGATAGATAGGAAGATAGATAGATAGATAGAAAGAAAGATAGATAGGAAGATAGATAGATAGATAGAAAGATAGATAGATAGATAGATAGGAAGATAGATAGATAGAAAGATAGATAGGAAGATAGATAGATAGATAGATAGAAAGAAAGATAGATAGGAAGATAGATAGATAGATAGAAAGATAGATAGATAGATAGGAAGATAGATAGATAGATAGAAAGATAGATAGGAAGATAGATAGATAAGATAGATAGAAAGAAAGAATAGATAGGAAGATAGATAGATAGATAGAAAGAAAGATAGATAGGAAGATAGATAGATAGATAGATAGATAGAAAGAAAGATAGATAGGAAGATAGATAGATAGATAGATAGATAGATAGGAAGATAGATAGATAGATAGAAAGAAAGATAGATAGGAAGATAGATAGATAGATAGAAAGATAGATAGGAAGATAGATAGATAGATAGAAAGAAAGATAGATAGGAAGATAGATAGATAGATAGATAGAAAGAAAGATAGATAGGAAGATAGATAGATAGATAGAAAGAAAGATAGATAGGAAGATAGATAGATAGATAGAAAGATAGATAGATAGATAGGAAGATAGATAGATAGATAGAAAGATAGATAGGAAGATAGATAGATAGAAAGAAAGATAGATAGATAGATAGAAAGATAGATAGATAGATAGAAGATAGATAGATAGATAGAAGATAGATAGATAGGAAGATAGATAGATAGATAGGAAGATAGATAGATAGATAGATAGATAGATAGGAAGATAGATAGATAGATAGAAAGATAGATAGGAAGATAGATAGATAGATAGATAGAAAGAAAGATAGATAGGAAGATAGATAGATAGATAGATAGGAAGATAGATAGATAGATAGATAGAAAGATAGATAGGAAAGATAGATAGATAGATAGAAAGATAGATAGATAGATAGATAGAAAGAAAGATAGATAGATAGATAGAAAGATAGATAGATAGATAGAAAGATAGATAGATAGATAGGAAGATAGATAGATAGGAAGATAGAAAGATAGATAGAAAGATAGATAGATAGATAGATAGGAGCCCGGTTGGCTGCTCAGATGCTAAGTGCTGCACATCGCCATGCAGAAGGTCCCCAGTTCGATGTCCAATCCTCTGATCCCTGGGTCGGCCGGAGCCAGGGCTGGAGATGGTGCAGACAGAGGCAGCATTCACAGCCCCAGGCAGGGGAGAGTGAGTCGTGGTCAATGCTTAAGGGGGTGACACCCCATGGCCCGATTCAGAACCTGTCATTGCAGGATTCTGGAAGGAGGAGCCCTGGGGCAGGCCCCCTCCCTCCTCCTCCCCCCCCCCCCCCCAGCAGTGACCAAACTAGATGCGCTGGGGAGGGAATATAAAAACAGAGGTGGGGGGGGGGGTGTTGGAAATTCCTGAGTAGTGGCAAATGAGGGATCGTGGCACCAGACCCCCAGCCCTGGTTCTGACACGGCTGGAAGGTGCAAAGCAGGAGGAAACTCCCCCCGGTAAAATGAACAATGCAGGGTCCTTCCTGAACTGCTACGAGTCCCTCTCTATATTCACAGTACCTGACGGTCATTTGATGTCGAAGACAGATGGGTAAAGGTGCCGAATCTGCAGGAAACTCGGGGAGATTTATATTTAATTTGCTTTACAAAGTGAGAGGAAAAAAAATCCACACGTGCTGAGGGCGAGGCGCGGCGGAAAGCGATGGCAGTGCCCGGCGTGCTCGTAGCCTGGGGTGGCTGCCAGCTAGAAACAGACCTCCCTCCGCAGCATCCAGGCCGAGAGAGCGCGGCAGGGGTGGATTACTGCAGGCCTCCGCCTCTCTCAAAGGCCTCCATCCCTTTAGGCCCTCAGCCCGTTTCTCTCCATTTCGCTGCAATTTTTTTTTTTTTATGTCCTGTTTTTAGTTTTTATTTTATCATCTCCATCACTTCAGTCTGCGTTCCCCACCTCATCGCCTCCTGTTTCTCTCACCTTCCTCCATATCCGACTGCCCAAAGCGTCCTCCAGTTTCCACACGTCCCCGCCTCCCCACTCGTGCCGTCCCCTGTAGTTTTTCCTCCTGCTCCGCTGGGCTTCTACTGGGCTGCCCAGAATCCTTCCCATCCCCCCCCCCCCCCCCCCCCCCCATTTCTATCATTTTTAACCTTCTCCCCTTCCTGCCTAGTCCAACTGTGGCACTGACAGTCCTTGGCTCCTTTCCTAGAATATCCTGGGTCTGCACGGTAGATGTCACATTTGTGCTCCTACCCCCAACCCCCAGCCTCCACCCTGACTCCAGGGAGCTAAATCTTCCTTCCTTGAATAGAATAAGTACAGCACGCAGAGCGCCCGCATGATTGATAACTACAAGAAAAACGCACAGAGATGTGCCAGTTTGCCATCCACCAGCGTAAGCCCTTTTGGCACCAGCTCTGGCTTCGGCGACACCTTTGGGTGTGCTGAGGGTGCGCCATTGGAAAGGTCCCTGCAAGTAGGCAGGGAGTGCCAGGGGCCTGCGACGAGGCACGGCTGCTGCTGCTCGCTGTGTCTCTCTCGCTCTCCCTCATCTGCTTCCAATCTGCAGGCTGGGGATCCCCTGCCTCCCTCGGCACATGAATGCCTCACTGTCTGTTAGCCTGTGTAAGGAAGCTTTCTGGGCACACCGGGCTGTTTGCCTTTCACAGCCTTGTGCTGGGCGGGTTCAGGATCTGTTTTTCCAAGGGACTGAATAGTAAATGGGAGTCTTTCTCTGCATCCCCTCCTCCCCTCTCTCTCTCCCTGGCCCCACCCTTCCTCACGACTTCTTTCTCCATCACCATCTTTCTTCCCTAGTCTGCTCTGTCCCTCAATACTTCCACTTAGAGTCGCCAAATTTTCAATGTTTTTTTTTTTTAACTGCCAGGCACTCTCCTCCCTCCCCACAGAACGTCTCTCCCCCACAACTTACTGTCCCTCTTCCCCTCCCGCTCCCCCAGCAGGGTTGCCAACTCTACACCTAACAAAAAAAACCCAAAAACAGTCACTTCCTCCTTACCTTCCCTGGACCTCAACTCTTGTATCTTCTCTCCTCTGTGCTCGCTGTCTTGGACCTTTATCTGTGCCGGACCTCAGCTGCTCCCAGGTCCCTTTACCTCAGCTCTCCCTAGCACTGGCACCTAGGAAAAAGCGACGGAAGTGAGATTTAACTGAGCACGGGGCCTGACAAGAACTTAAAACCAGCAATGTAAGCGCTGGCAATCCTGCAGAAGGTGGCTCATGCCCTCCCCTAGATCGCAGATACGTCCCACTCAGCTTTCCTTAGCAGCGAGACGTAAGGAAGCATGGGACCTGTGAGCCCTCCATGTGCTCGCATTCCCTGCAGTGACTCCGCCCCCCTTCTCACATGAGAGGCCTTGGTGGGAAGAGAGGGGTGGAGTCACTGCGGGGACTGAGAGCACACGAAGGCCAAAGAGGAGACAGGGAAATGAAAGCAGACTGGAAGAGGACAAGGTCTAGAGAGTGACCAGCTGCACGAGTGCGTGTTAATGCGCGAGTCTGTGAGATTGTGAATGAGTGTGGAGTTGTGAGCGACCAGCTGCATTTGTGTGTGTGTGTGTGTGTGTGTGTGTGTGTGTGTGTGTTAATGCATGAGTCTGTGAGATTGTGAATGACTTTGGAATTGTTAGTGACCAGCTGCATGTGTGCGTGTTAATGCGTGAGTCTGTGAGATTGTGAATGAGTGAGGAATTGTGAGTGACCAGCTGCATGTGTGCATGTTAATGCGTGAGTCTGTGAGATTGTGAATGAGTGTGGAGTTGTGAGCGACCAGCTGCATTTGTGTGTGTGTGTGTGTGTGTGTTAATGCATGAGTCTGTGAGATTGTGAATGACTTTGGAATTGTGAGTGACCAGCTGCATGTGTGCGTGTTAATGCGTGAGTCTGTGAGACTGTGAATGAGGGAGGAATTGTGAGTGACCAGCTGCATGTGTGCATGTTAATGCGTGAGTCTGTGAGACTGTGAATGAGGGAGGAATTGTTAGTGACCAGCTGCACGAGTGCGTGCTAATGCGCGAGTCTGTGAGATTGTGAATGAGTGTGGAATTGTGAGCGACCAGCTGCATTTGTGTGTGTGTGTGTGTGTGTGTGTGTGTGTGTTAATGCATGAGTCTGTGAGATTGTGAATGACTTTGGAATTGTTAGTGACCAGCTGCATGTGTGCGTGTTAATGCGTGAGTCTGTGAGATTGTGAATGAGTGAGGAATTGTGAGTGACCAGCTGCATGTGTGCATGTTAATGCGTGAGTCTGTGAGATTGTGAATGAGTGTGGAGTTGTGAGCGACCAGCTGCATTTGTGTGTGTGTGTGTGTGTTAATGCATGAGTCTGTGAGATTGTGAATGACTTTGGAATTGTGAGTGACCAGCTGCATGTGTGCATGTTAATGCGTGAGTCTGTGAGACTGTGAATGAGGGAGGAATTGTGAGTGACCAGCTGCATGTGTGTGTGTTAATGCGCGAGTCTGTGAGACTGTGAATGAGTGAGGAATTGTGAGTGACCAGCTGCATGTGTGCGTGTTAATGCGTGAGTCTCTGAGATTGTGAATGAGTGAGGAATTGTGAATGACCAGCTGCATGTGTGCGTGTTAATGCGTGAGTCTTTGAGATTGTGAATGAGTGAGGAATTGTGAGTGACCAGCTGCATGTGTGCATGTTAATGCGTGAGTCTGTGAGACTGTGAATGAGTGAGGAATTGTGAGTGACCAGCTGCATGTGTGCGTGTTAATGCGTGAGTCTTTGAGATTGTGAATGAGTGAGGAATTGTGAGTGACCAGCTGCATGTGTGCATGTTAATGCGTGAGTCTTTGAGATTGTGAATGAGTGAGGAATTGTGAATGACCAGCTGCATGTGTGCGTGTTAATGCGTGAGTCTTTGAGATTGTGAATGAGTGAGGAATTGTGAGTGACCAGCTGCATGTGTGCGTGTTAAGGCGTGAGTCTGTGAGATTGTGAATGAGTGAGGAATTGTGAATGACCAGCTGCATGTGTGCATGTTAATGCGTGAGTCTTTGAGATTGTGAATGAGTGAGGAATTGTGAGTGACCAGCTGCATGTGTGCGTGTTAATGCGTGAGTCTTTGAGATTGTGAATGAGTGAGGAATTGTGAGTGACCAGCTGCATGTGTGCGTGTTAATGCGTGAGTCTTTGAGATTGTGAATGAGTGAGGAATTGTGAATGACCAGCTGCATGTGTGCATGTTAATGCGTGAGTCTTTGAGATTGTGAATGAGTGAGGAATTGTGAGTGACTAGCTGCATGTGTGCGTGTTAAGGCGTGAGTCTGTGAGATTGTGAATGAGTGAGGAATTGTGAGTGACCAGCTGCATGTGTGCGTGTTAATGTGTGAGTCTGTGAGATTGTGAATGAGTGAGGAATTGTGAGTGACCAGCTGCATTTGTGTGCGCGTGTGTGTGTGTGTTAATGAGTGAGCCTGTGAGGGGGAAAGACAGTGAGTGTATTAGTGGGGTGAGCAGGTCTGAGGAGGGCTGCAAGCACAGGGAATGTCTTTATGGTGTAGCGTGCCATGGAAGGTGATAGCAGAGTTATGGTATGCCGTGCTGTGCCGTGCCATGGAAAGTACCAGTGGATTTATAGGGGGTAACTTTGAATAGCCCCTGCTACTTACAATGCACGCGAGCGCGCCAGTTCCCTTTCAGAATTAGTGGCTGCAAACTACCTGCACTAAAAGCTTCTGCCGTGCACCTTTGTGCAGATGGCGGAGTACGGGGGAGGGGTTAAATTGAGTGCGCACATTTGAAGATCCCGCGTGTGTGTGTGCATGCGCTGTTTTACACATTAACACGCCCCCGGCTCTTTTTAACTCGGCTGAAAGCACGAGGGCAGATAAAAAATGTACGGGCCCATCCAGTCCGCCCGTCCACACCTCCTGCTCAGCTTTCTAGCCCCTTCCTGTCCCTTGGAGATCCTCTGTGCTTGTCCCGTGCTCTTTTGAATTCCGATACCGTCCTCGCCTTTACCACCCCATGTATGTAATTTAAGGCAGGCAGAGGAGACCAAGCACGTTGCTCAGGTAAATTGCTATTTACTTGGGTGTATGGTTTTCAAAATCGCTCTCTTAATGTGACATTTCCAATTGCTTGGCCGTCACCCTGGTCCCACGCTGTGCCCTTTCTCGGTTTTCACTACTCCTACCCCTCGCTGCCTTGTGTTTTTGAGAGTTGGTCTGTGTTTTGCAATTTATTTATTTTTTTTCTTTAGTGTTTCAGAGATGCCAGTTATTCCGCTGGGTGTCACCGCTCTGTGGAATCCGGAGCTGGTGATCTGGGCCTCGGCTGCACCAGCTGGGGCCGCAGGGAATCTGCAGGCCCAGCCCTATTCCTCTCGTTGCCCGTGGCCTGGCCATGATGGGACACGCTCCCTTTGCTGCCGCCGAGGCGCGGCTCCCAGGTGCCTGAGCTGCTCGGGCACAGCCCATCCCATCGGCCGCGTGCATGCCACAGCAGTGCGTTGCCGGGCTGAACCAAGTTAAGCCTGGCAACCAAGTTAAGCGTCTTTCCCTGAAGCCCCGGGTCGCGCTTCTGCCACCCCCACCCCCACCCCCCCGTGGAGGCTGGCTTCATTCTGGGTGCACGAATGGCTTCGGCCTGACCAGCCCTGGACTTGGTCAACAGGTCGCCTGCTATGCCCCGTACCCTAAGTGATAAAACATTTCAGGGCAGCAGGCTGGCTTCCAGCTCATTCATGCAGGGAGCAGCCCTCTTGCGGTGAAAGCACCAAAAAACGCCCAGGGGTGGCAAAATCCTAAATCTGTCCCTGAGGTTCTTTGAAGACTGCAATTTGTCCTGTGGCATTGATTTTAAGCCTCGGTCTCCATTCTCTGGTCTTTGAGTCTGGAGGCTCTCCAGGGCTGCCTTATGGTTCTTCCTGCTCTGCTGCTCTGATCCCAGCTATTACATCACCTGGCAGTGTTTCTTTCCTTTTGTGTCACAGGACTCCAGGTTTATATATAGAGACATAGAAATATGTATTTTTTAATAGAAGTTTTGAAGAAAGAAAAACAGGGAAGATGTGAGCTGGTTTCCTGTATTTTTTTAAACCAGTTCAGGTTTTCCCCTCACAGTCTGTAGCGCTCTGCCAAGCTCTATCGCTCTTGGACTGTCTGCGGTCCGTGATAGCTTTTATTGGAGCGGCATGAGCAGAGACACCATTGTAATGGAGCTTTCCACCTAACCTCCTGTCCTGCCTGACATCTGGAAAACAAGGTCTCCTAAACTTTTCTACAGGAGGCATCAGGTCCTTGTCCATCCATGGAACAATGGCACCATCTGGTGGCCGCTGAGCAGATGTTCCTCCACAATCTCACCTCCCTTCTTTATCACACCCTCTCCTTCCCAAGTTACTTCATTCCCTCCCTCCCTCTCTCCACAGCCTCTCTTTTTCACCTCCACCTCTCCTACCTCCCCTCTCCACAGCCTTTGCTTCCACCTCCCTTCCCTCACTCTCTGTCATCACATGCTGCTGCTGATAGCTGGATGTGCACTTTCCATCTTTCCAATGTTATTTGTTTTTGCAGGTTTTCCTTTTATGTTACTTTTTATCCATTGTTGAATTCAACTGATCCAGACATCTCCCATTCCAGGGTCAGGTGTCTTGGCAAACGCTGCTCTCTCAGGCTGTCTCCTTTCATGGAGAAACAGACTTTGCTCGGTGTTTTTGTTCTGATTTCTCTGGCCCCTGGGTGGTCTGCAGAGATGCAGTTGGCGGGGGGGGGGGGGGGGGGAGTGTGGGAGCTGCGGAGTCCACCCACCTAACCCTGATGGCTTCCCCAGACCCAGGCTGTAAGCGCAATAACACCTGTCACCCCCTCTCCTTCCATGATGGAGTGTGCGCAGCTAGAGACACACTCAGGGGGCAGTGGTCGGGGAGTGTGTGGGTTACCGACCGCTGGTGAGACATCGTCTGGAACAGAGTTCTCCGCTTCTGGCAGCCCTTCTCTTCCTGCTTCTGGCTCAGTGTGGATGAGGAGGTGCCTGCTCCTCTCCTCCTATGCGCCTCTGTCTTTCTCCCTGTCTCCGTGGACAGATGAGATATTTGCCGCCCAAGTGTCTCCCTCGCTGTCTGTGTGTGTGTGTGTCTCTCTCTCTCTCTCCAATTCAAGAAACTTTCATGCCGTCACAATCTGTACATCCGTGGCCGAGGTAACAAGGTGTTTAAAAAAAAAAATATAAGACAGAGAAAAGGAATAAGAGAAAGATGAGGATGAGGTGCCCACAAACTTCCTCGCTGATGCTGATCTCTGGCTTTCTCCCTCACTTCTGCCCGTCCCACGTAGGAAGAAAAAGTATTTAATGGTGTAAAAAAAAAGTTACAAAGGACAGAGAGGGCAGTAACGAGAACGATTCCCGGGTCAGATCACGGTTCAGGATATGACACATTTTGCAGCTCTGGCTGCAGTCTCTCCTCCTTCCCCCCAGAATCAGGGGGTGCCTCTCGCTCTCCTCCTCTGATGGGAAATCTTTGCGTAACTGGCGATCAGGGGGAAGGCCCTGAATGGTCTGCGGTCGGTCAGCTGGTGCAGGGGATGGCGGCTGACAGCTCCGTGCGGCAGCGCCGGGGTGGACAGCCAGCTGGAATTTGGGCTGACCCGGCCAGTTCCAGGAAGCCCTATGAACCAGCAGCAGGTGCCCTGGCAAACACCACCACTCCCCCCCCCCTCCCCCCGCTGCGCTCCCTTCCTCCTTCCCTGTTCTTTCAGAAGTAGCGGCTGGTCCGAGATCCGTGGGCTGGGGTCTGAAAGGCAGTGTGCCCAGGAGAGCTGGGTTTTTTTTTTTAATTTTTGAAAATCGGCAAGGCTAGGCAGCATGATTTTACTTCAGTCAAGACCCAGAATAAAGGCTGACAACGCCAAAACTGTGGATCCAAAACTGGTCTGACTTTTATTTGCAGGGCAGATTAGGTAGGGGCTGCTCCGCAGGCCCACTGGAAGTGTACACGGTTCTCACAAATCTGTGCTGAGCGTTTGAGAGCTCCCTGAATTTGCTGAGCGCATCGCCGGCGATCTTCCCTTAGACGTGGCACAAGGATGTTCAAGGTCGTGCCTTCCTTGAGCATACCCAGATCCCTCACAGGAGAACTTACAGTGGGAATCACATGTGCATCTCTTTGTATTTTGCATTCCTGTTTCTATTTCTCCGCTGTTGCAGTGCACAGGGAGTCCAGTTTCTTGGAGCTTCCAGTTCAGTTTTTGTCTGCATGAATTGGTTTCTAATTTGGGATCACTTATTCTACATTTGTTCAGAGTCTGCTTCTCTGTTCTGCGGGCATGACATGAAGTGCTAGTGTGAAATTTCTCTGCAGGGATCCCCCCCGTTTCTCATGAAGTAGCTTTTAGGCGTTCTTGCATGACGTGTAGCAAGAACACCTTTTGGAAAGACTGCGTCCCGCTATCTGTCTGTCTGTGACCTCCTACCACAGGCAAAACGAGGGGGAAGGAAGGTCGATGTAGTGCTTTGGTGTGATTTGAGAGTGTGGTGTAGTAGCTGCCACTGCCAAGTTTCACGCTGGTCGGGTAGAGACGGCCAGGTCTACAAGAACCGCCACTCCCACGCTTCTCTGCTTTTAGTGGGACTGTAATGTTATCCTTCTTCCAAATGGGTTCATTCTCCACATACCATGACAGGAATGAGCCTCGTTCGTAAGCCAGGGTATGCTGAGTGTGACCTCAACCTCTCAGATTTACTGCTGGGGGGCCTCTGCATCGTGCCGAAGAGAGCCGCCTCCTGCAGCTCACAAGGGTGCAAGTAGTGTTGTAGGGGGGTAACGTGTGAAGGTGCGCGTGGAGGTTCTTTTTTAATCAGGCTGGTGGTGCCGAAACAACTGGGATTATTTCTGTATCTTTCTGCCACGTTTCCTTGCTCTCCGATCTTCTCTCTCTCTCTCTCCATACGCTGTACGGAACAGTCGCTTGGCACCGACACTTCTGTTCAGCAGGTCCCGTTCTTGTGGATTTTTTTTTTTTCCTCCGCTACCACTCTGCTCGGTTTACATGCATCGAGCTCTTTATCGACTGAAAGGGAAATGTCGCTGGTGATCACAACTTCTTCATTGCCTGCACTTCTCTCAGGGTCGTGATGCCGGCGTTTTGTCATGTTATTTCATTTATTGTCATGTTATTTTATTTAGTGTTTTCCAGTGGATGAGCCGTGCTGCCTTGTTGTGCCCTCCTGTGTATAGGCCTTCTGACATCAACACAGCACCAACGACAATTCTGTTCTACAGAACCTTCATGTATCATAAAGCATAGAAAATATGTCACAGAACAGAGAAAATAGAACGTAGAACACTGAACATAGAATGTAGAACACAGAGCACAGAAAATAGAACGTAGAACACAGAACATAGAGCACAGAAAATAGAACATAGAACACAGAGCACAGAAAATAGAACGTAGAACACAGATCTGCTTTGTCTCCCTGTGTATGCCTGTCTGTGTGCAGATGAGAGATGCCCTGCCCTCTCCTCAATTCTTCTCTTCCTCTATGCCCTCCCCACCCCTCACAGCTGAACCCGTGGACGTACTCAGGGTGCTACAGTTACACACACAACCGGAAGGGGTGAAAAAGACCACGGGGTTCTGCCCCAGCAGGCGGTCCGGAGCCGGTGCCGACGTGGCCTACAGGATATCCAAGCCAGCGCAGATCAGCGCCCCCAGCAAGCAGCTCTTCCCAGGTACTGTGGGGAAGGGGGGGGGGGGTCAACAGACAGGTCCTTTGCTGAAGGGCAAGGGATCCAGAGATCTCGTCTAGGTACAATTGTCTGATTGGGCAAACAAACAATCATTGAGATTCCTTTGTAGATGAACCCGCCCTAGGACTCTTTTCCAGCCCCGTCTCTCCAAGAACCCAATTCATGTGCGCATTCTTTTCTCACGGAGCAGGCAAATTCCCAGAAGATTTCTCCATCATGACCCTGGTGAAGGCCAAGGCTGGCACCCAAGCTTTCCTCCTGTCCCTCTACAATGAGCACGGGGTCCAGCAGCTCGGCGTAGAGCTGGGGCGCTCCCCCATCTTCCTGTACGAGGACCAGGCCGGGAAGCCGGCCCCCGAGGATTACCCACTGTTCAGAGGCATCAACCTCGCCGACGGCAAGTGAGTACCATCCATTCTCTCTCTCTCTCTCTCTGCATCCTCTCTCTCTCTTACCGCCTGTCATTTCCTGGCGCTCTGGCGCTGCCTCTTGTTGGCCGAGAGGTCCACAATCAGCAGCAGCAGAGCGGACAAGGTTACGCGCATAAAACTCATGAGGTTGGATTCAGGGCAGCCACTTATAGGGATGGAGCTGTCGGCTACAATTTAACCGGTTGGTGCTTCAATATCCTGCTAACCCGCTAAATTGGAAGGGTATGCCTTGGTCTTTTTTTTGAACTGGCAGTGATTTTGCCTGCACAGATTTAGTTGGCTAGCGGGGAGTTGTTTTCAACCGCTGGATTTATGGGGTTAAAAGCCAATTTTTTAACCGCATTCATCAACACCTGTCTATATCCATCTGTCCGTCTATCGCTACCTCTATGCATGCAACGGTGTTTGCCTCCCCGCGCCGCGCCTCCTGTCTCATTGTTGGCCCGTGCCCCCTGCCTGTCTCTTGTGTCCCAACGCCTGTGCACTCTCTCCTCAGGTGGCATCGGATCGCCATCAGCGTGCAGAAGAAGACGGTCACCCTGATCCTGGACTGTAAGAAGAAAGCCACCAAGCCTCTGTTACGCAGCAACAACCCCGTCGTCAGCACCAAGGGGATCACCCTCTTCGGAAAGCGCATCCTGGACGAGGCGGTCTTCCAGGTGAGCCGGCGTAGAATGAGGAGGCCTTTCAGGTGAGCCAACACCTTTACAACCATAGAGCAAGGACGTCTCACAGGTGAGAGACAGCTTTCCATCTACAGAATAGGGAGGTCTCACAGGTGGGAGAGAGTTAGACGCCTATAGAATGGGCTTACAGGTAAGAGACAGCTTTCCATTTATAGAATGAGGAGGTCTCGGAGGTGAGTCTATAGAGCGGGGAAGTCTTGCAGGTGGGAGACAGCTTTCCATTTATAGAATGGGGAGGTCTTGCAGGTGGGCGAGAGTTATAAGTCTATACAATGGGAGGTCTCACAGGTGAGAGACAGCTTTCCATTTATAGAATGAGGAGGTCTCGGAGGTGAGAAACAGCTTTGAGTCTATAGAGCGGGGAAGTCTTGCAGGTGGGAGACAGCTTTCCATTTATAGAATGGGGAGGTCTTGCAGGTGGGAGAGAGTTATAAGTCCATACAATGGGAGGTCTCACAGGTGAGAGACAGCTTTAAGTCTATGGAGCGGGGAGGTCTCTCAGGTGAGAGACAGCTTTCCATCCTCAGGAAAGTTTTCACGCTATCATCAGCCTATTTTCTCAGCCGTTTTTTTTTTCTTTTTTGGTAAGCAAAATTTTACTGATAAAAGAAATATACATTTCATAATAATGATCACGAACTCAGGATCCGACGCACTGCAATTAAAAATGAGGTCAAACGCCTAACGGTGACGGCGCAGTGGCTGCATATGAAGCATTTCCATGCTGAAGGAACTGAAGCACTAAGTCTTGCTTTCAGAGTCGGTGGTCATACACTCTGCATTCTCCTCCCCCCCCCCCCCCCCCCCACAGGGTGACATCCAGCAGCTCCTAATGGCGCCCAACGCCCAGGCCGCCTACGATTACTGTGAACACTACAGCCCGGACTGCGACACCGCGCTGCGAGACACCCTTCAGGCCCAGGACCCCAACCGCAAGGACGAGGTGAGTATCTGGACCTCTGCGGCCCCCGCCCTCTCCTGGGCACTCTGCGGGGACGGCGCGAGCGTCCGACCCGAACGCAGGCCCTTCCCCTGGCTCGTCCGGGCATCCTTGCAAGTTTTCCCCCCACGTTCTCGCCCTGCAGTGTCTTCCGGAGTCCACGCGAGTCTGCATCTCTGTGGCGCCCTCCCCCCCGGGACTCTCCTCCTCCCTGTTCACTCCTGATTCCTGCTCTCTCCTTGTCAGGGACACTTACTTTCAGTAGTGATGAGACAGCCTAAGCTCCCCATCCTCGCTTCTCTCTCCTCGCTGTTGTGGATATTGCACATTTTTATGTTTTGTGGCGCTTGCCAGGCGTTATTTGCACATCGCCTTGGGTGCTTTTGCTGAAACTGCGACTAAAGCTCAAGATTAGGCAGATAAGTAGCCAGCAGGCAAAACAAGGTGTCAGGCAGCCTGCAGGCTCAGCGCGCTGCCTCTCCAGTTAAGTGTATTTGTGGCCTTTGATGCCCAGGTGTTTTTTTAATGAAAATATTCACTCAGATCTGTCCTTATACAACATAATAGATCTCAGTCTGCTGCTTATCCATGTGAGGCGAGGATGGTGGGGGAAGCTGAGGGGAGGGAGAGAGGATGGGGAAGAGAGAATGGGAAGATGCTTTGGTGGTGGTGGTGGGGGGGGGGGGGAGGGACACCACAAGCTACTCAGCCCGAGGTTAGGAAGGGTGGGGATTTATTTTGGCCTCTGATGGTCCTTTTGATAGCACCAGCGCCCCTGCGTAAGCGCGGATGCAAGCCGAGAGCCGCCGGGCTCTGGTAGGGGGGGGAGGAGAGGCAGGGGAAGCGCTCCGGCGACATGGGGTCCAGAGACTCCGGGAAGTCCATGGAGAGAAGTCGCTGAAACCCTGAGACTCTGCCTCACACCTGGAGGGTTCCCCAGTTCTGCGTTTGGGGTGAAGGGAAGAGAAGGGGGTTAGGATGGGGATTGGTGAAAACAGGCTGGGGGTGGGAAGGGGGGGGGGGGAGGGGGGAATCAGTGGGAAGAGAGGGGGAGGGAGGGGAGGGGAATAAAGTGCGGGGAGAGCTGGGGAGAAGGACATAGGGCCCCCGGCGGTCCTGGATTTAAAGGGACGATCCTGTTCTAGCCAGAGAGAAGTGGGGAGGGGCAGTTGGGGGGTAGCCGGTGGGCGCCATGGGCTTTGATATTTGCTCTCACTGTACAGAGAGAAGGGTAAGAAGAGAGGAGGCGGCTGGGAAAGGTGGAGGACAGAGAGGACATTGATGGGTGAGAAGCCTCGCTGGGATCCACCCCATGATCTTCTGGCCTGCAGTCTCTGCTTTTTTTTTTTGGTTTCTTCTTTTTTACATTTCTTTAATATATTTCCCCCCTGTGCCTCCGCCGCCCTCTTGTCAGTACGCCGAGGAGGAGCTGGAGTACTATGACTACCCTTACTATTATGACGGTAAAGACGAGGGGACTGCAGCGCCAGCCGTGCAGACCCCCGAGGGAGTCTTGACCGAGCAGGTAAAAAAAAAAAAAAGCCCCTGGGGGGGGGGGCTGAGAGGTGGACCTCCGAGACCTCTCCGTCTGTGTGTCCCGTCCGTCAGTCCCTGGCGTTCACCACCTTCCATCTTGTCGGTCACTTTTGTCCTCGCTGCTCAGGCTGACGGGGGGACGGCGCTCCCCAGCAGGGCTCTACCTTAATGCTTACCAGCCTATCCCACCAGCGGGGGACGGGGGGGGAATGGGTTTGAAGCAGCAGCTTTTTCCTGGGCAGAGTTTGGGAAATATTTTGAAATGTTTCGAGGAAAATTGTCCCTAGATTAAGACCCTACAAAGCTTGGGTGGGTTCAGCCCTATCTCCCTCACATCCAGTCTGCGGCCCCACTTACCCTGGATAAAAAAAGCTTTGGGACTGCGGATGAGGGAAGAGAGAGGATTGGGATTTTTCTCTGTAGCCATGGCGGGCGTAGGTGGCTGGCTCTTTGTTTGATCGGTGGCCAGATGCATTAACGTAGACCCGTGCCTGGGCCTCGCTTCTCTCCCCGTCATTCATCACCATCCATTGTGTTCATGCTTGTTTGGTTGTTTTCTCATCTCATTTGTGTATGTGTGTGTCTGTCCAAACCACCCCATCCCCAATCCCCCCCCCCCACCCCCATCCCCCCGTCTCTCCATTGCCTTTCCACCATGTACTGTCAGAAACCCAAAGCCAATGCAGCGAAATCCCGCAAGGAGCCCGCCAAGCCGAAAGCCAAGCCTCTGCCTGCTGCCATCAAAGCCAACGCCAAGGGCAACGGCAAAAACATCAAGGCCGGCAACCTCCGGGCCGCAGCCACGGCCAGGACGCCTGCCAAGCGCTACATCCCCGCCACCAAAAGCTCGCTGGGCAAGACCCAGTTCAAGAAGGCCTCCGCCGGTGCCGGCGGCACACAGAGGAAGCAAACCAACGGCTACCAGCAGGTAGAGCAAGAGCAGTGTATGCAGATCCAGCCCCCTGAGATCTGCCATACACTGAGCCAACAGGAGGAGGCGCTCTCTCTCTCCATCCATCCTACTCACCCCTGTTCTCCCCGCGCATCCGTCTCCGTGCTCTTTCCACACTGTGCGCATTCAGCAGAACGGATTCGTTCAGAGCGAAACGAAATGAAACGAAACAAAATGGAATGCTGACCTCTCTCATATCTGTCTGGGCATGACCATCGCCTCTGACCTGATCCAAAACACCTTCTTTGTATTCACTGATTGAGCGGTTCTACTGAACACCTCTGCCGGCAGGGGAAGCATTTGTATTGGATTCTAATAAACTTAGTCACATTGGCGACCTCAATATTAGAGGCTATGTGGCTGATCCCATAGATTCAAAACTGGAGAAATCTCCCCCCACCCATCTAAATTCAGTTCAGACAGTCTAATTATAAGCTTTCCCAGTACACACCCACACACAAAAAAAAGAAAAAGAAATTATGTATATTGGAAAATCAAACTGGGGCCCAAGAAACTGGGAGAGAAAGCAACTCACCCAGCATCTCACATAGAGAGTCAGTGACAGTCGTTAATTAGAGCTGAGACAGAGAGATAACGTGAGCTATCCTGAGGCCACACAGAGAGTCAGTGTCAGAGCCGGGGATTAGAAGTGAGGCACAGAGAGTCAGTGACAGAGCCGGGGATTAGAGCTGAGGCACAGGGAGATAAAGTGACTCAATCCGCCTCCCCAAAAGGTCATACGAAGAGAGGAGCGTTGAACTACTGTTCCATGACCTTTCCTGAATCAGAGCGCACTGCCCTCGCTACTGCATGGATCTCCCTTCCCCCCTGACTGTTTGCCTTGGACCCAGATGAAAGGTTCCTGATAATCAAGCGCCTTCCCTTCCCAAAAGAAATTAAGCTCATGGGCAAAACGAGTGAAATGAGTTCAGGACATGTCGAGCAGATATGAGAGACCAGGATGATGGGCTTTGTTTCTGTTTCTGGGATTTTTCGTTCACGAATGTGCCGCCCCCATACAGGGGAAAGAGTTGTTCGCATCCCCCCCCCCCCTTTCTGGGGGGATGTTTCATGGACGATCCGTTATCATTCCACCGCTATCCCCTCCCCGGAAGATAACAAGGATCGGCCATGAGTCGCGTGTAGCTCTGCCTTCCCCGCTGCGGGGATGTAACCACTAACGCTTGTCTCTTCTCTCTTTCATGCCTGCGTTGATTCCTGCAACCCGCCGTTTCCGCTGGCCTCCACCCCCCACCCCCCTTCTTATCCCGCGCACGTCTGTCCTCGCATTCCCTGCCCCAGGACCTAGCGTTGCTGCCCACAGAGGGGTCGCTGGTGGTGGAAGAGGAAGCCAGCTATGCAGCGGTTCCCGAGGAGGAGGAAGTGAATGGAGGTTGGGGAGAAGAGCTGGCGCAAGAGGTCCCAGCTTCCCACCCTTCCACATCTCAGGTTATCACTGAGGTAACTTGATTGTGTGAACTGGGAAGCCCCAAGTGGGAAGTAGAAACTCGTGGGGGGGGGGGGGGGAGGGCAGGCTTTTCCTGGACTGACCCTGGAGACAGCTGATACTCTTGAACCTGTATGGCACTGTCCCTCTTAAGAGTTCTCTCATCCTTCATCCACACCATGGTCTCCTCTCATCCCCTCCCTGCTCACCCTCTTCAGCAGCCCCAAAGCTAGAGTGGTCCCCTTACCCTGATCCACATGCGAAGGCTGGTCCAGTCCTGTCTTTTTCCCCATGGCATGCATGGAGTTGTACTTCTGAACTCCCCTAAGACTACATCTCCCTACATGCAATGGGGTGAAACAAGGACCGGATCGGCCTGTTTGGGTTGACCTAGCTGAGGGGGGCATCCTTACCCATGGGCCTGCACTTGCCAATGCTTAAGACCCAGTAGTTATCCTTCTATCCTTGACTTAAACACATGGTTCTTCTTGTCTCTTCTTCCTTAAGAGGTTACAAGACTCAAAGCCTTTTCCGTGCTCCACCCAGGCTTCTTCCCACCCCTCCTTATGACGCCTTAAAAAGTGCTTCCCCATAACCCCGTTATCACATAGAGATTTCCTCCTGGATGCACGTAACGATGTAAAGAATAGCTCATGTGAAACCTGCGATAATCACTAACGGTATGTAAATGGAGCATGAGGGGGGGTTACACAGTTTACCAAACTCAACGCCTACAATAATATCTGCTCATAGAATACTAACACAGCTCAGTGTGACATCAAAATAACATCCTATCACCAGTTAGCCCAGAGTCCTTATTAGTGTTGCACAGTTATAGTTGGGTAGGCTAAGGCTGAAGGTCACACAGTGGCAGACGTTCATCTCTCATGAGTCTAGCCTATTGTCATTCATAAATACTCATCAATCTAACCAACCAATCTTCGATCTGTTTAACTTCATATGAATTTCTTGTGCCCATTCCACCCCTAACCCACATGTACATCCATTTTCTCATAAGCCATCCACTCACCTATCCATTCCCCCACTCATCAATCCATTCTTCCGCCTGTTTCTCCTGCAATCAAGCCATCCCTCAGTCAGTCTTTCTATTCTCATGCTTGTTCATTCATCAGATCATTCATCTTCCTTCCATTTATTCTTGCATTTTTCTCCAAACCATGGGCGCTTTCAATTTGTCTGTTCTCAGATGAACTTGTCTGGCCAAAATTCTCTCACACACACATACTGATCAGACACCCTTCCAATGATGCCTCATCTTTCCATTAATTAACTGTTCTATGACTTCATCCTGCTGTATTGCCATCTCCTCATTCTTTTACATGTCAGTCTGTCTCATAGCTATCCATCCTTCCATTACCTTCACTCCATCATCTCTCTGTCCAGTAGTACAACCTGCAAACAGTCCATCTGTCCACCCCTTCAATGTATTCATCAACCAAACAAGAGACAGATGAGTAAGCACAACAGCACGCTGTAGCCTCTCTCTTTCAGCTCCGTTGTTACCTGTCTCCTGGCACACCATGGATGGGATGAAATACTGTGCCAGTGTCTGCAGAGCTTTCACTAACTTTGTCCTGGGTTTGTTTCTTTTTTTTTTTTTTCTTCCCATCTGGCCGCTCTCCTCCTCTCCTGGAAGGAGCAGCCAAGTGTGCTCCCGGTGGTTAAAGGCGATGAGGGGTTCACAGAGGAGTATATCACTGGCGAGGAGAGCCCTGCGGCTGGGCAGGATTATGAGTACATCTATAAGGACTATCATGAAAGCACTCAGCACACGGATCTGGGTCCTGCCCTCGCCGCTGAGACCCCTGAGAATGGAGGTGTAAGTCATCTTCATGGAAGGATGGGGGGGGGGGGGGGGTTGGGAAAAAAATTAGAACGATTTAAATATTGCCCTGTCGATCCCTCCTAAAAGGTTCAGAAGGGACAATTGTCATGAAATCACACCTTCTGTGAATGTTATCTTTCCCACTTCATGGTTAGTCTTCTGGGTGATGTAAATTTTCTGTTCTGGTCACTTCCTTTCATGCCATTGTTTTTTGTTTTGTTTTTTCTCTGTGTGAAAGTCCGCTTCCTGTCAATGTCATCACCCCTTTGTGTGATGTCCTCTTCTTGTGTGAGAATCGTGCTTTTCTGATAATTTGAGTCTGTTCCCTTCCTTTCTTGTGCTATGTCCTCAGCTCCTGTTCGGGGGCGGTCACCACACTGTTGTGTCATCCACCGGGTTTTATTTGTCTGTGTTCACTTAACCTGTCAGTTCCATTCCTTCTGTTTGAGGTCAGGTTTGTCTTCCAATAGTCTTTTCTCTGACAGTCGTCTTGTGTCATGGTCTGCTTCCTCTCTGACCGTGACACTTCCTGCTGACAACTCCAGGGCCTTTATCTTATCTCCACGTTTCTCCTGCTCCTCTTCTGGAAAGACAGGGGGAGGAGGAAAGGGGAAATTTCGGAGTTACATGCATAACTCTTGGGCGCACCTTGCCTGGGCGATGTATAACCTCTGGGCGTTTTGACGTGGTCCTATGCTTTTCCTCATGGCATTTTATGGTCATTTGGCCTTGCAATCAGTGACATCGCCCCCGCTGCGATAGCCACTCTGTCTGCGGTGATGGTATCCTGGTGGGTGATGTCATCAACACCTCCAGGATGCATTTGGTTCAAATGCCTTCTTGGGTGTTATGACCTCATCACCTGCTTTTGTGATGCATCCTGCATTCATTAATGATTGCTGTAGTAATTAACCTCCAAGATGCCAGTGACAGTGCTGAATAATGTTTTTCTACATGGAGGGATTGCTGTTGTGATTCACAGCCTGTTGGCATCTTGGATGATGTCATTGTGAACCTCTTGAAGAAATGGGACTTGTCTTAGTGTCATCAGATTTATGACATGGATAGCTTCCCATCAGACAATGCCATCATTTTTGGTTATTTCTTCATCCTCTACAAGACTAGGGTCTGATTCACTAAGGCTTTTCTCCCATTCTGTTTATGTGGGAAAAATGCTTAATAAATGAGGCCCCTAGTTAGCTGCTACTAAAGCTTGGAATATAGTTGTTGATCCCTATTGCCTAGGAGAATCACTGTTGCCCAAATTGTGCCTTCTGCCCTCTAGCCTCAGAGGGCTAGAAGCAGTGAAGCATGGTAAGATTCACTGAAAGAGTTGAGCAATTTTGGGTCAGTGCTCCAGAAGGTAACAGACCTTCCTGTATCCTTATGGCGGAGCTTCAGCAAGCCATTGAAATCTGGACGTATCATGGAGGTGATGTGTGCACTGTGCAGGCCCTGGAGTAGGGCTGAGGATAGCCCGGACGTTGGGGGTGTTCCCAGCTCAGTACAGAGGCCTTTTCTTACAGCTCCCTGGCTAGCTTACTTCAGTGGAGAAGTAACAGAAAAAACCTTGATGGGTCCCCTGCACCTCAAATTCAGATGTCATAATCTAATAATTTGGAGTCATGATAGGAGAAATGGGACTAGCTGGGGAGATGGGGAATAAAGACCTGAACTTCTGAGGTGAGGGGAAGTTGATAAAATGCACCAGAGAGGTCAAAATTGAACTTTTCAACAAAAGTAAATGTTGTGCTTTGTTCCTTTTCCTATCGTTGACTAAATTAAAAATACCCCTCCCACAATCTTTACTCGCCCATTAGATAGGGGGCTGTAGTCCTGGAGGAGGGCTTACGACTTCCATCAGGGGAGCGTGGTGAGCCTAGACCTGCTGGACCATTGGCAACCCCATGACTGCGTGAGGCAGGGCAGATGTAGCACAGGACAAGCACCCTCTTATTTTATGTACCCTACCCCTGGTGAGGGAGGGGGGGGGGGAATGTGGCACCCTGCTTTCATTCCAGCCACAGATAGCATCCGTGGTTGGGGGTGGGTGTGAGGTGGCGCTGCGAGCAGGATGCTAGTCTCTTGTGCCAGGTCGTATACTGACTAGTCCCCTCTTTGCGGTTATATGTGTGTTATCCTCAGGCAACCAGAGGCATGAGAGGACAGAAAGGAGATAAAGGGGAGCCCGCTGTCATGGAGCCTGTGAGTTGACTTTTTATGTACGCTGGTCAGAAGCAACGGGGTCTACTCCACCCATAAACTGGGGGCCGCCCACCTCCAGTGAAACCATATCTGGACCCTGTCATCCTCTCCTAACTCACCTTTTATTCTACTCGTCCACGAAAATAGCCCTACAAGGAGCTAATGTCCACTCTAGATATGGATCGCGTTGATCTGAACCAGATGCTTTGAGGGTCTCAGAGGACAAAAACAAACCAGATGGTTCAGGACAACGCGATCGCCCAGAGCTCATACTCTACCAGCCCAGCCTGCATGTCCCACACTGTGCGCCATTAACTCTTGCTGCAGATGAACCGAAAGACGCTTTCGGTTTGGTGCTATGAAAACCATGACTGAGCATCCCTGGCCACTGTAACGTCCTGGGGTCTCCCACTGGCAACTGGGATCAACCCGGTGGCTCAGCGATAATACTGCGCACGGCCATCCAGAGAACCTGGGTTCAGTTCTTGGGTCTGGTCCTTCCGTTTCCCCCCCCCCCCCCCCCCCAATCGGCCCGGGCTGGTGCTGCTGCGGAGGTGGCATTCGCAGCCCCTTTGGAGGGGAGTGGTGGTGTGGGGGGGGGGGGAGGGAATCCCCAGTCATCATGGAGCAGCGACACCTAGTGGCCGAATTTAAGGCCCGTGTTTTCACAGCTCTGGAAGAAGACCCGGGTTGGTGGCCCTCGGTCCAGTACACTCGCTGCACATGACCTGGGCTGGAGGGCGGGGGCGGGGTTAATACAATGAAAGCAGGAGGATCCTGCCGGACCACAGAAAAGCCATGCCTGAGCGTCCCTGAGTCCCAGTGGGGTCTGAGTCCCTTACATGCTCTGTCCATACCTGCAGCAACTCGGCTGTTTACTCTGCTTGCGATGTTCTGCAGGGGATGCTGGTGGAAGGCCCCCCAGGCAGAGAAGGACCGGCAGTGAGTACTCTTGCATTTTCTTTTCTGGTTCTTTTTTTAATTTTATTTCCATATTCCCTCATACGCCAATGAGGAGAAGAACTGCACACATGATCGTTAATAGAAAAAAAAAAAAAACGTGTCTTTGGGTAGCGTGAGGCGTTGCGCCAGGCCGCGGGACAGCGCAGCTCTCTGAAAGCAAGCCGTTCGCCGAGCCGCGCGCGCGCACACACGTGTGCACGGGTTTCGTAACCGCCGGCATTCCCGCTAACCTTGCGCGGGGGGGGGGGGGCCTCTGACCGCTGGCTAACCGCCCGGTGCAGTTACAGCTTTCTCGCAGTTTGAACCGTGCGGGGGGGGTGGGTGGTGGTGGAGGGATGGCACCGGGGGATTCCCGCAAGACTAGGAAGGGGGGTCCTGCACGGTTCAGCCCACCAGATGGCTGGAGGGGGCACCGGGGGGGGGAGGCGGTCAGACAGCAGATGGGTGGGAACGTTGTCGGGGACTGCGCTCGGCGCCGAAGGGACGTGAATCTTCCAGGCATCACAGTCGGAGCTGCCGTGGTCTTCTCCCAGCCGGTTCTAGTAAACCTGGTCAGGGGGGTTAGGGAGGGATATCTTCTGTTTTGCCCTTCGGACAGAACTCGAAGCTGCTGGTTTGGTTCTCAGACCCAGTGAGGAAAAGTCAGGATCAGAGAGGAGAACAGGGGCAAGGAGGCAGAGACAAAGTGTGTATGTGTGTGAGAGAGTGTGTGTGTCTGTGAATGTGCGAGAGATAGAGTGTGTATGTGTATGAGAGAGTGGTGTCTGTGAATGTGAGATAGAGTGTGTATGTGTGTGAGAGAGTGGTGTCTGTGAATGTGAGAGATAGAGTGTGTATGTGTGTGAGAGAGTGTATGTGTGAGGGAGAGAATGGTGTGTGTGTCTGTGAATGTGAGAGTATGTATGTGTGAGGTAGAGTATGTGTGTGTGTAAGGGATGAATTAAGGACGGAGATGGAGGAGACAAGGAAGTAGGAGAGAACGATGCACACATTTTGCATTAATCAGTAAGAAAGAGAAAAAGGCAGAGAACGGAAAGGGGAGGAGGGCAGTGGTGTATGTGTATGAGGAAGAGGCAACATTCTTAAAGCAATGATTACCCCATCAACTTTCTGCTCCATCAAAGATTCTTTACCGTTGGAATGCCCATCATGGTTTACGTAACTGCTTCGCTTTCTGCCTTTCTCATGTTTTGAATCGTTTCAGGGTTATCCAGGTCCCCCCGGTACCCACGGAGCTCCAGGAGCTGCCGGTGATCCTGGTGAGAGGGTGAGTCTGAGGAAAAAAAACCCATTTTACTTGCTGCTTGGTCTGCCGTGATGGTGAACGGGCATGGCCAACTATCTCTGTGTGAGCATGGCGGAGGAGGGTGTCCTTCTGGTGAGGGCAGATAGTTGCGAGGGAGGGTGGGGGAGATCAAGGCTGGGAGAGGTCGCATCCACCCCCTACCCCTTTTCCTCTCCCAGTCCGCCGCTGCTGCAGAGGGTGAGGGTATCACCACTGTTTGCTCATCCTGACCGAGGCATCCGATGCCCCGCGCGTCTCACCATAGAATCACGTCTAATATATTCTCTTCTCACTAGGGTCCTCCAGGCCGACCAGGTCTCCCGGGTGCCGACGGTTTACCTGGGCAGCCCGGCAGCTCTCTGATGCTCCCGGTGAGTGATGGAAACCTCCAGAACCTTTACACAGCCATTTTAATGTTTGTATTAAAGACAGTGAGAGTGAACTTCTGCGATGTAGGATGGGAAGGGTGAACGCAGAACGTAGCGGGGCTGGAAGAAAAGAGGTTAAAAGCAGCAGTGATTGAACCCAAGGAGTTTCTAATAGGACTATTAGAGTGAAGCCTTTAGAGGAGGGACATGAGAGCAGAGAGTGTTTAATGGGATTGTGGGAATCTGGAACCAATGCTAGGCTTCACCAGAAAGTCATGGCAGGGCTTACAGAAAGTGAACTGGAAAGGAAGCACTGGCCGCAACAAAAGTGTTTATGATAGGATTATGGAAGCCTAGAACAGAAGGGCTGATCGCTATCTATAACTGATGGGATAGCCCTGATGATATAACCCAGAACCTGAGGTGAGATACTGCAAGTCATGGAAGCCTAAAACTCCCCTGGAGATAGATAATTCGTACAGTGATACATAGAACTTGAGAGGGTACTGGCACGTAGAACTGCAGAGGTGCTAATAATGCAATCTAGACCCTGAAAGAATGCAATGCGCCTGACATTCTGGAACTGAAGAGGAGAATGTCTGTAGTGATACCTAGAACCTGAGAGGATTATGGTTGATCTAGAACCCATGGAATGCCACCAATAGTATAGTATAACCTGGAATACGAGATGATAAAGAGAGTCTCCAGGGATCTAGAACTGCTGGGGCTTGCCCTGGCAATTCTAAGGGAATGCAGACTCTTGTTGCTGAGCTAGGAGCAGACAGATTCACGTGGACTGTCCTTGTGGCTATCAACTTTCACGTAAGTACACTGTAAATCTGTAAACGCACAAACTCCTGCCCACAGAATGGTAAGCAATAGCGCAAGCTGTCGGTTTGTTAGTAAGCCACAGAATGTATAAACCTTTTTTACTGAATAATTACCAGCGTAAAATACAAAACCATGGTACGAGTATGTCTTACACGCACATGCCAAGAATGTGCCGACAATGTGTACGCTTTCATTTTTCCGCCCTCCTAAACAAATATCTGCTAGAAACTGCAGCAGCACAACAGCAACCCAACTACTGTCTATGTCAAAGTAGTGGTTTTGTTCCTTTCAGTTCCGGTTTGGGAGCGGCGGAGGTGACAAGGGACCGGCGGTGTCTGCTCAGGAGGCCCAAGCACAGGCTATTCTCCAGCAGGCCAGGGTAAGACACCCCCCCCCCCCAGGAGACAGAAACTCATTGGGAGGTGGGGACCTCTGTGTCTCATGGATTCAGCGGTGGGTGGAGGTCTCTGTGCGTCCCAGACTCGGTGGTAGGCAGGGGCCGCTGTGTGTCACTGACTTTACGGGGGGTGGGGGGGGGGGGGGGGCCGCTGTGTGCCACAGATGTGGCGGGAGGCAGGGGATACTTATGTCACAAAGGAGGCGGGGCCTCTGTGCGTCACGGATGAGGCAGGAGGCGGGGCTGGATGTGTCACAGGCTCGGAGGGAGGCAGGGGGGGCCTCTGTGTGTCACGGATGAGGCAGGAGGCGGGGCTGGATGTGTCACAGGCTCAGAGGGAGGCGGGGGGGCCTCTGTGCGTCACGGATGAGGCAGGAGGCGGGGCTGGATGTGTCAGAGGCTCGGAGGGAGGCGGGGGGGCCTCTGTGCGTCACGGATGAGGCAGGAGGCGGGGCTGGATGTGTCACAGGCTCGGAGGGAGGCGGGGGGGCCTCTGTGTGTCACGGATGAGGCAGGAGGCGGGGCTGGATGTGTCACAGGCTCAGAGGGAGGCGGGGGGGGCCTCTGTGTGTCACGGATGAGGCAGGAGGCGGGGCTGGATGTGTCAGAGGCTCGGAGGGAGGCAGGGGGGGCCTCTGTGTGTCACGGATGAGGCAGGAGGCGGGGCTGGATGTGTCACAGGCTCAGAGGGAGGGCGGGGGGGCCTCTGTGCGTCACGGATGAGGCAGGAGGCGGGGCTGGATGTGTCACAGGCTCAGAGGGAGGCGGGGGGGCCTCTGTGCGTCACGGATGAGGCAGGAGGGCGGGGCTGGATGTGTCACAGGGGCGGAGGGAGGCAGGGGGGGCCTCTGTGTGTCACGGATGAGGCAGGAGGCGGGGCTGGATGTGTCACAGGCTCAGAGGGAGGCGGGGGGGCCTCTGTGCATCACGGATGAGGCAGGAGGCGGGGCTGGATGTGTCAGAGGCTCGGAGGGAGGCGGGGGGGCCTCTGTGCGTCACGGATGAGGCAGGAGGCGGGGCTGGATGTGTCACAGGCTCGGAGGGAGGCGGGGGGGGCCTCTGTGCGTCACGGATGAGGCAGGAGGCGGGGCTGGATGTGTCACAGGCTCGGAGGGAGGCAGGGGGGGGCCTCTGTGTGTCACGGATGAGGCAGGAGGCGGGGCTGGATGTGTCACAGGCTCAGAGGGAGGCGGGGGGGCCTCTGAGTGTCACGAATGAGGCAGGAGGCGGGGCTGGATGTGTCATGTGTGTCACGGATGAGGCAGGAGGCGGGGCTGGATGTGTCACAGGCTCAGAGGGAGGCGGGGGGGCCTCTGTGCGCCACGGATGAGGCAGGAGGCGGGGCTGGATGTGTCAAAGGCTCGGAGGGAGGCGGGGGGGCCTCTGTGCGTCACGGATGAGGCAGGAGGCGGGGCTGGATGTGTCACAGGCTCAGAGGGGAGGCGGGGGGGCCTCTGTGTGTCACGAATGAGGCAGGAGGCGGGGCTGGATGTGTCATGTGTGACACGGATGAGGCAGGAGGCGGGGCTGGATGTGTCACAGGCTCGGAGGGAGGCGGAGGGGGGCCTCTGTGTGTCACGGATGAGGCAGGAGGCGGGGCTGGATGTGTCACAGGCTCGGAGGGAGGCGGAGGGGGGCCTCTGTGTGTCACGGATGAGGCAGGAGGCGGGGCTGGATGTGTCACAGGCTCGGAGGGAGGCGGGGGGGCCTCTGTGCGTCACGGATGAGGCAGGAGGCGGGGCTGGATGTGTCACAGGCTCAGAGGGAGGCGGGGGGGCCTCTGTGTGTCACGAATGAGGCAGGAGGCGGGGCTGGATGTGTCACAGGCTCAGAGGGAGGCGGGGGGGCCTCTGTGTGTCACGGATGAGGCAGGAGGCGGGGCTGGATGTGTCACAGGCTCGGAGGGAGGCGGAGGGGGGCCTCTGTGTGTCACGGATGAGGCAGGAGGCGGGGCTGGATGTGTCACAGGCTCGGAGGGAGGCGGAGGGGGCCTCTGTGTGTCACGAATGAGGCAGGAGGCGGGGCTGGATGTGTCATGTGTGACACGGATGAGGCAGGAGGCGGGGCTGGATGTGTCACAGGCTCGGAGGGAGGCGGAGGGGGGGCCTCTGTGTGTCACGGATGAGGCAGGAGGCGGGGCTGGATGTGTCACAGGCTCGGAGGGAGGCGGGGGGGGCCTCTGTTTGTCACGGATGAGGCAGGAGGCGGGGCTGGATGTGTCATGTGTGTCACGGATGAGGCAGGAGGCGGGGCTGGATGTGTCACAGGCTCAGAGGGAGGCGGGGGGGCCTCTGTGTGTCACGGATGAGGCAGGAGGCGGGGCTGGATGTGTCACAGGCTCGGAGGGAGGCGGAGGGGGCCTCTGTGTGTCACGAATGAGGCAGGAGGCGGGGCTGGATGTGTCATGTGTGACACGGATGAGGCAGGAGGCGGGGCTGGATGTGTCACAGGCTCGGAGGGAGGCGGAGGGGGGCCTCTGTGTGTCACGAATGAGGCAGGAGGCGGGGCTGGATGTGTCACAGGCTCAGAGGGAGGCGGAGGGGGGCCTCTGTGTGTCACGGATGAGGCAGGAGGGGGGGCTGGATGTGTCACAGGCTCGGAGGGAGGCGGAGGGGGGCCTCTGTGTGTCACGGATGAGGCAGGAGGCGGGGCTGGATGTGTCACAGGCTCGGAGGGAGGCGGGGGGGGCCTCTGTTTGTCACGGATGAGGCAGGAGGCGGGGCTGGATGTGTCATGTGTGTCACGGATGAGGCAGGAGGCGGGGCTGGATGTGTCACAGGCTCAGAGGGAGGCGGGGGGGCCTCTGTGTGTCACGGATGAGGCAGGAGGCGGGGCTGGATGTGTCACAGGCTCGGAGGGAGGCAGGGGGGGCCTCTGTGTGTCACGGATGAGGCAGGAGGCGGGGCTGGATGTGTCACAGGCTCGGAGGGAGGTGGCCTCTGTGTGTCACGGATGAGACAGGAGGTGGGGGGGGGGGACGGGGTCTCAGGATGGCACATGGACCCTTTCTCATGCATGTAATCAGAGCGAGCTCTGAAAGAGAAATTATAACTGAGAAAGGTCTCTGAAGCTTCGGTCGTACTCCATATGTACAAAATCGCCCGCGTGCTTTGCCTCTGACCCTATCCACTTTAAAAGTGGCTGAATAAGGCCACCCAGTGAAGCCAGACATCTAAATTTAGCTGTTCAATTTTCAAAGCTGGGGATCAAGCCAGATAGCTGCTTACTTAGTCAGCTAATTCCTTTTGTAACTCGTGCTCAGAGTGCTCAGTAAATTGTTTCGTTCTTTTTTTTGCACGTGCACCTCTGAATGATGTTTGATATGCACTGGGATGGAGGCAGCGGGGTGTGACGGGGCGTGTGCCTTAAGCATACCTCACTGATATACATGCGCCTTGATTCACGGCATCAGTAGTGATGCAGATCCGTATCAGACCTCGTACAAGAAAAAGTTATTAAAAAAAAAAAAGCAAATGGAGAATGATAGCGTTCGGTTCTTCTGGTTTTCTCTCCTCAGCTGGCCCTGCGTGGCCCTCCTGGACCCATGGGATTCACTGGACGTTCTGGGCCCCTGGTGAGTATGGCCACGAGTAACAAACTCTGGCTACAGATTGTGTGTCCGTGGCAAGCAACTTTGCCCAGGAAGTAAAGCCGTCTTTTTTTTTTGTGTGTGTGAGTGTCCGTGGCAAGTATCCGTGACCATGAGATTTAACCGTGTCCTGCATTTGTGGTGTGTAGGAGCATCCCGTGGTTCGTGGTGTGTAACTGTATTGTGATCATTTTTTGTGGTCCCTGTTCAGCCCCCCCCCGTCCGTGAGTTATAACTATGGTCCCTGTCCAAGGGATGTAACCGTGGTACCTGTTCCATGTGAACAGCATGTGATTGTGGGCCTGGTCTGCAGGTCTTATGCATGTTCCTTTTCTGTGGGCTATAACCACGGTCCACGTCTGTAGGGGTGGAAAATTTACTCCTTTCCGTGGTGTGTAACCACGGTCCCTATGAGGAGGCCCTCCCTACAGGCTGGTATTGTGATCCCCGGGGTCACTGTGGCGCCCCCCCCCCCCCCCGAGATGGTGTAACCCATGATCCTTCTGTACGGTTCACGTCCATGGGGGGCGGTGCAGCGTTTCTCCAGCTCTGTTTCATGGTGCCAAGTATTAATTCACTGCCGGTCCCCGCATGCTGCAGGGGGTGGGTACGTCTGAGGCGATCTCCTCTGCGGCGCGGGGCTGAGGCGTCCTGCTGACTCCCCCCCCCCCCCCCCGAGATGGTGTAATCCATGATCCTTCTGTACGGTTAACATCCATGGGGGGCGGTGCAGCATTTCACCAGCTCTGTTTCATGGTGCTAAGTATTAATTCACTGCCGGTCCCCGCATGCTGCAGGGGTGGGTACGTCTGAGGCGATCTCCTCTGCGGCGCGGGGCTGAGGCGTCCTGCTGACTCCCCCCCCCCCCCCCCCCGAGATGGTGTAACCCATGATCCTTCTGTACGGTTAACGTCCATGGGGGGCGGTGCAGCGTTTCACCAGCTCTGTTTCATGGTGCTAAGTATTAATTCACTGCCGGTCCCCGCATGCTGCAGGGGGTGGGTACGTCTGAGGCGATCTCCTCTGCGGCGCGGGGCTGAGGCGTCCTGCTGACTCACGCTGACTCCCCCCCCCCCTCTCCTCTTGTTTCAGGGGCCTCCAGGAAGCACAGGGCTGAAGGGCGAGGCTGGAGATTTGGGATCTCAGGTAAGTGACCTTACTGATGGATTTCACGTGATAGGCGGGGCCGGAGAACGATAACGTCTCTTGTACCGACAGTACAGAAAAGGTGAAACACTTCTAGGGGGCTCCAGATACTCTCGGGTGCCTCCTAGGTGCCGGCAGCGTGGGCTAGCGGCGCAGTGGGATAAATATTTCTCAGTTCCTCCCTGCTGCCTCTGGTTCCCGCAGCTGAGAATTACATCGTCAACGTGCGACACCTTCTCAAGCCAAAAGAAAATTATAACCGCAATAACCTGTACAGGATTACCTCAAGTGCCCTGTCCCCTGGGCCCCTGCCCTGCAAGTTAAATCATACAATTAACAATGCATAGTTGGCATTTGTATTTTACAATTACAGAATGTAAATGGCAAGCAGATCATTTAGTACTGGAGAGAACGATAGGGGGCAAAAGAGAGACCAGTCTGGGATGGTGACATTGAAAAGAAAAAAAAAGGTCAAGAACTGGAAACATGGGGGAAACCAAGAGAAAAATCCAAGGACAGAGAGAAAGGCGCTCTGGGGCTGCCAACCTTCGTATAGATTAGAAGATGGCACCCGATGATGATGTGATAGCGACATCATCTCTAGGTGATGAGCACCTAAGCCAACGTTATCGTCGTTGGCTTGGGTAAGTGACAAACCGATGCAATGGGCACAACTCCCGGCGTCGAGTTAACCATGCGAACATGTGGTCTTTCCAACCCAACACAGTCAATTCAACGAAGAAGGCGACAACATCATGGCCTCCAAGAAAATAAATGCTATAAATCGTAAAAACAGAAGCATCAGTGCTTACAAACGTATTCATTCTCCCCAAGTAACTTTCACCCAAATTCCTTCTGAGAATGTTAAAATATCTCCTATCCAATCCTGCACTGCTCTTACTCCGCATTCTCCTCTTCTTTCATGCAGACCGTCCATTCTGCTCTCATTTCAGATTCTCCTCGCCATCCAAAATCATCTTTCTTCATAACTTCAGACTCATTAACCGGAGAATCCAATGTGCAGTCCTCCCCCAATAACAGTTATACAAATCTGTTTAGAGACCAGTACAAACAGATAATGTATCTTAAACCATAAGGAATTTTTTGAAATGGTGGAGGTGCATAAACAATATATATATATTTTTTTTTTCTTCCCATCCGGGATGGCGAGGGGCAAGATCCGATTGGTTTCGTTGACGAGTTGGATAAAACACCCTCTTGTGATAAAATGCATAGCAAAGTGGAACGGGATCGATGGCATTTCTTGGACGCGGATACTGAAATTAATAAGGGGAGGGGGGGCACGGGGAAGTCCGCTTTTGGAAGAACCACGGGTTTGTTTGGGGGGTGGTTTTTTTTTTTAGCCCTAAACGAGGAGAAAGAGAATTTCTAGGATTTGTCTGCAATCATTGAGATGATGGAAGTGGGGAGAGGAAGAAGATAGACAAGAAAAGAACTTTTACAGAGGAGTTGTTATCTCTCCATGGAAAGAATAGCCTCCGAGTACCCTACAGAGCATCTATTCTCGTGGCATGATGGGGGCATGGTCAGGGATCTCTAATGCACCACTGTATTCATGCCCTACACACACGGCCAAGATGATTCTAGAAGCCCGGGTAAAACTGGTCCGTCCGAGGCCCGCCTTCCCTCAATGGGGCTAAAAAGATTCTTTTAGGTGCATTTAGAAGGGAGGGGGTGGGGGGCAGCGTTTTGGGCAGGACTGCGGATAGGGCAAGGGCCGACGATGTGGTTCAGGCCCGAGTGCCCCGTTTCCTGCAGGAAAACCTACCGGGGGGGGGGGGCATAAGCCCGCCCGCACCTTCTGTTTGAAATTCGACGCGGGGTCCACCTTGGGTAAAAGCTTACCCAGAGCGGAGGCACGGGGGCCGCCCTCCCGAATTCCCCCAACACAGCGCAGGCAGCTCTCGTGCCTCTCTTGGCTGCGTAAGAAGTCTCCCCCTTGGGGTGCGCCCGCGGGGAACGAGGAGCAGGGAACGGGTCAGGCAGCCCTGGCGGATGTCGCTGTGACGGGAAATGTCCTAAGCGTCTGACAGAACCCGAGTCAGTCAGACAGGGAAGCGGGGCAAGGTGTTAGGGCAGGAGGGGGGGCAGTGACCCTCGAGCTGGGGGGGGGAGGGCCTGCAATGCTCTTCCCCAATCCCTCCCAGTCCCACGCTGGTCACTGTTCCCCGTTTCGTTGTAAGAGCTTCCACGAATTCTCCAATCTCGCCCTTCCTTCCTTCCGCAGGGTCCCCGCGGCCCGCAGGGTCTCTCTGGCCCCCCGGGGAAGGCCGGCAGGAGGGTGAGTATGTGCACGTGCCTGCATGTTCCGGATCCCAGTTGGCTTGCACGGGTCACGCTGCGGTTCGCACGAGCCGCGCGAGGCCCCCCTCTGCGTGTGGCACCAGGAGGTGCCTGTTCCCGTCCCTGCAGGCTGTAGTAGGATCCGTCCTCAGACTTGCGTGGTCCCGTGTACGGTTGCTGAAAGTGCCCGTGTCTGCCGCTCTCAGCACGTGCGAGTCTTATCGCTGCATGAGTGGCTGGGAAGGGGTGTCGGTGTCACTGTGCGTGTGCGTCACAGTGGATCACTTTATCAGTTAGTGGGCAGACGTCCGGGTGTTTGTGCATGTGTGTGTCACTGTATGAGTTACTAGGGAGGCATCAAGGTGTAGCTGTGTGTGTGTATGTGTGTGTGTGTTTTTCATGGTGTATCACTGGGAGTTGCTGGGAAAGTGTCTGGGTGTTGCTGTATGTCTGTATTGATGGGGTTTTTTTTTTCAGTATTTTGTAAATTTGACCTGGAAAGTTTGTCAACTTGGTATAAACTCTCCTTCCAGACTATAGCGCCTTCATCTGTAACTACCGAGGGGGAGTGTTTCCCCATCATATAACCCTCTCCCCAGCCCCCCCCCCCCAAGGTAGCCCAGCCATCACTGTGACAGTCCTTGGTCAGGGACCACAGCCTATGGCTTTCTCTGCACCGTGAGTCTTGGCACTAGGGAAGCATTCCATGAAGTTAGCAAGTAGCACATTTAAGACTAATCGTAGAAAATTCTTTTTCACTCAACGCACAATAAATTCTTCTTTTTTTTTTTTTTTAATATACCGATGCTCAAGACAGAGTCTTATCGTACCGGTTTACAATAAACTAGGGGGTAAACCAGATAAACCAGTAAACAATGAAAGCGACAGTTACATTACAACAGGGAAGTATAACAAGGCTTTTGAAGAGAAGTAAAGGGCTGGAATTTGTTGCCAGAGGATGTGGTTAGTGCAGTTAGTGTAGCTGGGTTCAAAAAAGGTTTGGATAAGTTCTTGGAGGAGAAGTCCATTAATGGCTATTAATCAATTTTACTTAGGGAATAGCCACTGCTATTAATGGCATCAGTAGCATGGGATCTTCTTGGTGTTTGGGTAATTGCTAGGTTCTTGTGGCCTGGTTTTGGCCACTGTTGGAAACAGGATGCTGGGCTTGATGGACCCTCGGTCTGACCCAGCATGGCAATTTTTTCTTATGTGATAGCTCAGACTCCCGCCTGCAGGGGGCTGTAATACATAAATCTGGGCTCAGGAATCAAAACTCAGATCTCCGGCCTGCACATGAGCTGTGCTGCCGCTGGGCTGGACCTTTCTTTCCCTAGGGATGCGTGGATCTTGGAGTGCACGGGGGAGAGGTGTGTGTGTGTGTGTGTGTGTGTGTGTGTCGCTGTGAGTGTACTGGTGTGTGTGTTTCAATGCTTTATGTATCACGGCTTACGGGTGAGGTATGTGAGTGAGTGAGTACTGGTGTGCGTATCCACGAGGGTGCAGGGAGAGTTCTGTACCTCACTTTGCGTCTGTATCGGTCTCTGCATCCCTGAGTGTATGGGGGAGGGATGTCACTGGGGGGGGGGGGGGGGGTTTGCTAGTGTGTGTGTGTGTGTGTCATTGTGTGCACAATGTGGTAGGGTTTACCAGCTCGCCCAGGTCGACTGAACAGGTTGATCCGGTTCTAGTTTTCCTCCATTGCATGACATGGCGTTGTGGTTCCGACTGTCCCACTGATTGTCCCTCAGGCGGTCAGCGGGTCCAAGCCGTCTGTGGTGGAGTAGTGAGGCGTTCCCATGCCTTGGACAAACGGGAGCATCCCCCAAAGCTCTCCACCTCTTCCTCCTCCTATTCCCAAGAAGGAGGAAGCAGATCTGGTCCTCTCCTTTATGTCACTCAGAGTCCCAGCCCTTCCAGGCCATCTCCCCATCTTACAAAAGACATCAGGAAAGCCTCTTTCCCTGCTTAATATCCATTCCCTTTTTTTTTTTTTTTGCCTGCCGCCCCCCTCCTTTGAGAGGGTGAAGTAAAACGTCCTCTCGTGGCTGCCGTTGGAGGCTTCTGGTGTGAGCCCTCCCCGGCAGCAGATGCCACAAACGCTCTGCCCTGGTTTTGAGCACGGGGGGAGGCCTCCTTGCCACGCCGTGGTCTTTTTCTCTCTTCATCTCCTTCCCGCGGGATCCTTTTAGGCCCTCGGAACCACAACGCCAGGCAGGCGATGGGGGGTAAAGCCAGGACCGTGGGTGCGGCTGCCAAAGGTGAAAAAGGGAAAGAACGTCAGAGCGACGTAGCGGGGAGGGTTCCCCCGGTGCCGGTGCTGCTCGCTCTCGTCTCGGGTGTGTGGGGGGAGGGGGGGGGTCACACGCTGCCTTTCCGGCCAGGGTGGCGGGATCTGATTTCTCCTGTCTCTCTTTCTCCAGGGTCGAGCCGGAGCAGACGGGGCCCGAGGTCTTCCGGGAGAGTTCGGCCCGAAGGTAACAGGAGCCCCGGCTTCTTCTAGCGGGCAGGGCCGCCTTCACCTTGCTTCCTTCCTAACCTGACCCTCCCCTGACATCTCCAACCCCGAGAGCGGGGTCCTGAGGATTTTATAATCGCGCTGGGATCCGGGGTCTGTCTCATCCTGTCTCTCTCTCTCCCTCTGAGGCTGAGCACCCAGGTCTCTGTCTCTCTCTCTCTCTGGGAAGGAGGTCATCCGGGGGGGGGGGGGGGGGAGGGGAGGGTCCCTGGCTTCTCTCCCGCTTTGAGGAGGAGGAGGAGGTTAATCTGATCGAGATCTGTTCTGTCTCTCTTCCGCAGGGAGACCGAGGTTTTGATGGACTGCCTGGTCTGCCGGGGGACAAAGGTCACCGGGTGAGTGCCCCTTTCATGCTTTTTTCATCCTCCCTTTGGCAGTGGGTGGGTGTTTCGGGTCTGCTCGCTGAGAATGAGGCAGGCCAGACCCCCCTGCAGAGAGCGCGCACCTTGAGCTGCTGCATTCCTGACTGTTGCTTTCTCTCTTTCTTTCTGCCCCTTAGGGCGAGTCTGGTGCCCAGGGACTTCCCGGTCCCCCTGGGGAGGACGGAGAGAGGGTGAGTTACCGGGGGCTTCTTTATCTGCGGGCGGGAGCGGGGGGGAGGTGGGGGAGGGCAGAGCAAGGAGAGGGGGGACGTGACAACATCGGAGGCTCCCTGTGCCAGACTTCCCTGCGCAGGTCGAGCCAGAGAGGGTCGAGGTGCACGAAATAAACGAAAAAAAAAATCATTGTAAGCGGATGCTCGCCGCGCCGAGTCCTGCAAGAAGGTGGGTTATCCGGGCCAGAGAAGGGCCCCCCCCCCCCCCCGGGCCACGGTGGTGGCAGCGTCTCCTGCGACACAAGAGTCACGGCTGCGTACGCGAGCGAGCGACCCCCCCGTGTAATCAGAGGCCCCCCCCGGCGGCACCGGTTCCATGGACTGAACTGTTTTTATCACCGGCGGGGTTTTTGAACAGGACGCCGGGGCAGCGAGTTCATCGGGTCTCTGCCTCTGTTTCTCTTCCCCTTACCCTTCTTCTTGGTTTTCCGTCCTTCCCAGGGGGACGACGGCGAGGTGGGGCCACGAGGGCTCCCTGGTGAAGCGGTACGTGTCTTTATCACACTTTATTATTCCCCACGCGTCGGGCTCATCCTGCTAGCTTTGTACTGAACGTTTGTTACTATTATTCTGTAACTATTTTGTTACTATTATTCTGTAACTATTTTGTTACTATTATTCTGTAACTATTTTATTACTATTATTATGTAACTATTTTGTTACTATTATTCTGTAACTATTTTGGCAATTACATACAGGACGCTTTACAGCAAAGTGCATGTAGTTAGACTAAGTCCCTTTTTCCCAGTCCCACGCACACCCTTTCACCGTTTGCACGTCTTCTCTTGCACACACGTTCACCATCCGGACACGCACATTCCCTCAAACACACACGCAACACGCATGTTGTACTGCTGCCGATGGAAATGCTCCTCCCTTTTTTTTTTTTTTTTTGCCCTCAGGGTGTCAGAGGTTTACTGGGTCCAAAGGGTCCACCTGGCGTTCCCGGATCTCCTGTGAGTAACTCTTCGCCCACACTCCTGACGCGTGGTGCGTGGTTCCGTGTGAGTGGCTGTCGGGGTGACATAGGACCCCCTGTGTGATGCCCGTCTCTTTCTCTTCCCAGGGAGTCCGTGGTGTTGATGGCTCTTCGGGTCCCAAAGGAAACTTGGTATGTGATCGGATACTGCACCTGGCCTCTTCTCCCCATCCTTCTGCCCTTCTCTCTCCCTCGCTCTCTCCCCCTTCCCGATAGCTTTCCGAAATTCTCTCATCCTCATAGGAATCATAGGAATCCTGAAATGTTATTAACCTGATGTGTAGTGATTGTTATGAAGTGTCACAGGCGGCAGTGCCCAGTGAGATGTGGGATGGCTGCAATGATGTGGCACAGGCACTAGGGTGCAGTACTGCGCAGTGAGACATGGGATGGCTGCAGTGAAGTGTCACAGGCACTAGGGTGCAGTACTGCGCAGTGAGACATGGGATGGCTGCAGTGAAGTGTCACAGGCACTAGGGTGCAGTAGTGCGCAGTGAGACATGGGATGGCTGCAGTGATGTGGCACAGGCACTAGGGTGCAGTAGTGCACAGTGAGACATGGGATGGCTGCAGTGAATTGTCACAGGCACTAGGGTGCAGTAGTGCACAGTGAGACGTGGGATGGCTGCAGTGAATTGTCACAGGCACTAGGGTGTAGTAGTGCACAGTGAGACGTGGGATGGCTGCAGTGAAGTGTCACAGGCACTAGGGTGCAGTAGTGCACAGTGAGACGTGGGATGGCTGCAGTGAATTGTCACAGGCACTAGGGTGCAGTAGTGCACAGTGAGACATGGGATGGCTGCAGTGAATTGTCACAGGCACTAGGGTGCAGTAGTGCACAGTGAGACATGGGATGGCTGCAGTGAATTGTCACAGGCACTAGGGTGCAGTAGTGCACAGTGAGACATGGGATGGCTGCAGTGAATTGTCACAGGCACTAGGGTGCAGTAGTGCACAGTGAGACATGGGATGGCTGCAGTGAATTGTCACAGGCACTAGGGTGCATTACTGCGCAGTGAGACGTGGGATGGCTGCAGTGAAGTGTCACAGGCACTAGGGTGCAGTAGTGCACAGTGAGACGTGGGATGGCTGCAGTGAAGTGTCACAGGCACTAGGGTGCAGTAGTGCGCAGTGAGACGTGGGATGGCTGCAGTGAAGTGTCACAGGCACTAGGGTGCATTACTGCGCAGTGAGACGTGGGATGGCTGCAGTGATGTGTCATTGACGGTAGAGCGCTGATAGAATGGGACGACTTTGTTCCTTTCCTGTACATTACATCCTGAGGTGTCTAATAAAAGTGTGGATATTTCTTTCTGTAGGGTCCTCAGGGTGAGCCGGGTCCCCCAGGACAGCAGGGAATACCAGGCACCCAGGTCAGTGACTCTATGTGAGGAAGGGGGAAGAGACGGATCTGTGTGAGAATGTGGCACTCGCACTCCTGCTGTGTCTTGCCCAGGGCTGTCACAAGCGTTGGAGAAGCAGGGCTTGATTGCCTCGGGCTCCAAGGTGTGGAGAGGAAGGGGCATCTCGCTGCCCTTTTGACTCAATCTGCGACTCTGTAAGCATATGAGCCCTAAAGGGAATGGGGTATAGGGGGTATTGCCCTGGTCGCGCCATTTTGTCCAGCGACTGCCCTGGTCTCACCTGCCAGTCTCGAGTGCAGTGACTCTCACCTCTCGCGCTGTTCATTGTCTCCCATCTCTCTCCCTCATGCCACATCCCATCTCCCATCTCCGTTGTCTCCAGCCTTCAGTCCTCGGGTGCGGTTGACTGTCTCGTCTGCTATCTCGCCTTTCCCGTCCCCTCGTGCTGTGACTCGCTGTCCTGCTGTCTCTCGTTCTCCCCTCCCCTCGTGCTGTGACCTCCCCATGCTGTGTATTATATTTGTGTTTTCTCGTCTTAGGGTTTGCCTGGTCCTCAAGGCGCGATGGGTCCACCAGGAGAGAAAGTGAGTACCCCTTACCCTCTCTGTCTTTCCTTCCTGGGGGGGTAGACTCACTATGCTGGGTGTCCAGGCTGGGGTGGATGCCCTGGCTGTGGGGGTGGTGTCTCGGGGGAATATCATTAAAACAACTTAAATGAACGGTTCAACGAAAGCTGTAACGCAATCAGAACCAACACATCATGAGGTCCATTTCCTCAGCTGTGCTGTGTTCCCCTGGGTACGGGATTCACTACTCAGTGGCGGCAGTAAATACTGCCAGGAAAAACACTTCCCGATCGAGTATAACCGGTGGGACTTTGCTGGGGAAACCCTTGACCCTCCCATCCCACCCCGTCCCCAGCTACCGCATGAAATGGTCAACGGGGGGGGGGGGGGGAGTTTAAAGAGAGTCCACCTGCCTCCGGGAACTGGGAGAAGGGGTATAATATTCTTATTATCTCTCTTCACAGGGCCCTCTTGGGAAACCTGGTCTCCCAGGCATGCCGGGCGTCGACGGTCCTCCCGTAAGTAAATCCCACCTGGGTGCCCCTTTCCTGCCTCCTCTTCCTCCTTTCCCTAACTCCCTCCCGCCTCGCCCTTCATCCTCTGATGCCTCTCCCCGTCGCCTCCTGCGCCCTTTATCTGCCCCCCCCCCCCCCTCCATCTCTCGTTGCCTCCCAAGGTGCCATCTTGTCCCGTGTTCTCCTTGCTTCCTTATCCTTTCTCGCCTTCCCTCCACCACCACCACCCTGCCACCCTGCCGCCCACGTGCACACCTCTCTCTAACACCATTTTCCCTCTCCCGTACAGGAATGAGCGCACTCGGTAATTTCCAGTTATTTCAATGTGTATGCGCCACACTGCTCGCCCAGCATTCACGTTCTAGGAACCAACTTGACTTGACCTTGCAGCCTGCATTCCGGGGCGGCCCGGAATGCAAGATAGGAGGGGCCATGGGAATCACAGTTACAGAGTCGGCATGGGTGAAGGAAGTCATGAGTCCTTCAAGGTCGGGGCTTTTCCTCAGCTCCCACCTTTGGGAAACTATGTCCGATGAGTCAAGAAAGAGCCAGAAGCTGTTCGAAGCTTCAACCATTGATGATCCACCCCAGAATGGAGATCAGAGCAGATCCCCATGATGGAGCAAGGAATCAGTCGGTGTCTCACCAAGCCTTAATGTTCAGCAGCGCCATTGGCCTCCAGAGCTCCTCCCGTGGCTATAGAAAGTTGAAGAGATGGGTAGCGGGGGGAGGGGGGAGGGGGGAGGAGGAGGAGAGGGGGCCTCTGTGCGAGCCGTAGGGAAGTTTCATGTTTTAATTCCATCGCCATCGGCAGCGGACTCCAGTCTCTCGATAACAAAGCAAAGTCTAATATCTCCAGGCCACAGGTCATCAGAAGGAACCACATGGCCTGCTGATACCTAACTGTTTGGAGACGTTTCTGTGACTGACGTTTTCTGCAGAGGACAATGTAGGGCATGGACATGGAAGGAGATCCTCTGACCATATGGGAGACGTATCCTTAGAACAAGAGACTCTCACCAAGACATGCCCTGCATTGCAGAGGCCCGTCTCACTATAGAGCTAGCGTAAAGTCTTGGCGATGGGCATTGACCCTGCCTTGTTATGGGGCTGGATGAATGTCGCAGTCTCATTGGCTCCAGTCTCATCACAGAGTTGGATGATTGTCCCAGTGACAGATGTTGACGCACCAGCTCGTTACAGGGTTGGATGAATGTCCCAGTGACAGATGTTGACGCACCAGCTCGTTATAGGGCTGGATGAATGTCCCAGTGACAGATGTTGACGCACCAGCTCGTTACAGAGTTGGATGAATGTCCCAGTGACAGATGTTGACGCACCAGCTCGTTACAGGGCTGGATGAATGTCCCAGTGACAGATGTTGACGCACCAGCTCGTTACAGAGTTGGATGAATGTCCCAGTGACAGATGTTGATGCACCAGCTCGTTATAGGGCTGGATGAATGTCCCAGTGACAGATGTTGACGCACCAGCTCGTTACAGGGTTGGATGAATGCTCCGGTGACAAGACGGCTCCCCTCTCTTTATGGCGCTGAACGAATGCCCTGCTAATGGATGCTGACCTCTGTTTCACTATGCAGATGGATAAGCATCTCGGTGATGGAGACTGGCCCTGGTGAAAATTTAGCGGGAGTCTTGCTCCCGTCTTGCAAAGAGTATAACCTTTAGGGTGAATGACCTCTGAACTCTCCCTCTCTCTCTCTTAGGGTCACCCAGGGAAGGAGGGCGCAACTGGAGGCAAAGGCAATCAGGTACATGACCCCGGGCTCTGCCCACTCTCCCCTTTATTACGTAACAGAGTATTGCAATCAGGGAGCTCGTGGCACCACTGTCCACCCCTTTCTCTCCAAGCCCCGTGGTGGCGATATCTCGTTTTTCTTAATACTACTCCCGACGTCAAAGCACAGTAACACGATGCCCTCTCATGGTTCCAGAGCATTCCCGCATGATATAATGCAGTTAAACTCTTGAGGTAATGCATGGCCTGTTCTCTAAAAACTGTGATTCCCAAAACTGCCCTTTTGACTCCCCCAGAGCCAGTCTCAGGGTTCTCAGGTGATCCACAACAAATATGCATGAGAGAAATCTGCGTATATGCGCTGGGTCTCCAACGTATGCAAATGTATTTCATGCATATTCATTGTGGATATCCTGAATACCCAACCAGCTGTGGAGGCAATAGGACAGGCTGGGGAAATACTGATTTTGGAAGTTACAGTTCTAAGGGAGCCGATGCAATCAAAATGCGCTGAGTGTTCAGCGCCTGCTTTCCTGACGCGCCCCCAGGCACCCCTCCTGGGGGGCGCCAAGTAATATTTAAATTAGGGGTCGCATTGTCAAGGAAGCCCGCGAACGGTTGGCTTTTCCGACGGTTTAGAAAACAGCGCACAGCCAGGGGTTCGGGAAACGGACGCTTGTTAACTGAGCATCCGTTTCCTGCATCTGACCGCCGGCGCTTTTTTTTTTTAAACTTGTTTTAAGATTTTGTTCCTCCTTCTTAATATCGCAAGCATATTTTCTGCTTTTCTGTACAACTTTTGCGAGAGCTCAGCAATTAACGCCTGCTCTAGGGTGACTGCCTAATAGCCTCATCAACATGCATTCGCACGTGATGAGCGCTGTTTAATTTCGCCGTGCACAGGACGCGCATTGTGTAGGCACTTAAGGGGATTAGGTAGTGCCTATGCCTACGCAGTGTGCGTCCAACTGCGGGTTAAGCAGTGCGCGCGGCACTGCATTGCATCGGCCCCTAAGTGTTCACAGCCCCTGGAGGGGGGGGATGGAGAAACTGAACTCGCTCAGCGGTGGCAACCAGTGGTCAGGCTGAGGGCAAGTGCATACTGGGCTCTTGAGGGAGCTGAAATCTATAGGCCCTGGCCAACGGCTGCCACTGCCAGGCGGGGCATGAGGGGATCGTAAAATAGGGAAGACATCCCGGGTATCTGCAAATCAAGCAGCCCAGGAGAAGCCGGTTCCAGATGGAAGAGGAAACCAGCAAGGCAACATTGCGGTAAGGACAGCAGAAGTTACAGCTCAGTGAGACCAGCGGGTTGGACAGTTCTTATTTATTTATTTATAGTTTTTTTTATATACCGCGGCACGTAATGCACATCACCTTGCGAATGCTGGTGCCCTCAGCCCTGTGTCCTGATTGGCTAACTCACTCTATTTCTGCTTTAGGGTCCCCTGGGACCTCAAGGCCCCCTTGGCTATCCTGGACCACGCGGCGTGAAGGTAGGCGAAGGGGGTTGGCCGATTATATTTTTGATTCATTGGGGGTGGGGGTGGGGTGTTCTCTATGAAACTTTCTCGTGGGGGTTACGGAACGTAACCCCCACGGAACGCACTCTTCCCGACATGCTCTCCTGCTGAGGCAGAGCGGCACGAGAAAGACGGAGAAGGTGACCGGAGGGGTGTGGGAGGAATGCATACCCGGGGCAAGGAGGTGAGGCGGGGTGTGAAGCAAGGCATTCTGGGTAGGGAGCGAGGAACGAGGATTACAGGCTTTGGATGGAGGTGCTGGGTGCTGAGACTCGTGAACGTGGGCGGCACTGCCTTTGTGCGCCTCTCTGTAGCCTCGCTCGTGGGTTTATAGACAGTCACAGGCTCTGTAATGCCCCGCGAGCATGGATTACGAGTGTGTGTAGATCGTGCCTGTGTCTGTGTCTGACCTTTCCCTGCCCTCGATTTCAGGGTGCTGAAGGAATCCGAGGGCTGAAAGGTCACAAGGGTGAGAAGGTAGGTCCTGTCCTGCTCCAGCCCCTCCTGCCTCATCCCCTCTCGAGAAAACGTTAAAAGAATCTCTGAATTGTTTCTGAAGCGTTCAGTAGCTTCTGACATTCCTGAACGTTTACATTTTTCTATTGACCGGCACCGTGACGCCTGCTGCTGCCGCCAGGCTGGGGTGATGGAAGATACGGTAACTCCCTGCTTACGAAAGAGATCCACACCCAACAGCACCAGTGTCACTTCTGCGCTGAGAGAGGGGAGTGTGCCCTGGTTATGCCCGCTAACGCCGTGCTGAGAGATGGGGAGTGTCCTGTTTATGAAGGATAGTGTCCTCCCTAACACCCTGCTGGGAGATGAAGGATATTGACCCTCTCTAACACCTGCTGAGAGATGGAGTGTGTCCTGTTTATGAAGGATAGTGTCCTCCCTTACACCCTGCTGGGAGATGAAGGATATTGACCCTCTCTAACACCCTGCTGAGAGATGGAGTGTGTCCTGTTTATGAAGGATAGTGTCCTCCCTAACACCCTGCTGGGAGATGAAGGATATTGACCCTCTCTAACACCTGCTGAGAGATGGAGTGTGTCCTGTTTATGAAGGATAGTGTCCTCCCTTACACCCTGCTGGGAGATGAAGGATATTGACCCTCTCTAACACCCTGCTGAGAGATGGAGTGTGTCCTGTTTATGAAGGATAGTGTCCTCCCTAACACCCTGCTGGGAGATGAAGGATATTGACCCTCTCTAACACCTGCTGAGAGATGGAGTGTGTCCTGTTTATGAAGGATAGTGTCCTCCCTTACACCCTGCTGGGAGATGAAGGATATTGACCCTCCCTAACACCCTGCTGAGAGATGGAGTGTGTCCTGTTTATGAAGGATAGTGTCCTCCCTTACACCCTGCTGGGAGATGAAGGATATTGATCCTCCCTAACACCCCACTGAGAGATGGAGTGTCCTGATTATGAAGGATAGTGTCCTCCCTAACACCCTGCTGGGAGATGAAGGATATTGACCCTCCCTAACACCCCACTGAGAGATGGAATGTGTCCTCTTTATGAAGGATAGTGTCCTTCCTAACATCTTGCTGGGAGATGAAGGATATTGACCCTCCCCTAACACCCCACTGAGAGATGGAGTGTCCTGATTATGAAGGATAGTGTCCTCCCTTATACCCTGCTGGGAGATGAAGGATATTGACCCTCCCTAACACCCCACTGAGAGATGGAATGTGTCCTCTTTATGAAGGATAGTGTCCTTCCTAACATCTTGCTGGGAGATGAAGGATATTGACCCTCCCTAACACCCCACTGAGAGATGGAGTGTGTCCTGTTTATGAAGGATAGTGCCCTTCCTAACATGATTCTGGAAGACGGAAGGTGTTTCTGCTAAGAAGGGACAGAGGAAGGGCGTGGCGAGGAAAGGGCGATGGGATCGATCCGTTGGTGATGGCTGTTGTTCGATTCTGTTCTCTGCAGGGTGAAGAAGGTTTTCCAGGCTTCAAAGGAGACATGGGCGTGAAGGGAGACAGAGTGAGTGTTAATCCCTGCTTTCTTCCTCTGAGTCACAGCCTCAGACTTTTCCCTTTATAAGGACAATAATTTTGTATTTTTAGACCACCTTTCCAATAATAACTCAAGGTGGCTTACGGGGTTTTTTTTTTTTTCCAGTTCTGATAAATCTTCGCCACAAAGAGCTTTATAATCTGGCCCCTGAGGCAATGGGAGATAAAATGACGTGCCCAAGGTCACAGAGTTATCAGTGGGAGAAGTGGGATTTGAACCCTGTTTCAGTCTATTGCTCTAACCACGCGGCCATGTCTTCCCTTCCTTTCTCACCAGGGCATTCCCCTGGAATATGACTTCAAGGGTTCAAATCCCACCAAGGGATGACTTGGCACCCTCATCCTGCAGGGGGTGGATAAACAGAAAATAATAAGTCGGAGCTTGTCAGTAAAGCGATCTGAGATCTTAGAATACGAGGCTATCTACAAATACGTTATTTTTTTTACTTTGTTCCTCAGAAATACATTTAAAAAAAAAATGCATAGAAAGGTATCTGCTCGGGCTCCTCGTCCGACCTCTGTCATGCGTCGTGATCGTTACGCAGAGAACCTTTTCTCACCTTTCCTCTCCCGTCTTGGGCAGGGCGAGGTTGGCGTTACAGGATCCAGAGGAGAGGACGGCCCAGAGGGTCCTAAGGGAAGGACGGGTCCAAATGGGGAGCTCGGTCCAATCGGAGTGACTGGTGAGAAGGTGAGACGCGGATGCACGCACAGGGCCACGTCAACAAAGGCACGTGGGAAAGGTTGAACCACGTGGGAAAGGTTGAACCAGATGAAACCAAGATACGCAGAGGATAGAACCAGATGCAGAAAGGAGCAGGTCCTTGCTGAGGCAGTTGGATAAATCCTCTCCAGAGCTTTCTGACATTGGGAACAACCTCGTTATTCCGAGGAGTGTGAACAGAAGCAGAGTTTCATTCCTTTGGGAAGTAATGGGTTGCGTCTTGTGGGTACAGCCAACAGTCTCCTCCCAGGTGACTCTTGTTCATGATGGTGATATTCCCCGGTGGTCTTGGTGGGGTTTGGAAACTGAGAAGAGGTAACTTGGGGGACAGCGCAAAAGTCATGGATGGTGTTTTCATCTAGAGACATGAGGTTCTATGGAGAGATTTCTTTCAAGGGAGAGAGAGAGCATCATTCCTATGAGTAATCCTGCCACTAATACTTGGGTTAAGTCAGCAGCACAGGGGGTAAAGATTTGGAGAAGAAATGTGAATGGGGGTGGGGGGGGGACTCTTGGGTTAACCTGCTGGGAGAAGTCCTCTTATGGGTCCCGTTAAGGGTGGCTCCTGGGTCCTGACCTATAGCAGGCTTGCTACAGAAAGAGAATATGATGACAGATAAGGATGTAAGGCCTGTCCACCCTGCTGAAATAATTTCATTTTGCAGTGCTGTAGCCTCCTGTTCATCTCTAGCTTTCCCTGACTTTCTCTATTTTTGCCCGTCCCAGTAAGTAACCTGTTGTCTTTGTTCCCCATTACCAGGGCAAGCTCGGTGTTCCAGGTCTGCCCGGGTATCCAGGGCGTGGGGGACCTAAGGTGAGAGGCCTGAAATGACCATGGCTAATGGGATCTTTATGCGCTTTGGTGCTACGGGATTGTTGGCTAATGTGTGTTCTCTTTTTTTTTTTTTCCCCTCTAGGGTTCCCTTGGATTCCCAGGATTCCCTGGGTCCAGTGGAGAGAAAGGAGGCAGGGTGAGACGTTTTCTCTAGACCTGATTCTTGCATTGTTCCGTTTAACCTCAAATAAAGGTTCGGAGAAGAAATTCACGTGGGGGTGGAGGCTGTTCGGGACTGACCTCGGAGAGCTGGCACAAGCTTTATACCTTTCCTCGTGAGGCCAGCACGATGGGTGCAAATCCCTAATCAACAGCACAGTCTGGCTATTGTTATACCTGGTGAAGACAGCGCCCCACTGATATTTATCTGACGTTCAGATAAAATTGTTTACTGAATCCTTTTATTTCATCTGTTGGTCGATTTTTTTTTTTTAATTGAATTTTTCAACTTCGTACAACAAACAGTATGACAGGAATATTTCCTTGGTTAGTTGTATAGACAGCAGCTAAGGGCCAAAAGGCCCAACTCATCTGCCCAATTTATTTCCTATTTCCCAGTGGATATCTGGCTTTCCCTTCACTAAGTTCAAGAAGCCTAAGGTTATAGTTTGGAAAGCGCTGTCTGTGTTGTCTGCTGTCTCACTGGAAATATGTCTATTTCCGTTGGCGCTATATGCAGTCCTGACAGCAAAATGTGTGGTAAAGACTTCTTTATGATGGAAGTGTTGGCCTTGTATGAGATAGACCTTGTGTTGAGAATGATGACCAATAAATAACTTGATCTGGAAGTGTTAGCCATTGGCCTTCTTGTTTTGCAAAGTAATATAGTAGATGACGGCAGACAAAAAACAATTGGTCTATCTAGTCTGCCTAGTTATAAAAGTCTGCACTGCCAAAGGATATATCCCAGCTGCCAGCTGTAGAAGCGTGACTGCTTGTAGAATAGCACTCCTTACCCAAATCAATTTTTGTTACCTTTCTCTTTGGTTTTCGCCATCCTAGGTAGATGAACATAAAAATTCCCATATTTAATCCAATACCTTGCTCCTCCCCATCCACCATATCTTACCAGCAAGTTTTGTAATAATCTAAACAGCTGCCAAAACTAGTGAATCTGTTGCCCTGACATTCAGTTCCCTAGGTCCTTGTAGAATTGCTGCAAAGTTAGAAGATGGTCAATGGCCATCTTATTTTTGAAGGTTATGACCATTACCCATCTTGTTTTGAAGGGCAATTACCATTGGCTCTCTTGTTTTGGGAGAGATGGCCATTGACCATCTTGTTTTGAAGGGTAATTACTGTTGACTGTCTTGTTTTGGGAGAGATGGTCATTGACCAGCTTGTTTTGAAGGGTAATTACTATTGGCTGCCTTGTTTTGAAGGGTAATTACTGTTGGCTCTCTTATTTTGGGAGAAATGGCCGTTGACCAACTTTTTTGAAGAGCAATTACTATTGGCCCTCTTGTTTTGGGACAGATGTCCGTTGACCATCTTGTTTTGAAGGGTAATTACTGTTGGCTCTCTTGTTTTGGGAGAGATGGCCATTGATCATTTTGTTTTGAAAGGTAATTACTATTGGCTCTCTTGTTTTTGAAGAGATGGACACTGATCATCTTGTTTTGAAGGGTGATTACTATTGGCTCTCTTGTTTTGAAGGATAATTATTGTTGGCCATCTTGTTTTGAAGGGTAATTAAGGTTGGCCATCTTGTTATGGGGAAAGAGGGGCTCATGATTGCCTGCATTTCTTTCTCGCAGGGGCTATCAGGAAAACCTGGTCCCAGAGGCGAGCGTGGCCCTACGGTAAGTGCCAAAACTTCACACACTGCTGGGCTGTAGTAAATACTTCACAAACCAAAGCAGACCAAGGCAACCTGCAGAAGCCCAGCCGAGAGCTGGAAGATGGGAATATACCCGGATGTGATAAAACTGTTCATCAGCAAGAGGCGCTAATGAACAGGATTAGAAAGCCCGGCCAATGGGGTGCACCCTGGCACTGAGCCCCCATGGAACGGTCGTCCATTACTGCTTTCTTCTGAAAACTTTAATTGAACTTTTTCCACAGGGTCCGCGGGGCCAAAGGGGAGTGAGAGGTGCCCCTGGGAAGCTGGGACCAAAGGTCAGTGTTCGACCAAACCTAAGACGTGGCTTCATTCCCCAATCCTTACTGTCTGTGTGACCCTTCACCTCCCCTCTCTGTCGTCTCCGGGATGGCTTTGCGGCTTTCACATCCCTCTCCTCCCCCAGTCCCATCGCTGTCCCGTGCTCCCCCGCTCTCTGTCTCTCGTCATTACTGTGTGGTTCTCTGTCCCTCTCCCCCATCGCTGCCCCATACTCCACTGTTTCCCTCTCCCTCTCCCCATCGTGGCTGCTCTCTTCTCCCTCTTCCCCGTCACTGCCTCACACACTCCGCTCTGTCCTCGAGATTCAGGAATCTTTCCTGGACCTGACAACTTGCACATTGCGTTTTGTCAAATACATGAAAAAGTAGTTGAAATTAAAAGAGAGAGAAAAAAAATATCCCAATACCCCCTTGTCACAATTTCTCTTTCTCCGCTGCAGTTTCTGACTTCTCTCCACTCGCTTGCTCCTCCTGTTACTTTTGTTCAAACCGCACGCGTTGACCCTCTCTGTCTCGCTGAGATGTAAACGGTTCTCCTTCCCCAGCCTGTCCCTTGGGATCTTGTCACACGCAGGTGAGTGATTTGAGCAGGGCAGGTTAAGGGCCCAGGGGGCTTGCGATGTCCTTCCAGCTGTTTGCGACCTCAACGCCTGCGCCCCCCCCCCCCAGCCGGTCCACGAGAATTCAGCCGTCCCCTCCCGCAGCTTTTGCCTCTCGATGCCAGGACTCTCTTCCACCTCCTGTCCCCTCCGTCACGTCCTCGTGTTTGCCTTCTCGTTCACATCCGAGAAACTTTACGGGTGCGACTATTTGTCCGTGCGATGCCCCGAGTGTGGTGCAGGAGCGGGGTGAATTTTCAGAGGCTTAATTGGAACCCACATCCTTTCAAGCTGCAATACAGAGGGCTTGGCAAGGGGTCTTTCGGAGGAGGGGGGTCAAAAACTATGAACGAACGTTTTATTTTATTTGTTTGTAAATGCCTCCCATTGGAGACGACTCAGAGCAGAGCCTGCCTAGTTACTTGGTTACAGGAGAGAAATGTTAGGCTGGTCCTGGATCGTTGAAGAACACCCCCCATCCCTGATGCATTACGGGACCTGAAGTGGGAAGAATCGGGGGGGGGGGGGGGGTTGCGGATACCACACTGCATTGGGATGCAAGTTCAAAAGTCTCCCTCCTGAAACCAGGTAGCTTGGCAGCTCTGTTAAAGGCAGTAGAAGAGGACTGGAAGGCTCATCTGCATACTGCTCCCAGCATCCCCTGGGAGAGGAGTCCAGAGGTCACCGCAAGCGATCCAGGGATTGAATTCCACAGCCCCAGCTTCCAGAGATCCCCTCACTCTTTGCAGTAGAGGAGGAGCGGAAGGCTCATCTGCATACTGCTCCCAGCATCCCCTGGGAGAGGAGTCCAGAGGTCATCGCAAGCGATCCGGGGATTGACTTCCACAGCCCCAGCTTCCAGAGATCCCCACACTCTTTGCAGTAGAGGAGGATAGGAAGGCTCATCTGCATACTGCTCCCAGCATCCCCTGGGAGAGGAGTCCAGAGATCACCGCAAGCGATCCAGGGATTGACTTCCACAGCCCCAGCTTCCAGAGGCTCCACACCTTTCGCAGTAGAAGAGGACTGGAAATGCGTGCCTAATGGTGTGTGAACTTCAAACCCTTCAATTAACTGAGTGAAGATCAATTTAATGGTGGTTAAAGAAGATTGGTAAGTATAGCTTTGGGAAATCTTTGGACTTATATAAGTTTGATGAAATAGAAGGATATATTCTTTAGAGTTTGTGTGTCTGAGGTAATAAGCAAGCCAGAGATAGAGGTCTTTAAGATCATGGGAGGTCTTGAACGAGTAGATGTGAATCGGTTATTTACTCTTTCGGATAATAGAAAGACTAGGGGGCATTCCATGAAGTTAGCATGTGGCACATTTAAAACTTATCGGAGAAAGTTCTTTTTTACTCAACACACAATTAAACTCTGGAATTTGTTGCCAGAGGATGTGGTTAGTGCAGTTAGTGTAGCTGGGTTCAAAAAAGGTTTGTATAAGTTCTTGGAGGAGAAGTCCATTAACTGCTATTAATCAAGTTGACTTAGGGAATAGCCACTGCTATTAATTGCAGCAGTAGCATGGGATAGACTTAGTTTTTGGGTACTTGCCAAGTACTTATAGCCTGGTTTGGCCTCTGTTGGAGAGGATGCTGGGCTTGATGGACCATTGGTCTATTTCTTATGTTCTTATGTTCAGCTATCCCCTTGTTTGTAGATTGGTGTAACTAACCCTTCTGACCACATCTGAGGGAAATGGCCTGAAAGTAGAATCGGGTTAAATAATTTTTCTTGTGCTTCTTGGATTTTGGGGCCATGTGCTTTTCTGGAGGCATCCCTTTATTTTCTCTCTCCCTCGCACTCTTCCATCCTGTCGTGTGTGTGTCTTTCCTTACGAATATTCTCTGGTTGCACAAAAGCTACCATTCTGTGATATATCGCTTCTATTTTATGTTTTGCTGCCACCAGCGTGTTATAATCTGGTGTGGTTGTGGATCCTGGCTCATAGTGAGAACTGGCTCCACCCATAGGGAGGAGCCCTGTGGGGGACTCACTACGATAGGCGTGGCCTCAGCTGAGACGGACAGAAAGTGTAACAAGGCTTTATTAGACTGGAACGTGGGAAATACCCACCGAGTGGAAGGAAGACACAGTCCAGAGTAGAATAGTAGTTCACAGATGTAATCCCCGGTAGTGGCCTGCAGAGCGGGGTACGCCAGGGAACTCCTCTCCAGGTGGTACACCTCTCAGGGTAGATCCAGTAGTGACCCGCAGTGCGGGGTATTCTGAGAATCACACAGTAGTAGAACAGAAAGGTGCAGGAGGTCAGCAGAGCAAGGTAGAAGATGGTGTTCACTCCAAAGTGTAGACAATGGTTAGCTGGGATGAGCACGGTAGTGGCCCGAGGCACGGGGTACACCGGCGGTTCCAACGGCACGATGGTAGTAGCAAGAGAAGTACTCACAAAGCTGAATTGACTGGATGCTTCAGGGAGGAAGGCCCTCCGAGGAGCGGATAGCCAGAACCTGACAAGGCCCCCGAGGAGCGGGTACCTAGAGCGTTCTAAGGTCAGAAGTCCAGGAACGAGTTCAACGTAACGAAACGAAGTGTCTCCAAGAGTAGTGGAATTAAGCAGGGAGGAAGTCCTTGCTAACTCGTAGGAAGTATAGGCTGGATGGGTTAAATACTGCTGACAGGTGTTGTCATGCAGAGGGGACGCCCCCGAGGTTCCCGCCATGACGTGAATAAGAGAGGGCCTGGCGCGCGCGCGCCCTAGGTAGTCCCTGATTCAAGATGGCGGACGGGATCGCCCACACTGTCCCGGGGACGCCGAGGAAGGCGGCGTTTGCAGGCTGAGGCCGCCATGGCCTTGAGAATAGCTGTAGCAGGGAGAAGAGAGGTGAGCAACAGAGGTCGCAGCCGTCTGCGACCGGGCGCAACACGGCGTCTGCATTGGATTTAGCTTGTGTAACCCACAAGGCATTCGTAACCTTTCGTTCAAGGGAGCACGAGAGCTGCATTATGGGAAATTTGCCCTATTGTGATAGGACCCCTCCGCGTTTTCCATGTCTTGACTCAGGATGCAACCTCAGCGCCCCCTCTGGTCACCCCAGGGTATGATGGGGAAGCTGTTTTTTCCTGTCTCCCAAAATCTAAAGAAGGCATTGCTTGGTTAGTGGGGGATATCCAAGGAAGTGCTCATTACAGCTGCACTGTTATTCATAGCTCCGTTTCATTTTACAGTAAATCCCAAGTTTATGCAGTTGTTGTTGGGCGTTAGGAGGCGAGCCTGTCTGAAGTGATGAAACCGAATTAAAAGTTTAGCTATCCGTACAGCTGTTACCCGCATCACGTGCAGGCAGGACAGAAAGGCCGGAATTAAACGGAGGCCTTTACTCCCGCTGCTCCGGCCGGCTGACAGCCGATCGAACGACCTTCTGTAGATCGGCGTCGGCGTCCGTTTCTGAGGGCAGTCGCTCGGCGCTGTGTCACGAGGCGGTTGCGAAGGAGGAGGGTGGGGCGCACGTGCATCGTTCCTCTCCGCCTGTGAGGGAGAAAGCTCTCGTTCATGCGTGTCCTCTGCCCCCCCATGGAGACCGTGCCGCTGCCTGGTCCGCTTCATCTCCACCATCTGCCCGTGACAGAGATGGCGGTTCTCCTTCCAACTCCACCCTCTCTTTCCGCCAGGGGGGGGGGTGTGAACTGGTGAACTGTTCTTTGCATTCTGCCTGTGATTGGAGCTGTGACTGCGATAACCCTCTCTCTCTCTCTCTCTCTCACATGTTCTACCTCACAGGGAACCTCTGGCAGTGAAGGCCCCTCAGGACCCCCTGGTGAGAGGGTAAGTGTGAGGCTCCGGCCCTCTCCCCGTCAACGTCCCCGGCGCGGCGCTGCCGGCGCGGCACTGCCGGCGCGTTGCCCGGCAGTCTCGGGAGCATGCCGCTTACAAACACCATTCTTCTTATTCTGCGACTCAGCCGTGAGCAGTAACCACTCTAAAACCCTTACCCTTTAAAGCCATATTCTCCCCACGGGCTGCATCGGTAACTCTCTGGCTTATTCCGGCGCCAAACTTTGGGCAGAGCTGGTTGGGAGCTCCGAGGCCTCCCGCACTGGGTCAGCACGTATTTCACGGCGTCCCTCCCCAGAGCCGGATATTTCTTGGGGTGACTTCCGTGTAACGCGCGGCTAAGTGCTGTAGTTAATATTTCAAATATTACATTCTGTGTTTCCTCTCTTTCTCTTCTGATTAGGGTCTCCCGGGACCTCAGGGTCCAAATGGCTTCTCAGGACCTAAGGGACCCCCTGTAAGTATCCCTGAAAGGTATTGGGGGGGGGGGGAGGGTCATGGTGAATGTGTCGAGGCTCGTGGTTTATCCATCAATGGCCATTATTTTGCCAACAAAAGATATCAAGCATCTTATTGTTATGATTTCTCAGCGAAACCCCAAATTCCTGCACCTTGAAATATTATTTCCTGCCTTATTTAAGCATCCATGGGGCAGGGACAGCAGCATTGGCTCTGGCTAGTTGGATTTTCTTTTTTTTTTTTTGCCGCCCCCAAAATTTTACTGCTCTGGGCAACTGCCTAGTTTACCTCATGGAAGCACCGGCCCTTGCTGAAGGAGGAGTTGGGGGGGGGGGACTGTTCAGCCTCGGAGGAAGTCATCTGGGCTGCTGACCTGCTGTTTTCTTTTCCCCCAGGGGCCTCCAGGAAAGGACGGGATCCCAGGGCACCCGGGTCAGAGAGGAGAAGTGGTGAGTGACCGTGAAATGTTTTTTTTCTCATCTTCTCTGACACCCCCCCCCCCCCCAGGTGGTGAGACGCTTCTCTTGTTCACGCCCTCTGCTCTCCTCTCCCTTCCTTCTCAGGGCTTTCAAGGGAAGACGGGGACGGTTGGCCCGCCCGGCGTCGTTGGTCCGCAGGTGAGCTCGCCTGGCTCTGGGCCCACGAAATGGCAACCGTGGCTCAGAATTTCTCGAGGGGAGTCCTGGTCGGAAGACGTCTTTGTCGTCTCACGGAAGCCACTCACAGAGGGGGTAGACAACACCCAAGGGTCTCTGAGGATCTTCTCTTGGGAGCTTCACTCAGGCCCTCCTGTTGTTTGCCAGATTAGATGTCACCCGATCAGGATGACGGGGAGCACTGACGATTCGGAAGTAGGGGTCGCTAGTCCCTGTGCCTGATAACTCTGCTTTCTGACACGGTTTCTCCTCCCCCCCCCCCCCAGGGATCGACTGGTGAAACTGGTCCGATGGGGGAGAGAGGACATCCCGGTCCTCCGGGTCCACCTGGCGAGCAAGGCCTGCCCGGTACATCTGGAAAGGAAGGAACCAAGGTAAGGAGGTGCAGGACGTCTGCTGGTCCTCTGGTTTTTCTTTTGAATAAAAAATAATAGCCACAAAAAAAAAAAAAAGAAGATTATAACTTTACTGTTAACAAAAGACGACCGGGTGCAGATTTTCTAAGGAAAGAAAATGCGAATGTGTAGGAGAAAGTCCGTAAGATAAGTCTAGGCTTGGATAAGGGCCTAGCGTAGCGGCTGCGACAGCGTTGGCGCTACCCATGGCCAAGTGGGTTCTCAGGCACACGACGGGCACGGCTGCTTATACGTTGCAAGCTGAGGCGGATCCAAATGATTTTCCGGCGCTGGCAGCGATTTTAAAAGGGAACCGGGCGCCTAGCCAGAGAGTTGGGTATCTGGACCCGTGGGTTAGACAACTGCCCCGGGCACAGCGAGTGCATTTAGCCGTGAACCTAGCTCTGCCCTTTGTGAAGCGCGTCCAGTGAAACTGACAGGGCGTGGCAGTGATCCTGAGCGGTGCTTCAAAATCTCTCTCTGTGTCTGTTCTGCCCTCAGGGTGACCCTGGACCCATCGGCTCGCCGGGAAAGGACGGGCCTGCAGGACTCCGAGGCTTCCCCGGTGAGAGAGGCCTCCCCGGCACCGCGGTGAGTACCGGCATCCTGTAGCCGTGGATCCAGCAGTGCGCATGCTGTAGTGACAGCTCTCTGCGGAGCCCGAGACTCCCCCCCCCCTCGGCGAGAGCGTCTCTGAATGGGCAGTGGGTGATGGAACGCGATCAATGTCTACGCTGTAGTGACAGCTCCGCCCGGGGCCCAAAGCAAAGCCCGTCAGCCTGAGAGAAGTGCCTGTAACGTTTCAGGCAGCCGGAGGTGAGCAGGCGCGAGCCTGGCCCCTGTGTGCCGGTCCTCGCCCCCGCCTGCAGGTTGTAGTCCCTCCTGCTGCCGGTACACGAGCTCTCAGGACGCAGCCGGCGTCCGGGCGTAAGCTCCTGCTGCCTGATTCCACCTTGAGACCGATCTCGCTATGATATTCTACACGCCTCGTCAACGTCACTCGTGAGCGGGGCAGACGTGGTGCTGAGTGAGAGGGTCCAGGAGATCGGCTTAAGACATTTGAAAACACAATAAAATGTTTCGTGAAGGCCGAACACAGCTCATAGCCGGTGTCCATTCCGTGGCAAGAGTTTTATCCCCTGTGTTCCTTGCTAAGGGGGGGTGTCTGTCGCCACGTTTCACGTGCCACGGTATTATTCCTGACTATTTTAATCTACATCCTCCCTCTGACTCCACCTGTGCAGGATTCAGCGCGATGCCCGTGATATTATCAGTAAAATTTGCTACGGTCGGCAGAAGCATTGTTTTTTTTTTTTTGGAGTGAACGAGTTTGCTGCTCGCGTGTTACTGTTAACGTGTGTTTGTATTTTTTTTTCCCCCCCCCGCAGGGCGGCGCAGGACTGAAGGGTAACGAAGGCCCGGCTGGTCCTCCCGGACCTGCTGTGAGTATCTGAGCGCAATTCCCGCCCCCTCAGCCAGAGGTCCATTCTGCTTGAGCGCGGAAGGAGACGTGTCCCGTTCCGGGGGCGTATTCACAGCCACAGGAATGGAGGGAGAGAGACACCAGGAATAGCCCAGCCTCTGTCCCCGAGATTTTATTTATCTCAATATCTTGCTATTCCCTAGGGCCTGAAAGTAGATTGCAATAACAATCTGAAATTTAAAAAAAACCAAACAAAAACAAAACAAAAAAAAAAACATATCAACAATGCTACAATATAAAATAAACAACCCACCCTAAAACAAAACAAAAAAAATATATTCCAGTTTAAGTCCCATCAAACCTCCTCAAAAGCGCAACCAAATAATAAACATTCGGCATCCGAAAACTAACTTTAAAAGCCAGGACTTCACTTGCTTCCTAAACATCAAATATCTATCTCCCTTCTTGAGTTTCCAAGGGAAGCAGATCCCAAAGACCTGGAGCACAACTGAGCAGCCCCGGCCCAAGGAAAGGCTTAACCACCCGGCTTACAGCAGGTTAAAGCATCAAACGCATATTGTGGTCCAGATCCGTGCAAGCAACTTAACGTGCGATGCCCGTAATCTTAAAACTCACTCCTGGACTGGACCGGGAGCGCTGGGCTAATACGGCCGCACCGTTCTCTTCCTTCCCCACCGCCAACCCTGCAGCCGTGGGTGGGTTTTTTTTCCCACCGGCCGCCTGCTGCTTCAAACCGCCCAGCAGATGGAGGGGGCACCGGGGATAAACCCCCCACACCCTCCCTGGCGACTCTGACGTCAACGTCCTTAACCTGCCACGTTTCCTCCCCTCCCGCTGCCGGGTACGGAGGAGGGAGGGAGGGGGGGGGGAGCGTCTGTGCTGGCCTCGTCCCCGCCCGACACGGGCTGGGGGCTCTTCGTGGGCACTGACCCCCGCCCCCCTCATCGGCTCACTGCTAACTGGCACCGGGAATGAAGCCCCCCCCCCCCCCCCGTTAAACTCATTTGAATTTCTTCCTTCCTGCAGGGATCGCCAGGAGAGAGAGGTGTGGCGGGGCCGGGAGGTGCGATCGGTCCCCCGGGAAGACCTGGCCCCCAAGGGCCCGCCGGCCCCGCCGGAGAGAAAGGAGTTCCTGTAAGTGGGAGCGGAGAAAGGGGGGGGGTGGGGGGGGGGTAACGGCGCAACCTCAAGAGTGGAGTGGATTGCGGGATGGGCGCATGCGATGCCTCTACCGCCGCAGAGTTGTTATCTTGACGTCATGGCGTCTCTCTTGGCTTTGTTCCGTTCAGGGTGAGAAAGGCCCGATAGGCCCGGCGGGCCGGGACGGGCTCCAGGGTCCGGTAGGTCTGCCGGGCCCCGCGGGACCTGCCGGCGGCGCTGGAGAGGACGGCGACAAGGTGAGCCCTCCCTCTGTCTGCCCCTCCCCTGTGCGCCATCCGCCCTGCCCGTAAAAGTCACCGTGTCTGACCCTCCCTCCTCCCCCCCCCCGGGTTCTGTTCCTTCACAGGGTGAACTCGGTGAGCCCGGTCAGAAAGGCGCGAAGGGAGGAAAAGGAGAACACGTAAGCATACAAGTCCAGTCGTCTGTCCGTGTCTGCTTTCCTGCCTTGTCTTTCAGTCCTAACACCTGATGCACCCACCCTTTTATCTGTTTAATACACATCTGCCGTGTTCCCGCCCCTCAGCACTTCTCCGCCTGCATCGCCTCCCCTCTTTCTGTCGCTCTAACGTCCACGTAGCCGTTCTCCTCTCCGGTTAGGGGAACCGGTGCCGCCTCTCAGTCTCCTGGGCTCCGAAGCTTGCTAATGGCGTTTTTTCTCTTACAGGGGCCCCCTGGACCTCCCGGCCCCATGGGCACAGTCGGGCAGCCAGGCGCGGCGGTGAGTAACAGGATAACATCTTCGCGATTAAGCGGCGAGGCTCTCTCTTTTTTTGAGCTTGCGGTGCGGCAGCCGGCTAAGTTTGGAAGTTAGCCGGTCAAATGGCGGGATTTAAAAAAAAAAAAAAAAATCCTGCCACGCTCAGCAGCTTCCGTTTTAGCTGGCACAGGGAGGGGGATTATTCTAGGACGGGCCCCTCGTTCGACTAAATTAATCAGATAAGCACCAACATTCGGCATTTTCCAGTTTAGTTGGCCAGTCAAGTCTAGGATAGCTCTTTGGCTGTCCTAAAGTTAGTCGGCATTCTAGGGCGGGCCCCTCGTTCGACTAAATTAATCAGATAAGCACCAACATTCGGCATTTTCCAGTTTAGTTGGCCAGTCAAGTCTAGGATATCTCTTTGGCTGTCCTAAAGTTAGTCGGCATTCTAGGGCGGGCCCCTCGTTCGACTAATTAATCAGATAAGCACCAACATTCGGCATTTTCCAGTTTAGTTGGCCAGTCAAAGTCTAGGATAGCTCTTTGGCTGCCCTAACGTTAGTCGGATAAAACTTTATCCAGCTAACTTTTAAAGCAGCTGGGAACCTTCAGTGGTTAAGCCGCACCGCTGAATAGCTCGGCCAAGTTAGCTGAATAAGTATGAACGACTAACTTGGGCATTGGTCAAGCCATTGAATATTTGCCTCAACGTTTCTTGAATCTCCGACTCATGGTAAGATTCTGCCTCTCGCCGGCACCCTACAACGTTTGGGGGGGGGGGGGTTTACTCAGCAAGACAGCCGTGAACCTCAAGTCTTGTTCTTATGCTTGTCCCTAAGGGTGCTGATGGCGAGCCAGGCCCTCGGGGTCTCCAGGGCCCCTTTGGCGCCAAAGGCGATGAGGGGACCCGCGGGTTCCCCGGCCCACCCGGCCCTATCGGTCTGCAGGTGAGTCACGCCGTCAGCTTGCCGGAATTGTTTTGCTTTTCACAGCCGCAGGTCCAGACTTCAGACTTTTGCCACCCACTAACGAGTCTCTTGTCTGTCTGTCTTGCAGGGCCTGCCTGGCCCCTCCGGAGAGAAAGGCGAGACGGGAGATGCAGGCCCGATGGTGAGTATTTCGCTTTCACGTCATTCTGTACCATTCCTAGCCTGGTGCCCCCTCCCATTATAGAGATGCCGTAGACGCACCTCTGTGCCAGGGGCTGGGCTTTGCGGTTCTCACGAATCTCAGACCCGGCCGCTTGGCAGTTCACTACAGTTTGAAGAAAGGGGGGGGGGGGGGGGGGATGAACGAGCAGCTTTGGAGTCCTTTGATAATTCTGACGTCTATCAAATGCTTTTTGGAACTGATTGCCTACGTAATTATCTTTCCTATCAGGGTCCACCCGGCCCTCCCGGACCCAGAGGCCCTGCTGGACCCAATGGAGCTGACGTGAGTGTTGCATCCTTTCCCTGTTTTTATGTCCTCCTTCTGGTCTGCGTTCTGTTATGGCCTCTCCTCGGCGTAACCAGCCATGCTCTCTCTAATCCGCAGGGCCCTCAAGGTCCACCAGGAGGAATCGGAAACCTTGGAAACGTTGGAGAGAAGGTAACACTGACTCTTCTTTAAAACTCATGAGGTTGGGTGTGTTAGGGCACCGAAAAGGCTGTGTAGCATCCCACTGTCACATGGGGCACAATGGATGAGTGAATCTCGCCGGGCCTCAGCTCCACACACGTTCCAAGCCCTGGGTGGCATCACGGTTGACTTCCAGGGTTCTCTTTAGCCGTGCTACAGAATCATGGACATAAGAGGCTTGGAAGGGCACCTCACGAGGTCACGTGGTCCATCCGCTGCCTCCAGTCATGATCCACCGTTCTTATATCCTCCCAGGCAGACGCGTGTCTGACCTGCTTTTACGTACCCTCTTGTAACAGTGAATCCGTCTCATCCCAGGGTGTCTCATTCTAGCATTTGAATCCTCTCACAGTAACATAGTAACGATGGCAGACAAAGACCAAATGGTCCATCCAGCCTGCCCAGGAAGTTTCTTAGGGTGGTAACCAATCTCCTTGCTGTAATAAAAGCTCATTACTCCTTGTCTTTTTCCAAGTGGAAATGGAGAGCGATCCCCACTCTCATTGTAACCCCGCCCACTCTGTATCTGAAGACTTCTATCAACTCACTTTTGTCTCTTTTCCCGGGCCGTGTATAACCAGTTCCTTTACCATGGGTCATATTACTTAAGGCTCTGATCACGTTTGCTACTCTTCTCTGGGGTTTCTTCCTGGTTTCTCCACATCCCTTATGAAGTATGGGGCCCAAAACAACAATGACCCTACCAGAGCTGGGAAAATCGCTTCATGTAGCTTAGATGGATGTTGGTTGATGACAGTGCCAGGGCTCTCAGTACCTTTTTATAGATGATTGTTGGTTGGTGACCCTACCAGGGCGCTCTGTAGCTCTTTTTTAGGTGGTCGTTGGTGACAGTTCTAGGGCTGTGTATGTAGATGATTGTTGGCTGGTAAGCCCTTTGCAGTTGCATTATAGATGTCTGTTGGTTGATGGCAGCGTCAGGTCTCTCTATAACTGCATTATTCTTATTCTTCTCACAGGGTGAGCCTGGTGAATCCGGAGCTCCTGGCGTTGCAGGTGAATCTGGACCAAAGGTATGTCCTGTACTTTCCTCTTCCCCATCTGTCTGTCTGTCTCCCCATTCTGAAGATGTGGACCTCTGAGATTCCACCCGAACTTATCAAGAACTGGTTCACCTGTGCATGACCTTTCTAAGGCCTCCCACATCCTCAGGTGCTGTAAATTGGTTGAAATGGGGACCTCATTGTTCTCATATTATGGAGGTCTTGATATGTGCTAGTTATCCTCTAACTCCCAGGAATCTCCTCTTATCCCATGGTTCCTGTGATTTACTGAAGTTATTATATGGGGTTTTTTTTTTGGTTTTTTTTAATGTTATAATCCATCGTGGTGGGGGACCTCATTCTAGGTAAGTTGCTACAGGGACACGTGCTGCAAACCTCAGTTTCTGTCTCTTCCTTTAGGGAAATCGAGGTGAGCGAGGGGAAAAAGGAGAGGCTGGTCAGCCTGGCGCCGCGGGACCTGCTGGTGGTAGAGGTCCCCCTGGAGACGACGGACCGAAGGGGAACCCTGTAAGTGATGCAAATGCTCTGCTTCATGCTGGGGTCAGACAGACGTGCTGGCAGTGCCCAGATTTTAGCCACAGAGGTTTGGGTGAGAAGGATCTTGTAGACTTCCCAACCTGGTTGGCCAAAGGGTTCCTTTGCTAGGCGTCCAGTGGTTTTATACGTGATGGGCTCAATTTTTGTAGGGGCCTAACCAGCGGCGGACTCACGATGTCAGACCGGCCCGGGTATTCGCCGCCCAGGCCACGTCACGTGGTCTGCCGAGCGCGGCTCTGTCATGGCCACGCATGGCAGACCACGTGACTGGAGCGATCGGCCCACCGGGGGATGCCCGATCCCCCAATAGGCCAATCTGCCCCTGGGCCCTAACGTAGGGAGTTAGGAGCCTAAATGGGCCCCTATGTAACCTGGCTAGGGCAGTAGGTGGCTACAGGGGCATAGGTCGAGAAGGGGAAACAAAGTTGGGAGCTCAGCACTGATTTTCAGCACTGGACACCTTACTTGGGAGCCTAAATCTAGGCAAATGAATTGCAGGCCTAAATTTAGGATGACATTTTCAGCCAAAAGCCGCACGAAAACTAGTTGAGAATATCCCTAAATTTAGGCACCTGATTTAGGGAGCGAGCAGTTTTTGAAATTTGATCCCTCTGAACCTATGCGAAGCGGTGAACATTTTTTTAAATTGACCCCCCCTATGTGTACTGACCTTGCTGTGTGGTTTTCTACTCTGTGTTTGTGGTTTTATTCTCTGTTGAGGAGCATAAACCCCCATCCATTTTAACCTATAGGCCCTGATTTCCCCCATCTCATCCTAGTCCCTCTCCCCTAATGCAGGCTTACACTGATGGTCAGAGGTGCCTTAGGGTAACAAACTTTGCTCCCCATCTCTCACCAGTGATTCCTCCTCTCAGAAAAAGGCTAAAATTCTCAGTCGCTTCACTCTTCCACTGCAGACGGGAGATGCAGCCTTTCACACGCATTCTTTTTTTTGCTCACTCGCTGGTCTTTAGGGTCCTGTTGGTTTCCCTGGTGATCCTGGTCCTCCCGGTGAACTTGGTCCTCGTGTAAGTACCCTCTTACTACACCCCTTTGGGCGTTATTAAATTGTTCAGCGAATGAGCTTTTCAGGTCTCTCGTGTTCGCAGAAGTCCAGATCTGGGCCCTTCGCCGATCCTCTCTCTCTCTCTCTCTCAATCTCTCCGCGCGAGGAGGCCGACGCTGGGAGAAACACTTCTTAGGGTTAAACAGGGAAAGAGAAGCCAGCTACAGGAAGTTGCAGCCTGTACACAGTGACAGCAGGGGGCGCTGCTCCCCATGGACAGATCTGGGTGTGAATGTCCCTGTAGAGACAGCAGGGGGCGCTGCTCCCCATGGACAGATCTGGGTGTGAATGTCCCTGTAGAGACAGCAGGGGGCGCTGCTCCCCATGGACAGATCTGGGTGTGAATGTCCCTGTAGAGACAGCAGGGGGCGCTGATTCCCATGGACAGATCTGGGTGTGAATGTCCCTGTAGAGACAGCAGGGGGCGCTGCTCCCCATGCACAGATCTGGGTGTGAATGTCCCTGTAGAGGCAGCAGGGGGCGCTGCTCCCCATGCACAGATCTGGGTGTGAATGTCCCTGTAGAGACAGCAGGAGGCGCTGCTCCCCATGCACAGATCTGGGTGTGAATGTCCCTGTAGAGACAGCAGGAGGCGCTGCTTCCCATGGACAGATCTGGGTGTGAATGTCCCTGTAGAGGCAGCAGGGGGCGCTGCTTCCCATGGACAGATCTGGTGTGAATGTCCCTGTAGAGACAGCCGGGGGCCGCTGCTCCCCATGGACAGATCTGGGTGTGAATGTCCCTGTAGAGACAGCAGGGGGCGCTGCTCCCCATGGACAGATCTGGATGTGAATGTCCCTGTAGAGACAGCAGTGGCGCTGCTTTCCCTGGACAGGTCCGATTAGGCGCAGGTATGTGTGTGGGCGGGCACTGCTCCCTGTGTACAAGTCTTCTTGTGAGCAGCTCACCTTCCTCACCAGGAAGTGCACTTTTTTTTTTTTTTCTGGAAGAAAGTCGTAGGAGATCGGAGCGGGAATCTTTGCCTCTCCAGCGTCCATCCCCATTATCAGGTGAAGACTACTTCTGGCAATGAGGGGAGAAGCAGGGAAATGGTCGAATTAGTGCAAGACCGAGCCTTTTTTTTGTCACAGCTTCAGTATTAATGCTGAATATTCAGGGGTAAAAGGGAGATAAACCCAGGCAAAGAGAAGCCGTCAGAAATCACTGCACGATGGCGTGGAAGAGAACAGAATATTTTTCCGCTAAATCTTGTTTTCTTTCCTAAATGACGCAGGGTCAAGACGGTGCAAAGGGCGAACGCGGAGATAATGGTGAAATTGGGCAGACGGTGATGGTAGAAGCCTTACAAATCTGACTTTATCTGTTCCCGCACTGTAATGTCTTTGTTTCCTGCTTTCATCCCTCAAGTGTTTTACGGGCCCCTCTTTTGGATCAATGCCTCTGTCTGATCCTCAGGTCTTCCCGTGGTCCATGGGGCATCCATAGGATTGGTGTCTCTGACTCATGGGTTGTCCTCATGGGACATCCTTAATTATGGTGTCCCTCTGAGGTTCTCATGGCTTAAAAATGGTCCTACTGGGACAACCTTAGGATGGGTGTCTCTGATCCTAGACTCTCCAGGTGTTCCAGTGGGAAATTCTTCTAGTTTTTCCTCTCAGACCTTTCAGGTCCTCCCCATTCCCCAGCCTTCCTGCTCTCACTGGAGTCCCTCTCTGTCTTCTCTTTAGGGCTCCCCTGGTCCCACTGGTGAAAACGGTCCACCAGGTCCTCCTGGAAAAAGGGGTAAGCGGCTGACCTTTAGCTTTATTTAAACTTGAATGACCAACCCTTTGACTTACAGTCCGGAAATAAAACCCTAATTCTCAGAGTTGGGTTTCATTGCTGTCAGAACCATCAGGACCCGGTCTTCTGCAGTCCAACAGGGGGGGTGGGGGGGGGATCAGCTGTACAGTCACTTCAGTAATTGTAGTCAGCTCAGACACGGCTGTTTTAATGTACAGAACACGTGTAGCACAAGTGTACAAAATGTCCAGGAGAGTTACTGTAGACAGGAAATTCTTCTTGTTTCCATACAGTGCACACAAATAACCTGTATGTCTTCCTAGCTGATATTTTTGGCAGAACTGAAGACTTCCAAACAGTGAGATATAAGCGTGTGATGCCTACCTAAGATATATGCCTTTGGAAGAGGCCCCCCTCAGTTAATGATTTTGTAACCACGCTCTGCCCTGGAGGAGGGGGGGTTGTTTATGACCTTTCTTGTGTGTGGTCTCCTTTCCAGGGTCCAGCTGGTTCGCCTGGTCCTGAGGGGCGTCAAGGAGAAAAAGGTTCCAAGGTAACCAGCTTTACTACCGTTACCATGAGATAACTCATCCGCCAGAGTGTTGTGAGAAGAAGGGGGGGGGGTGGGTGCTCTGCTAGGATCATTTCTAAAATATTGCATCCCGTTTCCTTGATAAGTCTAAAGGAAGTTATTCGGCAAAAAATGAGCTTCCTTAGCTTGGAGTTCTGATAGTACCTCAGCGGTAATGGTATGGCATGCAAAGGTCATGGGGTTGAGGTACTGTATAGACATGTTAGAGTTATAAGTTGACGGTACTAAGATGTGAGGGTCATGGGGTGGAGATACCATTTAGCCATGTCGGATTACAGGTACTGTAGAGATGTTTTAGAGTTACAGGGCGAAGGTACCGAGATGTCAGGATCATGGGATGAAGGTATGGTATAGCCCAGTTAGGGTTACAGGTAGAAGGTACTGAGATGTTAATGTTTAAGAAGGTATGGCCAGGTAAAGGACAAGTAGGGGTAGAAGTCCATGTTTAGGTCAGAGTAGAACGGAGGCCATGTTGAGGTCATGCTTGGCCAATCTAGCTTGAATTGGAGTTGGATTCATATGGAGTTAGCGTGGCTTAACTTCAGCAGTCGTTGGATCCATTCGTGCTGAAAATGTTTCCAAACAGAGCAGAGTGAAGGGAGTATCTCTGGAAGGAGCTTCCTTTCCTGCTAGACAAAGAGTGGTGATCTGAGAGATCGTACTTGTATGGCTTCCTTCACTGTCTGAGAGCTCACCTAACCCTGTGGAGGTCAGGCTAACTTCTTCTTTACATTTCTAGGGTGAATCTGGTGCCGAGGGTCCTCCCGGAAGACAGGTCCTGTGGGACCTCAGGGCCCCACCAGGGAAACAAGGGAACCGATGGTCTGCGAGGTATTCCAGGTCGTGCGGTAAGTGTCCCTCTACCATTGCCTTCATTCAAACCACCTGCGGAGAGGGGGGATCCCGTATTTATGTATCCCCCCATCTCCGTTCAGCCCTGACATTGTGGTGTCAGTCCTTGGTCAGGAACCACAGACCATAGCTCCCTCTGGTACCCAGCTGATGTGCATCCTAAGTCAGACTGTTAGGCGTTGTCTTTGAGCGATAGCTGAGACTCCCACCCCCCCCCCCCCCCCAAGACTGGGAGTGCAGCATCCCCCAGCCAGGAACTACAAACCAGGTCTTCAACATGGCAACGTGCAGCACTTGCCAGGAAGCCACCAGACTGGCCTGGTCTGGTGTCCACTTCTCTTGAACTGTTGCTGTCAACCACAGCACATCGCAAGAGGCAGGCCTTGGCCTACCCTCAGTGGCACCCCAGTTACGTCAAGCTGGGACCCAGAGCAGAAACTAAGACATTGGATCCCTCCCACTACATCCTGGCCTCTCTCCCCTCACCCACTCTCCCCTCTCTTCCCCTTATCCTTTCTCTTTTATCCTACCCCCTCTCCAATTCACAGTCCTTCTCCATAATCACCTGTTTTAGATCTCCCCAACCCAGTCCTCCCACCCTTGATCCTCAACCTTCAGTCCTTGGCCTTCCACCCCCATCATCGATCCTTCTCTCCCCAAAACACCAATTCTTTGTACCTGTGACCCCCCCGGGTCTAACTGTGTCAGCCTCAGCCTCCAGTCCTGTCCTCAGCTTCAAGCCTTGGCCCTTCTCATCTCTCTGTGTCCTCCTGTACTGCAGCCCAACCGTTTTCTTGTAGCTTGAACCGTGCACAGCAGCGAGCCTCATGCCAATTCACATTGTTGAAACTAGACCTGCACCGCACAGCAGGATTCAAGGCTTACGGCATGAATTGTATGTTATTTTTATGGATGTTTTTTTTAATGTTACCCGCATAGATCTATGGATATTGCGGGCTGTAAGTGCCTAAATATATAAAATAAAATAATGATGTGGCAGTGGTAGCGCCGCTCTCCTCCTGCCATGTGATATCTCTGGTTGCAATATCGGAGGCCGGGAATGTCGGGGGACAAGGCAAGGGAGCGAGAGGGTCATGTCCCTTACAGCTCCGGGCTGATGGCAGCTTTCGTCACCAGGGTCCCTTGTGACATCAGGGGACCCCAAGGCAATTGTCCTGCTTTTCCTGCTCCCCCCCCCCCCAAAAAAAAAAAATATATATAAACCACCACCCTGACCCCAGTGAGATATCACAAGGCCTTCCTTAAAAGTCTCACTTTGACATGAGTGGCATGCTAGACTGAAGTCAGATTAATATCAAAGACACGGAGGATTATAAGACCACACGAGATAAAAGCAAAATGTTTCAAGCATGAAAAAGGGACTTCTCACAAAACAGAGCCTCATCCAATGAGCAGAGTGCCAGTAGGAGTCCAAAGAAAAACTTTTTATAAATTCTAAATATGCAAGCAATGTCGAGAGATGTAACGAGAATGAATGGAGCAAGCCAACAAGCGGGCGTCCCTACAGCCAATAAACAAATAACCTTTGATTTAACGTGCTAGCCCGAAACGTGCTCCTCATCTAGCGATCAATCTCTCCCTCCCTTCCTCTTTCTTACAGGGGGAGCTGGGCCCGGCCAGGCACGACAAGGACAGGCCGGGTCCTCCGGACCAATAGTGAGTAAACAGCCAACTTTGCACAAAGGCTGAGAATTCAGAGCTTTCCGTTGACGTAAATGCCTTCATCTCTTTCTTGGGACCTCCTCGAAACTTGACTCCTCAAGAGTCCTCCAGATCAATGTGTACGGGGGGGGGATGATATGGAGATGTCTTGGTGTTATTCACAGTGTCTGATGTGTGTATGTGGTGCGTGGGGTGGGGGTGGGGGCTGTCTCGGTGTTATTCTCGGTGTCTGATCCATAGTAATGGTTCTGGGAGTGTGTCTCGGTGCTGAACATGGATATCGTGATGTTTCCTCTCTCTCCTTTCATGATGCAGGGACCTCCTGGTCTTCCCCGGACTGAAGGGCGATTCTGGGGCAAAGGGTGAGAAGGTAAACCAGGACGCGTTGTGTATACGCAGGGACATATGTACACCACCTGTAGGGACTGAGTGTGTACCCTCCAAAAGACACACCCACACATATAAACACACTCAGAGCTTGTACAGAGGTGTAGGTACACACGCTCACCTACCTATATAGGCAGCGACATCGTTTTTCATCAGCATCGGTTTTATTCATGGCACACTTTTCCACCAAGGGAGTTCAAGCGAGTTTGCAGACACTTAGGCTAAAGACGAATACTCCCAGTTACATGCACAAATGACATGCAATCGGCATGGATAACTTTGCACTGCCTTTTGCAACACGTTAACGTCACGCCCGCAGATGTAGCCGCAGAGCAGCCTGATCTTCAAAGTCAACTTTTTGCTGTGTACCTTAGGGGAGGGCGTGCGGACAAAATGTTCGTTTTTGTTTTCGTTTCCTTTTCTCTTTCGTTTCGTTTCTGTCGCGCTCATAATTCTGCAGTTGGAGCATGTGCAACGTACCCCACAATGTCACACAGAAGTATACATATGCACAAGTGTATACACACACACACACAAACTTGTATGAAGGTTGCACGCACGCACAGAAACGTTTAAGTGTCGCGACGCACTGTTGTGACTTTGTTGTGTGTCTCTGGTCACAGGGTCACCAGGTCTGAATTGGTCTGATCGGGCCACCGGGTGAGCAGGGTGAGAAAGGGGATCGCGGGCTGCCCGGACATCAAGGTTCAAACGGTCACAAAGGCGAAAACGGTAAGTATTTCTCTCTCTCTTTTTTATTTCCTCCTACATTCCCATGCATTTGTACCCCCGCCTTATCAAACCCAACAGTTTGTCCAATGCAGCTTATAACAAAATTAAAAATACATTTCCTAAATACGTTTCAATTTTAGCGATAAGCAGTCCCCCAGGCTCGAATTTCCAATTATACTTACAAATAAAAAAAAATAAAAATAAATCACTATTATACACAGAGTTACAAATCAAACGCACACAAAAAAAAGAGAACTGGAGACAACAAAAGACTGCTGTAGCGTGGTCAGGTCAAGCCATCACTTCCTTCCCAAACACACGTTAATTTGCTGCCACTGATCTTCACGAACGGTTATTTCTGCTAACTGTATCATCCAAAAATAAACAGACACACAGACTGAGAACAGCAGGGCTCCGTGGCACTGACACAATCTTCTTACACACACACATCTCCTGGTATCCGGGATAAAGACACCCCCCCCCCCCCCACACACACACACGTATCCTGGATACCAGGAGATGAGAGCAGTGCCACGGAATTTGTGAGCAAGGTTCAGTGGCACTGCTCACATCTCCTGGTATCCATGTTCAAGACCTCAGGAGCTTGTGGGTCCAAAGTTCCATGGTACTGCCCACACCATATTAAACATGCCCTGGTATCCTGGATAAAGATCTCAGGAATTTATGGGAGCACGGTTCCACAGCACTGCTCACATCTCCTAGTATCAAGAATAAAGGCCTCAGAATCTCAGGAATTTGTGGGGAGCAAAGTTCCACGGCACTGCTCACATCTCCTAGTATCCAGGATAAGGCCTCGAATCTCAGGAATTTGTGGGCGCAAGTTCCGTGGCACTGCTCACATCTCCTAGTATCCAGGATAAAGGCCTCAGAATCTCAGGAATTTGTGGGAGCAAAGTTCCCACGGCACTGCTCACATCTCCTAGTATCCAGGATAAAGGCCCTCAGAATCTCAGGAATTTGTGGGAGCAAGGTTCCGTGGCACTGCTCACATCTCCTAGTATCCAGGATAAAGGCCTCAGAATCTCTGGAATTTGTGGGAGCAAAGTTCCGTGGCACTGCTCACATCTCCCTAGTATCCAGGATAAAGGCCTCTGAATCTCAGGAATTTGTGGGGAGCAAAGTTCCGTGGCACTGCTCATGCCATATTAAACACACATCTCCTTGTACGCAGAATAGCTGAGAAACTAAAAGGGAGCTCATTGGAGCAGGGCGCCGTGGCACTGCCCCTGCCACGTTACGTATACATGCCTGGTATCCAGGATAAAGACCTCAGAATATCACAGGAGGAGAGTTCACTGGCACTCATCCGTGCCACGTTAACACGCGGGAATCTTCCGTTAGCTAGGGATACACTTAAGCATGCTTGGGGGGGGAGCAGGTCTCTGCGACACCCGTTATCCAGGAGAAAAGCACTCTCCTTCAGTGGAAGTCAGATCACCCTCTCACGTGGTTCTTTTTTTTCTTTTCTTTTCCTTCTCTCAGGGCATCCCTGGTGCCACCGGTCCCCTAGGGCCTCCTGGGCTCCCTGGTCTTCCTGTAAGTCACACACCTGGAAGCACATGTTGCAGGTAATCCAGCTGTTGCCGAGATTCCCCCACCTCTTATTTTTATTATTTTTTTTTTACAGGGTCCCGCAGGTCCTAAAGGTCTGAAAGGAACCATGGTGAGCATCCAGAGTCCCCATAACGCGACCACCAGCTCTAGCGCACCCGTGAAGGGGCGACTCTTGTGTAATTGCTTTCTCCTCTCTCTCGTCCCCAGGGTCAGTCTGGTCCGAAGGGTGAAAAGGGTGTGCAAGGACCCCCCGGCCCTCCCGTGAGTCATCTTTCAGTGTCCGATTACTGTTTATTCCCTGTTGGTACAGCCTCTCCTTTCCGCTTACCCCTGTCAAGGCCTCAGACTTGCAGTGCAGTCAGAGCTGCAGCCTCCTCTCTGGTCCCTTAACCCCTTCTAGAAGGGGGGGGGGGGGGCACGGGTATGTCCTGAAAGTTGCCGCGTGTCACCTCCGTAACCCATCAGCCCTTCCCGGAATCTGCCTCCACCCCGACGTCTCTCCTTGTCCTCCCCTTCTTGTACTGCCTGATCCATAGGGGGAAGCAGCTCAGGGTCCAACATATTCCCTCCCTTAATCTTCTTATGGTCCAAGGGGTCCTTCCTGTGAGGTGATGGGAGGTCAGCATTTGCTTCTCCTCCTGGCCATACAGTCCCAGTGCCTGAGAGGTCAGCTTGGCGGGAGGCTCTTCCCAGGCCCTGCCTTAATCTGTTGTCCTA